>NC_063167.1:11325984-11928796 GCF_023159225.1 Perognathus longimembris pacificus | reverse complement strand
GTGTGTGTGTGTGTGTGTGTGTGTGTGTCCTGGGGCTTGAACTCAGCCTGAGAACTATACCTGAGCTTCTTTTGCTCAAGGATGGCATTCTACCACTTGAGCTACAGCGCCACCACTTCTGGCTGGTTCACTGGAGATGAGTCTCACACACTTTCCTGCCAGGGCTGGGTTTGAACTGTGATCCTCAGCCTCCTAAGTAGTTGGGATTACAGGTGTGAGCCATTGGCTTGTAGCTCTTGTGTAGTGACTCTTATTTCAGTGTTAGCCAAGCTGGGGATTTGTAATCCAGGGGAGTAAAGGGCCAAGAGAAGCCTTGAACTTTCTATAGCCCCAAAGCTAGCAAAAAGCAACCAGGAGGACTCCACTCCTAGTTCTTCCTGGAAAGTTCCAGTATCATGCTTCTTTGACATGGTCCAGAACCTTCCAGCTCAATAGTAGAGCATGTATCTAGTATGTGTGAAGCCCTGAGTTTGATCCCTAACAGTGGTACCCACTCCCTTCACCTCCATGGAAAAGTAGCTTCCAGATAACAACCGTGGCTCCCAGGTTTTATGATCGCACATGACAAGCAGTTGTGGCTCCCGGTTTGGCTCTGTGGTGGCTTGATGGTATTATCACAACAGTCACCCTCACTGGGCCTCTCTTGCTCATGGGCTGGCCCTTTGTGGCACCAAGACAGCAGCCAGGATTCTAGGCCTCAAGCCTAGCTACGGCAGCATCCAGCAGAGAGGAGGCTGTCTCTTCCTGTGTCCAGACCACCACTGCCCAGCTGATGTTATCTCAGGACTGGCCACCCTAGACCAGTGGTGGCCCAAGACAGCAGGGGCAGTTTGGCTTTTGAGTCCTTGGTATTTATTGAGCCCCAAGAGGGGGACAGTCAATATCCCTGAGGAGTGGGAAGCTGGCAGAATCTGAATGTTGGGGCTGTTGACAGGGCCAGGAAGGCCAGGCTGAGAACCAAGAAGTGCTCATAGACAAGGAGGAGTGGGACCTGAGGCAGGGCTGCACCGCCCCTGTGACACTCTCAGCCATCACCTGTCACAGGCCTGGCACCTTGAGCCATTGGGACTTAGGGCCAGGAGGGGAAGCAGGGGACAGGTGGATTCTTAAGCAGTCAGGATTGTGGGTCCTGAGATAAAGGGAGACCCTCATACCCTTGGGTTCTTATTCTTCCCCAATATCCAATGATTGTAACTGGACAAGAAGCAGAAAGAGGCTCAGAAATCTCTCTACCCACATCTGTCACAGACATCTGGATGAATAGGGGCAGAAAGCAAGGCGTGGTCACTCAGCTTCCTGTTCTCTCTAGGTCAGGATGTGCCAGGCAATACCCAAGAGGGAGGAGCAGGCAGACACAGCACCCCTGACATCAATACCCCAGGACCCACTCACCCAGGCCCTCCCCCTCCACACTTGGTATGCAATCTGCATCTCACAGGGCCAGAAACTGAAACTTGAGGAATGACTCACTTGCTGATAAGTGACAGGAACTCGAACCCTGGTCTCTCTGGCTACAGGGCAGTGTCCCACCTGCACGCCCACAGTCTTTTCTTAGGATGGTTCCTGATTCAGCCCTGGTATCCTTAGAGGGGATCAGCCACACCCAGGGACTAGACAGTGGGTTAGGACTCTGCAAAGCAGGAGAGCAAGGGATACATTCATAATCCTGGCAATGGCCAATACGGGCCTCCAGTAGAGCCGCTTTGTGCTGCACTCAGCCCCTTTCCAGCCCCTGTCTGATGCTATTGTCATGTCTCCTGGTTCCAGGCTTCCACCTCCAAGAAAGGCGCAGCCCAGTGGCCATTGATGGGCAAAGGTTCCTCCGTGTTCCTGCTTCTTTTCCCAGCTCACTCCTGATCCCTGTACAACAGGGGTGGCCAGGCTTGTGTGGCTGGACTCCTGCCCTGGGCCACCAGCTTCCATGTCCCCTTGAGGGACACTGAATTCCCCTCCAGACTTAGGTTTCTGTTACATCTAGTGCCAGGGCCTTCCCTAACATTGGCAAGACATCCTGTCTTGGCAAGACAGGCGCCCTCCCCAGCCAGTGGTCCCCCTGCCATGACCCTGCCACCTGAAGCAGCCACCTTCCTGCCTTGGGCTACTTCCCTTTCCCTGTCCTGTTTTTGTTTTGTTTTGTACAGTCCTGGTGTTTGAACTCAGGGGCCTTGTGCTTGCTAGGCAGGTGTTCTGCTACCTAAACCAGCCCCCTGTTCTGTTTAATTGTCTGATTTATACTTTCAATGATTCTTAATCACACACGGGGGGGGGGGGGGCGGCAGGAGGAGGCCAGGGACAGAAGGGGATATGGAAATCCCATTTCTCTGGGTCACAGCCCAGCTCTGTGGACTGGGGCTTTCCAATCTCCCATTTGCAATGGGGTGATATGCCTACTCATCAGAGTTTTTTTTAACCCTAATCTCATCCAGGTGAATGCTACCACTGGTAAGGTTAGGACAAGGGAAAATGTCATTTTATCACCTCCTAGTTTCCTCTCCACAATGGTCAGAAATCAATCCTCCACATCTGCCAGAAACACTGCCTCTGCCCCCTAGGAGGCCCCCAAATGGAGGATCCCCATGGGCTGTCCCCTCTGAAGCTCCTTCCCGGGCTGGGCCTGGGCTGGGGCAAGAGGAAGTGGAGGCAGCCCCCACCCCTTCTGCTCCGGGCTTCACCTGAGAGGGTGCTGTGCATAGTCCTGACCCTGCCAGCAGCCTGTGGTCCTTCTTCTCCTTGTCCCCAGCCCCAGGTGACCAAATGTCGGGCCATGTTTGGTAAACTTGCATACTTTTCTCCTGTTACTCTGTCTCTGTGTTTCTCATTGGTTTCACTCACAGGCCCTCAGCAAATCAAACTAAGAAAGTAGAGGAAATAATCATCTTCCCCAACATTGCCTTGTAATTCCCCGTGGATGCCCAAGTAAGGAGGATGAAAAACACTGTTAACTAGAAAGCAAAATAGATAAAGCATCCCCACCATCTGTGTACCTTAATAACACAGGGCCCTGTGCTACCTGATAAGTGGTGTAGAAGAAGCACAAGCCTCATCATCCTGAGGGTAGCTATGCTCAGAACCTCCCACACAGGACTGTCCTTCCTGGGGCCTGCTGTAGTCCCAGGTCCAGACTCATGAGTACCCTCAAAGAGGGAGTTACTGTACCGTTTCACCAGCTGTGGGGAGGCAAGGAAGGCAGAACATCTGGAGAACCACAGCTACTGCTGGGCTGTCAATCTCATCATCAGAAATGGAGGAGACAGCAGCCAGGTTTTGTTGACCTGTCTTCCCTTCCTCCTCCAGAGCAAGCTGGTTAGATAGAGCTCTGGAATGTTCAGCAGGCTCCAAGGAAGTGGCTCCTCAGCCCCCTCATCCACAGTTATCATTTTGGCTTTGGAGATGAGGGGCAGCTCATGGAGGCCACTGAGAAGGAATTCCTATGTGTTCCTCCTACATGGCAATCGAGTTGGCTGAGTTTGAAGCCTTTCCTGGGCTTCATTTTGAGCAAGGACAGTCACTTAATTTCATCATAGAACTATGGACACACAGAACAGTTCTGGGACAGCTCCTTAATCTCTCTGTGCCGGTGATGGAATGTTCGCAGTGACTGACATTGGAACATTCATGGAGTGTGTTCACATGACCCCATCCTGAGTGGTGACAAGCAGAAGGCAAGGCACTGGGGCACCGAGAGGAGTCCCAGGCCCTTGAGGAGCTCTAATACAACAACAGGAAACCAGCTAGGGTTGCTGGGATTACCACCAAACTTCAGGGTCTGAGAATCTATTGCAAACCCTGCCTCCACCATGAACTTGGGTCCTACCAAAAGCAAGATACTTTGTTTCTCCTCTGTCTCTCTGTTTCCCAACTCAGTGAAATGGGACTTTGGGATGCTCAAATTGGGTCATTCTGAAAACATAAAAAATTGTAACATGTTCAAAGGCCTGGGGAATTCTCTAAGGGGTGGAGGGAGGTGTTGAGGAACTGTATTTGCTTCATCTCTGGACAAATAGATGCTCATCGAAGGTAATGACAGGTTCAGGGTTTACAACCCAGTTTATTTGAAACCTGAGTAACCTTGGCTCTGGCAGCTGGTTTGCTTTGACTTATGTGGAACCCATTATGCAACATTCTGGATGTACGAGATCAGCAGTTCTGAATCGATGACTCAGAGATTTTTATTTTTATTTTTTGATGTAGAGATGGAACAGTTTTCAGTGTCTCTGAATCACAGGTGCTCACACCTGACAAGTGAGTTGCCCACTGATTCCTAGAACTGGCCACTTTGGAATGGATAGATAGCTGACTTTGAGATGCGACTGTTCTAAGATTTATCTTCTCCCCAGGTCCTTGCCTGGTTGGCTGTAGGTGATGCCTCTGACACCCTGACCTCTGGGACACCATCCCAACTTTAGAAATCTGGAAAATTCCTACTGGAACCACAGGTTGTCCTGCTGTTTGAGGTCACCATGGTAGACTTGTGAGGATATTCGAACATCTGCTTGGCTCACCTTTGGACCGGAAGTAAAACCATCGACCATGTGAGCCATACAACCTCCCAGGATTCATTTTTCCTGAGGCCCCCCAGTTCTGACCAATGGGGAATGGGATGGAAGACCAGCAACTCTGATTGGGCACTGGGGGCCTGGACATTCTGAAAGGCCATCTACCCCTCAGTGCCTGGGGCTGCCTTAGAGTTTCCCGGCCTCCACAGGAAGAACTTCCTCTCCCCCATCAGGCCCATGGAGGGCCCATGTGCTGTTCCCATGGGGCTGTGTGTGAGAGTCACGAGGTACTCACGAGGATATAAATTGTATCCTTTATACCCAGCCTATGTCACTGGTTGCTTTGGGAGGCAGGAAGTCCCGGGTTCATGCCAGATCATCACTTTCCTGACCAGATGTCAGCCCCTGGGTACACTACAAAACTTCTTGTCCCAGCCTCCAGGTCTCCTCACAGGTTGGCATGGTCCCTCATCTAAGCATCCTGAAGGTCAAACAAGACTGAAAGGTTGTTGTTGAATTTCTGTGTCCTCGGTCCCTGTCCTGTATTTGAAGCACTACCTGTGGGTGTTAATAATGGAACAAGACCGTGGAGTCTGGAAGCAGATGGAGGACCCCTGCTGGTGGGAAGCGCAGTGGAGGTGGTGTTAGAGCTGGGCCTCAGCCTTTGGATGGGCTTTGCTGGTAGAGTAGGAGCCGGTGCTCTGGGCACAGGACATCACACAGGCAAAGGCTGGGGCATGGAAACCCACAGTGGTTATGGCCAGACTCAGACTTACTTGCTCCAGGCCCAGGTGGGTCTCTCCACAGTGGCCACTACACTCATAACTACTGCTTCGCCCTACTCAGAGACCATCAGTGCTCCCCGACGTGGGACCTACAGAATTACAGACTCAGCCATGGCCACATCCACTGCAGCTAGTGCTTCCCAGGGTGAAAAGAGAAGCAGCTTCTCTGCCTCTGCCTTGAACCACCTTGCTTCTAGGACTCATGTTTGAGACTGAGTGCTGGCGTTAATAGCTTTGGGGATGGGTGGCCCACCCCTTTGACAGGTACCAACGATTGTGTGTCTACCATATGTCTAAGGAGGAAGGTGCTATTGGCCCATTGCACAACCAAGGAAACTGAGGCATGGAGAATTGAAACCATAGGAATGAGGTCCCGTGGGGAACGCACTAGTGCCATGATGATTCTAAAGCCCATTCAGCAGCTTTGCAGGCCAAGCACTTACTGCATCCACACCTGATACATCCACACTAAATGAACATCTTGGGACTCTTGGTAGCAGAGCTTGGGGACCTCCAGACCAGTTCTGATTTAGGGCTTGAGGAGAAGAGACACTGAGTCCCAGGGAATCCTTGGGGGTTTGCATCATGAAGGCCTCAGATACCTGCCACTTCCCAGGTAGCAAAGGGCCCTGTGAGGTCATGGGAGGGAAGGTCTTTCAAACTTTTGATGGTAGACCACAGAATGTAATAAAACTTACACCCAAACCAGCTGACCCCACACATCCACAGCCGCAGGGTTCAGAGGTACCTGAAATGCCTTTGTTTCCACCATGGCCATTGGTCTCTCCTGGTGTGCTGATGTGCTGGCCAAAGGAACCCACTGCTCAGGCCCCCTACTGGAGGCAGGGGGAATCCACACCCAGAAATCTGAATTAGAGAAGCCTGGTTTGGGAGTCCAGCCACCGAGAGTCCCCTATGCACAGGATTAAACCTACTGGGTGTCCAATCCACTGGGTACTCTCTATGCCAGCCCCATGCCACATCGGATGGGCAGGCTAAGAGCAGGAAGGCCCAGGCTCAGGCCCAGTGAGCTCAGCCTATGGATTTTCATAGATCTAGGTTCAAATCCCCACTGTGCATTTCTCAGGTCGCATGGCATAGGACACATATTCAACCTTAACTTCCATACTGGGAGAATCTAGCCACCTGGGTCAAAATTGGGGTAAGCTACGTCTGCCCGTGTTGGCTGGTCAGAGGCAGGAGCTCCCATTTCCTTCCTTGGCTGGTATAGGCCTCAGAAGCAGATCTCCAAGTATGTCTAGAGGCTGGCCTGTGACTTGCAGTGGCTTCTAGGCATGTACCATAGTTAGAATTTTGTTGTCAGGTGCAACGTATGCTGGAAGGCCACGCCTCCATGTGCAACGACCCGCAGCCTTCTGGGGACATTCCCTAGCATGTCATCTACAGAAGTCCCCCTCCCACCCAAAGGTCCAACCTGGAAGCCACCAGTGACAGACAGAGAGGCCAAAAGGTGAGCCCTGCCCTTGTCCAGACTGCCCCTCAGGATGCCCAAATCCCACATTGTAGAATTATCTACATGCAGGTGAAGCCAGCATTACTTAGCTGCACCGTATCCCTGCCTTCCTCCAGCTTTCCCACTGAGAGACCCCATAGCTAGTTCTGCAAGGGGCCTTCCAATCCCCTAAGTCAACACTTGAGGGTGAGATTCTGGGGAACACAGTTTTGTCTTAGTTAAGGGACATGACACAAACCCACAACCTCCTGTTGACTCCATACCCATCCCATACATGTTTTTTTCCCATTCATTTACAAGTACAGACCATAAAAAATCTTTCTGCTCAGGAGGATATATTATCCCTTATATAGTGTAAAACATGCTAATTTCTCCCTACCAGGCTGGAACATGTATCCATCCAGCTCTTGGCGATATTCATTTCTGCTTTGTTGTGGGTCTTGTTGAATCACAGACCCCTTTTGATTCCTCTGGTTTGAAGCAAGACAGATGGGGAAGGGTTCTCTGCACCCACTGGTGAGCTTTGCTTTGCATTACCCTGAGGCCTGTTTAGGCCTCCTTGAGTATTTACCTGAACATTTTTCAAGTTCCATTGATCTGCTGGATCACCTGGCCCAAGTGACAGCACTGCTTGTGTGAAACCTAATGCAGACCCTGCTGCTCTTCTGGGTCCCACTCTTGTGGCAGCTGTTCAAGACATCTGGTCAATGGGTTGAAATAACAACCAAGTGAGCTAGCTACATATCCTCCCAATTCAATAAAACAATAGACGTAGAGCCAAAGAGCTGGCCTAGCACAGTAAGGGAGGGCATTTCTTCTGTTTGGTGCTAAAGCCAGAAGTGAGCAAGTTGGAGAATCTGAAAAAGCAGCTGGGTATGAAAGGGAGGATAGTGAGCATGGGCAAACAGGAACCCACAGAACAAGTGGCATCTGCAAAGATGGACTAGACCTTGGGCTGGGATGTAGCTCAGTGGCAAAGCATTTGCCTAGAAAGTGCAACATCCTGGGTTCGATTCCCCAGTACCAAAAAAGAAAAGACCAAAAAAAAAAAAAAAAGATGGACTAGACCCCAGTGGGTCTCAGTACATTTGGCCCCAGCTTGGTTGTCATATCACCTTGCAGGAGTAGCTATCTCTCTCACTCATAGAGCTAAACCCACATCCAGCTCCAACATCAGAGAAGCAGAAGGAAGTGATCCAGCAGACACAGGTGGGCCAAGCAGCCTTGTGGTATTACCCTCAGAAGAGGCAGGGCCTCCTTGGAGGTCCCAAACACTACTCCCTTTCTAGGAGAGGGGTTGACCAGTTGGCCTTTCTGTATGCAGGCTGGTTAGTTGTCTACCTGAATGGGCTAGGGCAGTCAAGTCGTTCCTTAGTGACTTTTTTGTTTTTTAAATTCCATTTGTTGTTGTTGTTGTTGTTGTTCCTGCAGCTTGAACTCAAGACCGAGGTGCTGTCCCTGAGATTTTATGCTCAAGGCTAATGCTGTACCATTTGAGCCACAACTCCACATCTGGCTTTTTGGTAGTTAATTAGAGATAAGAGTCTCATAAACTTTCCTGCTGAAGCTGAATTTGAACAATGATCTTCGTATCTCAGCCTCCTAAATTGCTAGGATTACAGACATGAGCCACTGGTGTCTGGCTTAAATTCAATAAAAAAAAAACCACACACACACACACACACACACACACACACACACACACACACACACACACACAGAGCAGGCCAGAATATGACAGCAGCTCTGAGCTCCAATCTTTTAAGTTAAAAAAAAAAAAAAGAAGAAAAGAAAAAACATATACAGATGGTTGTTGCTTTCCTTCCACCGCATGCACAAATCATACATGAAAGTCCTCCCTGGGCCCAGACAGCCTAGAACTCTGCAGGGAAAAGAATTCTAGGACACATGTCTTAGGCTAAGATTACACAATGGGAACTCTCCACACCCACGCCGAACAAAACACAAACATGTTTTCCTCCACTGCCTGTCTCAAGAGCTGGCCCAGGCCCCCAGCTTCCGAGTCTGATGCCATCTCTTCGACAGCTAAAAACACAGCTTAGGGATCTGGCAGCCTCTGCTTTCTTCCTACCTGTCTTCCCCATTATCTGTGTGGCATCAGGCAAGCAGCTCTGCCTGAGAGCTTCCGGGTCCACTCCTGCCTTCTGGGTGGCAGATCAGGTGGTCGTGTCTAGCAAAAGGGAGGGTCACCTGCTACCTCATCAGCTCTTCTTTGCTCTGTGCTCCCCACTCTGTCTCCACCAGTGGGATTTCTCTTTGAATCCATTTCAGTTTGGGGGGGGGGCAGCCATGAACTCCCTCATCTATGTACTCATATAAATCATTTTATATTGGTTGGAAGGTTGAGTCCAAAGGCCATGTTCAGATGCCAGCAAAGGCAGTCTACCCATTGAATACAGATTTGTGTCCCCTGCCTATTTTATACAAAGATCTCGCCAGAGCACATGTTGGGTTGCTTTACAAATTTTAGTAGCTTTGAAATGAGGAGGTATGCAATTTTAGGGGGTGGCCTCTTGGACGGGGCTCCTGTCAGCCAAAGGATGGGTGGATCAGAAGTGGGAATATCTTTCCAAGTTTGGGGGACCACTTAGCTCTTGTTTCCCCAGAGGTGTTTACCACAGTGAAGGTGGATACAAGGCTTCAATGGCCTTCATGTGTCTGGTATGGGGTATGAAGCCTAGAACCCAGCCACATATGGCATCCGGAAGTGAGAAAGGCAAAATACAGGGTGGGGAGGTGGAATGGAGCAAGCCATTGACTAGAATCTAGGAGTCCCTTGAGGTTCCCCAATTTGAATGAATCCCTCAACTGCTTTGGGTTCCATTTGCTCTCATTGGGTTGGAGTAGGGTGGTAGGCAGCGCTCGAGGCTTAAGTTATTCCTGCTTGGATTGTGGATGAGCTGTGTGACTTTGGAAAAGTCTCAACTGCCAGGGTCCCAATTCTTGACTAGATCAATAAGTGGTCCCTTATTAATCCCTTATGGTTCCTCCCAGCTCAAACTCACATCAGGCTATGGTACTTCATTCATTGCCTTGAGCATCTTTTACATGTCTGTCTCAGGGCTCCGAGCTGGATGCCCCAGGAAGAAGGCTTGTCCACAGCAATTTCTGCCTGGGTCACCTCCTAGCCTGGTGGAAGAATGGGAAACATCATCCCGTGTTTCATGGTTGAAGAAGCTGGCAACTGAGAGGAGCTTCCAGCTTCGTCCACAAAGCCACAGAAGGTTGCATCTGGAAAGTGGTTTTGATTTTAAATTTTTTGTGAGCAAACTGGGCATGTGGTCCCCATTCCATGTTCTGGGTTTAAATGTAGTCATCAAGTATACGTCAAAATATCAATGCATTCAAGGCAATATCACGGAAATACATTTTTATTTGGAAAATGTATGTGAAAGATAGATTTCATTATTATTCTTTGGGAGTTATTAGGGTTATTTGGGCATGTAAAGAACTCAAAAATCCTTTCTTG
This sequence comes from Perognathus longimembris pacificus, assembly GCF_023159225.1. Lineage (NCBI taxonomy): Eukaryota > Metazoa > Chordata > Mammalia > Rodentia > Heteromyidae > Perognathus > Perognathus longimembris. Next base: position 11,918,551 of record NC_063167.1, on the reverse strand, counting down.
GAAAGGATGCTCCTCTGTTTTGGAACTTGTTCCTTCTTCCTGGAGTCTTGTTGTTAAAACATTTTTGTTGTTGTTATGCCAATCTGGGGCTTGAACTTAGGCCCTGGGGGCTGTCCCTGAGCTCTAGCACTTGAGCCAAGCTCCACTTCCAGCCTTTTGGTAGTTAATTGGAGATAAGAGTCTCACAGACCTTTCTACCCAGCTTGGCTTCAAACTGCTGGTCGTCAGATCTCAGCCTCCTAAATGTGAGGTCCACCTGGGGAAAAAATGGCCCCTTTTCTTTGTTTTCTCTTCATGCAAAACCGCAATAGACTCCTTCCCCTTTGTTCTCTCTCTTTGCAAAACTGCATGTGGCCCTGCCTAGGAGTCCCTGCCCAGCACCAGATACCTGGTGCCCCTGGAGGCAGTGGGAGGTCCCCCAGGCTCTGAGGTCACTTTCTCATCCTCTGAGGTCACTTCCTCATCTGCTCTAGTCACGCCTCCTTCAGACAGTGGGAGGTCCCCTAGGCTCTGAGGTCACGTGCTCATATGCTACAGTTACACCTCCTCCTTTTTTTTTTTTTTTGCCAGTCCTGGGGCTTGGACTCAGGGCCTGAGCACTGTCCCTGGCTTCTTTATGCTCAAGGCTAGCACTCTACCACTTGAGCCACAGCACCACTTCTGGCCTTTTTGTATATATGTGGTGCTGAGGAATTGAACTCAGGGCTTCATGCATGCTAGGCAAGCACTCTGCCACTAAGCCATATTCCCAGTCCCTACATCTCCTTCTTACCATCCCCTATGTAATCTCTCTCTGCCATTAGTTCAAGCTGGTATATGTTACACTCTACTCTAGAGTGGCCCAGAAGTTTGGTTCTCCCAAATAAACTTTTTTCTTCCTGAACCACATGGTGGTCTCCTTTAGATAACCCTTACTCTAAGTAGTTAAGATTACTGGCATGAGCCACCAGCACCCAACTAGAATGTCTTTTCTTTTATAAAGGTGAGTCCTTGATTAAAAACCGTAATAAACCCTGTGAGGTGCCAGACTTTGAAGTCAGGCCCCACCACGTGAACCCCATTTTAGAATCGAACCCTGAGCCAATCAGATTTGTACCTGTGTGCTAATCTTGCTTGCACAGCTGATTGTTGTAACCTTGTTCTTTGCCTTTATAAGCCCTGTGTAATCACAGCTCGGGGCTTCCTCCTAACCTCCGCTGTGTTGGTGGGTAGGACGAGGCCCGAGTTGGCAGCTCGTTAAATAAAGCCTTGCCTTGCTTTTGCATTTCGGAGTGTCTGAATCTCGGTGGTCTTCTTGGGGGTGGTCTTGCAACTTGGCACAACATTTGGGGTTTCGTCCGGGATAGCCCCAGAGACCCCGAGATCCCAGACTCCGAAGGTAAGAAAACAGCGCTGTTCATTTGTCTTGTGCTGTAATTTGTCTGTTTGTCTGTTTTGCTTTTGCTTATGCTTGTAGGGCGCGAGTCAGTTTGGTTTTTGGCCGGAACTGACCAGGAGGACCTCCTAAACGAGACTCAACCCGCCCACCTTGTACTTGGGTCTGCTCCTTCTGCTTATCTGGCAGGAGGTTGTGGGCCAACTTGGGTCCACTCCTCCTGTACCCTGGCAGGAGGTTGTGGGCCAACTTGGGAGATCTCCAACTCGTAACTCGGGTCCACTCCTTCTGCACCCTTGCAGGAGGTTGTGGGCCAACTCGGGTCCACTCCTTACAGGAGGTTGTGGGCCAACTCGGGTCCATTCCTTCTGCACCCTTGTAGGAGGTTGTGGGCCAGCTTGGGAGATCTCCAACTCGTAGCTTTTCTTAGGCCTGTGTGTTTTCCTCCTTTTGTATTATCTTGAGGACCTCCATCTAGCCCCCTAGACTTGATCCTAGCTCACTGGAGGGAGGTTAAGGAGATAGCTCAGAACCAAGGTGTGGCCCTTAAAAAGGAAAAGTGGATCACCCTGTGCAAGTCAGAATGGTCCACCTTTGAGGAAATTGAGGGAGCTTTGACATAGGGAGGAAGCACTGAGGAGGAAATGTTTCCCGCTCCATACTCCCCATCCCAGTTAACTCTACAAGAGGAGGACTCTGAGGAAAATGTTTCAGCTGTGCCCTCCGCTCCGGAGGGTCCTGCCCAGTCAACCCAACGGCGCCGACAGCCCAGGACACGGACGCATCAGCCCCAAGTCCAAGTCCTGACCCGCAGCCGCCGACAGGGTGGACGTAGGGCCCCCCAAGCCACCCACAGGTGGCAGGGAGTGACCTCACCATGCTGCGCTGTCATCTCTGTGTTGTTTGTAAGTCTAACAGTCTCTTTTGTGTCAAACCTGCATAGCTCATTGGAAAGATGTACAGGCGATGGTTCACAATCAGAGTGTGAGTGTCCACAGAAAGAACTCTAGGTGGACCCCCACCCAGCCTTTTTAAGCAGAAAATTGTTTGGTGCGCTAAAATGTTTTACTAAGACTAAAAATGTTTTACTAAAACTATCAAGCCCTGGAAAATGAGGCTGGAGAATGCTAAAATCATTTGTTAAAGGTTTTTGTCTTAAAATGTACGGCCGATGCTTATTCAGTGCACTTTAAGATCTTTTGAAAATGTATGTGTGTGTGCATGTGTGAGTGTGAACATGTTCAAGACTGCAGTATGATGCAAAACTAAGTTTAAATTCAAAGGTCTTCATGCCATGCAGTAATTAGGACTGAAGAAAAAAAAAAAAAGAGGCTCTTTTGAAACAAGCAGCCCGTAAGCAAAGGGCGGCACCTGGTTTCAGATTGCCTGTGAGCTTCAGTTTTTCCGATGCAGATAAAAGCTAAAGTGTTGTGTTAGTGTTAAAAAGGCTTTGGAAATCAAGAATACATTTCTAGATAAGAAATTTGGAAGTAAAATTGTCCTAAATAATTATTGCAAAGTGAGAAAAGGAGAATTATGGCTACCAAAATGTTTAATTGCCATTCCAGCTTCTTTGTAGGTTTTTTTGTATTGGGAAGTAGATTTCACAGAAATTACAAATATTTGCTAGTTTTTGTAGACACCTTTTCAGGATGGGTTGAAGTCTATCCAACAAAGCATGAGACTGCGAATGTAGTGGCTAAGAAGATCCTGAAAGAAATCCTACCCAGGAGACTAAACTCCTTAGAACCACGGTGGAAGGGACCCTAGACGGCATCGCCACTTGGGTTCATTGATTCCACGCCAGGCCAGCTGACCCCTTTGCCCTGGATGACAACTACCGTGATGGAACATGGGAGGTCTCCAAGCACCCAACTCAGCCGCTTTGCCTTCGCCTCAAGAAAAGAAAGTTAGACTGAGACTAAGGTTATAGGTTCCTGGCTAGGTAAGGTCTACGCCCCTGAGTCAGCCTGAAGAAGTTACAGAAGATGGATGATCTTCACCCATCAGCCCCCCTTTAAAATCAAGGGACCAGAGTTGTTTTTGGGAAGATGAGGCAGGATAAACTAGAGACATGCAAGAGGTACAGAGAATATTCTTGTAAGAAATGGTGACAGGCCATTTGTTTACTACATTGGGCCCTACTGGCCCATGCCTTACCTCTATATCATCCCCTAGACATGCAAGCCATTGAAATGGACAGAATGGAGCCATGATTGGCTCCCAAGGTACCAAAAAGAAAAAGGGGGAAATGAGGTGCCAGACTTTGAAGTCAGGCCCCACCACGTGAACCCCATTTTAGAATCGAACCCTGAGCCAATCAGATTTGTACCTGTGTGCTAATCTTGCTTGCACAGCTGATTGTTGTAACCTTGTTCTTTGCCTTTATAAGCCCTGTGTAATCAGAGCTCGGGGCTTCCTCCTAACCTCCGCTGTGTTGGTGGGTAGGACGAGGCCCGAGTTGGCAGCTCGTTAAATAAAGCCTTGCCTTGCTTTTGCATTTCGGAGTGTCTGAATCTCGGTGGTCTTCTTGGGGGTGGTCTTGCAACTTGGCACAACACCTGTAGCTTAATTCTTTTTTCTTTTTTATTTTCTTTCTCCCTCTTTCTCTCCTTCCTTCCCCTCCCTCTTTCTTTCATTCTCTCTCTCTCTCTCTCCTCATTGCAGCAGATGATACCACAGCCTCACAGGTGCTAAGCCAGTGTTCTACAACTGAGCTCCCCACACCTCAACCAGTCGAGCCCTATTCCTGCTCTGTGGAACCTCAGAAGCCATCACCCCACACCCCCATCGAGGCAGGTGTTAGGAGTCTTGTTTTAAGCTGCCAGGAACCTAACAGTCTCATTTTCAAAGACACCAAAATCCAGAGAGGGTGGCCTGAGACCTCACAGTGAGAGAAGCCAGAACAGGGATTTGAACACTATCCTCTCTGATCTGAAAGCTGAGATGGCATTCCTGCCTACTATCTGACACCCAGTCTGGCTTGAAGGACCCCAAATTTCAAGGAAATGAGCCCAAGAGAAGGCTTGGAGCTCACTCAAGAAACCACCCTACATTTACTGTCCCTTTCTCTGCCTCTAAAGAATTGCAGATAACCAGGTTTTATATCAAGGGCAGAGAGACAGACAGACAGACAGACAGACAGACAGAATCAGACAATTCCCCACAGCAAGAAATGCCTGTGTGCTTTTCACTAGCTTCAAGATTGAATTTTATTCATTATCAACAAAGCAGATCTATGGAGTCAATTTTGCTTTTATGAGAAGGAAAATTCCCTGGAGGGATAAATGTGTTGATGAAAATAAACATTCTATCGCACTCAGAGCTGTGGAGAACTCCCTTCCTCAATCCACAAGGCTGACCTCGCAGGGGGACATCCAGTGACCCTGGACTGGCTACCTCCTGGACTAGAGACACCTTTCTGGAGTGGGAAATGTGGCCCTCGGGCTCCTCCCAGCTGAGCAGAGCTGAGGGGAAGATTTAAGGCCCAGTCCTGGAGGTGGCTGTCAGGAATCTGCAGGCAGAAATATCTTATGGTAAGAGAAGCAGATCAGGACAAGCTCCCTCAGGGCCACTAGGCGCAGAAAATGTTGGGGAAATACTGGTAATAAGGGTTGTAGCTCCACAGATTCCTCTTCAGGCAGTAGACAAAGTCCCGGTCGCAGGTGCAGAGCTGCACTGGACAGAAGGCCCCTCGCTCTGCAAAAGACACAGAATGCAGAACGAGGAGGAAACAAGCACACTCTACCAAGGCCAAGGCCAAGGACTTGACATGGGGGGAATATCTACCTTGAGGAAAGGGGGGGTGCATTCAATCCCAGGAAGCTAGCTCCTGTCTTTTGGGAGTTCCCAGCCCCTCCTCAGAGAAACTGAGGCTCCTAGAGGGGGATCCATTCCAAAGTTTAGCTGCAAACACAGAGAACCTGGGTATGAACCCCACTGTCAACTGTCCAGTCTTTGAGCTTCAGTCTCTCGATGTGCAACATGGGGGAGACCAGTCAGATGTTAGTGGCTCACACCTGTCATGCTAGCTACTCAAGAAGCTGGGATCTGAGGACCCATGAAGCCAGCTCAGGAAAGAAAGCCTGTGAGACTCTTATCTCCAATTAACTCCAAAGAAAAGAAAAGAAAGCGGGAGGAAGAGAGGGAGGGAGGGAGGGAGGGAAGGAAGGAAGGAAGAAAAGAAGGAAGGAAGGAAGGAAGGAAGGAAGGAAGGAAAGAAGGAAGGAATAGCAGGAACAAAAGGAAGGAATAGAAGAAAAGAAAGGAAGGAAGGAATCGAAGGAAAGGAAGGGAGGGAGGGAGGAAGGAAGGAAGGAAGGAAGGAAGGAAGGAAGGAAGGAAGGAAGGAAGGAAGGAAGGAAGGAAAAACACGAGGAAGAAAGCAAGCAAACAAACTGGAAGTAGAATTGTAGCTCAAGTGGTAGAATGCTAGCCTTGAACAAAGAAGCTCAGGGGCAATGCTGAGGCCCTCAGTTCAAGTCCCAGGAGCAGCACAAAAATAGTGGGGAGTTGGGTGCTAGTGATTCATGTCTATAATCCTAGCTACTCAGGAGGCTGAGATCTGAGGATCATGGTTCAAAGGCAGCCAGGCAGGAAAGTTTGTGAGACTCTTATCTCCAATAAATTACCCAGACAAAGGCAGAAGTGGGGCTGTGGCTCCAGTGGTAGATAGAGCATTAGCCTTGGGCACAGGAATAGCAAAGGCCCTGAGTTCAAGCCCCAGGACTGACAAAAACATAAACAACAACAAAAAACAACAACACTGGGGGAGACTAAGCCTACTCCACAGGGTTTTTCTTTGGCAGGGGGTGCAGTATAAAGGAGTCTGCAAGGCATCTGGAACCTAGTGTATGATGAGTCTTAAGACATGCCAGCCCCAAGAAGGCTCCTATGAGCCCTGCCTTTTGTTCACACTCTGCCTCCCAAGACAGACTGGCTGGAATACCAAGTAGCTGAACACTGAGGCAAGGGAGATTCTGGCCCCAATGGGAAGCCCAGCCTTACCACAGGTGACAAAGCCCCATGCGAATCTGTATCTGTACGACTGTGTCCGGATGCTACAGCCTTCCTCCTCCAGCCACCCGTAGCACTGATCGTGTACCCAACAACACCTGCCAAAGCAAGAGATTGGGGTCCTGAGTGGAGGGGCTTCCCCTGACTCCCATCCCTCTGAAAGTGTACAAGATCAAAATGCTCATGTCAAAACAAAAACAAAATTAGAGGCAAGCTCATGCCTATAATCCTGGTGGCTCAGAAGGCTCAGATATGAGGATCCTGGTTTGAAGCCAACCCAGACAAGAAAGTCTATGAGGCTCTTATCTCCCATGAATCACCAAAAAATTCCAGAAGTGGAGCTGTGGCTCCAGTAGTAAATCACTAACATTGAATGAAAAGGCTGAGACAGTACCCAGGTCCTGAGTTCAAGCCCCGGTACACACACACACACACACACACACACACACACACACACACACACACACACACAATTAGAGTCAGAAGATAATCAAGAGGAGGGATGGTGCCTGCCTGCCTGAGGTGAGAATTTGGGCAAGGATTTCCTTCTTATCCTATATGCACCCTATGCTTTGTACAGCTTGCTTGTATTTAAAGTGTACTGGGGGAACGTTTTCCTTTAACATTCTTGAAGACTTTGGCAATTGAGACAAGATACTCTGCATAGCACGTTGCCTAGCAACCAACCTCCCCCCCCCCACTCCCATGAGCTTATGTTCATGACCAATGAACTGATGCTCATCACCAACAAACTGTTGCTTTGCATCCAAGCAGCTAATGTAACATCTACTGTAATAATCTGGGGGAGGAGGGAGAAGCCCGCCCCATGTTGTCATCATTGCCACGCCCCACTGCGGGGTGTAAAAGGGGATCCTGACCCACATTGAGGGGACCAGAACTACCACCACCCCCAGACTGCAGGTGGCCGGAAGATATAAGAGGGCGGGATTTCCGGGGAAAAAGAAGAGAAGAGGAGAAAGCAAGGCACCAGGAAGTCCCTCGTGGAACTGAGCAGTGCCTGGGTTCCCCTCAGGCCTGAGGGGACCCGGGGCCCGCAGACAGGAAAGGCCGACCCCTGGCCTACGGATGGAAGAGGCCCAAGCCTGGAGGAGCAGCGGACAGAGGTCCAAGTCTGGACCAGCAGCAGAGGAGGGCCAGAGTCCAGACAAGTGGCGCAGGGAGGTCTGAGCCTGGGCCTGGAGAGAATGGAGGCCAGAGTGGCCTAACTCTGGGCTGGAAGGAAGGAGAGGACTACAGGGCCGAGGCCTACTGAGAGCCAGAGGCCTGAGGAGAGCAGACAGAGAGGAGCAGAGCAGAGCTGAGAAGAGCCTGAGGCCTGTGGAGGGGCCTGGAGCCTGAGGCCTGTGGGAAAGTCCAAAGCCTGGTGCCTGTCTAAGCCAGAGCAGATGCAGAGAGCAGAGCGGAGGCCCGTGGAGAGCAGAGGCCCATGGAGAGCCATGTGGAAAGCAGAGTCCCTCAGAGAGAGGAGAGGCCTATGAAGAACAGAGGCCTGTGGAGAACAGGAGGCCTGCAGAGAGGCCTGTGGACAGGAGGAGCCTGTGGAAAGGAAGAGAGGAAAGAAACTCGGGCTCCTGGAGGCTGCAACAGCTCCTAGCTCTGGGGTAGCCCGGGGCAAGGCAGTTGCAAATGGACTAATAAAACTCATTTGTCACCTTTAACAGTGCTCAGTGAATTTTCTCACTCCCCAGAATACAACACTACCTTTTCTGTGAATAAAAACATCCCCTTGAATACATCTGTAGTTTGCTGTAGTGATTGCTCTGTTCTTTCCAAATCAGGGTCATTATTCTTTGGCGATTTTTATATTGTTTCAGCTGACATCCTTAGCAGGTACAAAAATTCAATCCTGTCCCTTCAGCAGAGCCACCTGAGTGAGTGTGGGTGGGTAAAGACAGTAACAGGTAATATGGCTAAGTACTTCCCTCACGCCTTTGCTTGTCTTTTACTCAAGGCTGGTGCTCTACCACTGAGTCACACTTGTATTTCTGGCTTTTTTGCTGGTTAATTGGAGATAAGAGTCAACAGTGACACTCACTAGACACTACGTTGAAAATGAACTTTACAATTTGAGGGGGAGGGAAATCAGGGGGTGGGAGGAAGTGGGAGAAAATGAGAGAGTGGGTAACATTGTTCAAAAGGCAATATATTCATTACCTTACTTATGTACTGTAACCCCTCGGTACATCACCTTTACAATATTTTAAGTCTCATGGACATTTTTGTCTGGGTTTGCTTACAATCTTGGCTCAAAGATTTCAGTCCCCTGAGTGGCTAGGATTATAGGTATGAGCCACTGGTATCAGTGCCCAGCCTCTTTCTCCTTTTTGATGATGGAAAGTTTCAGGAATTCTGCTCAGGTATTTTGTAGGATATCTCACTTAGGGTTTTATTTTTTCTTTTATGGTCATGAAGCTTGAACTTGGCACTTGGTGTTGAGCAGTTTTGCTCAAAGCTAGTGCTCTACCACTTTGAGCCACAGCGCTACTTCTGGTTTTCTGGTGTTAACTGGAGATGAGAGTCTCACAGACTTTCCTGCCTGGAATGGCTTTAAACCATAATCCTCAGATCTCAATCTCCTGAGTAGCTAGTATTACAGGCATGAGCCACCAATACCTGGCCCACTCAGGAATTTTGTTTTGTTTTGTTTTTATTCTAATATGGGAACTACTGTTTATTTATTTTGCTGTTCTTATTTGTTGCTCCTAGGGTCTTTTTTTCCTGTTAGCCTGTATTAGCTAACAGGGTGAAAATGTATGTGTTTATATTAACCCACACATATTTACATATCTCTAGATATCTCTCTGTGGAAATGGCTACATCCACATTAAGCTGAACAACGTACTGATGTCTTTTCCTGTCACTATGGAGACCATTCTACATCCCTTTCCCTGGTTTATTGATAAACCCCCACTCCAGCAGTGGGAAACTTGGCTCCAACCACCTGCCATCCATTTGCCTAATTAAGGCTTTCCATTATCCGAATCTGCTGGCATCATAATTATTGTTAGACTGAATTTTCCCAAGAATGGCATCTCAGCTCCTTGCTCTTTCTTCTAGACCTGTGACACTTCCCAGTCAAGAAATGGAATCTGGGTCTCCTCTTTCTTTCTTTCCTTTCTTTTTTGACACTTGGTAACTGTACTTATTCATGGGGTCTAATATGGCACTATGCATATTCTATGCTATTATTCAATGATCCAATTAGGGTACTTTGTATGTCAGTTACTTCAAACATTCCTTATTCTTTTCTTTGTGATAACATCATTACAAATCCTCTCTTGTAGCTCTTTTTAAGTGCTTATTGGGTTATTAACCATGGTCACCCTACAGTGCAATAGAAAACCAGAGCTTATTCCATCTATCTAATTTGTAACTTTGCACCTCTTGCCTAATTTAGGTGTCTTCCCCCTTAAAGCCTTTGTGACTGCCCCAATTAAAAGGGCAGTGTGACACTGACATTTCTGGGGTTGAAGATAAAAATGCTACTCTCTTCTGTCTTGCGGTTTGGGAACTTTCTATTTAGAACCAAGGAGTGGCCATGCTATGAGGAAGCACAAACATCCTTGCAGAGGCCTCGTTGAGAAGAGTTGGGGCTCTCTGCCACCAGGCAGGGACCACCTGCCAGCTACAGACATGAGCCCTCCACAGGGAGAATCATTCAGTCCCAGCGGAGCTGCTGCCCAGGCTGTGACCGAGCAGAGTGGAGAGCACCATCCACGAACCCTACTCAAATGGCAAATGTGTCAGCAAACTCAAGGGCTGGGGTTTCGTCAAGGCACGGTATTAAGATCCTTTTGTTATGCTGCAACAAAACAAGAAACATCTGAAGCTGCTGAGATCCTGGGACTGTTTGTGAGCTGCCTAACATAGCTCAGTCAGCCCGTTAACTTCTCTGAGCTTCAGTTTTCTAAGTGGAGCTTCGGCCAGCCTCTGGTTGCTTACACCTGTAATCCCAGCTACTCAGGAGGCTAAAATCTGAGACTCTCAGTTCAAAGCCAGCCTGGGCAGGAAAGTCTGTGAGACTTTTATCTCCAATTAATCACTAACCAGAAGTGAGCGTGAAAGGCTAGGCCTTGAGTTCAAACCACAGTACCGGCACACACACACACACACACACACACACACACACACAGCTGCCTCAATAATCATCCTGCAAACACACATGGAACAGGATGGGATGTTAGTGCAGTGGTGACAACGGCTCACCGATCGGTGCCATCCTTAGGGGTCCCTCGGCCACCCCAACCGCAGTAGCAGCCATAAAAGCCATAGGCCTTCAGAGCGTTCTTTCCTGTCACTTTCTCGATCATGGACTTCAGGTCAAGCAGACCCCCTGGCACGGCAGGCACAGCTGAAAGACAGTCCAGGTTCCCAAGTGACAAGAGGGCACCACACATGGGCCTAGTCCCCAGCTTCTCCTGCCCCTCCTCCCACCTTCTTTTATTCTCCTAAGCCAGTGAGGGCCAGCAGCATACAGACATGGGTAAGAGGGTGGACTTAAAAGGAGTGGACCTGAGTTGGCCCAGCTGGCCCTACCACTAACCCCAAGTCATGTTATCAGTGTGGAGCAGGCAGTGGGGAGCTTCCTGTCTCTCCCCTCAAACCCCCTCCTTCCTTCCCACCTCATTGCCTAATGTAACACCTAATGCTAAGCCTTAGAACACAAGGCATAGAAAGTTGGAGCCACGGGGGTCTGTAGGCACCACGGAGGCCAGCTTCCTCTTCTTGCAAACTGGGAACATTTTTTTTAAAAGGTAGGTCTTCTGTTCTATTTTTTTTATCTTGCTGTATGTCCTTGTTTTAGTATCTATGTATCTTTCTATCATCTATCTGTCTGTCTGCCTATCTCTATCTATTCATTTATATTTATTTATTTTGCTAGGGCTTGAACTCAAGGCCGGAAGCAGTCCCTTGGCTTCTTCACTCAAGGCTGGCACTCAACCACTTGTGCCACACTCCCACTTCCAGCTTTTTGGTGGTTCATAGGAGATAAGAGGCCACCAGATTGGTCTACTTAGGCTGGCTTTGAGCGGCAATCCTCAGGTCTCAGCCTCTTGAGTAGCTAGGATTCTAGATGTAAGTCACCAGTGGCCGGCTTCTGTTTTCTTTACTTTGTTTTGTATGGGGGGAGGAAGGGAGTATCTGCCTGCCTTATTCACAAGTCCCTATTTTCACAACCTCTCCCGCTACCTTCCACAGCAGCACCCTAAGTCAGAGAAGGAACACAGGCGGGGGGGGGGGGGGGGGGCGTGGCAGGGAAGGGGGCAGGGCCCTCACTGGCATCTACGTCTGTGTTGGAAGTGCAAGTTAAGATTCAAGCACTGGTCTCCCACCTCAAAAATCAGGTGCCCTCCTACTACCCATCATTCTCTCGGGGATGGAGGTCATTTAGAGGTCATGGGATCAGTACTTACTACAAGCCAAGAACCAAGCCAGTGTGAGGGTGCCCTTCATCTCTGGGTCTCTGGAAAAGAGAATACACCCATGACTTGTCTCTCAGCTATTGTCCTCAAGACCCGTCCTGCTCCCCTTCCCTCCCCCCACTGCCCACCTGCTCCTCTCCCTCATGCTGGGCAGTGGATGCCCCACCCCCAACCAGAAAGACCAGGCTAACGCTTCCAGAAAGAACCAACTGCTGCCCTCAAGAATAAGTGGACCCTGGGTCTTCATTCCAACCTGTCAGGTATCATTAGCTCCATCTGCCAGTGGGAAAACCTTAGTTCAGAAAGCTCAAGAAGCTTTCCAGAAGTCCAGCAACTAGTAGACTGCAGGATTTGACCCCAGAACGTGCGCCCCTCCCTGCCCTGCATAGCCTTCCCCTTGAGGGGCAAATGAGTTCTCCAAACCCAGCGAGTTCAGTTCCTTCTGGCATTCTATCTCCCAATGCTTCCTTCCTGAAAACCCATCTCACTGCAGGGCTGTGGGCTTGAAAGTGTTCAGGGCCTTAAGACAGGAAGTTCCATGTGTCCCCGGCCACCGCCCCACTCCTATTCGGCCTCTCAGAGGCTCCTTACCAGCCTCTGCCTGCCTCTCCCCTAAGGACCACAAGGTCAGATCCAGACTGCTCAGTTGCTGTGGTCAGGGCCTCGCAGTGTGCAAGTCCCCAGGTTAGGGGTCATCCTGTCGATGCTCTCTGCCTGAACCCCTGGCACCACCCAAGGCCTGGCATCCAAACACACAGCTTCAGACTCCCAGGGCCTCTGGACTGGCCTCTGTCTAGCAGAGCCAACGAGTTCCAAGAACATTCCTGAGGGTTCTGTCCCCCCTCCCCAGCCTGCACTTCCAGGGCTCTGAGCAGCCAGGTACCATGGCCCCAGACCCCACCTTCCGCCCAAGTCTTTCTCTCGTGCATTCTGGTGCTGCTGACAGGGTGGAGATGGTAACTACCACTCGCTCTGGGCATCTCTGTTGGGCCAGGCACCACCCATTGCCCTTCAAAACCATCAGTGGCTGTGGTAGATAGACGGTTAAATCCATCCATCCCACAAATGGCTATTTTTTGAAAGAATGAAAGAATGAGTGAATGAGTGAATGAATGAATGAATGAATAACAGTTACTGATCTTACAGATTTTAGAAATTAAAGCTTGGAGAGGTGAAATGAATTTCCCAAAGGTTTATGAATAGTCTCCTTTTACAGACTTTACCCAGCTACCACTGAGCATTAAATAGGCGTATCAAATATGTCTTTACTTTCTATCTTTTAGTAATGTGGGATTTGAACTCTGCACTTTGCTAGACAAGGGCTCTCCCACTTGAGCCATGTCCCCAGCACTTTTATGCTTTATTTTTCAGGTAAGTTCTCTATGGCGTGTAGCTGACTTATTGGTTGACATGGTATCTCGCTTTTTGCTGAAGTTGGCCTTCTATAACAATCCTCTCAATCTCCCCCTCTTAAGTAGCTGGAATTACAGGTGTGAGGCACCACATTGGGCCTTTTACTTCCTTTTATGATGCTTTGATATTTGCTGTGTCTTGCTCAGTTAGGGAGAGGCTGCCCCATGGCTCCGCTAGCTAATTTCTAGAGACAGTAATGACTCCCTTGGGAGCAGGCATTTTGCTTGAAAATCAGCAAGCCAAACAACCCAGCAACCCCACTTCTGCTCTAAACCCCCACAGTCCAGCTAGGCTACCCCAAATCACCCCAGGCAAGATCCAGACAAGGAGAAAAGTCTGGAGCCACTCCCACTAGACAAACCTGAAGGCACTGAAGTGACACAAAGTAGCTAAAGGTCATGTTGTGCTATCTGCAATCTGCTATCCATCCTCCATCTCCCCCACCCACTCCTCACCCCACTGAGCTTGTCTTGAGAAATCCCACCTCAGGCTCCTTTCTGCTCCTTCTTCCTCAATGCACGTTAGCGCTCCCCCTTGTGTCCATGAAGGGGTACTGCAGGCCTTCTCCGGGCAAGGTATTAAGCAAGTGTTTCTGATGGGTGGACCTCACCATACCTAAATAAACCATCACCCAAGGGCATCTCTGAGTTCCCTGGGCCTCCGGCTGTGGAGCACAGCAGGAATCTTACAGAGGAGTTTGGAAGAGGAAGACAGATTTCACAGAGGCGTCAGTGGAGACCTAATCCAGACCATCCCTGGAGCCCAAGGCCGGTTCCCAGGAGAAGGAAGGAAGGATGTGGCATTGTCTATTTTTGTCAAATGACCACGGAACCCCACCGCAAGATAATTTCAGAGTGAAGCCGGGCTGCATAATGAGAGGGGGAGAGCACAGAGGCGGATTAAGGGAAACGCAGGCTAGCAAGTGGCCTGCTCCCCCCCCCCCCGAGGGACAGTCCTCCACGCCCACCTATGGGACCCCTCTGCTCCAGGATGCCCTGGTTCGTGTCTCTGGCTGGGAAGGAGGAGCAACACCAAGGCCTCCTGTCCAGGTGGCAGCTGAGGCCCCCAAGACATGAGGGCGACCAGGAAGTTGCCCCTCCCTGGGCCCTGCTCCCCCACGGAGAGGCCAAGGGCCCCCTCTCCTCCCCACTCCCCTCCTGAGCAAAGGCCGCCCCAAGAATGAGAGTCTCACCAGTGAGCCCCTCTCTGTCCTCAGGCCTGGAGAAGGGGCAGTGCTGGACTGGCATGGTTTTTAAGGGCAACTGTGCCCGCCTCCGACACTCCTGCCTGGGCTGGCTCCAAGATTCCTGGTTAACTCACACAGAAATCTGAGGCTCCCCTGCAGATACCCCTAGGGGTTCTCCCCGCCCCCAAGCCTCCGCCCCTCTCTCTTCCCTGAGGCAGCTCACAGTTGTGAGGCAGTGGCTTTCCACCAGGCATGGTCCAGGGCTGTTCTCAGTGGGGCCCAAGCTCTTCCCCTCCATCACAGAGCGTCTTTGTCCCCAGCCCCCAGATCCTTGTGGTTTCCCCAGTTCACAGGCATCGCTTTTATTTCATTCTAACTCTTCTAGCCTCAACCAAGGGACAGTGATGGGAGTTTGGTGCCCCCCACCACACACACCTCTGTCCTTTTCCTGTCACTGCTAACCTTGCAACCCCAACTTTCTCAGGAGATGGGACAGAACATGGCTTTCCAAGTTCCAGCCGGTGCCTCCCTCTTTCTTACCTGACTCGATATAAAATGCCTGTGTTTCTTCTCCCTGGAACGAGGGAGGCTCCGGGCTTGCAAATAGAGAAATGCAAGTTGTGGTCTGGTCACCCGAGTGGCTGTGTGACCCTGGAACCACTCGCTACATTCCTCTGTTTCTTCACGTGAAGCAATGACTTCCCGCTACAGCCCTGTAGGGGCACTGTAAACATCCAGGTGCCTCGAATAAAGTCGGGAAGGAAACCGGTAGCTCAGGGGTAATGTCACAGACTCTATGTCGTTCCAAATCCTGGGTTCAAATCCTACCTTCCTCAATACTGGCTGGCAGTCATTGTTTTTAGGATTAAATGAATGAATGCATGTGCTAGACTTAGGCAGTGACAAATACACTATAACACTAATAAATAACTGACAGCAAACTTCCTCTCTGGACATAGGCAATGGTAATCATTCTCCCTTCCATACTTTTTTTTATTTTTGGCCATTCCTGGGGCTTGAACTCAAGGCTTGGGTGCTGTCTCTGAGCCTCTTTGTGCTCAAGGCTAGCATGCTACCACTTGAGCCACCGAGCCACTGCCGGCTTTTTCTGAGTAGTTTATTGGAGATAAGAGTCTCACAGTCTTTTCCGCCCTGGACGGCTTCGAACTCCATACTTCTGTTCATCTCTGCCTTGTATGCTTTTCTGGAGAGACTGTGGAGTGCAGTAGTGCCCTTCCCCATGCTCCTGCTCCTGCCCGAGGAGGAGCCCCAGGCCTGGTTCTCTAGCTGGAACCTGCTCACCCAGCAATGCCACCCAATTATTTGTTGTCTATGACCTGCCAGGGAGTGCTGGGGAAGCAGACGGTGAGGCCTGGACTAAACGAGTGCAGCAGCGTGGTGGGCAAGCAATGGGAGATAAATCCTGGCCTCTATTTTCCTTCTCCTTCCCGACCAGTTCCCTTCTCCATCCTCTCCCTGCCGCCCCAAACCAGCCAAAACCCAGCCCAAAAGGAAAAACCCAGGGACTCCCTGGCCTCAAATGACCTACATCGCTAGCTTTCGTTTTCCTGTAGAAATGGAGCTTTCATTCCCCTGCCAAAATGAACTTGCTGTCCAGAGACCTCTGTCCATGCTTAACCCTTTCATGCCGTGCCCTGGCTCCATCATGGATCTGAGCCGGTTCCCAAGTACTCCTGGAGGCCCACACGGCCTGCTCACGGGGTTCTCCCTCAAGCTGTCACAGTGCTCCACCTCCAAGGACGACTCCTCCTCCTCCTCCTCCTCTTCCTCCTCCTCCCTTTCTTCCTCCTCCTCCTCCTCCTTCTCCTCCTCTTCCTCCTCCTCCCTTTCTTCCTCTTCCTCCTCTTCCTCCTCCTCCTCCTCCTCCTCCTCCTCCTTCTCCTCCTCTTCCTCCTCCTCCCTTTCTTCCTCTTCCTCCTCCTCCTCCTCCTCCTCCTCCTCCTCCTCCTCCTCCTCCTCCTCCTCCTCCTCCTCCTCCTCCTCCTCCTCCTCCTCCTCCTCCTCCTCCTCTGTAGGGAGCCAACAGCAAAGTTCATCCTGCTTCTGGCTATACACTTAAGAACCTGCAAGGACATGGCTTAAATTGATATAGGGAACCAACAGCGAAGTTCATCCTAACCTCTGGCTATGTTAGCTCAAGGGCGTGCAAGGTCATGGCTTAGGGAGCCAGCAAAAAGTTCATCCTAACCTCTGGCTATGTTGTTATCTCAAGGACATGCAAGGACATAGTTTACTTGAAGGACAGTACTAATCCCGAGATGTTTTATTATGTCCACAAGAGTCTGTTTTATGTAAACCACTCAACTTTATCTTGTTTTACTGCCCCTTGTCATTTACCAACTTCAGGGCCTTCCTGTTTTCTTAAACCTTAGTTAATCCTATGCTATTCCCTGGTTCCTAAACTGCATATAAGCTGGAAGTTAAGAATAAAACATGGCTGCAGTCTTGAGTTACAATCTTGAGCTGCAGACCTCCCGGATCCCATCTTTGTCTCTTGTCTTTTTTCTCTTGTCTATCTTTCCTTTTCTTTAATCCTCGCCCCCCTCATTCAGGATTCCCTTTCACTGCCGGCTGGCTCCGGCAGAGTGGCTCCCGAACAGGGACCTGAACACCTGGGACGACGGCAGAGGACTCAGCTCAGGTAAGGACGTCCGAACACTTGGAAAGGAGAGTGGGAGAGAGACAGTATCTTTGGGAGTAAGAAATTATGGGACAAGGTAACAGCTGCACTCTATACGTGCAGGCCCCCAAAGGGATGCTTCATGCCTGGGGAGTGAAAGTTGGCCAAAGTCAGTTAGAATGTTTCTTTCACTTTATTGAGGAAGCATGCCTCGGTTCCCGGAGGAAGGAAACATTAACTTAGAAACTTGGCAGAAAATTGGAAAAAAGATTCAGGAACATTATGATGCAAATGGCCCTGAGAAAACCCCAGTGGATGCTTTTACTCTCTGGAATCTGGTCCGAGATTGTTTGGATCCTAGACATGAATGAATTAGATTCAATCAGTCGATCAGAGAAACTGAACAGGGACCTGATGAGTGTTGCCCAGCCCCGGAAGTGTATGCAGCTGCCCGGGAAGAGCTGAGAAAATTAATAAGATCTGAACCCACTGGGCTAGATATTAAGGAAGACTCAGATGGCTCAGACACTGAGGAAAAAATATACAATGAGCCTACTAAAGATAGATTGACCCATGTTTCAAATATGTTGGAATCAGTTATAGCCCTATTGTCACAGCTTCATCCAAAACAACAAACTCCTTTAAAGGTAGAGACTTGTGGACCCCCGCCCACAATCCTGGTGGACTTTGACCCTTTCCTACCACCCCCTCCGCCTGTTATTGTCTCACAGCCAGTACCATCTCAGCCTGAGCTGTTAAAGGCGCCTGGCCCTCCTAATAGTGAACTCCCCTTTGGGACAAGTTCTAATCTCACCCCTAAGCATAGCACCCTGCAACTCTCCTTGGCACAGGCTGCTCAAAGAGGGGAGGACATTTCTGGTTTTCACTTATTCCCTGTAAGGAAGAATGAAGATAACGAAAGAGTTCATCAGCCTTTGCCATTTAAACAAATAGGAGATCTAAAGAATGCTTGTGCTCAATATCGCCCTACAGTGCCATTTACTCAAGTCATTCTTGGCTACACCTTGGCTACTGAAGCTTTATGCCCAAATGATTGTAAACAGTTGGCTAGGGCTTGTCTTAGTGGAGGAGATTACTTATTGTGGAAGTATGAATTTATGGAACAGTGTCAGGCCACAGCAGAGGCCAACAAGACAAATAATGTACCTGCTTCATTTGCAGAGCTCTCTGGGGAAGGTGATTACAATGACACCCAGACCCAGTTAAATTATACTCCGGACGTTTATGGTCAGATCAATGCTGCTGCTAAACATTCCTGAAATAGACTCCCTAACTCTAGTAAGACTGAAGACCTTTCCAAAATTAGACAGGGACCTTATCAAGATTTTGTCTCTCGATTATTAGAAGCAACAGGCCATCTGATCCAAGATGAGGATGCTGGCAAGGTTCTTGTACAACAATTGGCATATGAAAATGCTAATGCAGCTTGCCAAGCGGCCATCAGGCCTTTTAAGAAAAAGGGAGGAATAACTGACTATATTCGGCTTTGTGCAGACATTGGTCCATCCTATATGCAGGGCCTCACGCTGGCTGCAGCGCTCCAAGGGAAGACTGTAACTGAGTTCTTACACACCCCCGTACAGGTGGAAAGGAAAGGGGACATCTACATACTGCTGGGTCTCCCGGAAGCTGTTTTTCCTGCGGACAAATGGGCCACTTAATGGCTCACTGCCCTAATCAGAAAAGAAGAGCTATGCCTGGAATTTGTCCCCATTGTAAAAAGGGGAAGCATTGGGCTAAGAATTGCAGATCTACTTTGAATGACTCTGGCCGCCCAATTTTGGGAAACTGGCAAAGGGGCCAGCCGCTGGCCCCACGGACAAATTTGGGGTGGCTCCTTCCTTCCCCCAACCTCAAGCCTATCCCCTGACAACCCGCAGCAACCATCAGTGTCCAGTCTCCTCCGAGCAACACCAGGGAGTGCAGGACTGGACCTCTGTTCCTCCACCTGCACAGTACTGACTCTGGAAATGGGAGTTCAGTCCCTCCCTACAGGAGTCATTGGCCCCCTTCCGAGGGAATCTGTTGGCTTACTGTTAGGCCGCAGCAGCTCTGCACTGAGGGGCCTACATATTATTCCAGGAGTGATAGATCAGGACTATACTGGAGAAATAAAAATCATGGCTTCAGCACCTGCTAGTATTATCTCTATCCCTGCAGGACAAAGAATTGCTCAGCTCGTCCTTGTTCCTTTAATTTCAGTCAGTTCTGCAGCCACTACAAACCCTAGGGGAGAAAGGAGTTTTGGCTCTTCAGCCTTTTTTTGGGTTCAAAACATAAAACGGGAATGGCCTGAGCTTACAATTTATATACAAGAAAAGCCCTTCTGAGGCCTATTAGATACAGGAGCAGATGTGTCTGTGATAGCCAAGAGACATTGGCCTTCCCACTGGCCCCTTACTGAATCTCTCACATCCTTAAGGGGGATTGGCCATACCACAGATCCCCAACAAAGCAGTGCCATCCTTAACTGGAGAGATGGTGAGGGCCATTCTGGGACTTTTCAACCTTATATATTGGATCATTTGCCCATAAATTTGTGGGGGAGGGATATTATGGAAAAGATGGGAGTTTATTTGTTTAGCCCTAGTGACGCAATTACTCGTCAACTCTTAAGTCAAGGGCTACTGCCTTCAGGAGGATTGGGAATTCATCAGCAAGGAATTCTGCCATCTCTTCCCAACATGTAAATTATATTGATTACTCAGCCCCTAGGGAAGCATATATTTTAACTACACCTCATTCTCCACCAGCAGTCCTCTGGCAGAAGGGACCCCTTCTATGGCTTTCCTTGCCTGCTACTCCCTCAAAAGTGTTAACTCACTATTATGAATTGGTGGCCACCTTAGTCCATATGTGCCATGTGGAATCTTGTAAATATCTTGGACAAGATTCACAGGTTATTTATATCCCCTATACTTTGCAACAGCAAGAATGGCTTTATATTCATTGTGATTCCTGGGCCATTGCTTGGGCCAATTTCATGGGCACAATTTCACATCATTATCTCTCCAACAAATTACTTCACTTTGCCTCTTCCTACACCTTTATATTTCCTTGGGTTGTATCTCTATCACATCTTTCTATGGCTGCCTTGGTGTTTACAGACGGATCTTCTAATGGAACCGCTGCTCTTACTATTGATGGTGAAACTAAATCTTGGGACACTGGTCTTTCTTCTGCCCAGGAAGTTGAACTCCAAGCAGTTTTACAGGTCCTTACACTTTTACCTACTAAAGCTTTTAATTTATATTTGGACAGTCATTATGTTATTCGAGCCCTTCAGGTCATTGAAACTGTGCCTTTTCTTGGAACAGCTAATTCCACTATCCAAACTCTTTTCGCCAGATACAACTTCTTCTTCTCTCTCACACCTGTCCGTGCTTTTTTGGATTTATACGTGCTCATACTAAGCTTCCCATTAAGTGAGGGCAATGCTATTACGGATGAGGCTACTCAAATTTTTCTCACTCAAATTGACTTAGCAAAGCAGTCACATGCTGCCCACCATCAAAACAGTCGGGCCTTACGTCGGCATTTTCATATCACACGTGAAGCAGCTCGTCAAATTGTAAAAGCTTGTCCCAACTGTACTACCTTCCTACCTGCACCCTCCAATGGCATTAACCCTCGAGGCTTAGTGGCCAACCATGTTTGGCAAATGGATGTTACCCACATTCCCACTTTTGGACAGCTCCGCTTTGTCCATGTTACCATAGACAGCTACTCTAATTTTATTATGGCTACTCCTCTATCGGGGAAGCTAGCAAACATTGTATTTCCCATGCCTTACACTGCTTTGCCAATATGGGACTTCTTAAACATATTAAAACTGATAATGGTCCGGGATATGTCAGACGAGCTTTTCAAACTTTTTGCAAATCTTACCAAATTGTTCACTCTACAAGAATTCCCTATAATCCTCAAGGTCAAGGAATTGTTGAACGGGCGGACGGTTTGTTAAAACACCAAATTTCTAAATTAAAAGGGGGAGAATTATACCCCCTCTCTCCTGTTAATATTCTTTCTCATGCTTTATTCGTACTAAATTTTTTAAATTTGGACTACAATGACCTTTCCGCAGCACAGCGGTTCTGGGAAAAGAGAGAGCAAAGAGCTTTTGCCCAAGTTAAGTGGAAAGATCCTTTAATAGGCATTTGGCACAGGCCCGATCCAATATTGACATGGGGTCGAGGACATGTCTGTGTTTTTTCACAGGATGAAAATGACACCTGCTGGCTACCTGAGCGTTGCGTTCAGATTGTGGAAGCTCATCAGAATGGCACAAGCGCTGACTCACTGGGCTTATGTGCCAGATCCACCGATTGTACACCCTGCGACTTGGGAAGGAGCTGAGGTGTTCATCCATGTCAACAGATCAGCATACGGTACAGCTCCAGATCCTTTTGTCCAACACGTTAAAATGGGAGACTTTGCAGCTTCTGGCATTGGAACCCCTTTATGTTTTACAACTGACTCCAACAGTCATATTCCAGGCTGTACTGTAATGCAATCCATAAATCATCAAATTTGGGTTCCTGATAACAGTCAAGTGTATAATATAAGAATGACTTCATTGCCTACTGGGTTCTCTGTACATGCTAATTCGACATCGTCCTTCATGATACCTCGCTGCATCAACTCCTCTCAAATTGTAGAATCCACGGGAGAACTGCACCCCATAAAGTGTAGACATGAACATCCTTTTATAACCAATATTTCAGGAACTAATTCTCAGTTGATGGACTGGTCCGGAGCCAATCTCACCAACAAGTACAACCCAGGTCTGTGGTGGATGAATGGACACCCTCAACGCCATGTCTGGATGTTAGTGGCTGCCCTAAATAATATCTCCTGGCCCACTTCTTCTTCTTTAAAAAATATTATGAGTTGTGTAACACCTCCTTATGCCATTATGTATGGACCTTTTAATATTTCTATAGGAGCCATGTATTTCAATGTTACTTGTACTAACTGCTCTTTTACAAATTGCTTGTACAGTGGTCTTACTGATTCTGTAATTGTTATTAAGCAGCCTCCATTTGTCATGCTTCCTGTGAACATATCTGAATCTTGGTATGAAGAAACAGGTATTCAAGTGTTAAAACATTTAAAAGAGCTCATGCGCCCTCGAAGATTTATAGAGCTATTGATAGCAGGCATTGTAGCCTTTATTACCTTAGCTGCCTCTGCTGCAGCAGCTACTGTGGCTTTAACACAAAGTGTGCAGACAGCTCATTATGTTAATCAGCTTGCTCATAATACTACGCAAGCCCTGCACTTTCAAGGCAGGATTGATGATAAGGTAGAACAAAAATTAGAAGCATTGTATGAATCTGTGTTGTCTCTGAGAGAACAAATTCGTGCTTTACAAACTTTGCAACGGGTGCGCTGCCATGCTGGGTTTGACTTTATTTGTGTGACCCTCCATAAATATAATGGGTCAAACTATCCTTGGGAACAAGTTGTAGCACATCTTAATGGTATTTGGCACCATAATAATTTGTCCTTAGATCTTTTTCAACTCCATAGGCAAATAACTGGGCTAGAGCAAGCTTCGCCTCTGGACTCTGAAGTGGCAAAAACAGCAAAAGAACTGTTTGAACAACTTCAACAGTATATCCCTTCCTTGACTAATGTTAAGGGGCTGCTAATGACATTGCTCGGCCCAGGGATACTTTTGCTGATGGTTTTCCTATGCCTTCCTTGCATTGTACGTTTATTGCAAAACTCTTTTATGAGTTTAGCCAGCCAGTTGCATAAGATCAAGCTCCAAGTAAATGAATTTCCCCTGAGAGGAACTGCAGCCAGAGACGGGTAAGAGGGGGTCCCAGTCTTACAAACCTAAGACAGGGCCTTCTGCTTTGCTTTGAAGAAGTTCCCCATGACGGGTAAGGCAGACAAGGCGACCCACCCAACCTAAGACAGGTGGGTTTGCGTCTTTAAACAAAGACAGGGGACTCCTCCTCCTCCTCCTCCTCTTCCTCCTTCTCCTCCTCCTCCCAGCTTCTCCCTCTAGCCTTCATAAGGCCCAACCATGCCAGCCAGGCCTAGAGAGACCTGCTGCAGGCATGGTGTTGGCTTGCTTTTCCAGGGATCTTCCTTCAGGACTGTCTGTCTGTTTGACCATCTGTCCGGCCTCTCCAGGAGATGCATTCTACAGGTGTAGTGTTTCTTTTTCCAGGGATCTACCTTCAGGACTCTCTGTCTCTGTCAGTATCTCTGTCTCTGTTGGAGTCTCTGTCTGTGTGTCTCTGTCGCTCTCTCTCCTCTCTCCCTGACTCGCTGTGTAAGCTTCCACCTATCCTCTGGAATTCACTCTTTTTTAAAAAATTAATTTGCTTTATTGTTATTATGGAGGTGATGTACAGTGGGATTACAATGGCATGAATCAGGCAATGAGTCCATTTCCTTTTGTACAGTGTCTTCTGTTCCCTCACTCTCTCCCAGTCCCTCCCTTCCATCTCCACCCACCAGTTGTAGAGTTCACTTTCATCAGTGTCCAGAGAGCTCCACCGCTGCACTTTTCACCCTTTTCCCTCGAGTTCTGTACCCTCCCATCACCCTCCTGAAGATATACACGTGACTACACCGTACATAAGATAAAGAAGATACTCATCAAAAACTAAAAACAAAACAAAAAAAGACAGAAAGGGAAACAAAGAGGTCTACTATTTCCATATCTTGGAGTTCCTTTCAGTATGTATATTATTTTATATAAATATGAAGAGGCACTTAGACATTGCACCTTTGTGTTTCTCTCCTCTTTGGTCTCACTGTGTGAAAGTATCTAGAATCCTGTATAATTTATCACACCCCAGTATATTTTAGATCTAATCTCCACGCATCAGAGAGAACATATGCCGTTTGTCTCTCTGAGCTTGGCTTGCCTCACTTAGCATGGTTGTTTAGTCCCATCCATTTCCCTGCAAATGACACTATTTTCTTCTTTCTCATGGTTGTGTAAAATCCCATTGTGTATAGGTAACACATTTTTGATCCACTCATCTATTGTGGGACATCTGGGCTGTTTCCATAACTTGACTATTGTGAATAGTGCGGCAATGAACATGGATGTGCAGATGTCCTTATCATATCCTGGCTCGTGATGTTCAGAGTAGATGCCCAGGAATGGTATGGCTGGGTCATAGGGAAGGTCTATGTTTCATTTTTGGAGGAACCTCCAGACTGCTGTCCAGAGTGGATGTACTAGTTGACATTCCCACCAGCAGTGCAGTAAGGTTCTTTTTCTCCCACATCCCTGCAAATATTTGTTGTTGGAATTTATGATGTTGGCCAATCTAACTGGGGTGAGAAGGAATCTCAGAGTTGTTCTGATTTGCATTTCCTTTATGTCCAGGGATGGCAAGCATTTCCTCATGTGTTTCTTTGCTGTTCTTCCCTCTTCTTCTGAGAAGTCTCTCCTTAGCTCCCTTGCTCACTTAGTGATTGGTTTATTGGCTGTGGGTAGGGTTCACTCTTATGTCTCTAGGATTTCAGGAGATATGTTTGGCCTGGGCTATATCTGCCCAGTTTTGACACAACAATAAAGAAAATGATTAAAATCAGGATTCAGCCCAGTGCCCGATTGTCAAGTCATGCACATGTGAATGCAGATCTCCATAATCACCTGCCCTGTGTCCCCAGACACCTCATCTAACACCCTCGGGCCTCTGTTCCCTCCTCCTCCTCACCATGAACTGGACTAACACCTAGGACTGGCTTCACCTAGTGTGGGCAACAACCCAGAAATGGACCAGGCAGACGAGGCTGGCTCGCTATGCCTCCCCTCCAATCCAATAAGGGTCGCTCTGTGTTGGCCTCCACTCTGGGCCCAGCACGTGGCACATAGTAGGGGATCAGGAAAATTTCACTGAGTGAATGCCCCACCCTAGCTCCATAGTAACCCACTGGCCCAGCCACACCTCCAATATCATATACACATACATATACACATACATATAAATATACACAGACACGTACTTATACACATACATATAAATATACACAGACACATGCATGCCTGGTACTCTAGCTCAGAGGCCCTCGGGATCTCAGAACTAAACTCCCTGACTCTCTCACAGCCAGTCCTGAGACTGGAACTCAGGACCTCGCACTGTCCCTTAGATTTTTCACTCAAGCCTAGCACTCTACCACTTGAGCCACAGCTCCATTCCTGGATTTTTTTTCCTGGTAGTTCGTTGGAGATTAGACTATCCTGGCTGATTTTGAATCTCAATCCTCAGATCTAAGATCTCAGCCTCCTGAGTAGCTAGGATGACAGGTATGAGCCATAGCACCCAGCCAATAGGTAATCCTTTTAGTCTTCTTCTTCCCAGTAATGGATCCAGACATTCACACACCAGCCACAGACCTAGCCTGCCAAGGCTCTGAGGTCACTGTCCTCTCATCCATTTGAGTCCATTGGAATCTCAGGACTCAGGACAGATCCTCAGATCTCAGCCTCTCTGTGGCTGGGATTATAGGCACAAGCCACTGATATCTAGTTGATGCTTATAGTTTTAACAGCTGGCTTGCCAAGTTCTCAAAAATCTGGCTATCAGGACTTGTGTCAGCCAATGCAAGCTGACTCTGGTATACTGATGAAGTCAGGATACCTGGTGTTTCACTCATGAGGCCCAGGGTTCAAGCCCTACTACCACAGTGGGTCTGGACCTTCCAGTCTGGTTTCTACTGTTTCCTCCATCTAGAATGGCCTTTGCTTTCTCTTTCTACATGGCAAAGCCTCCTTATACCCCCATGTTCCTTGCAGAGGCTAGAGGAACCGTAGCACAGGCTGGAGAGACCTCAGAAGGCACCGGAGGTCAGAGACATGTGAGCCCCAGACAGGCACAATCTTAGCATGCTCCACGTGTCTCAATTCTCGTCCAAACCAGTGAACATTTCTCGGGCAATTCCCACAGGCAGAGTTCCAGCCTCAGAATCTATTTGGCATCTGGCTGGAAGTGGACTGGGCACTTCTTTTCCTATAGAGCATTATTTTCTTGTGGTTTGGCTACAAAAGGAACTCAGGCAGGGCCCCAGTGGAACATAAATGGAACTCCTAACCCACTCAATTCATGTCAGCCCTGGCTTTATGCCTCCCTTCAGGAATGACCTTCCTATACGTTTAAGCTCAACCTTAAGAGCTTCCCAAGGCTCAGGTTGTGACTGGTGTGGGGAATAGGACCCCAGCAGTCTGAGGGTTCTCTGACAGTGCTATACTCAGCCCTCTAGGGCTCCCTCTTGAGCTGCCCCAAACCCACCTACTCCCATCCCTCCCTCTCCAGTCCGTTTGCCCCTCCCGGATCCAGCCACCCTGTGACATCACTGACCTCTTTGGCCCAACTTCAGGTCCTGCCCCTGGGGCCTGTCCCCACCAACAGCCTCCTCAGGCAGAGCCCGGAGCCCCAGGGTGCTGGCCACCAGCCACAACATTGGGGCCTCAGGCTGCGGATGGAGAAAGAGCAGCCTGGCGGCTTCTGGAGACCTATCGCAGTGGGAGCTGAAAGCAACAGAGGCCTGCAGGTGGTAAGGAGAAACTTCTGCCCCTGTCCAGCCACGTGTCACCCTGCTCAGGCCTCAGTGCAAACATGGAGCCTGGCGCTGCCTCTGTCACCCCAGGGGGGCTCAAGGCATTCCAGACGGAAGGCCTGCATTTGTTTTCCAGGTCACAGCCTTATCCACTTCAAAAGCTTTCCCTAATCCCTGCAGCCTGGAGCAGCCACCCCTCCCTCCTTGCTTTGGCCCTGTGCCATCCGACAGTCTCCTTATGCCATCTGACAGGCTGCTAAATGTCTTCAATATCTGAGAACCCGGGGCCTCTCAGAAGCTGAAACACAGAATCTGCAGCACACACACACACACACACACACACACACACACACACACACACACACACACACACACCAGACCTGGGCTAGAGGAAAATAGACAGGAGTTCAAGGGCCACAGCAGATGCACAGGTGCTTCTGGAACCCACCTCTGACAGTGGAGACCTCGGCCCAGAAATGCACTGCTATTACTTACTGAAATATGATTTCCTGAGAAGCTGATGTGCCCCAGTCTCTGGCTAGGATCTGAGATGTATAAGTCCTTCCCTTGGGGGTGGGAGTTTAGTCATGGGGAAGGTCTGAAGGTCTGTGAACTTGTCACCCAACCACAGCAGACGCGGAGGAGATACCCAAAGGACAAATACAAATAAGAACAGATGCTCAACATCACACACTATCAGAGAATCACACATTAAAGCTGTAAGGTATCTTTACATGCCTATTTAAACGACTAAGTCACAAAACACTCATATAAAGCAGGGACTTATCAAATCACCGGCAGACATGGCAGAACCTGAAAGGCCATCTTCCTAACGGAAAGAAGCCAGGATAAAAATGCCACAGCTTGTAGGGTCCCAACCTTTGCAAAATTTTTGACATTCTGGAAAAGGCAAAACTATAGAGATCACATGTCTGCAGCTACTATGCTTGGATTTTGAAATGTCCCCCAAAGGCCAGGTATTTAAAGGTGGGCTCTCAGCCTGTGGTGTGAGGAGGAGGGACCTGCTTTAGGAGATAGGGGCCTGGAAGAAGGAAGTGAGGTCACTGGGGGCGTGCTCTTTAGGGAGAAGCCTGGCCCCTTCCTCTCTCTCTCTCTGCTTCAGGGCAGTTTTCCACCATCACCATCACCACCACCACCACCACCACCACCACCACAGGCTCCTACCCTGAGCTTCTGCTCTGCCACAGGCCCAAAGCCACAGAGCCAAGTGATTCCAGACGTCTAAAACCATGAAGCGAAATAAATCTTTCCTTCCTTGCAGTTGTTTGTCCCAGGTGTTTTCTCATACTGACGGAAAGATGGCTGGCACTGGGTGGGTGGGGGAGGAGGTGGTACACAGAGGACTTTGGAGAGTGGGAAAGTGCTCTCCGTGGTGCTGTGAGAATGGACTCATGTCGTCTCACATGGGCCAAGAGCCATAGAAAGGACTGAACCCTGAAATCAAGGAAAGACTTCCTTTGGCAGTGATGCCTGTGTGCCATGCAGGAGCAGGGAGTGGAGAGCGGTGGGAAACAGTATGTTTGGGGTGCAGGGGTGATGCGGAACTTTAAACCTTAAGAGTCTACAAGTTAAAGAAAAGTGTGTGTGTGTGTGTGTGTGTGTGTGTGTGTGTGTGTGTAAAAGAGAAAGGGAGACTGGGAGATGGGGAGCAAGAGAGAGGAAGAGGGAGAAGGAAGGAGAGAGAGGAGGGAGGGAGATAGATAGACAGACGGAAGGAGAGAGAAATGCAGCATTGGATTCCTGCTCCTGGGATGTCTCTGAGCAGCACTTCCCAAACCGACAGTCTGGGAAGCCACATTGCCCTGGGCAGGAAAGGGTGAGTGGTTTGTCTGAAAGGTCGGCCTCTAGAAGCTCAGGACAGGACTAAGCACAGGAGCTGACATCCACAGAAGAACAAAGACCAGTCAATGTTATCTCTGAGACAATAAACCCAGGCTTTTTAAGCGCTAAGTTTGTGGTGACCTATTGCCACACTAGATAACTAAAAGTTACCTACAGGGGAGAAAACAAGGAAATGAAGTAGGAAAAAGAAGAAAATGGATGGAAAGTAAGTTCCCTCTCAGCAGCTCTCAACTTGCTTCACATGGCACCATTTCACACATCCTTGGTGTTAGCCAGCTTTCTGTTGCCATAAAAACATACCTGAAGTATTAGCTTGTAAAGATCTGAAGCTGGACATGGTGGCCGTGCCTGTACTCCTAACGCTCAGGACATGAAGCAGAGGGATCACAAGTTGGAGGACAGTCTGGATACATAGCCCGATGCTGTCTCAAAAGAGATTTTAAGAAATGAACAAAGAGAAAAGCTCAATGTGGGTTCACAGTTCTGGAAGTTTCCGTCCATAATCACTTGTCCCATGAATTTCTGGGCTTGTGGGGAGACAGCACATCATGGTGAGAGCTCATGGCAGAAACAGTTAGTTGCTCTCCTCACGGTGGGCAGGAAGCAAAGAAATAGAAAAGGAATCAGGGTCTCATATCCCTCCAAGGGCATGCCCCCAATGACTTCACTTCCTCCCACTTTAGAGGACACCCCCCCCAAGGACCGCATTTCCACGTTGGAGGACACATCCCCTGTGACCTCACTTCCCAGGTAGGCTCCACCGCCTCACATCCACCACCTCCCAAGAGCACCCTGGGCTGGAGACAAAACCTTTAACACATGAGTCATCGGCAAGCACTTATCCAAACCATAGTACATTAATTTACCATGCCTTGATATAGGAAAAGCTCTTCCTCTACAGAAAAAAATCAAATGCTTCATCTTGAAGGACTGAAGGAGCCAGCAAAACACCAGATAAAAATTGTTACACCCAGAAACTATTAGTCGATGATAAAATGCTAGAATTAGAGAATGGAGAACGTATAATAAGAATGAGATATTTGCATTATCCTAAACTACCTCCCTCCAGGAGATTAAATTTAAAAAAAAGGAAAAAATACTAGTTCAACAGTGGAAAAACTTGGCAGATACCCCCATAGCCAAGTCATTAAAGTGAACATCAAGAGGAAGGAGCCAGGGCTGGGGAAGTGGATCAATGTTAGAGTGATGCCGAGCATTTTTGAGGTCCAAGTTTGATCCCCAGCACTGAATTAAAAAGGTAGAGAGCCAGGTGCCAGTGACTCATGCCTGTAATCCTAGCTACTTCAAAGACAGAGAGATCTGAGGGTTGAGGTTCAAATCCAACCCAACCCAGGCAGAAAAGTCTGTGAGACTCTTATCTCCAAATAATCAGCAAAAAGCTGGGAGTGGAGGTGTAACTCAAGTGGTAAAGCCTTAATCATGAGGGAAAAAGTCAAGTAAGAGTGTGAAATCCTGAGATCAAGTCCCAGTACCTGAAATACACACACAAAAAAGATAAGGAGATTTATTCATTTTATTTACTGTTGGTAAGATTCATTGAGAATCATTTCTGTCATATTCTTACCAAAAACACATATCTTTCAGCCTGACTATAAGAACACATCAGACAAATCTGAGTGAAGAAACATTCCACAGAAACTTGACCAGTACTTCTCAAAAATATCAAGATCAGGGCTGGGGATATAGCCTAGTGGCAAGAGTGCCTGCCTCGGATACACGAGGCCCTAGGTTCGATTCCCCAGCACCACATATATAGAAAACGGCCAGAAGCGGCGCTGTGGCTCAAGTGGCAGAGTGCTAGCCTTGAGCGGGAAGAAGCCAGGGACAGTGCTCAGGCCCTGAGTCCAAGGCCCAGGACTGGCCAAAAAAAAAAAAAAAAATCAAGATCATATAAGAAAGAAATATATATATTTAAAAATTGTCACAGACGAGAGGAGACCAAAAAGATGTGAGAACCACTGAGTGAAAAAACGATGAATCCTTCCTATCCATGAACATGGATATCATTCTGTGTGCCTCCATCCACTATAACTTTGGCCATCTGTGTTTTAGAATTGTCATTGTGCAGAAAGACCCCGATTCCAAATAAGAGCACATTCATGGGTGCCTGGAAGTGAGGGCTGAAGGGGACACAATTCAACTCATAATGTAGTCTACCACTTGAAGTGTTATGAGTCAGCCAGCTGGGATCCTTTTGGTGTAGGCTGGGCAGGAATGGAGGGAAAGCAAGGAGAAGCTCAGGTAGGCAAGGAGAAGCTGGTCAGTTGCTGGAAGCACAGGGCCCGTGGGCTTTTCTACTTCTGGAAGTTGCCAGGGCAGCAGACAACAGCAAGCAGCTTTGGACAGCGCCCTCTGGTGTCACAACATGTTACAGCCCTTTGGAGCTCTTGCGGGAACCAGGGTCCTTGGTGTCTCTCCACTGGCTCTCTCCAGCCTTGTCGTTCTCCAGCCTTGTTGCTCCACCTCTCCAGTCTCTCTCCTTCTGACACCCCTCATTGGCTCTGCCACTCCAGCTTCCCACTGGTGTTTACCCTGGCCCCTGTCAACACCACCACGCACTCAAGAGAGGCCTGGATTGGGCCTGGTGTTACACCACCAGCTGGCAGAAAAGGCGAGAGCATCAGAAAATGGCTCTCACCAAGTAGCTGAGGCCAGAAAGGGGGGTGTGACAAAGATGACTACACGACTCATGGCATGGTGGTCCCCCCAAGATCACTGATCAGGGCAGGCCCCTGTGCAAATGAAGGACTGGGTTTGTCCCCATCCTAAGCCTTCTACTGAGCCACCAGGGGAAGAGCGACTCCTGTGGACATGGTGGAAATGGCTGCGGGTCATCTAGCGTTCCCCAAAGGCTGTGACCACAAAAGAAATCCAGTGTGAGCTGCTTGATAGGGCATTGCCATCTGGGGCCAAAGGTGGTTTCGACAGCAGGCAGATGTGGTTGGTATGTTTCTCCCTCAAGGTGTCTGTGGGCCATGCAAAGCAGGTGGGGCTGGCAAAGGGCAGGCTGGATGGCTGGTCCTCCACTCAAGGACCCTTCAGTCCCAGAAGCCTGAGCACCAGAAAAGGATCTAATATCATG
This sequence comes from Perognathus longimembris pacificus, assembly GCF_023159225.1. Classification (NCBI taxonomy): domain Eukaryota; kingdom Metazoa; phylum Chordata; class Mammalia; order Rodentia; family Heteromyidae; genus Perognathus; species Perognathus longimembris. Next base: position 11,886,955 of record NC_063167.1, on the reverse strand, counting down.
AGCCGGGTGCTGGTAGCTCACGCCTGTAATCCTAGACGCTCAGGAGGCTGAGATCTGAGGATTGTGCCATCCTGGGCAGTAAAGTCCAAGAGAGTCTTATGTCCAAATAAGCACAGAAAAAGCCAAAAGTGGTGCTGTGGCTCAAGTGGTAGAATGCTAGGCTTGAGCAAAAGAGCTCGAGAATAGCACACAGGCCCAGATTTCAAGCCCCAGGACTGGGAGGGAAGAGAAGGGAAGGGAAGGGAAAGAAAGCCAGCTAAAATCACCCAGCCCCGGCATCTCAGCCTACTTAAAGGAAAAATGAACATTAAAAGAATTGTTTACAGCTGAGTGTTGATGGCTCACACCTATAATCCTAGCTACTCAGGAGATTGAGATGTGAGGCTCCTGGTTCAAAGTCAGCCCAGGCAGACAAATCCTGGAGATTTTTAACCAGCAGAATACCAGAAATGGAGGTGTATGTGGCTCCTGTGGTAAGGCACCAGCCTTGGGCAGAAAAAGCCCTGAGTTCAAGTTTAGTATTGGCAGCAAAACAAACAGCGAACAAACAAATAAATAAATATGAACTGCTTACAATATTCATTATCATCCACAGTGCTTTACTGGCATTTCATGGTGCTCTAACCATGTTTTAATTCCTGCCCCAAAACCCCAGGGAAAGAACTAGGTTTCTTTACGTCAAAAATGAATTTGCATTTTCAAGAGGGAAGATTCCCGAGTAGCTCTTAGCATAAACTACATCATTTTGCAATCATTTGGGATCTCAACTATCAACAGCTTAGTGGAAAACACGACGTTTATTTCTTACTCATCCTGGGTCCCCTGAGGAGACGGGGAGTGTCCATTCAGCTGCCCTCCGCTCTGTGACTCAGTCTGCATCCACCTTAGGGCCCTCCTTGAGGGGCACAGGAAGGCCAGAAACAGCCCCTGGCCTGCCTTGCCTGGGCTGAGACGGGACCCTTCCCACCAGTGCCCCTGTGTGAATCTCGTCAGGGCAACAGCCCTGGGAGGGGCAGAGAGCAAGCCAGAGGCCCAGGGGAGGAGACCATGGGCCTCTACTCTAGTGGTGTACTTTTTGAGTGTGCGTGTGCTGCCAATCCTAGGGCTTGAACTTACAACCTGGTCACTGTCCCTGAGCTTTTCTGCTCGAAGCTAGCATTCTGCCACTTGAGCCATAGCTTCACTTCCAGCTTTTGAATGTTTAATTAGAGATAAAAGTCTCACTGACTTTCCTGATTGGGCTGGCTTTGAACCATGATCCTCACATCTCAGCCTCTTGAGCAGCTAGGATGACAGGCGTGAGCCATCAGCATCTGGCTTGTAGAGATATTTTAACACTAGTGATGGGGTAGCTTCCTAGGGCTACACGAGCCAAGTTCTTCACACAGATTGGAGAGCAGGGAGGAAAAGATATTTACTTTAGAAACAAAAGTCTCTGAAAACAGAAGAATAAAGCCATCGCTCTAGGGAGCTTTACCGAAGCTGTCTCTAAACAGTCAAGGAGCGGGCGGTGGGGCGGGGAGCAGCAGCATTTAGTGAGACTTTGCGGACTCAAATGAGATGCGAGAGGAAGAGAATGATGGAGGAAGAAGGGAAGATGGAGGCTCTGGCCCTAGTTAGGGAGAAGGAATCTACGCCTTCACCCCTTTCCCTGCTGGACTGCACGGGGGGCGGGGGGTCCCCAAGGGCGGGACTCAGGTAAAGTCTGCATCATCTGCTCTGATGTATCCGCACAGGTCCTAGGGCTTTAGGGTGAGCCTGTACTTGCTGAGAATGAATGAGTGACCGGTGCAATGATTTGCACCAACGGTCCTTTTTCCTACTCTCCAATGCCGCACTTAACAGAAGGGAGAAGGAGTGCTCCTTGCTCAGTAAACCGTCCTACTGGCTACAAGAACCGAAATGCTTGTCCGAAATGCTCCTGGAAAGGAGCTGCAGGGAGGGAGCTGACTGGTGGCCATGCCAGTGCTCGTTATGGAAATCTACCCTGTCAGGACCTGGGAAAGCTTTCAAAACCATCTGACATTGATTCCGGTAAACTCATGGCAGGAAAGGTTTTCTAGTCTTCAATACTTTGTTTTGCCACCAGAGGGGGGAAGGAGGGAATCGGCAGAGCACCGGTATGCAAATCTTTGAGTCTGATAACCTGCCACGCCCACCAATACCTCACCCTGCGCCTCACCCACCCCTAAACTTTCAGGGGAAGAAGCTATTTAAAGGCAGTTAGAGTTCAGGAAAAATAAGTCACTGAAGTATCTATGCCAGAGTCCTCTGAGAGGTAGCAACCCAGAAATCCCTGCCCTTTGCTGCCTTTGACTAGGTATGTGTGTGAGTGTGAGTGTGTGTGTGTGTGTGCGTGTCTGTCTGTCTGTCTGCTTGTGAGCAGAGGGAGGGAGGGTGTGCCATGCACGTCGGGTTGGAAAGCCTGAATCTTAGCTTTACTTCAGGAGAAAAACTTTGGGGGGTCAGATCCATGGGTGGACTCCCCAAGCCCTGAATCCAGTGTGGGTTCCAAGGTTAGAGATCTTTATGGGAAGATGCAATCTCTGCACTCGGGAGCCTCCTCCTAGCTCCCAGGCAGGAACCTGCTTCTGGCTGCCCAGGAGCTCCTGGTCAGATGAGGCAGTCTCTTTATTGCATCCTGTGGGGTCCCCATGGCCTGGGGCTGCATGTGTGGAAAGCCACTCCTCAGAGCTGGGTCAGGCAGTGACGTGTGAATGCACTGTTGGAGGTCACCCTGTGTGCATTCTGTGTGACAAACGTGCAGATCTGTAGGCCTCAGGATTGTCTAGCTGGGTAACAGAGCAGGAACCAGGTAGATGATGGGATGACTTGGGGGGTGGGGGGGATGGGAAAAGAGAAGAAAGAATCCAGGCCAATCCCTCTACACTTGTCCCCCACAGATCCATCACCACTATGAAGACCCTTCTGCTGCTAGCCTTGCTCATGGCCTTTGGTAAGAGCGGACTCAGAATTCTGGGCTCAGAGGGAAGCACCCATTCCTCAGTTTCCCTCCATCGCTGCAGCCCTGTGTGGGTGGGAGGGAGACCGAAGCCATGTGTGGGAGTAGAAGATTAGCAGAGAGAAAGGAAAACAGAGTCAACGTGCCATCACCAAGCCGTTTCCCACTGTGCTTCCAGGCTTCATGCAGGCCCACGGGAGCCTTGTAGAGTTCAGGGAGATGATCCGGTTAAAGACAGGAAAGAGAGCTGAGACCAGTTACGGAGCCTATGGTTGCCACTGTGGTGTCGGTGGCAAAGGAACCCCCAAAGATGCAACAGATAGGTGAGTTCCCCTCCCCTCCCCTCCATTCAACTCTCCTTTTCCTTGGCTCATTTCTGGACCCAGCAGGACTGGGAGCTACCAGGTCCCAGCTAGAAAAGCATCCAGTATGATGCAGAGACTCTGCCCAGAGTCATTGAGGCCCAGAGTGGAGGGGGGTGGAGATGACGGACCATCGGGCTCCAGATGCCATCATCCTGGGTGAGAAGACAATGCTAACCGGACATCCTACATCCCCCCCTCCCCACATCAGGTGCTGTGTCACTCACGACTGTTGCTACAGCCGTCTGATAAAACGTGGATGTGGAACGAAATTTCTAGGCTACAAATTTACCTACCGAAAGGGCCAAATCACCTGTGCTGGTAAGAAAGCCCTGTGACCGCACCAGGTTTTCCTTAGAAGTTCTTCTGAGTGTTTACCATGTAGGGAAGGGCGCTGGCACCAGCACACTTAAGCTCCAAGCGGAGTTTAAGCAGGGAAATGAGGACACAGGTGGGAAAGGGTCCAATAGAAGTAAATGAAGAGACAAAACACAGCTAACTGCCCCAGTGCCTCCAGCAGAGCTTGACATTTAAGCCCAGGCAGGAGAAAGGCAGAAACAGGAAAGAGGAGGTTGGGGATGTGCCCAGAAAAGTACCCCGGGGGTACTGCAGGCCCAATGGAAATATGAGGAGGATTTGGTGTTTGGGACTAGGAAGGGTCGAATCAAACCAAATCTTCCTGGGCTGTATCTGGATTTTGACCAAAAACAATAGGAACAAATTTGCCTGGTGGGCAGGAGCAGAATAGAAGAGGCCAGGTGAGTAGTTACTGCCACAATACTGGTGAGAGAGAGCGGCATAAACAAAAGTTGTCAGGACACAAGAGGTGGAGTGAAATTCAGGCATGCTAGAAGAAAAGCCATGTGCCCTATGGCAACATGGAGATAAGGAGTTGTTATCTGGGCCCTGTGAGGTGTTGACAGGGTAGGGAGGGAGAGAACCCGGGAGAAGTTCTGATAGGGAGTGGGGGCAGGTCTCACTGGGCTCCCCCAGCATGTCGAGTGAGTGGCTAGTACACAACTGGCCATGTGAGTGAGGCCTAGGAGAGTTGTGTATGCTCACCCATTGGATGGCTAGAGGCTTGAAAGGAAGCAGACAGATCAGACAGAACTCTAGGAAGAGACTGAGTGAGGCCAAGTGGCCACAAAGGAAGGATGATACACAATGAATGACCTGCTTGGTTAAGGCCATCGTGATAGGATGGACAGCTGCTCTGGACTGAGAGGGGGAGAGAGGGAGGGAGGAGATGGAGGGAAGGAGGAAGGAATTGTAGGAGCATGCTGTCTAGATTTCTGACAGTCCCATGCTGGTAGACTAGCTACCCAAAGGCAGTAATCCAGCCAGAAGAATCTAGAACCTAGTGCTTATCTCTGGTGAGACAGGAACATGTGGAGCCAGGGCTGAGCTTTCTTCCTTTTCACATAGCCATGAAGCCCTAACAAGCTCCATCTGTGGTGTGTTTGTTGGTTTTTTTTAACTTGCAGCCAACCAGAACTCTTGCAGGAGTCAGTTGTGTCGATGTGACAAAGCTGCCGCTGAATGTTTTGCTCGAAACAAGAAAAGCTACAGCATAAAGTACCAGTTCTTTCCCAACCACTTCTGCCGAGGGAAGGACCCCCGATGCTGAGAAGCCCCTCCATGCGGAGCCTCCTCTAACACCTGTCATCTTACCCCAACTGTGTTCCCAGGGATCATTTCTGCCCCATCCTGGAGGCACCGGGAGGCCTTCTGCCCCCACCCAGAATCACAGCCCAAAGCCTGGGACAGGTCTGAGTGGCCCCTTCCCCCACGACCCCCAGTTTAAACTGCCCTGCACCCCTCCCACCATGCCCCTCATGTCTGCCATCCTGCTAAGCCGTGGGAGTACGCTCCTGGGGGAGGGGAGTCTGCTAAATAAAACAAGTCATCATCTAAACATGTCTGTGTGCTTGTGCGTGTGCTCTTACTGTGGTACAACACCGGATGGGACTAAGAGGCATATAGTACTCCTGTTAAAAATCCAGGCTCTGGTAAGCCATGCTTAGAGAGACAAATGTTTTCTCTCCTATGTGGAAGCTAGTCTAACAACCACTGGAACATGGCAAATGACGCAGGAATCTAGACATTCACACACCATGAAACCAAGGGAGGATATTCTTAGGAGAGGAACACAAAGGCACAATGCAGCTGACCATAAAATTTATACAAATGAACTCCAGGAAATGGAAATAAGAGGTTAATTTTCTTCGTCACTGTTTTTCTTTTTATCTTGTTTGTTCATTTATCTGTCTCTGGGAGGGTGAGTGGGTAACAGAAATGGAGGGACAAAGGGTGAACAAATGTAGCAGTGGTACTCTATGTTGAAAATGAACTATACAACTTGTGGATGGGGACAAGAGGGGAAAACTGACAGCAAGGGAAGGGAAGGGGTGACATTGTCCAAAAAGAAATGTACTCAATACGTGACTTATGTAATGCTAACCCCTCTGTACATCCCCTTTATAAAAACAATAAAAACAGAGAGGAAAACATAGTCTAGGCTGTGGCATCAAACTGGCTGTCCTGTCCCCACTCTAGCCCACATCACCATCCTAAGCCTTGATCCTCTCATCCCAACAGAGATGACATTGGTCTGGTCCTCTGGCTTGAGAATAACCAAGGAATACTCCATGTGACACAGTGGGTCTGACCTATCCCAGCTGCCATTCCTATTAGGACTCCAATCCCAGCATCCTCTTCCCTTCCCTGCTCCTCCTGATCTGTCGGAGCCTATGGAGGCCTATGGAAATGACTTTGGTCAAGACCTAGCCAAATGAAGTGGTTGTTTTTAAAGCAGAAGGTTAGGAAAGAGGAATCTGATGCATGCATGTCTGACAGAGGAATTAGTCACTGAAGGCAGCCAGAACCACAGCCTGGTATGAAGGCCTTCTACCAAGGAAAGCTAGAAGCCAAGCCAACTATGCTCTATGCTCATCAAAGTCAGACACCTGGCCCAAACAATAACGTCCGAGAGAGGTTAGAGGATTTGCTTTGTCTCTGAGAGATTCGCCAGAAACAAAATAAGATCCCCAAGTATTCTCTGTCTCTGTCTCTGCCTCTGTCTGTCTCTCTGTCTCTCTCTGTCTCTCTGTCTCTCTGTCTGTCTCTCTGTCTCCATCTCTGTCTCTCTCTGTCTCTCTGTCTCTGTCTCTCTGTCTCTGTCTCTGTCTCTCTCTCTCTCTCTCTTCCCCCTCCCTACTGCAGTTTGAATTCAAGGTCTTGAACTTACTCAGCTTTCTTGATGAACTGGTACTCTACTACTTGAGCCAGACTTCCAATCCAACTTTTTGCTGGTTACTTTTAGAAACAGTCTCACAGACCTTTCTGCCTGGGTTGGTCTTGAACTAGAATCCTCTGATCTCAGCCTCTTAAGTAGCCAGGATTATAGATAGGTGTGAGCCACTGGCACTTAGCTTGGGATTCCAACATTCTCATGCATGCGAAGAAGGTTTTGCTTAAAGGGTTCCAGTTGGCCACATTATGGTCTGTTTTCATGCATGTTTCTTTTTCTGTCAAAGGAAAAGGGTAATTTTTAAACTGTAATGATAAGGTTAGCATAGGAAGACTTTCTTAATCTATTTTTCCCTCTGCCTATTTTGAATCTGCAGACCTTATGATAAAGACAAATTTAAGTGGACATCTTACTTAAAAGGTTAAGAGGGGTTTTATTATTGTTGTTTGGGGGAGGGGGAGTCGTGCTGATATTGGGGCTTGAACTTAGGGCCTCAAGCTCTCACTTGGCTTTTTCAATCAAAGCTGGTGCCTTACCACATGAGCAACTGCTCCATTCCTGGCTTTTTGCTTATTAAATGGAGGGAAGAGTCTCTCAGAGGCTTTGAACCTCATCTTCAGACCTCAGCCTCCTGAATAGCCAGGATGACAGACAAGACCCACCAGCACCTGGCCAAATTTTTTTCTTAAAAAATTTCAGCCAATAAAGGAAACTTTAAAAAAAAAATTTCCAAATACTGGTATTACAACTTCCTGGCAGCCCAGACACCTGAGAGTTCTCTTTCCTGGAAGCAGGGATTTATGGTTGCATGACTGTAAGTGCTGAGGAGGATTAAGTTCTTCTGCCACTGAACTCCGAACCTTATTATATTCATTAAGCAAGCACTCTACCACTCAAGCCACGGCTCTAGAACTTTTTACTTTGGTTATCTTTTCAAATAGAGTCTTCTGTTTTGCCCAGTCAACCTTGGATCATAATCCCTCTGCCTGTGCAGCTGGGATTACAGGTGTGTACCATGTTCTGCCTATGTGTTGCTGTTGTTTGAGACTCAGACTGGGTATCTGATATCTGATGCTTGCTTTCACTCACTGGCTGGCACTCCACGACTTGAGTCAAGCCTCCAACCCCTGCCTTTTTTTTTTTTTTGGCCAGTCCTGGGGCTTGGACTCAGGGCCTGAGCACTGTCCCTGGCTTCTTCTTGCTCAAGGCTAGCACTCTGCCACTTGAGCCACAGCGCCACCTCTGGCCATTTTCTATATACGTAGTGCTGAGGAATCGAACCCAGGGCTTCACGTACATGAAACAAGCACTCTTGCCACTAGGCCATATTCCCAGCCCTCAAGAGACTCTTGAACTCTCAAGTTCCCCATGACCCTGCCCACTGACTATGACCCTATTTAGGTCCTGACCAGCTCAGCCGCCATTTTGCACCATGTCTGGTGTCTCCTGACTCTCCTCAGGTCACCATGGTGTCCCACTTCAACTCCCCATTAGAGTTGACCTGGTTTGTTGAGGTTGTTTTTCACTCTTTCTTTACTCTGCTACCCTCATGGCTCAGTTTCCTAACCATATTAAGTGTATTCAAGGTGCAAGTCGTTGGGGTGGAGGAGGGTATCCACCTACAGCCCCTGGCTGTCTAATAAAAACTCCTGGTGGCTTCTCTGTATCTCATGAATGAATTTCCATATAACACTATCTTGAAAGCAAGCCTGTTATTGAGACGGAACATCCCCATACACATACCCCCCGGAGGACCTGGAAGTAAAGATCAATAATGGCTCAGGACTCACAAGACATTCTGCTACAGCATTTAGGTATAAGCTTGTCATACAAAGTGGCTGAGGAAAGGGAAGTGACTGATGGGATCTTGCAGAGAATCACAAACGACAAGAAGTGACACAGTCAGTTTAGACGCTAGAAGTTTTGGAAGCCTTTCTGTACCAGTGAAGACAGCTTGGGATTTCCCCCAAGGTTTCCCAGCAGAGGCTTAAGTCTGGTGGACATTGCTTTTGCCCATGGAGAACTACAGTTGTGACTCATAAGACCTGGCAGAGGCCACCATTAGAGGCAGCTGAGCCTCCAAAGGCTCGGTGATGAAAGCTGTTTTTCTCACCATTCCCAGTGATGAACAAAGTTGAAGCTGCTGAGTCAGAGAGGCCAATATTGAATAATAGGGGCTGGGGATATGGCCTAGTGGCAAGAGTGCTTGCCTCATATACATGAGGCCCTGGGTTCAATTCCCCAGCACCACATATACAGAAAATGGCCAGAAGTGGCGCTGTGGCTCAAGTGGCAGAGTGCCAGCCTTGAGCAAAAAGAAGCCAGGGACAGTGCTCAGGCCCTGAGTCCAAGCCCCAGGACTGGCCAAAAAAAAAAAAAAAATTTAATAAATAAATTTTTAAAAATATATTGAATTATAACATGTTAGACACAAGGCTGTGTATTAAACACACAAGTCCACACCTGCATCTGGTAATCTAAGGAAGGACCATGCTATTCGGGGACATTCTGCCTTTGTCAGGTGGGAAAAGGAAGCCTGGTTCTTAAACCCCAGGCCCCAAGTCCAGGAGTCCCAAGTTAGATCTGGTCACTCACACCCATGTGTTAAGTAAAGAGAGCTGGTGGAGTGCAGAGAAAGGAGATTTGTTATGATTACATGGCAGCCACGGGAAGATAGCACTTCAGGACATGTCAGCTGTCTTCAGGAGTACAGACAGATACTGGCCTCCGTTTAAAGAGGGAGAATTGGGGGCAGGGGTGAAAATAGCATGCATTGTTAAAACAGTCTCAAATTGAAGGTATGGCCTGGTTGACCATTAGCTCAGTAGTGTTTCAGAGAAATTATTTCTACATGGGAATTCGATTGTGAGATACAGAGAAGCCACATTCTGAGAGGTTGAATCAGGAGTCCTTATTAGACAGCCAGGGACTTCAGGCAGCCTCTACTACTGTGAGAAAACTGAGCCACGAGAATAGCTGAGTAAAGAAAGAGCCAAGAAACAATCCCAACAAACCAGATCAATGCTAATGGAGAGCTGAAGTGGGACACCCTGGTGACCTGAGGAGATTTGGGAGATACGAGACATGGTGCAAAATGGCGGCTGGGCTGGTCAGGGCCAAAACAGGGCCATGGTCAAAGAACAGGGTCATATACATGTAGTTCAAGAGTTCAAAGATGGGGCTGGGGGTATGGCCTAGTGTCAAGAGTGCTTGCCTCGTATACATGAAGTCCTGGGTTTGATTCCCCAGCACCACATATACAGAAAATGGCCAGAAGTGGCGCTGCAGCTCAAGTGGCAGAGTGCTAGCCTTGAGCAAAAACGAAGCCAGGGCCCTGAGTCCAAGGCCCAGGATTGGCAAAAAATATGAATAAATAAATAAATATAGATAAATAAATTTTAAAAAAAAGAGAGCTCAAGGAGTCTCTGGCAGGTCCAGTAACCTATTGTCCAAGACCCTGGCCCTGCCTCTAGGAATTCAGGCACACCCATCACCTAGGGGTGGGACTTCACTTTCATCCATCAAGAAGCCAAGATGACACCAGGTAGACCCACTATACTTATTTCATTTCCCATTGGTTTTATGTACATAGAATCCCATCATGGATCCTTCAGTGAGATTACTATATTGGGCCCTTAGTACCACGAGCTTAACCGAGTTATTACTTTAAACAAAGTTTACAAAAGAGGCTCTCCTGTACTAGACCTATTTCATCAGGATAAAAACAGCATGTTTCTCCTAAGGCTGCACAGAGTTCCCCTTGGTTTTTGCCTGTGCTGATCCCAACTGCAATCTGAGGAGTCTTTAGCAGTCAAAATTGTCTTGATATGATCAATACCCAATGTAAGCTTATAGAATGCCCCCGGCCCAGACATAAGATCTGCCCTTTGGCAATGTGACTCCGCCCTTGACTGATGACACCTGAGGGGCAGGCGGAGCACCTCCCACCTTAGTTGCATGAAGGTATAAAGACCCCCTAAGAGAGAGCTCCATCGCCATTTTCCTTTACTCCTCTGTGGGAACTTGGTCTTGCTGGCCCTGCTGGCAATAATCTCTTCTGCTCTACGTGACTTCGTCTATGGTCTGTGGTTTTCTGGGATAATTTTCCTTTCACCCATAGGATCAGGAGGCTTTGAACTTCAACAAAACCAGCAATCCTTCCCCAGGTCAGGCTGGGTAAGGTTTACAAGTCTATGTACCAAGAAGGCGCCCTCAAACGAGTTGACAGGGTGAAGGGTCAGTGTGATGAGAAAGTCTTAGCTTCAGCGAATCCGAAGTTGCATGTACCTTCCATCCCAAATCAGCAGGGTTTTTTTTTGTTGTTGTGGTGGTGGTGGTTTTTGCCAATCCTGGGGCTTGGGCTCAGGGCCTGAGCACTGTCCCTGGCTTCTTTTGCTCAAGGCTAGCACTCTGCCACTTGAGCCACAGCGCCACTTCTGGCCATTTTCTGTATATGTGGTGCTGGGGAATTGAACCCAGGGCTTCATATATAGGAGGTAAGCACTCTTGCCACTAGGCCATATCCCCAGCCAATCAGCAGGTTTTAACCGCATGTGATGAAGGCCAGATAAAGACCCTCTCTACTCTCACCATGGTGAGGGTGGTCAGGATGAAGGTGTAGGGAGTCTTCCAGGTGGCAGTGAGGCTGTCTTTGAGGAACTTCTTAACCCAAATGGAATCTCCAGGTTGGAAGGGATGGGCTGGATTTCAGTTGGGCAAAGGCGTTTCTCCGGGACCTGTTTATGCACCACCTGCTGCATTGCCTGTAAATTCTGCAGAAACTGAAACAAGGAAGCATTATTAAGTTAGCCTAAGGTGGGAGCCTACTTCAGTGAAATCTACCTCCCAGTGTTCTCCTGGAGTGCTTCCTCTTGAGTATGCTGGCTTGGACAGCAGGCTGGGGCCAGGCACAATCAATACAATACTTACCCCCTCACACCCACCCCATTTTTGTGTCTCAGGCAGTGGCAGCAGCTGCGCGGTTTTCTTTTACTACTACAGAATTCCCATTTTGATGCCCAGGACAATATACCAAGGCAACAACTTTTGGTAACCAGATTTCTTCCAATAAGGCTTGTTGGGATTCAGCTTTGGCCTTGAGAGGGAAGGGCAGAGGAAAGCGCTCCCGAGACGCCGCCCTTACCCCAGCCCTGGGGGAAGGCGGAAGCAGGCCACAATTTTCTGGGTCCGGAACCAGAAGAACTGGCTTTGTGACCAGCCCCCCAACTTTCTCGCCAGCCCATGTGCTCCCCATCTTCGCGGGCTTTGCCCATGGGGTGGTGCTATGCAGGTGACGTTAGCTCATGAGGGGGTCTTATGACAAGCTCGCCAGCCTATCGCCAGCTCTTGGTCAATCACCCCTTTTCTCGTCACCCCTACTATATCAACTGTTAGCCACTCCCTTATTAAATCAGATTTGCTCTTGAAGCGTCTCCGAGACCCGTCTGCGCCTGGCTTCCTTCGTGGGTAAGGAGGGAGGACAAGGGATCTCGTACGGCCACGTGCACCTGAGGTCTTTCCTGAGCCCCCCACTCCACTCTGGCCTTACCTGCGGGTCGGGTGACCAGGGGAGAGGGTGAGAAAGGGAGCGATTAGATTAGAGTAGAGCCTGACACCCCCGTGCCAGGGGAGGCGACCCGAGCCTGGCAAAGGCTAGGATTTCCTGGGCAGACATAGAAGGCTTGAGCTTGTGACCATCTCTCATGAGTGTGATCTACACACTCAAGAGGGTCTGTACTGATTACCACTGTTCTCCCATGCCTATGCTTTTTAATCTATCCTGCCTCATTCCCCCTCCCCCCCAAAATGACTTTGATCCCTTGATCTTAAGAGGAGTTGATGGGTGAAGATCCTTCTTCTGTAACTACTCCAGCTGAGTAGTAGCCAGAATCCTGAAGGCCTATCCTCCCTTACCAAGAGATGGTATGGGAAATTCAGTTGTCCCATTGCCAGAATCAGATACCATTAAGAGCACTTTTTTTTTTTACTCCAAACTAGAAAGGAAACCATATGAGAAATTAGGGAGGATAACAAGCCACAGAAACAATAGAAAGAACGACAAATCAGTATCTCCCACATCTTAGTACCAAAAAGAAAAACCGTTAGGTAAGGAGCTCATTAAACCTAAGAGCAGAGTTATATACAACATTTAATTTTTTACAACTGCACAGATTTCTCCTTGGGCTACCATGGTGCAGCCTGTTTAGCCCTCCACTTTACAAAAGTATTTTCCTCTCTGTCTGGGGAACCTGATCTTTGCTGGCCCTCATAATGCCTAATAGTTATCTGTGAAGGCTTCCAGACAGCCCTCAATAGGGAGACCATCTCAGGTCCCTACCCTACTGGGAAGTTATCACTAGACAACAGACCCTTATAAAACGTCTGCATGGGTGTTTAATACCAAGAAAGCATATTTAGAATCTACAGATATTAAGATCTCTTTTCACGAGTATGTGAGGTCTATTAGGCCCACATGGCCAAGTGTGCAGAAGAGTGTTTAGATTTACTAACACTCTAGCCTTGCCCTCCTTTCCTGAGCAGATGAAGAGACAAGCACAACAAGTGACTCCATTCAGGATCTGAAACCGTCCCCTCTTATCTGAGCAGTTCCTTCCAACTACCTCCGGATGACCCCTCATGATCAGGACAAGTTTTCTCCCAGGAGTGTCTTCTCCTGGCTGGGATAACGTCCAGTTGGCATTACTTTTAACTCAGGACCTGGGTGCTGCCCCTGAGCTCTTTTGCTCAAGCTAGTGCTCTACCACTTTGAGCCACAGCGCCACTTCTGGTTCTTGATTGGTTAATTGGAGATAATGACTCTCACAGGGACTTTTCTGCCCAAGCTGGCTCCGAACCACAAACCTCAGATCTCAGCCTCCTGAGGAGTTAGGATTACAAGTGTGAGCCACTAGCACCCGGCTAGTTGGCATTTTTTTTTTTTTGCCAGTCCTGGGCCTTGGACTCAGAGCCTGAGCACTGTCCCTTCATTTTGCTCAAGGCTAGCACTCTGCCACTTGAGCCACAGCGCCACTTCTGGCCATTTTCTGTATATGTGGTGCTGAGGAATTGAACCTAGGGCTTCATGTGTATGAGGCAAGCACTCTTGCCACTAGGCCATATTGCCAGCCCTAGTTGACATTTTTTATCATTGCTGGAATGATGTGTCCCAGATGGCTGAATTGGAAGGGGTGAATAACAGATCAAAATGATTGCTTGCCAATAGCCCCTTTATTTCCAATTGAAGCAACAAGGAGATCAATAGAAATAGTTTTTGTTGTTGTTGTTTTTTGGCCAGTCCTGGGCCTTGGACTCAGGGCCTGAGCACTGTCCCTGGCTTCTTCCCGCTCAAGGCTAGCACTCTGCCACCTGAGCCACAGCGCCCCTTCTGGCCGTTTTCCATATATGTGGTGCTGGGGAATCGAACCGAGAGCTTCGTGTGTAGAAGGCAAGCACTCTTGCCACCAGGTCATATTCCCAGCCCCAATAGAAATAGTTTTAAGCAGGGTTTGCCTGGAACTTAATAAGAATCAAGGATAAATCTGACAAATTTGTAAGAGTCATATGTGCCTCTGTAGAACCTGGCTGTAATTGCCACACATCAAATCTATAAAGGCAAGACTCAATAGTAGACACAATGAGAGTTCTGAAACAGCAATTGATTAAAAAAAACCAGTTTCTTTCTTTTTTTTTTTTTTTTTGCCAGTCCTGGGCCTTGGACTCAGGGCCTGAGCACTGTCCCTGGCTTCTTCTCGCTCAAGGCTAGCACTCTGCCACTTGAGGCACAGCGCCACTTCTGGCCATTTTCTGTATATGTGGTGCTGGGGAATTGAACCCAGGGCCTCATGTATATGAGGCAGGCACTCTTGCCACTAGGCCATATCCCCAGGCCCCCAGTTTCATTTTTGACTGAATATAATATTTCAGGATACTAATAAAGATTGAAGCCATTGTAACGAAGTCAAACCTTTGTGCTTACAATGAAGAATGCTGGGAAATGTCGCTGTATCCAAGGCAGCTCACATCCTTGGGAAACAGACATGTTTGACAGAAAAAAATCGCATTCTGGTTAAAAAGTGTTCATTTGAAAGACCTTGACATAAACAAATACTAAAGTGATCTTTGGTCATCTTAATTTCTCCCTTTCTTCACTTTGAAACAAATATTTAGGACAATTCTAAGTTCCTCAAACTTTTATATCCAAAGGAAGCCATTTGTAATTCCTTTCCAAAGCCCTTCTTTACTAACTTCTCCTTTTGCTATACACTCCATTTGCTTTTTTTTTTTAACTTAGAATTGGTATTTTATTAATTTCTTTTTTTCTTTTTCTTTTTTTCTTATTTATTGTCAAAGTGATGCACAGAGAAGTTACAGTTTCATATGTTAGGCCTTGGGTACATTTCTTGTACTGTTTGTTACCTCCATTTGCTTTTATTTACATTTAAAATAACCCTTCAAAAAACCTTTTAACTAAAGTTCCTCTTTGGAGGGAGTAACAAGTTGGATAAGAAATGTACTCACTGCCTTACATATGAAACTGTAACCCCTCTGCACATCACTTTAACAATAAAGAAATGAAAAAAATAATAAAGTTCCTCTTGAATACAATGGAATAATCCTTTGGAATATTTGGTAATGACAAAAGCTGATGACTTCCTTTGTAGTTTGAGTTTAAAATCAACCACTTACCTTTTTGCAGTGTGAGTTTAAACCACCCATTTACCTTTTCTCATACCATGCTGACAGTTTTTTTTTAATAAAAATACCAGATTTTTGAACACATTTACACACACACACACTTGTGCACAAAGATCTCAAAGCACACAAAAATGAATATTGGCCATAAGTTTTCTGGAATTCCAGTGGCAAGACATACTTTTGCCCACAGTACTGTAGAGCCATGTGGTCAGTATTAGAAAAACTTAAACCTAAAACAAATAGTTGAGGTGCCAGACTTTGAAGTCAGGCCCCACCACGTGAACCCCATTTTAGAATCGAACCCTGAGCCAATCAGATTGGTACCTGTGTTCTAATCTTGCTTGCACAGCTGATTGTTGTAACCTTGTTCCTTGCCTTTATAAGCCCTGTGTAATCACAGCTCGGGGCTCCCTCCTAACCTCTGCTATGTCGGTGGGTAGGACGAGGCCCGAGTCGGCAGCTCGTTAAATAAAGCCTTGCCTTGCTTTTGCATTTCGGAGTGTCTGAATCTCGGTGGTCTTCTTGGGGGTGGTCTTGCGACTTGGCACAACAAGTTTTGCCAACAAGAAAACAGAATCTCTCACTATTACAGTTAGCCAAGACTTAGATAATACATTTAGATAATTTGTTTTTTCAGTTGTGGGGCTGGAACTCAGGGCCTGGGCGTTGTCCCTGAGCCTGTCTGTGCTCAAGGCTAGACCTCTACCACTTGAGCTACAATGCCACTTCAGGTTCTTGAGTAGCTAATTGAAGATAAGAGTGTCATGTGGACTTTCCAGCCCAGGCTGTATTTGAACCATGATCCTCAGATCTCAGCTCCTGAGAAGCTAGGATGACAGATGTGAGCCACAGGCACCCAGCTTTGTTGGGGTTTTTAGCCTCCTGCGCTCTCCTGTCCTGTGAGAGAGACAGGAAAACACGCCCCACCCGGACGAACCAAAAAGGGGAAAAAAGGGCACACAGACTGCCACCCCAGCCCCCCTTTCAATGGAGGACAAACAGACAGTCTGGGAGCTAGTCAGCTCTAAGACTCGTTTTAATGGCGGAAATGAGCTGCTCTTTAAAAGGGTCAGAGGGCGGCAGAAGGGGAGGGGTAGAACCACCTCTTAGTGATACAAAGCACCTGGGGCGGGAGTGCCCCACACAGCTTGTTTAGACAGTTTTTTAGCAAAGCACATTAGCTAGGCCTCAGTCTCCAGGGCCTACAAAGAGAGATCTTGAATACGTTCTAGGTAGGGGGAGGGGGAGGTAGGTTGGTGGTGGAAGAGTGGGGGAGGGTCACATAAAGCTAAGCCTGAAACCCTCTCTGTGGCTTACTCTGGCTTTCACCCATCTTAAGACCAGAACACTTTACATACCAAATTCCAAACTGCCAAGGTTAACTCGGGCTCCAAGTGAAGTATGGAGACTGGGTCTAA
Source organism: Perognathus longimembris pacificus (assembly GCF_023159225.1). Lineage (NCBI taxonomy): Eukaryota > Metazoa > Chordata > Mammalia > Rodentia > Heteromyidae > Perognathus > Perognathus longimembris. The sequence goes on along the minus strand of NC_063167.1, from coordinate 11,870,269 downwards.
CTGGTGCCACCTTGGCATCTAACTTAAAGACAGGGACTTTCTGAGACCTCTAGAGGTGATAGTGGACATTCTTTGGATTGCTGATGTGTCTTGAGTTGTTAAGCTCCAGGAAAGTCTTGCTTCCTTTAGATAATTGGTCCTTGATTGTTTCCTTTGTTTGTGTATAACACTTTAGTTAGGCTTAGGTACCCTCCTCTGGTTTGCTTTGCTTATATATGATACTTTTATTAGGTCTCTGTGTCCTTATCTGGTGTGGTTTGCTTATGTAAAGCACTTGGGTTAGGTTTAATTGCTCATACCATATGTGGTTTGGGCCTATATAATCTTTGTGCTGGCTGCATTTGAGGCTACAAGTTCTTTGGGACATGAGTCTGCTTGCAGACACTGGCATTTTAATAAAGACTCTCAATTCAACCTCTTAAAGTGCAGCTTCTCTGTATCTCATGGATCAATTTCCCATATAACAAAAGGAGCCTTGGCTTGGCTAGCCAACCCCAAAGGCAGGCCAATCTACTGTACAAAAACGTTCTAGTTCAGAAACTTTTCTAGTTAGAAACTTTTACTCCACAGTCATCTGAAAATCCCAATTTAAAATTATCCAATACACACTGGGGGCAGGTGGGGGAAGGGTAGTAAGTGGAACTTGAGCTCCTCCTCCACAGAGATGTCTAAAGAAAAAGAACAACACAGAAAACAAGAATCCATACTGCAAAGTGGTATGGATGGTTAACAGAATGAGACTGAGACCAAGACAGAAACACAGAACCCAAACCCTGTTGTGTAGGTCTAATCTGTCCAATCTCCTTCCTCAGCAGAAACCAAAATCCTCTCCTGAGGGCCTGCTGGGTAGGCCTGATCCATATGATCTCCTTCCTCAATAGAAACAAAAACTCTCTGCTGTCCTCCGGACACTGAGGGCCTGAGGGAGAGGCCTTGAGTGCATCTGCTCCCCTACTTCAACCGCCTAACTGGATCCATCTCCAGAAAACAGAGACAGAGACTAAAACAGTTTACTCCAAAAGGATTTAGTGGTATGTCAGGCGCCAACAACCCCTGGCTGTTGGAGCAACAGAAGACCCATAGGGCCCTGAGAAAAAACTCAGGCAGCTCCTGCCCTATTGAATCTTCCATCCTCAGGCAATCTGGATTGCCAAGGCCATTTGCCAGTGGCTTCAAGGAACCCAAGTGTCCCCCTTAGCACTGGGATCTCACTGGGGCCTCCAAATGTTATACAGAAAATCAGTCATGAGATACGGAGAAGCCACATTTTGAGAGGTCAAATTGGGAGTGTTTATTAGAAAGCCAGCACTCTAGGTAGACACATGTCCCCGGAAAACTTGCAGCCTTGACTATACTTAGAACTGTTAGAAACCTGAGCCATGGGGGCTGGGAATATGGTCTAGTGGTAGAGTGCTTGCTTAGCATTCATGAAGCCCTGGGTTCGATTCCTTTTCTGTTTTCATAAACAGGAAAGCCAGAAGTGGCACTGTGGCTCAAGTGGTAGAGTGCTAGCCTTGGGCAAAAAGAAGCCAGGAATAGTGCTCAGGCCCTGAGTTCAAGCCCCAGAACTGGCAAAAAGAAAAAGAGCCATGAGAGTAACAGAGTAAAGAAAGAACAGAAAAATAATCTCAACAAACCAGATCAATGCTAATGGAGCATTGAAGTGGGACACCATGGTGACCTGAGGAAATTCGAGAGACACAAGGCATGGTGCAAAATGGCTGCTGAGCTGGTCAGGGCCTAAATAGAGTCATAGTCAGGGAGCAGGGTCACAGAGAGCTCAAGAGTTCAAAGGATCTCTTGAGTTTATGGTATAGGTCTGGCAGGCCTAGTAACCTATTGTCCAAGTCCCCATCGCAGCCTCTAGAAATTCAGACACACTCATTACCTGTGGGTGGAACTTCACCTCCATCCACCAAATAGCCAAGATGGCGCCAGTTAGACCCAGTATCCTCATTTCATTATCACTTTCTTTTTAGAACAGAACAGGAACAAGGTGACCTCCTGGCTTTTTGGATACTTGCTTTAAGATACGACACAGTTGGTTGGAGGGGCAATGTGCCTTTCACACATGATGGATGAATCTAGTCTTTCTAAGTGATGGCAAGTTGTTGCAGAGAATAGCTCAGATCAAAGGACACAGATTCAAAGTTGGAGGACTTTCCGTCGATTCAGTGTTGCACCCACTTGAGTGGAAACAGGAATGTCATGCGCTGAGAAGGCAGTCAAGAGATGACTATTGACAAGGGAACTCTCAGGGACACTGGGGAAATAGGGAAGTTGGGGAAGGGGGAGTTGTTAAAGGCAGAAACCACAACATTTACATAGGTTTAGTTGGCACCAGAGAAGCTAGGTACAGGAGAATGACAGCACATATTTCTTAAGGGGGCTTATGATGCTGAGCAGTTTGTCACCCAGGTTTAGCAGTGGGCCCAGGGGTATATTGTTTTCTTAACTCTAGATAAGCCTATACTAAAAACCCAGGTGGCCTTTTATGGCCCTTAGCTGCAAAACTGGGGCTAGAGGGCGATTATGTATTTTAACAGGGCCAAGTAACTGCTTCTTTTAAGTTATAGAAACACTGCAAAAATGTCTCTCTCTTTCCCGCTCTCATTCACTGTCTCCTCTCTCTCTCTCTCCTTCTCTCTCTGCCTCTCTCTCTCTCCCTCTCCCTCTCTGTAGAGAGAGTGGAGGGCCTCTACCTCCAACATGGCTGTCCTTAAAGACTAAGGATGTCCAAGGGCTCCCACTACCGAGCCTCAATCATCCAACTTTTTTATCCTATAAGTAACTTCAAATGTCTCTTTCTGAGCTTTCTTTGCTCTACCACTTGAGCTATAGCTTCGTTTCTGGCTTTTCAGTGATTAGTGGGAAGTAAAAAATCTTATTGACTTTCCCGCCCCAGGATGGCTTTGAACGACAATTCCCAGATCTCAGCCTCCTTAGTAGAGATTAATTTCAACAGATGTCAGGGCCCAACTGATTTCCCTGGATCTGTTTCTAAATGGAACTACTTGGAAATCAGTTCTGCCAGAACTCTAAAGATAAAAAAGATTTACTGCTCTTCTAACTTGCAGATATGGCTGTTTTATTTTGTCCCAAAGATTTTTGAAATATGGATGGTTGGCCTAAGTAACTCCATCTCGTCCTCACCTCCATCCTGGTGTTTCAACAGATGGTAGGGACTTCAGGCTCAATTCCAAGAACCACAAGTATTAAGCTCAGGAAAGGCCAGGGAATTCTTGTGAAGTGCCAGACTTTGAACTCAGGCCCCACTTTACCACGTGAACCCCACTTTACCACGTGAACCCCACTTTACCACGTGAACCTGAGATAAGCAGGCCCTGTGAGCAAACCCAGGACAAGCCCATTAGGGCCCAGTCGGTCTAGAACTCTAACTGCTGGGAATGCTTAACTCTGACCACCCCTAGAATTGAACCCTGAGCCAATCAGATTTGTACCTGTATCCTAATCTTGCTTGCTTGAACACCTGATTGTTGTAACTTTGTTTTTTGCCTTTATAAGCCCTGTGTAACCACAGCTCGGGGCTCCCTCCTAACCTCCGCTGTGTTGGTGGGGAGGACGTGGCCCGAGTTGCAGCTCGCTTGAATAAAGCCTTGCCTTGCTTTTGCATTTCGGAATGTCTGAGTCTCGGTGGTCTTCTTGGTGGTGGTCTCGCGACTTGGCACAACACTTGCCCTTGATTTCCCCTGACTGTTCCCCTTACCTTGCTTTGTTTCTGTAAAAACACTTTTGCTAGGCTAAGTTCCTAATACGTAGTTCCTAATCACGTAGGTTTTGCCTTTCTAAGCTTTGTACTAACTGCATTCAGAGCTGTGAGCTCTTTGGGACACTAGTCTGCTTGCAGTCGCCAGCCTGGTAATAAAGACTCGCGATTCGGCCTCTCAGAATGTGGTATTTCTCTGTATCTCACAGACCAAATTCCCATAGAGCAATTTCCTGTTCTATCATAATGCCCAGCTTCATTGCTGGATAGAGATATTTTTATTGCTTTAGGAACAAATGTGTTTTTTGCAAATTGTTGCTTAGGAAGATCATTTGCCTTGGTCTTTATTGAAATACAAGGCTACTAAAGAGTATTTTATTGTATTGGGAAGAAGAAACAATTTTCGTCTAAGTCCAAACATTTTATAAGTCATTTCAGAATGAAAATTGAGGGGAAAAAAGGATGGGAAGGAAGGAGCTTATAAAAATGATTGTTCTCAAGTAGGAAAGATAAGCAAGGATATGTATAGGGGAAGAAAGTTTTTGTATAAAGGATTTTGGAGAAAAGGTTTTGTAAAGTTTTCCTAACTGCTTGTCCCAAAATGGAGAGGGATAAAAGGATTAAGATAAATCCCAGAAGTTTCAAGACAGCATGATTGTAACTCAAGGATATAAGTTATGAAAGGTTTATGTATGTTACTAAATTGGCTGTAATTTAAAAGTTACCAAAAAGATTCACTCTAAAGTTATAGCACCTGAGTCTATGTCTTAAAGTATTTTGCTCTGTGTAACATTTGCAACAAACGAACTTAAAGGAAATATTTAGTTTAACCTTGATAAAACTTGTTTTCAAGAAATGGAATCTTAAAAAAACAAAGTATAGTGGGCTGGGGATATGGCCTAGTGGCAAGAGTGCCTGCCTCGGGTACACGAGGCCCTAGGTTCGATTCCCCAGCACCACATATGCAGAAAACGGCCAGAAGCGGCGCTGTGGCTCAAGTGGCAGAGTGCTAGCCTTGAGCGGGAAGAAGCCAGGGACAGTGCTCAGGCCCTGAGTCCAAGGCCCAGGACTGGCAAAAAAAAACACAACAAAGTATATTTATGTTTATATAAGCCTTATAACAAATGAAACTTAAAATCCTACTAAATATGCATAGGTTATAAGCCTTACTTAAATTTTATATAAAAACATATAAGGTTAGAAGTGTATAGAATGTGTACAAAATGGCTGACAAGTACTTTCTTTTTTGTATAACCTACATTAAGCTAAATTTTATATATGTATATATATACATAACATACATAATATAATAAATAATAAAATAAAAGAATACACACATCTATATGATGCATTTGTGTGGTAGAAAGTAAGTCAATTTGTATTCATTGACATGGGCTCCCTAACTTTTGTTGGTGGTGATGGTGGTAGTTTTGGGGTTTGAACTCAGAGGACTGGTTGCTGCTCCTGAGTTCTTTTGCTCAAGGCTTAGGAAAAAGGTACAAAGTCTTTATTGAAGAGAAAGATGTACCAAAGGAAGAAAGACACTAATTCCTTTTGTTTTCCGCTTCCTACAAGGTTTTTATATAGGGTTTCTTGCTATTTCCTCAGATCCAAGTGTTTCTCTCTAAGATCTGTCATTTGCCAGATTGGTTTTGGTAAATGGAGCCAATAGCTGATGCTAAGTTGTGATCTTGGCAGAAGAAAAGGGGAAATGTACAGTGCAGTATCTTGTGCATAATTTAGAAGTACACATAGCAAGTTATGCAAACAGCCACCGTTTTTCAAGGAACCACAAATCTAAATAAACACAGATTGAGTTTAGTGGAAATAAAAGATGAAAGGAGAAAATGAATACAATAAAACAAAACTGTGTCTCTCATAATCCAATGATAGTGGGCAGTGAAGAGAAACTGTAAGAGACCATTTCAAAGATGCTTCTCTGAGCCTGTGAGTTGACTACATGCTGAACTCTCAACTTCCTCCTTTGCCTCCTGTGCCCTTTGACCTGAACTCTCCCTCCTGCAATCAATTCACAATCACCTTAGACTCCAGAAAACACCAGATCTGCTGATGAATCATTCCCAGCACAAGGCAAAACCACACTCCTCCACTCCAGCGAGAGAAATAACAACTTCTCCTAAATTCTTCCAAAGACAAAGATTGAGTTAATGGTCCACCAAGCCATGGGACCTGTTACTCAGATGGTTTTAACTATACATGACCTTTTTACTTTTTACTCCTAGTTCCAGATTTTAAGCTAAGAAAAATGTCTGGACCCATAAAGATGGATGAAGATACATTGAAGTGTTATCTTACTGTGACCATCATGTACCAAGTCACCTTTTCTCTGCCCTTCACCATGTCAAATGGCTGGACTTACGTGGGACTCATGCACTTTGGACCTGGGGTGTAAAAACCTGGATACATATGGGTTAAGAAGGCTGCTCAATTAAAGATACATCTATTGCTGGTCCCTGGTGGCTCACGCTTATCATCCTAGCTACTCAGGAGGCTGATCTGAGGACCAGCTGGGGCTGGAAAGTCCCTGTGTGCCTCTTATGGTCCAATTAACCACCAGGAAACTGGAAGTGGTGCTGTAGTTCAAAATGGTAGAGCACTGGGCTGGGAATATGGCCTAATGGCAAGAGCGCTTGCCTCCTACACATGAAGCTCTCAGTTCAATTCCCCAGCACCACATATATGGAAAATGGCCAGAAGGGGCGCTGTGGCTCAGGTGGCAGAGTGCTAGCCTTGAGCGGGAAGAAGCCAGGGACAGTGCTCAGGCCCTGAGTCCAAGGCCCAGGACTGGCCAAAAAAAAAAAAAAAAAATGGTAGAGCACTAGCTTTGAAGAGAAAAAAAAAAAGAGAGCTCAAAGACAACACCCAGTCCCTGGGTTCAAGACCCATGACCAACAATTTTTTTTAATCTGTCTTTCTACTCAGCAACTCTACCTTTGGTGGTGAAAGCTGGGAAGGCCCCAGAGATCTCTACACAGTGTTTCCAAGTTCCTGTCACTGTCACCAGGAGTTCTAGGCTAGACACCCAACTCCCCAGAGCTTCCACATGTCAGGGCTAGCCACTGACTGCAACACAGCAAACAGAGGTGAGCAGATGAAAGGCAGAGGAAAGATGGTGACGAGCACAGCAGGACAGCCACAGAAGAGACCAAGGAAGCACGTCAGCCCATCCTCCTGGTCCAGATTTGAGTTCCGTGTTTAAACAAAGAAAGAACTGGGCCAGGGCAAGAGGTATATACAATGTCTAAATAGCCCCAGTCACTGGTGTGGTCCAGGGGTCAGAGGCTGTCAGCACTGCTATTCAGTTGTTCATTACAGAGGGGCTCCAGAGACATGGTGAGCCCTGAAAATACTTGAATGTAGAAACTTGTCATGAGAAGAGTCACTATTGACTGGCAGGTAGTCTGTCTGAAATTGGGTTTTTAGACTCCAGGCCCCAAGTCCAGGCATCCTTCCCTCTATATGTCAAATAAAGAGACATGATGGAGGATAGCAGCCTTGGGAAGACAGCAATTGAGTAGTACACTTTCAGCCATATTCAGGGATACAGACGTTTGCCTTGGGTTGAATGGGGAGATGTAAAGGCAGGAGTGATGATGTGTGGACAGTTCAAACAGTTCCAAGTCACAGTGGAGGGCCTTATAGCCCATGCTCAGGACAGACCCTGCGGGACTCCAAGATGGCGAGCAAAGAAACTGCGGAGAGAATGGCTCAGAAAAAAAAAAAAAAAAAGCCAGAGCTAGAAAACGGAAAAGTTGGAGATGCCTAGCCTTTCTCCTGTTCCTGATTAATTTATGTGCCCAAGTAAGGAGTTATTTCTCAGCAAATAATAATAATTAAGTTGAATTAATCATCTCTTACATGTCCTGCAGAGGCCTTTCCTTGGGGGTAGTTCCCATCCCTTGTTAGTTCCTGTCCTCTGTCCCTTATTATAAAGATACTATCAACCCATTGTTGCAACAGAGAGAGAGAGACAAAGAGACAGAGACAGAGACGGGGAGGAGAAGAGAAGGAGGAGGAGGAGGAGGAGGAGGAGGAGGAGGAGGAGGAGGAGGAGGAGGAGGAGGAGGAGGAGGAGGAGGAGGAGGAGGAAAAGGATAAAGAGAAGGGAGAGGAGGAGGGGGAGGAGAAAGAAGAGGAGGAGGAAATGAATGAGACAGGTAGAAGGTGGTGGTAAGGACGCTAAGCTTTTATCCTTGTTTTAATCACCCTTCGGACATTTGTGAGACCAAGTGAGGAGTCAGCACTTTTCAGCAAAAGCAATCGTTACCTCAGCATGAGACAAAGACTTCAGAAACAGATAAAGCAATGAGTTGTTGGGAGGAGGTTTATTTATTTCGGGATGAAAGTCCACGCTCTAGAGGGAGTTCAGGCATCTCAAGAGTGAGTCACACCTCCCAGAATTTTGCACAGTTTGTCTTATGAGCAAACTTTTATGGAGGGGAGGATTTGTCACAAGTTAAGGCCAGGAAACGGTAAGGAATTCCAGGAATGGGTTGAGATTTTTCTCAGAAGCTGGTTGGCTCCTTTTTCCTGTTGTATACAGGGATCTCCTGGATGGGTCTTGGCATCAAGGCATCATGGGAACTGCCAGCCGCTGGGTTTGAGCGGTCTTTGTACTGTTTGAGTAGCTGCACAAATGTCTTGCTAGCACAGCCCTGAAGTGACATCAGCCTCCACCACCAATTTGTCTTTGTTTTCCCCCATGCCTATCTAGCCTACTTCAACTACACTTGTGAAAATAATTGTCCTTTGAGTACAAACTTAATGATACCAGAATTGTATGTCAATAAAAAGGAGAATGCAAACCCAAAGCTGTCTGGGTTCAACCTGTGGTCCTGGTACTGTGAGTGTCCCCTCACAGACTAGCCAACTAACGTGCCCGGTGTCTACCATATATTCAGCACACACAGACTGAATATGCCGTATATTATGCCATATATTCAATATACACAAACTGAATATGCCAAATAGTATGTGCAGAGTGAAATACTTCTCAGTTATTGCTGTCTCTTTTCTGTGCTAACAGACATCACGGCGAATCCCCCCAAATCATTTTCCCTTCTGTCTACTGATGTAGAATGGAGACCCATGGACATCATTTTTGGGCAACAAGTGGAATCAAGTCAGATTCATTGGAGGTAGCAGAAAGATGCTCTTAGAGGCTGAGCACTTTCTACACAGCCTCTGAGGTCCAGGAAAAGGGTGAGGCTGAAAGAATCCAAGAGACATATGAAGTGTGCCTGAAAGAGAGAATCCTTGAGACCACTCAGAGCCTCTCTTGTTCTTCCCCTCTCCCCAGCTCCAGCCTGCAGGCTGAGGTATTCTGATAAAGTGAGAGATTGGTGCAAACAAATGGACATAGAATCTCCGAGATCCAAGCTAGATCTATGAAAGGATTTGTAGCAAGATCAAACATAAGCAACTAAACCAAGTTTGCTGAGTCAGGACGGTGATTCGTGAGTCGGGCAGCTCCAGATAACCAACTGTTTGGAACACAAAGACCTCCAACTCTCTCCATACTAACAATGCCAGCGACGTGTTCTCTCGCTTGCTGAGTTCACGCTGGCTTTCAGTGGAGTCGGCTACCCTATCCCCTTTCCAATCTTGGTCTCTCTTAGTCTGTGTGGATACCATTGGTTCCTGGTTTTCTTCCCTCTCCCACCTGAGTCACCTTCTATTCATCTTCTTTGCTGACACACCATGCTCTATCCAACCACAATATATTGGAATTGCTCACTGCTCTTCCCGGGAGCTTTATTTTCTTCTTTTCATACCCTATGTGTGTGTTAGCTTCCTTATCACAGTGTCACAATAACTGACAGACCCACAACTGGAAAGCTCAGGGAAACTATTGAAGTATAGAGTCTGCCAACAGTAGGGCAAACTTTTGGGTATACTGTGTATAGAATACCAACTGTCCAGGGCCTGGCCCTTTAGAGCTCCATGCTGACTGCCTATGGGACTGTTGATAACTTCTTGTGTCCCTGTGTACCAAGAGCAACTGAACATGTATGCTACATTGTATATGAATTTCTATGTTTGTTTGGGTTTGGGTTTTTGTCATTTGTTGGGTTTAAATTCTGTAACTGGGCTCTGTCCCTGAGCTTTTTCACTCAAGGCTAGTGCTCTACCACTTTGAGCCACAGCACCACTTCCAGTTTTCTGGTGGTAAATTGGATGTAAGAGTCTTACTTTCCTGCCCAGGATGGCTTTGAACCATAATCCTCAGATCTCAGCCTCCTGAATAGCTAGGACTATAGGTGTTCACTACCAGCACTTGGAAATGTCTATATTTTTTGCTGGTCTGCTGTGAGTATTTTGATTTTGTACCTGTCTAACTGTATGGTATCTTTTTGTTTGTTTATATCTGAGGTGAGCCATTTACTGTTTAATGTTTATTAATGTTTATTCCCTCTCACTTTTTTCTGCCAATCCTGGGGCTTAAATTCAGGGCCTGGGCACTGTCCCTGAGGTTCTTTTGCTCAAAGCTAGCACTCTGCCACTTGAGCCATAGGACTACTTCCAGCTTTTCCTGCTTATGTGGTACTGAGGAATTGAATCCAGGGCCTCATTCATTTTAGGCAAACACTCTACCACTAAGCCTCATTCCCAGCCCCGATTCCATCTCACTTTTTGAGTTGTCTCTCCCTCCTCTCCTTTCCCCCAAGCCAATATATCTCAATCACAACAACTACCTCTCAGTACTCAATTTTTTTTTTTTTTTTTGGCCAGTCCTGGGGCTTGGACTCAGGGCCTGAGCACTGTCCCTGGCTTCTTCCCGCTCAAGGCTAGCACTCTGCCACTTGAGCCACAGCGCCGCTTCTGGCCGTTTTCTGTATATGTGGTGCTGGGGAATCGAACCTAGGGCCTCGTGTATCCGAGGCAGGCACTCTTGCCACTAGGCTATATCCCCAGCCCCTCAGTACTCAATTTTAAACCATATTTTCACCTACTTTCTATAGACCTCTCCTATTATACTTTCCTTTCATCTACAAGTAGAATTGTTCTCTTGCTGTTTCCTTGTAACCTGCCCCCCATACCCAAGCCTTCCTCATTAGCTACACTCTTACTAGTTAACTCTTACTAGTTATCCATTTTTCCTAGCTTTTATGTTTCATGTTAGTTGTTTTTAATTTTGCTTGGGTTACTTTTTTCCTCCCCTCCCCCTTTGCCTTATTCATTTCTCTTTTGTCTTTGTTGTTTTGCTTAGCATGTATGGATGTTTACTTATTCAATTCTCTTCATTTGATCTCCTTCTCTCTGACTCAACAAAACATTAGCTAGACTCTTCTACCACATCATCCCATTCTCAAAGCAACCTCTCTTATTCAGTTCAACTAGTACCCCTTCCTTCCCTATATACCTAAATAATACCTCATAGTATCTGTGCTATCCTTGCTATGTCCGTTTTGCTACCACTCTGGTTAACACAGAGCTTCCTAGAACACAAGGAGATAGCTTTGCTTCTAGGCTCATGTGAAGAGATTGAAGAAGTGATGGTAATTAGCCTTCCTGAAAACTTGCCACAAACATGAAGCTGTGACTTACCATCTGCAATGGCTGTGAGTGCCAAGTTTACTCCACTAAGGGGAGAAGAGCTCTGCACACAGTGTCTTGAGCACTGAAGTTGACTGTTTCACAATGGAGACTTACACGGGTGGTGAAGAAACCCAAGGTTTCTGAGACAAGAGGTTCCAGTCATAGACATGCAGATCAGAGAGCTACACATGTCATAGTGCCTATCATACCTCACCATCCTAGGGTTTACTCTTAGCTTCTGTAACTCCATTTTACTTTTGTGACTCCATCTTAAAAATAGGACTGCACCCCCAATGGTGAGACTAGTTCCTTATGGCCTGACATTTAAAGATATATGTACCCATTGTTCAGTCTCTGTTCCTAAGTAACAGGTCATAGAAACGAGTCCTAAAAACAGGTCATGCTGCCCTAGCTCAATGCTGTGCTTGGCTTCTGTAACTTCCCACATGGCTTGCATCTGCAGGAAAGAACCATTAGGTACTTTCCACCCCTGAGCAAACAAGGAAAGCCATGGGCTCAGGCAGACCCAGCCATTGGTTGGTGGTTCCTCATCCAGGGCCAGTATCAGGGTTTACCTGAAATAACCAGTGCCATCTTGGCAACATGGTAGATGACAGGGAATTGGGTCCGACTGGAGCCATCTTGGCTTCTTGGTAGAGGAAGGTGAAGTCCCACTCCCACACAATGGGCATGCCTGAATTCCTAGAGACAGGGGTAAGGATTTGGACAATAGGTTACTGGATCTGTCAGTCCTGTGCCATGAACTTGGGAGCTGTCTGTGACCCTGCCCCCTGCCCATGACACTATTGAGGCCCTGACCAGCTCAGCTACCATTTGCGCACCACGCCTCCTGCCTCCCGACTCTCCCTTAGCTCACCATGGCGTCCCACTGCAGCTCTCCATTGGAGTTCATCTGGTTTGTCCGGACTGTTTTGCTGCTCTTTCTTTACTCTGCTACCCTCATGGCTCAGTTTCCTAACAGTGTTAAGTGTATTCGAGGCTGCAAGTTTGGGGGTGGTAGGGGGAACATGTGTCCATCTGCAGCCTCAGACCTTCTACTAAAGACTCCCGGTTCGACCTCTCCAAAGATGGCTCCTCTGCATCTCACTAACGAATTTCTCTATAGCACACCCAGGGCCTGGCTTGGCCTTGCTGCTTGTCTCAGCTCTAAAACGGATTTCTGGAGAAAGGCAAAGACTTTAGAAAAAGCTTTCCTTTGGTGGAATCGCCTCCCCACAGCGCACCTTCGCTTTGATTTCCAGCTCTCCTGTTGGGAGCCTGACTGTGGTCTTGGTGGTCCCTGGAGGCCTCCAAAACCAAATCCAGACCATCTGCGCTTCCAAGTCACTTCAGACTTAGCCCAGGGGAATTTTCAAGGGCAAGACTTCTATTGAAGTCCATTCCCTGAGAGGCATAAACCACATCCACCACTTTACACAGTTTGGAGGTGATAGAAAAGCCAGCTGATGGGCTCCCACTTTCCAACCCCCTCACAACCTAGGAGTCATTTTGATTCACCTGAGAACACAAAGGAGGAAGTGATTCCAAAGCCAGAATCTTGATGACAAAATGACAGCAGCAGCACAGTGGTGTTTCCCACCAAGGCCTTTGCTTTCTCATTCAGTGTTTCCAGGTTCAATTCCACGAGGCAGATAAGACCATAACGCCCCCATCTTTCCCCCGTCACTCCACAAGACATCGCGTGCTTTCCACAAGAAAGCTCAGTCAGTGCTCCAGATGCAAAACCAGACAGTCCGGATACAACAAAAGCCTGGCAGGCAAGAGCTCTGCCTCTTTCCACTTCTACTGGGAAGACCACACCCTGATTTAACCCCAGACGGACATAAGGAGGGACTGGCTGAGCACTCCGCATCCACCAAGCTACAGAATGAATGCATGAGAATGTCAAGTTTTCATTTTGTGAACATTACATTGATTTTTTTAAAATATAGTATTACTATTTTTCTCACACTTGGCCAGAACGGTATATTTTTTAAATCCATGGATTATGGAGGGTTACTTATTTGGAGATCAAATATCAGCATAGCTGAGAGAACAGAGAAACGTGAAGGAGATTAATTTACTCATGCATGTCTGAGGCAAACATTCTCTGCTGGCCTCCCGGGAAGCCAGACATGCCTGCAGTGTCCCACCCGCCAAGACAGGGGGCGATAGAGGGCTGGGATCAGAAACCAGGAAGGAAAGAAGGCTGAGAGAAGGTAGGCAGGAAACTCTGGGAACAGGTGGAGGAAATGGAACACAGTCAGTAGGAAGAACTCAACTGAAGTAAGACTGGTCTGTGTCATTCAGGGGACCTGGGCTCCCGGTTGTCACAGGAAAGGGACAAGCCGCTAGCCTCACTGCCACCTCTAGGCTTGGCCAGGGAGGTACTGAGAAAAAGGAGGCTTTTTTTAAAAAAAATGTATTTATTAATTGAACACAAATTTTTTGACAAGGTGTTGTGCAAAAAGGGTACAGTTACATAGTAGGGCAGTGTGTACATTTCTTGTGATATCTTACGCCCTGTTTTTCTATCCCTTCTCTAGGTCAGGTAGACATATATACAACATACAATGTATCAAGAATATATACAGTAGCCACGTGGCCACGCCCAAGAAAGTTCGCCTAGGGCTTTAAATGTAATGTCGATATTAGACAATATGTCAACAGTAGTCTTATATGAACGTACAAACATAGCTTTTGAGCTATTGTATTCCCTTGAGAGGTCAATTTTTTACCTTTATATGTTGAGTAATTGTTTGGTTTTAGTTACATACTGTTGGGTCGCTGCCCCAATCCTGTGGGGAATACTATTTGACAAGCAGTTTTTGGTTTCACAGACTTGTTCTCTACTGCCTCTCCGTCTCCCTTTGTTAACAGTCATATATCAGGGAGATTATGCCCAAAAGGAAGCTTTTCTGTCAAACCAAAGTGTATTTGGTATTTCCATATACCAAGTGTGTATTGCTATTTCCTGGAATGACTTGCTTTATTGACTTCAGTTATAATTATTATCTGTACTTCTTGTTACCAGCTAGCCAAGTTAGGAAGATAAATTATAATTGCTAAGTGGGGAAAAAAAAGAAAAAGAAAAGTACACCTTTGACAGGAATTAAAGAATGGCCGCCTTTCTAACCTTGACAATCAACTGCATTTAATCTGTGAGCCTAACTCCTCGACAAGGAGGAGGGACCCTTTGGATTGGGCTAAAAGCTTAGCAAACTGCCCTGCCCAGGGTGCCAGGGTGCCTGACTATCTTTGGGTAGCGTAACAGCATTGTACCCTTGTGCACAAAAGTAAATTGCCTTGGTGAAATCTCCTGTGTCTCTTGTGTGTCTATTCATTTCTGAGGTGAGAGTCGTGCATTTCTAACAGGTACCCATGGTTGGCAGGGGGCACGTGTCATGACAAGGAAACCTTGCCCAGGCCCCGTGTTCAATCCCCAGGACTGGTACACACACACACACACACACACACACACACACACACACACACACACACACACACACAGCTCAGGAAAGGCTGTACACTCTTTGTTCTGTCCCCACTGGCGCATGCGGGAAGCTTTCATCCCCGCGGTACTGAATGTTTTCCTCAGGAGAACATACTCCCGAAGCCTCTGCTGGGCCTTTGGCCCTCGTCACCCACTCTGGATTTAAACCTCGATCCTCAGATCTCAGCCTCCTGAGTAGCTAGGATTACAGGCCTGAGCACCTGGCCAAAAGACCTTTAACTCACCATGTAACTCCTCCCCAAACATAGCATTGTCTTGGCTCCTCTTTTATAATGAGCAGGTTCTGCTTTTAGCTCAATCAGCAATAGCCTACCCAAAGGAAAATGGCTTATCCGCCAAGTTCTAACACACTGCTAAGCTATAGTGCACCATTGTGCAAACCTACCTGTGTGCCACAATCACGTCTCATGGAATTAAATTCTTAGTATGGTTTCCTTTTTTTCCCATTTGCCTGGCTTTTGTGATGAATGTTACCCTCTGCCTCTTGTGAACTCAGGTGCAGAATATTTTTGACAGTACTAAGGACTGAACTCAGGACTTCCTTCTCCTTCTTAAGCCACAACCCCAGCTGTGGTTTTATTTCTTAACATTTAAAACTGATTTCACAAAGATACTACAGAATTGTCTCTCCACTCCTCCTATACCTGCTGTCAGTCTCTTTTTTGTGTCTGTGCTGGCACTGGGGTTTGAACTCAGGACCTTGTGCTCTCAGTTGACTTTTTCACCCAAGGCTGGTACTCTACCACTTCCACTTCTGGCTTTTGGGTAGTTAATTGGAGACAAGAGTCTCACAGACTTTTCTGCCGGAGCTAGCCTTAAACCAGGATCCTCAGATCTCAGCCTTCTGAGTAGCTAGGATTACAGGCGTGAACCCTCAACACCCAATCCAATTTCCATGCCTGTTGATCTCTTCTGAGCAAAAAAGGAAGGAAGGAAGGAAGGAAGGAAGGAAGGAAGGAAGGAAGGGAGGGAGGGAGGGAGGGAGGGAGGGAGGGAGGGAGGGAGGGAGGGAGGGAGGGATCCCTCGGCTTGCTTCTTTTTGGGGTGACCTACAGTCCAGTTCTGTGGGTTAGCTCACCCCAGGCAGACCTCATGTACTGAGCACATCTGAGCTTTAAAAAGACATCCTGCAGCTCCCATGTGGGTTGTTTGATTGGCCGGGTGCTTTTCCTCCTTCGTGTACCACTGGCCTTTCGTTAACTTGTGAAGGCAGTGGTCTCAGTTGCTTCTGGATCAGCTTTGCTCCACTCTCTCAACCGCGAAGGACGTCGTCTTTATCCAATTAATTTCCAAGTTTGACCTGAAAACATTCCATGGTCTAGCGTGGAAGGGTAACAAGGTAACACTAGATAGAAAAAGATCCCACGCTGATTTAATCATTGGTGTGGAAGAGGTAGGTCTGCCCTCCACGGCTGATGTCACCTAGATACTGTGATTTAACCCTGAGCAGTGTGGGCTTGGTGCAAGAAACACCGCATGGCTTTAACTTCCATGTCAAATTGATGTTGACTCACCTAACCCAGGTGGGTGGGCAAATTAAATCATGGTTTACGGGGGAAATCCCTCGTCCTTGAAGACACACAGGCATCCTGAGGACTTGTCCAGCCTGGGACACTTGGGGCGGTCTCTGTCCTCCGTGGTGGCCTCTCCCGGCTGCGCTCCAGCTCGCCAAGGCCGGGCCCAGGGATGGTGGTAAGTTTCCCGAAGCTCACCAGGTGCTCCACCTCTTCCCATGCACTCCCCATGGCCACGCCCCTTGGGAGCCCCTGGGTACCAGTAGGTCCTGATTTCTGCTGCTCTTGAAAACTGCCTGTGCTGGTCTGGTTTCTTCACAGCTTCAAATGGCAGAACAAGCATCTATCTCGCCTCGGTCACACAGTAATGTGAAGTTCGGACTAGGTGTCTAACCTGGATCCAATAGTTCTCTCTCTTCTTCTCCCCTTCCCATCCTTTTTCTCCTCCTCCTCCTCCTTCCTCTCTCTATCTCTCATCCCTTTCCCCTCCCCTCCCTTCATTTTTCCTTTTCTGTCTTCCTTTCTTCCCTTCTTCTCTTTTCCTTCCCTTCCTTCTCTCTTCCTCCTCTTTCTCCTCCTCCTCCCCCCTTTTCTTCTCTCTCTCTCCTTCCCTCCCTCCTTTCTTCCATGAATATTGGCTTCATGCTCATGTTCCAGCAGAAAGGAAATAGCCATTCACCAATATGAAGGACTCAGGTCAGTCCAGTTTGGGTTTGGTGTCTATTCTTAGAAATGTGCATGAAACCAAGGGAAATGAAAGACTCTGCTTGGGGTCAAAAAGACTGGGGATGTGACTCAAGTAGTAAAGCACCTGCCTAACAAAAGTGTGTCCTTGATTTCAATACCTAGTGCCAGCAAGAAGGGTGGAAGGGAGGGAGGGAGGGAGGGAGGGGAGGGAGGGAGGGGAGGGAAAGAAAGAGAAGGAGGAAAGAAATTGGGAAGAACAAGAAGGAGGAAGAGGGGCTGGGGGTATGGCCTAGTGGCAAAGAGTGCTTGCCTCATATACATGAAGCTCTGGGTTCAATTCCCCAGCACCACATATGCAGAAAATGGCCAGAAGTGGTGCTGTGGCTCAAGTGGCAGAGTGCTAGCCTTGAGCAAAAAGAAGCCAGGGACAGTGCTCAGGCCCTGAGTCCAAGCCCCAGGGCAAAAAAAAAAAGGAGGAGGAGGAGGAAGAGGAGGAGGAGGAGGAGGGCTGGGAAGGTGGCTTATAGGTAGAGTGTATGCCTAACATGCATGAAGCCCTGGGTTCCATTCCTCAGTACCACATACATAGAAATAGCCAGAAGCAGTGTTGTGGCTCAAGTGGTAGAGAGTTAGCCTTGAACAGGGCCCAAGCACCGGGACTGGGAAGAAAGAAGGAGAAGGGAGGAAGGAGGGGGGAAGGAGGGGGGGAGGGGGGGAAAGGAGGAGGAGGAGAAACGCAAATCTGCCCTGGTAAGGACAGAACCCAGGGAGTGTCTCTCTGTGGTAAGATCCATTAACTAATCTCTGCAGGACACCAAATAGGGACTAGCTGGTCTCCAACTGCCTTAAGCTAGTACATACTCAGCTGAAAGCGTAAAAGTCCCAGGAGAGAGTCTGATTGGCAGACCTAGGTCATGTGCCTACCCTTGGGGTGGGGCCTTATTAGGATTGGTGGCTCTGGTCATTTAAAAAACAGTTGGGGGGGGCGGGGAAATATGGCCTCGTGGTAAAGTGCTCGCCCTGTATACATGAAGCCCTGGGTTTGATTCCTCAGCACCACATATATAGAAAAAGCCAGAAGTGGCGCTGTGGCTCAAGTGGTAGAGTGCTAGCCTTGAGCAAAAAGAAGCCAGGGACAGTACTCAGGCCCTGAATTCAAGGCCCAGGACTGGCAAAAAATAAAAAATTAAAAGTGGGAGCGGGGGAGTTTTGCTCCCAAAGAAAGAGTAGGGTGTTGCTATCAGAAGAGACAAGAGATGCTTTGAGATGGATGGATGGACAGACAGACAGACAGACAGACAGACAGACAGACAGATAGATAGATAGATAGATAGATAGATAGATAGATAGATAGATAGATAGATAGATAGACAGATAGATGGCAGACATGTTCACTGAACCCCTGCTCCTCCTGCGGGTCCCTCCCCTCTTCCCTGGCATCCGAACGCTGCTCTGGTGACTTCAGCCTGTGGCTGGCTGTGGCAATCTCCAGGAGGAGTTACTGCCCCCTCCTCTATGACTCCCACAGTGCTCCAGGCCACACCCCCACTGCAGATGGAGTGTTAGCTTTTCTGCTCCCCCTGGGATCAGCATGGAACCTTGTCATCCTCCGTCAACGCGGGCTTGGAAACGTGAATGTTTTTCTCTCTAAGGACTCGGCAGCCATTCGTTCGCACCTATTTTTTTATTTTTTGCCAGTCCTGGGGACTGAACTCCAGGCCTGAGCACTGTCCCTGGCTTCTTTTTGCTCAGGGCTAGCACTCTACCACTTGAGCCACAGCACCACTTCTGGCTTTTTCTATATATGTGGTGCTGAGGAATCGAACCCAGGGCTTCATGTATACGAGGCGAGCACTCTAGCACTAGCATATTCTAGCATATTCCCAGCTCCTGTTTGCACCTATTTTGAGCATCTCCAGGCTGCTTGCTCCTGGGCTGGTGGTATCTCTGTAACTTCCAGCAACTTCTTTATCTGGGCTGGAAGATTTTCCAGGAGCACCTGAGCTGCTTTGCTCTGGTTCTGAGACGTATTCCTTGGGCATCAAGCTTCTAGTGTGTGTGTGTGTGTGTGTGTGTGTGTGTGTGTGTGTGTGTGTGTGTGTGTGTGTGTGTGTGTGTATGTGTAGCAATTAGATTGGACCCAAAGATCTTGCACACACCAGGTAATACTTGACCACTGAGATACATTCCCTAGCCCTTGCTCATTTTTTCTCCTATGACTGTCTGTCTCTGCCTCTCTCTGTCTCTTTCTGTCTCTCTCTGTCTCTCTGTCTCCCTCTCCCTGATGGTACTGGGGTTTGAACTTCAGGTCTCATGCTTGCTAAGCAGGTGCTGTACCACTTGAGCCATTCCCCTCAGCCCTTCTTGCTTTGGTCCTTTTTCAGATAGGTTCTCTCCAGTTTTGCTCTAGCTGGCCCAGACCTTACCTTGATGGTTCCATGCGTGCCTCCCGCATGGCTTAGGTAACAGGTATGCATCACCACACCTGGTTTCTTTGTTGAGATGAGGTCTTGCTAAGGTTGGTCTCAAGCCCTGTTCTTCCCGATCTCTAACCCCCAAGTAGTGAGGATGATGGGCATGAACCACCGCTGCTGCTCTGTCGTCTCTCTTTGGGTGAGGCTGTCCCATTGTTTATTTTGTGCTCTGGCTGACAAGGAGACAGGCAGGCCCGTTCTTAGTAAACCAGTTCCCAGACGTCACTTATAAATCCTTCGACAGCTTACAACAGCAAAATCCCTGAGTCAAGACCCTGGGGCTGAGAGAAAATGTCACCTGGGTTGCCCGCATTTAGTTGAGGTTCTTCTGGACTTTTCTCTGTGGAAAGAGTTTCAACTACACACTTTTATTGAATTGGCTTGAGTTTCTGCCCTCAATCTCACAAGATGGGGGCCTTTTCCTCACCCCATCTCCAACTTCACAGGACAACTGAAAGGGATTCTAGAAAATCCCTTGTTTCTGGAAACATGAAAGTGAAAGAACTTGGCTCTGACCATTTCTGTAGCATCCAGTCCCTTAATGCTTTGCTGATGGAAGCCAGGATTTCCCCGGGGAGTCACCTATCTACACCACACTCCAGCTGTGTGGGTGAGTGACATTTCCCCTCCCAGATCCAGCGGTGAGCCTCAAAGGAGTGAGTAAACTCCCATCCTCTCCCCTGTGCCACAAAGAGCAGGTCAAATTAGTTCCAGAAAACAAAGCAGGAGAGTGTTCAGGAACTATGAGGTCTTTGTTGCCTTTGTCACCCAGGCATGACTCGAAGAAGCATGAGGCCCTTGTGCAAAAACGACCATCTTTTATAAACCAGAGAAATCCATCTAGGAACAACACTAGTGCTAAGATTCAGCAACACAGAAAAGAACAGCCAAGGAAGCAGAGCCAGAGCCATGATCCAGCCATACCTGAAAGCCCCCTGGCCTCCTGAATCTTAAACTGACTGCCAATAGGAAGCAATCTTCAGTCTGATTCTCCAGCACACAGGAGACCCTCAAAGAGCTCATTGAGTGAAAGAGCAATAAGTCATTCTGGGAGTCAGGTTATCCCACTTGGTAGAGGGTAAGATCTCGAAAGGTCTGGGGAAAGCAACATCACTGTCATAAAAAGGGATGAGGTGGTAAAATGGAAGCATCGTGGGCACCATGCTCTCGACATTAGTAGGAATTTTAATAAACAGTGGCCGTTTGCTTTGACACTTTTATTGTTAAGGTGGTAATGATGGTAACAGAGACATTCAAGCTGAAAGAGACAAATTTTTACACTAAGACAATGAAACGGGGCCTGGAATCTGGGTTCTTCTCTTTCCATTCACTCCCACCCTGACCTCTATGCCAGCAGGTCCCACCCACCACCCCACCCTGTCTGGTAGAGAGGGTAGTCCCATGGGAACACTGGGCCTGGGCCCTGTTGCCTGCTTTGAGCTCCTGGAGTAGCTGCCATCATCTTCTGTGGCCAGGAGAGGGGAAAGGTAGACAAGGCATCCTGAAAAGGGCCAAAGACGCAATCTAACATTCTCTATTCCGTGTCTGGGCTCAACGAAGTGCCAGGACCCACCGGGGACACGCCGTTCTGGTCATGTTGATGTTTTTGTCCACACTGCACCAATGGAATGAAGGCCACTCCACCCACGGTCATCCCGGAATGTCGGAAACGCCTCCAAATCCAGGAAATACCCACACCACAGCCTCCCATCGTTGCTGCAAGAAGCACCTCTTCTAGGAAGCCAACCTGGGTTTCTCCCTGAGCCTGCTGGATTTTCTGCCATGTGTACAAGCCAGCAGGGCCCCTTCCTGACCAAACCAGACTCCAAATAGATCACACACAAACACGATTGTCTCAGAACCCTGGCTCTTCCCGGGAAACACCCCTCCTGTGATGGCAGGGACGGCTGTAGGCCAAGCCTACTTGGACCCAAAGCTAATTTTCGGTTGTTTAGGAGGCAGCTTCTCAATGACTCACTGTTTGGGCCTTCATGACCCGGGCCTGGAGCCAGGCGCTACCAGGAGGTACCCTCATTAAAATCAAAAGGAAACGGTCAGCCAAGTGACCCTTATTCTCAGGGCCATGAGTCATAACCACTGGGTGTCCCAGGCAGGTGGACTCATGTCTCTGAGCCCCGGCCCCCAAACCTCTCTGAATTGGGGGCAGGGGGTTCAAGCAGAAACTCTGGAAGTAGATGGGTGGGGCAAGAGGCAGGCAGGCCTGGGGCCCAGCGCATCCCATTCTGCTTACTGGACTTGACTCTCACGTTCCAAGCCTTTCATCCCAAATCACAGTCCAGGGATCCCTGCCACCCAGCCTTCACCTCCGGACTCCAGTGCAAAGCCTCTCCAGGGACTGTTGCCTGTGGCTGGTACCGCTGGGGCCTGGATGTTCCCGTCAGCGCCAGCCCTGGCCAGTTCCTTCGTGTCCTCTCCCTGAAAGGAAGTCAACCCCGGGCCCCAGCTCAGCACCTGCAACCGGCAGCCACATGTTCACGCTCAAAGCCCCATTCTGACCTTGGTCTTCATGACTTTTCTCCAGAGTGAAAAGATGGCAAGTTATCCAGGCACTGGGGGCTCACACCTGTAATCCTAGCTGCTCAGGAGAGGCTGAGATCTGAGGATTGTGGTTCAAAGCCAACCTGGGCACAAAAATTTTTTTAATGTTTTTTTAAAGTTTGTGAGACTCTTATCTCCAATGAACCACCAAAACCCAGAGGTAGAGCTGTGGCTCAAATGGTAGAGCACTAGCCTTGAGCGGAAAAAAATCTAACGAACAGCACCCCAATACTGATGCGTATACACACACACACACACAATTAAACTTCACAACTGCATCAGAATCAAGATGGACTTAATCCACTCAAGTGTTTCAGTCATCCTTCTCCTGACTTTATAAGAAATTAGAGCGTTTTGGAGGGCCCCCTGAAGTGGAATGGGTACTTGGCACTTCCCTTCCTATGCCTGGGGGAGGCGGGGAGGGGGTGCTGGATAAGTCCTGTGAGCTGCCCAGGTTCCTCCTATATAACACAGACGTGACCAGGGCACCAGCCGTGGGGCTGCTGAGCGTTTCCCGTGACCCTCGACGCATGCTCCGTGAGAGACTGCTGCTGCGTGGTGGGATACCTTCCACCCCCATAGTAGAGACAGAAAAGCTGAGGATCCAAACGAGGCACAGGCCCTGCCCAAGGCGACATGAGAAGTGGAGGAACTCGAACTCCTGGCTGCAGACCCAACAGGCTCTAAATGGTGATGAAAGTGGGTGGTCAAGTAAGGCCAGAGGAGGGGCGCTTGGCCTCCAGTTCTGGCCAGGCAAAGACAGACTTGACCACTGGGGTTGTCAGTCACTGAACTGATGCAGTAGGCATGAAGGAAAGACACCAAGGATGACAAGCAGGGCATAGCCGCTCACACCCAGTGTGGCCCGTGGGAGCTAAGTTGGAGATGGCGGAAAGGGCAAGTGATGGGATGGGAAGGATGTGAAAGAGAAGAGAGCTGTGACGTTGCCCCCACCCCTGCCCCACCTCCTGGAAGCAGAGCCCATGGCTGGCCCCTCCCCTGGGGACCTGGCTGGGATGTCAATCAGAGACGAGTCATTGCATCACTGGGTCTCAAGGGTTAATGATGGGGGAGTAGACACGATCTGTGTATTTAACTAATTGGGAGGCGCCCTAAGATCAGAAGGCCCTGCTCACTTCCTCCTCCTCCTCAGCAGCTCCGGTACCTCTGTTCACCTCCCCCCCCAGGATGCAACCTCTCCTGCTTCCGACCTTGACCTTCCTGTGCCTCCTGGGTAAGTGACCTTCGTGGCCTTTCCCTCCCATTGGCAACCCCGAGCTGAACCTCCCTAGTTCTGGCTCCGCAGAAGGCACCCACTTCCCGCCACCTACCCGGGGCTGATCCTGAGGCCCTCAGGGGGAGGAGAACGCAGTCTGGGAGGATGTGGGGGGCACAGCACAGGGGCTGGCACCTGTAAGGCTCCTCCCTACCCTGGCTTCCATTTTTAGCCTCATCCTGCCTTGGTGGACAGTGGGCACTGGCCTGTGACTGAACCAGGAGGATCTGGAGGAATCCAGGGTGGTCTATTGGGGGTGATTTGGAAACAAAGCCAATGATAGCTTTGGGGGTGCAGAATACTCTTGGGGGAAACAGAGGCCAACAGAAGGGGCAAGTGAGTGATATTCCACAAGGTTGTAGAGAATAGGGGGAGTGAGCCGGCATGATGGGTGGGGGTCTACGGAATTAAAGTGTCCACATATCATTGGTGGTGGGGGCGGTACTTCTGCAAGAGGAGCTTAACTGGCCCATCAGAGAGCTGTCTGGAAGCTAGAGGGGCAGGTCACCCGGAGAGATGCTCCCTGCCCCTGAGGGGCCTGGTGGTCTCCGCCCTCCCCCTCCCCCTCTGCAGTGGCCCTGGCCCACGGGAACCTGGTTCAGTTTGGGATCATGATTGAGAGGATGACGGGAAAATCCGCACTACAATATAATGACTACGGCTGCTACTGCGGGGTTGGCGGCTCCCACTGGCCTGTAGACCAGACTGACTGGTGAGGAACTGGACAAGGGGACCCCCTCCGGGAGGAAGGAAGATTCAGGGCACCTGATGAGCAGGGGACTAACCCTCTCCTTTGAAGTCCCTTGGGCCCGGAGCGCCTGGTCCGGCCCAGCTTTTTGACCATGACCCCAACAGGTGCTGCCACGCCCATGACTGCTGCTATGGGCGCCTGCAGAAGCTGGGCTGTGAGCCCAAGCTGGAAAAGTACTTCTTCTCTACTGGCTTCTACGGTATCTTCTGTGGTAGGTAGACGGGTCCTAGGATGGTGGCCGGGGTGGGGGGCAGGGAGTCAGATTAAGGCAGGAACCCCTGGACTCGGGGGGGGGGGGGGGCATGGCTCACGTGGTGAAGGTTTGCCTAGCATGCTCAAGGCCCTGGCTTCAATGGCAACACAAGCCTTCCCCCATTTTGTCACGTGACACCGGAGAGGGCTGTCATCTGCCCGGAGGTGGAGCCCCGGAAGTTAGCACTTTAACCTGCCTCAGCCTCAGGTGCTGCCTCCCAGCTCCAGGCTGAAGGGACAAAGCCCATTCATCCCCTGGGGACCTGGAATCTCACCGCCCCCTCCCCAGAATGCGATCACTAGCAGCGGGAGCTTTGGTTTGGGACAGCAGCCCCTGGTCCCAGCTGGAGGAGTAGCATACACCAAGGCGGGGGTGGGGGGGTGTTGGGCGGGGAGGAAGGCAGGCAAATCAGAGGACCAAGCCTCCTTCTTACCTAGAGCCAGGTGCTGACTGGAGGAAGGGCTGGGGGGTTCAGGAAGGACTTGAGGGGAGCAGAGACCCAGCTGAGGTCTCATGGGGGAGGAGGAGAGCTAGGACCAGACTTACCCACCGAGGCAGAGCGGGCTCAGCATGTGGCACCCCTGCAGCTTGGTTGGGTAGTGAGCTCCCCATCACTGGGGGTCCATGCAAGGCTGGGACAGTCCACTGTCAGGATGGTACTGAAATTGATGATGGGATCAGAATCCTTCTGAACACATCCAAAGCCTCTGAACAGCGAATTTTATTTGTGAGGACAAAAAAAATAAATAAATAAAAAGTAGCCACAGTCCACGGTCCCTATGGGCAGACAGTAGTTACAGCAGAGAGCAAAGGAGCCTTCCAGAAACCTAGAGCCTATAGTGCTGATGCCAGCCAGCTCGGGGGGAGGGGGAGCAGGGCAATATGATTCAGGGGGTAGGGGGTAGGGGGCAGCTCAAGCATGCCCTAGCTTTGATTTAAGGGTCTTCAGCCTAGAGAAAGGCCCATCTGGGGGCAGGCACAGGCAAACTGGGGTTGACCCCATATTTCCTTCTTCTTGACAACCTAATATGCCATCACACAGGGGAAGGACTTACACAGAAATGCCCCAGGACAGGGTACTAGGGGAGGAAGTAGTGGCCCCCTGATCTCCCTGGGACAGGAGAGAACTAAAGACCATCTTGGGGCTTAGGGGGGAGAAGGGAGGGCAGGAGGACAAGAAGAATGAAGTCAGGTCTTCTCGGCATGCTGGGCCCTCGTGTGCCCTCTCTCCCCTCCCTGTCCTTGAAGATCCCCTGTCCCAGAGACCTCCATCCCCACCAGCATGGCTCCCCATCAACAGGGGCTGAGGCCGGGACTGTGAGTGGAGCCCTCCTGTCCCTGTCTGAGCTTCTTTCTCCTCAATGTGCCTTGTCCCGTGCAGCCGGCAGGACGGCCTGCCAGCAGAAAACCTGCGAGTGCGACAAGAAGGCCGCGCTCTGCTTCCGCCGCCACCTGGGCACCTACAGCCGCAAGTACGCGCACTACCCCAACAGGCTGTGCACGGGGCCCACCCCGCCCTGCTGAGGCCCCGCTCACCTCCTCTGCCCCCTCCGCGGCCCCAGGGCCAGGCCTGGGAGAGCCAGTGCCTCTCCCCAGCGCGCCCACAGCCTAGCGTTCCGGACTCCCCTCCCCCCACCCCGCCCTTCACCCCCCCCACCCCCTCATCCCCGTGCTCCCAGGTACCAAGGGGCACTCCTATGATCACACCTTCCTCCTTCCAGGAAGTGACTTGTGTTTCCCTATAAACTGAATCCTTTGCCTCTCAGTTCTGTCATCCTAGGACATCATTGGTCTACCGTGTCATTGCTTCGTGCAGATTCTGAGCACATGCCCTGCTGTATGTAGCCCGGCTGGAAGCACGGTGACACACGGGAGTAGATGTGACACTGGTGTACCACACACACGGAGTCTGTAACACCCACACTGGATCTGTTAACACTGCCCAGGCCCCTTTCCATGTTCCATGAAAGCAGTCTTCTGTGGTACTCTTTTTCTAAGTTCTGTATTTCTTATTCAAGGCAACTGGGGCAATGGCCATGTCTGACCAGTGGGCTTAATAAGAAGCATAAAAAATAACAACCTAAAAATGTTGTCCCCACTGTCATCTGGCCTCAAAATGCTTCTAGAGGGCTAGGAATGTGGCTTAGCGGTCGAGTGCTGGCCTAGCATGCTCGAAGCCCTGGGTTCAATTCCTTAGTACCACATAAACAGAAAAAGCCAGTAGTGCTGCTGTGGCTCAAGTGGTAGAACACTAGCCTTGAGCACAAAGAGGCTCAGAGACAGAGCTCAGGCCCTGAGTTCAAGCCCCAGGACTGGCAAAAACAACAACAACAACAAAACCTTCTACTGGCATTGACTGTTTTAGAGGCAAAAGCCACTGTAAAAACCAAACTTTCCTTCCTTCCTTCCTTCCTTCCTTCCTTCCTTCCTTCCTTCCTGCCTGCCTGCCTGCCTGCCTTCCCTCCCTCCCTCCCTGTCTCTCTCTCTCTCCCTCCCTCCCTGTCTTTCTTTTCTTTCCGTCCTGCTCTTTTCTTTTCTTTCTTTCTGAACTTGTACTGAAGCTTGAACTCAGGACCTTATGCTCTTAAGCTGTTTTGCTCGAGGCTGGTGCTCCACCACTTGAGTCACACCTCTGGTTCTGATGTTTTGTTGGTTAATTGGAAATAAAGAGTCTCATAGAGGTTTTTTTATCCTGCCCAGGCTGGCTTTGAACCATGACCCTCAGATCTCAGCCCCCTGAGATTACAGACAGGAAGCACCGGTGCCCAGCTCCAGAGCCTCTTTCTTGACCAACAGGCATCTGGGATCTGCAAAGAAGTCCTTCTCCCCAAGGGGTTCCTTATTCCAGACCCACCGTTGCTTTAGGCATCCGTGGCTTCATTAACCCATCCTGGTGGCCGTGTTAACCAAACCCAGGAGGTGTCATTTGTGAGCCCACATGGCTGAATAGGATGCAAAGAGGCTGAAAGGGCTCCACATACTGGGGTTGTCAGGGAGAGCCCAGCAGGAAGCAGATTTTACTAACTCTAGCTAGGATAGCTCTGCCCTCTATAGCTCGCAGAACTATAGAGGTTCACAAAGAGTTTACTCAAAAGACACACAGCCCAGCTGGGAACATGGCCTAGTGGTAGAGTGCTTACCTAGCATACATGAAGCCCTGGGTTCAATTCCTCAGCACCACATACACAGAAAAAGCCAGAAGTGGCGCTGTGGCTCAGGAGATAGAGTGCTAGCCTTGAGCAAAAAGAAGCCAAGGACAGTGCTCAGGCCCTGAGTTAAAGCTCCAGGACTGGCAAAAAAAAAAAAAAAAAAAAGACACAGAGCCATGTAAATGCATGGCACAAGGCAAATCTCACAGGGGACGCTCCATAAACATCCAACCCCTCTGTCCCTTTCCTGGTGTGTGTATAGCCGTCAGGTCTTTGAAGATCATAGAGACATCAAAGGGATGTGTCATGAACTTTCAAAGGGGAAGCAGCTCTCTGCTAGCAAGAAGAAGTGGGAAGGATGTATATTCTGCTGTTGTCACTGGCTGAACACACAGGAAGACCAGGCCTTAATAGCAAAAATGGCCTCTGCATAAGCTGCATTTGTCAGGAAAATTGGTCTTGAGGCGCCCTCTGGTGTCCATCTTTTTCGGACTATTAGGAAAAAAAGCTGAATTTGGTTTACATGTGGGATTTTCCTTTGTCAGGTGGGCAAATAAAGTGAGCCTCTGGGCTGGTGCAGTTTCTGGACTCGCCTTTTCAATAATGCATGTCCTATGAGATCATGAAAGAAGGCTTTGCAGCCACTGTCGGGCAATGGTACCTGCAGAAAAGGGAAAAGCAAGAAAGAAGGTGAAAGGGGGGCTCTGGGAGGGGGCTCTGCGGGATGGAGCCGGTGGTGGGTCTAAGGTACAGTTGTGTAACTGTCCAACAAGGTGAAACACAGCCTGGTGCCACCTACTGTGAGACAACCCCTCAGAGCAGCGCTGGGCCCCTTGGTCAGAGCTCACCCTCGCCTTTCCCCAGGTCTTCATGAACGGATGAAAGGAAGACATCTGCCTCAGATCCACTTGTGTGCATGTCGACAGCACACACACTTGACTTCCAGCTGCAGACCCCGGAAAAGGCCTGAGAAAGAAAGGGGGGTCTCGAACTGGAAGTCACAGGTTTCCGGAATAGACCTGTGTTCTGTAAAGATTCACTTTCAGTGAGGTCCATGGCGGCAGCAGCAGGAACAGTCCTGTTAGAAAGGTGGTTCTGAACCTGCTGTGTCAGGATTGATAGGTTAAAGGACCTCCAAATGTGAATACGGAAGTCTAAGAGGTGCTGATAAATAGTCTCAGTCTCTGTCTGCATTTGGAAAACAGAACCGTGACATTTCCTCGCAGACTAATTGTGACAAGACTTAGATGCTTTATTGGACATGAAAGCTCATTGACATGGCTAGCACATAATGCCCTACAAATGTCATAACAAGAACATATATATTAATTAAGCTTTTGGTATTTACAGGGCACTCTCTAAGTGTTTATATGGTATTATCTCATCAGATGGACAAATGAATGGATGGATAGATGGATGGGTGGGTGGGTGGATGGATGGATGGATGGGTGGGACAAGGGACACATTGTTAACATGAATGCTTTCATAGCTCGCCTCTCCAGTTGTTTTTTGTTTGGTTGGGTTTTTTTTTGCCAGTTCTGGGGCTTGAACTCAGGGCCTGAGCACTGTCCCTGGCTTCTTTTTTTTTTTTTTTTGGCCAGTCCAGGGCCTTGGACTCAGGGCCTGAGCACTGTCCCTGGCTTCCTTTTGCTCAAGGCTAGCACTTTGCCACTTGAGCCACAGCACCACTTCTGGCTGTTTTCTGTATATGTGGTGCTGGGGAATCGAACCCAGGGCCTCATGTATATGAGGCAAGCTCTCTTGCCACTAGGCCATATCCCCAGCCCTCCCTGGCTTCTTTTTGCTCAAGGCTAGCACTCTACCACTTGAGCCACAGCACTGCTCTTGGCTTTTTCTGTTTATGTGGTATTGAGGAATGGAACCCAGGGCTTTATGCATGCAAGGCAAGCACTCTACCGCTAAGCCACATTCCCAGCTCAACCTCTCTAGTTTTGATAACAGGAATCTGTGTCTTTGCTTTTGTTCTATGAGCTGAATCTGAAGCACTGAATTAAATGACTTGCAAAAAAAAGAGATCAGAAATCACAACACATTTTCTGGGTTCACTGAAGAGTGTGGTTGTGGTTTCACCGACATTTCATCTGCTTTGTTGGAGTTCTTCAAGGAGCCACTGATAAAGAACTGATTACTTTACCAAAGTTCATTCTCTCCTTCAGGAAGTTGGGTACAAGCTATGACTCTGGCCTTCTACTGGGTCCTGGAGACAAATTAGATATCCTTTCTAACTAGTAGACAGGCATCAACTATTCTGCTCTAATAAGTGCTACACCAAAGCTAGGATGGAAGGTTCTTAGACCCTCCACTTTGCATCCAGTCTGTCATATCCACTGACGCCCTGATTTCCATTATGCCATTCCTTTGCTCTCCCAACCATCATGGCTCCACATTGTCCACCAGCCCCCAGCACTGGAGGCTTGGTTCCATGCACATTTCCAGCCTTTTATCCTGCATCCACTTATCTACCTGTACCCTCACCACTTGCATAACATGACCATTGCTTTCCCACCTTCACTCCTTTGTAGTTTCCCTCAACCTAAAACTTTCCTCTCTTCACCTGTGCTTTGAGGAGGTCTCAAATGGTCACTTTTCCATCTGGAGATCTGGGACTTCCCCAAGTCCTGCTTTCCCAGTTATTTGGGTTCTAGTAGGGTAGAAGCAGACCACGCTGGGTTCAAATACTGCTTCTGCTTCCACTCTGTGATCTTAAGCGGTTATCTATTCCTTCATGTACAAAATGGGGCAGAGCCATCACCCCCCTCCCCACAGTCTTCAAGTGGACATAAGTGCCTGCAGATACAGATGCTCCATTACCTCCCGTATCTCTCCTCCTCTGCTGCATTCACCACCCCATAGAGGCTAAGTGGAAATGACAGTTACTGTATTTGAGTGGCCTCTGGGCCATTCATCTTAAATGGACACATGTTTGAAAACCATGTGCCCTTCGGCTGATGCTTCCAGAGGCAAATGGTTGCAGCCGGAGGAAGAGATGGTGTGGCACTCTTCCTGGGAGCTGCTAGCTCTCTTAGGCCATGTCCACACACAGAAAAGGCAGCCAAGCTGGACCAAGCATGCCTGATCTTAGAAATCAGCAAGCATGGTGCTCCTCCTCCTGTTGTTAATACACAAGAAGTGTTTGGAGAAGGAACTTCCCAGCCTTCCTCCCAACTGTCTGCTTAATAAATTCTCCCCTAGTACACAGGGGCTTGCTTTCCACTCTCGGGCCTTGCTCATGCTGAACCTTCAGTGCAAAATGCCTTTGATTCCTGTTTCTGTACCCTGTCTCTCCTCTCATGCCAAGTCCACGGAACACCTCCTCCAACAAGCCTTCCTTGATCTCTGTGCTCAAGTCACAAACCCCAGCCTTCCTTTCGGGTGTATGTTCCCTGGGATCATGGTTACATGTCACTCTCCTCTCCGGGGCTGAAGGTTTTTGAAGACTGCCTGTTTCAAAGCCCCAAAGTAAAAACCATACACAGCAGAGGGAGAGTAGATGTGGGATGGATTCTTGGATGTTGAAATGAGTGAATACATTGTCATACGAAAGTCCACTGAACTTTCTCCAAAGTGGAAAGTGTGTCCTTCTGTCAATTCAGAGTCTACAAAGCAGCGGGACTGGTTGTGGTCCTTCTCAACCAAAAAGTTCTAGATCTCTGCCTCACTACCATCTGGATGTGTCCACGTTGTCAAGTTATCCTGCCAAAGTCAACACATTACATTGGATCAGCCACGTGTACTGCTTGTGCACACTGAGAAGGGAAGGTAGGAGCTATGCGTGCCCGCCCTGGTGTCTGGCACAGTGGGAAACTCGAGCTCTGGTGTTCAGAGCTCTCTGCAGCACCCTCAAGTTCTTTCAAGGGACACAGGCATTGCCAGCCCCTTGTTCGTGAACTGAAAACATTTCTGTCCTTAGATTCATTCAAGTCACCCACCGCAGGTGGGGGGGGACCCAGCTGAACCACTAAAGGGTAACTGAGTCAGGGGCACGCACCTAAACTAGGACATGGCTTTGGTCCTCAGCCACATCCTTCTCAAAGTATATGCCGAGCGATGACTTACGAGCATCAGGCATCTGGGCCTCTTGGGAGCAGAAACGCAATAGTTTGTCTAGATTTTCAGTCAGGGATGGATAGTGAACGAAGAACTTCCCCACCAGTGGCTGGAACATTCTTTCATCCAACCCAGGTCTTACTGTCAGGACACCGGGGCCAGTTCAGAAAGCCGCTAACATGGGTGAGAGTCAAGGCCAAAACCATGAGGATCTGAGGCCTGGGGCTGGCTCGATGGGCCCAGGCCCATAGGGGGACTGGGTGTCAGCCCCAGGCCTCAATGGACCAGGGCCACAGGGGGGCTGGGTACCTGCTGGGCACACTGGCACTTCCTCTGCTGTGGTCCACTGTGGCCACTGTTCTCCCTGCCCCCCTGCAGAGCTCTTCTAGGTGAGTCCATGTTCCTGTCACTGCTGCCCCCAGCTAGCTCACCAGTCTCCTCGCTAATAGGGTGTCAGGCCAACTTTCAGGGCTCAAGAATACCAAGATGGCAGCCGACAAACAAGCCGCTCCTCGCGGATAAGCGGCTATCAGAGAGGCTCTCCGTCACGAGGCAGGTATGGTTAAGTGCCCAGGTCTTGGGAATGGCTCTGCCCGTACAGAGGGTCTGTCTGTGCTCACAGCCCACAAGGAACCACCCCCTACAACTCTCAAAGTGCTTTCCGAGTCCCTCTTCTCAAATGGTGGTCTAGTGCTGGTAGAACAGCTTGGGTTTGGGAGGAAGCTCAGTGGTAAAACACTTGCCTAGCATGCACGAGGTCCTGGGGGCCACTCCCAACACCAAAACCACCACAAAGCACTTTGAGACCTTGTTTTTAAACTAGAATTTATTGATATACAAAACTCCATTTCATAGATAAAGTGGCACATCTTTGCAGCTTCTATTGCACCAAGTATTGAAGGTTAAAAACACAAAAAGAAACATTTGGTTTTGAAAACACTGCAAATAGCCAAGTACAGTACTTTGGTAAATAAAAAAACAAAATGGTTCAGGTGAACATAATGTGTGAAGAGACAGCCTAGGGGAATGAACGACAGACATGAGACGTGGGTCACGAGACGTGGGTCACATGAGACATGGGTCACATGAGACGTGGGTCACATGAGACATGGGTCACGTTTCCCACCACACTCCACAGATAGAGCAGACTTGCGAAGTCTGTGGATCAGGACCCCACGGAGGTCTAAGGGTCTCCACACCAGAGCTACAACAAGTATAGTGCAATTAGAAAAGAGCTGCCCTTGCCCTCCTTCCTAGGGGACCAGGAAGGGGAGCGTGGGGTGCTGAGTGTGACCCCTAGCTCTCTTCAGTTTAGTGCAGCAAAGGATCCTGGGAGGAGGGCTGACACCGGAAATGAATGCCAAGAACAGGAAGCTGTGAGCCTCACACTCCCACGGCTCAAGTTTCAGGCAAGGGACACGTCAGGGACATGACCTCACGCCGCGGGCAGAGGTCTGTGGCTGAGCTGAATGACTGCCAGGGGTGGTCGGAAATGGGACCTGCTAGATGCTGACAAGCAAAGGAGCCGAGCCAGACTCAAGTCTCCTCCAGGGATCTAGACCTTCTGTGCCCACCAACACAGTGAGCAGAAAAAGCTGGGATCGTGAGGATGCCCTACATCAGATAAACTCACTGGGCGAATGTGCATGATTGTATGGAACTTAATTCTTCACACTAGTACCAGCCCCTTCTCAAGTAACTACACAAGGGTGTTGGACATTTTAATCAAGCTACAAAGTAGTCCTGGTAGAGACTGAATCGCTTGGAAGAGATCCCTAAGGGCCTGAGGTTTCTGAAAGGGAATGTTACCTGGGACAGAAGAGGTGCAGGCCATCTACAAAGCACAGTCTTCCCTGGGCCCTCTCTGAGGCGCAGCAAGGTATACACCATACTGGTCCTTGTAAAATAAACTCAGTATTGCCTTCACGTGCCAGAACGTCTCCTCTCAGCTGTGTGATGGAGGGTTTTTCATAGATTGTGTTTCTAAATCTTCAAGGCAATGACAGTGAGAAAGCAGTTGGTTGAGCGAGGGACACACCCAGTACGAAGTGCCACATTAAATGGTCTCAGAGCTCTGCAGCAGAGATAAAGGAAGCCAGGGGAGATGAGAACAGCAAAACGAAAGCCCTGCTTCAGAGCCTGGGTCTACCAACACAGACAGAGCCTGAGGGGAGGCGCGAAGGGGCTACGCGTCTACCATCAAAGGCAGCGAAGGGCCGGGAGAGGACAAGTCTACCGAGAAGCTCCGCGCATCCTCTAACTGCTCACAAAGACCCTCCGCACACAGATTTAGTCCACTCTAAGTCTCCTGTGACCAACTGACTGAGTTGTTCATTTCACAGAAGTAAAGTGAGGGCATTCTATGTTGACCTAGTAAATCTCAGGGTGTGAGAAACTGTACACTGACCACGGGACCTGGTGACAGAGTCCATCTGATTCAAGCACTATTTATGTGTGAGCACCTCCTTCCCCAGCCCTCTATCCGACTTCCCATGGCACAGCTCCCCACGGGGCAGGCAGGCAGGATACCCCGCTAAAGATTCCACAGAGCCCAGCTCCAGCTGCTCACAAAGGAGACCCCACTTCATTTCCCTCCCAACCTAACGGGGCTGCGAGTGTCTTCAGAGCTTATGAAAGAAACTGTTTGACTAGCATGTAAAACTCTTCTGCCATAATTCCTCAACCACATTTTGCTCCTAAAAGCGCATGTTCCTATTGTTGAAAGATTTAAAATGCATATACAATCTATCTTTCTCATATCTCCTGGTGGCAATGATAATATTTTTAAATTGTGATTCTATGTTCTATATTCTATAGTTCAATGCTTATTGCCATCAAGTCTTTTCTCTCTCACTAGTCTTTTAAAAAGACAGAATGTCCATAAATCCTTCCTCTACATAAGGCCAGCAAGCAGCTGTGGACCACTGCTCCACAGCCCCACACAGGCTAGAGACTAAGGATGGGGTGAGCTCGCAGGACAGGCTGCACCGGAGGGTCAACGCACCTGGCTCTGCTCTGGCTGCCGGCGAAGCAGCGCTCGGCTGCTCCCGAAGGCCACTAAGCCTATGGCTTCCGTCTACTTTCGCTTCAGTGAAACTAAGGCAGTAAGGTCTAAATTCTGACTCACAGCTAGAGGACACCGCTGAAGAAGGCGCATGTACCCGTGTGTAGCAATTAACACGCAAAACAAACCAGTTGTCACTGGAAAGCTGTGAAAGGGTAATTAAAAAAAAAAACAACCTATTACAGTTTGACTAGTTTTTAGAACTGTTGCTGTACACCAGAAATGCTGAGGTCTATTACCAGAATTAAATAGATTATAAATAAATGTTCCCAATATTCTGTAACAACTTCTTAGCCTGCTTCTAGATTTCTGCAACCTGGTAGGCCCAGGGCCACCTTCATTAAGCCATAAACAAAGCAGCACCATTGCCGCTAGTGTCCGGCAGTACACCCTCGCAGTGCTCGAGCGGCACTGAGTACGAACACTGTCATCCAAGTACCTCAGTCAGCTGGGACCTGGCCAGACAGGACAGACAACAGACTGTGGATCTGAAACCTCGGATTCCAACACCTTTCCAGCACAGCAGAAAACCGGCTGGACTGAGGACAAACTAGGACTCCATGACATGTAGAGGGGAAAAAATGTAGTGCATTTCTAACTGTGCAACATAACACAATGGGCTGTACCTAAGACAAGATTCGAAGCACAGCACCCTCGAAGCTGCTCCAAGAGACTGCTGGTGCTCTGACCACAAAATGTCCCTAACTTGAACAAATAAACATATAAAAATAACATGAAAACTTAAGGAAAGCAAGGATCCAGCTGGTAAAGACGATTTGGTGAGTCCAGGGTCTGCCCAGACAATGATATGCATATTCATGTAGAAACGATTGTAATCACCTTCCCTTTGCCTCTGGATTCTTATCATTTTGAAGTTGCAGGAGGCAAAGACTACGTCCAAGAAGGGGCACCTGGCATACGATGGTGCTGAGGCTCACGGCCAGCCCACTCTGGCTGGGGCAAGCACCTGCCCACTGCTCAGTTCGAGGCTGCAGTCACTCAAAGGCCTGGCCACTTTCCTGCTGTCGAGGCTACTGGCCACCTACGGAGACGCTGCAGTTTTCCCAACACTGAAATCCCAAGTGGGACTTACATAAAAAGAAATAAAGGACACAGCTTGAGGGACTTCATTTCCTCATACTTAAACAGTTAGCAACCTATGAAGGTCAGATTACCATTTATTTCTCTGAAGGCATCTAAGTCTAGAATAGCAGGGAAGAAAACATAGGCGCTTAAAATGAAAGGCCTTAGGTAGTCGTCCTGACTTCTCTTGTAAAAGCAGGGAATTTCTTTAGGTTCTTCCTAGGCAAAAAGCCCATGAGTCCCCAAATTGCTCCTTTCTTGATTGTCAAGAAACAAACACCCATAACTCCTCCTCGCTGTAGACTTCCTGGCAGAGCGCAGGCCTCGCCCTTCGCCGGGCTCAAGGGTGGATGAGCCCCCAGCACACCCGCACCATCTGAGAGGACATCAGAGGCAGGTGGGAGGGAGACAACTGCTCAACCTGTACCCTGATGGCTGCAGGCCAGCCCCCTAGTCACATTACTTTGGAAAAATCACTTCCTGCATTCTTTTCTGAGTAATTTGAGTAAGAAGAAAATAAAATCTAAATATGTTCCTGAGTTAGTTCATTAACAAACCACCCTTTATGTTCATATTTTCCTGAAAGTGAAAGGAACTGGTCATTCTGAATGTCTAACAGTTACTCTACCCTACTTCATAAACAAGACAGTAAACTCACCCCAAGGATGAAGGGGCAATCCCAGAGTTATTGAACTCTGGTTCTCAGGGCAAGGCTTTCCTGGTCTAACCAAACACAGCACTGACAAAGTTCTGAACAAAGACGAGGCAGGTTGCAGGAAACTAACGGTGTGTGGGCTTGTGTGGGCTGCTGGCTGGGTTTCATCGTGTCCCAGGACGGCCTCCCTGGGAAGCCTGGTTCGAAGCACTCATCTGCTCACAGGACGCCAGAGTCAGATGTTGAGAGCGGCGAAGGTCTTCACCAAGGTGACCTGCGTGTTCGCCTCTGCTTCGTCTTTGCTACTGTCCCCACGGCTACTCCTGCTCTCCAGGGCTTTCTGGCGGTGCCTCTCCTCCTGCCGCTTCTTCTTTTCCAGCCGCTGCTGCTCCCTCCGTTGCCTGTTTGTGACCTGCAAGAGTCCGCCGCTGAGTGAGCCGGCACAGCTGAGTCAGGCGCTTTCCAGCGGCCCAAGAGACCCAAACTGGTTTATTTCCCACTACTGCTCAAATTTACTTTGCAATTTATATCCCCTTGCTGACCTAGCAAAAAAAAAAATTGACTCCTTCTCCCCACAAACCAATCCAAAATTACCCAAAGAGACATTACCCCGGTCTACCCCGGTCTGCCCCAAAATGGGGCAGGGACACCTTTCCTCATAATTTAAGCACTCCGGTATTATAACAATGTCCTCAGAAGCGTAGGGAATCCTTGCCTCTGCCTGTGGATTTTTACCTTAGGTGGCATTCTGAGCTCATAACTTGGGGTGTCTTTAAAATAAATCCCAAATTCAGTGAAACAAATAGTGTCACATCTTTCTTGTGACTTGTAGGAAGCAAGGACCAGGATGCACGACTTCTCTGAGACAATTTACCAAAAGCCTTTAAAAAAAACTGTTTTTGATACCCATGCCTTTTATTTAATTTCCTAATCCCTTTTCTGAGACTCTGCCCAAGAAAATAACGTGAAGCACAAAGATTCATCTACCAAGGCATGCACAGCAAATGATGCCACGAATAAAGACGTGCATGCGCCGGAAGTGCCCGTCAGGAGCAGTGGTTGGAGGAGGGGCTTCCGCCAGGGCTTGCAGGACGACCTGACCTCACTGTTTGCAAACTCCCGCTCAGCCCAGAGTACAAGATAAGGCATTCACTCTGCGTCTTGAGAATTTTATACATCCCTGCCCCTCTTCCCTGCACAATCTTCCACTATTCCTATTATAAATCAAAAGAAAGACACATATGAAAATGAACTTCAGCCAGGCACTGGTGGCTCACACCTGTAATCCTAGAGACTCAGGAGGCTATGATGTAAGGATCATAGTTCAACGCCAGCCCAGGCAGGGAAGTCTATGGGACTTTTTATCTCCAATTAACCACCAGAAAACTGGAAATGGTGTTGCGGCTCAAAGTGGTAGTGTGCTAGCCTTGAGCTCAGGGCCTGGGCGCTGTCCCTGAGCTCAAGCCCCACAAACAAAAAAAAAGAAAAAAGAAAAGAACTTCAACTCCCCACCCCGGCACAGAATCTCAGCAACCAACCATTTTCTGTCCCTCCTTCCTACCTTTGGGGGCTGGTTTTTATTTGCTTTGTTTTCTTCATGAGGGATAGCCTGTGCCTTATTGTTTTCCGTCTTGCCTTCATTTAAGCCTTGATTTCCAAAGATTCTGGAGCCGCTGCCACCCTCCTCCCATAACGGACCGCTCAGCTTCAGTGCCTGGCCACTGGGCTCAAGGTTCTCAGGGCTCTCCTCCGCACCTTCCAAAGAAAAGCACGTTATTAAAACCAACAACCCAGCTGGGCTCTGGTACTCAAGAGTCTGAGGATCAAGGCTCAAATGCCTGTGAGACTCTATCTCCAATTAACCACCAGAAAACCGGAAGTAGAGCTGCACAAGCTTTGATCAGAAAAGGTCAGGGACAGCACCCAGGCCCTGAGTTCAAGCCCCATGACCAACAAAAAAAAAAGAAGAAAAGAGAGAAAGAGAAAGAATGAGAGAGAGGAAAGAAGGGATGGGAGGGCAAACCGGAGAACCTGACAAGAGGAACAACCCATGCTATAAATGACTCTTAGTATCCCTGGGGCCCCAGATCACTTTCCAAAGAAACAAGATTTCACGTGAACAGACCAAGAACAAGGAACAAAACACTTGGTAGTGTTGTAGAATGGATGTTAAAATAACTTGGTGATAAGTTCATAAGGCTCGTGATCAGCTTCCTAAGCCGTTTGGTTCCGTAAACTACTTTTTACAATGAATGTTTAGGGAGAAATCTTTCACTTTTACACAAACATCCAGGAGAAGTTCTAAAGTGATAAGATTCAGTATAGCAGCCACCAGTCACGCGTGGTGACTGAGATCAACCTAAAGTAAACAACGCTTAAAATGCAGCTCCCCACCTCATCCCCCATGTCTCAAGTCCCCGCCACCCCAGGAGTACAAGACCTGACAGTGCTGTTCAACACCACAAAAACCAATGACGGAGGCACAACAAACACATGAAGTGGATGTTCATGTGCTCGATCACGTGAATGACTTGAACAGTCATCTTCCTTCCTTCCTTCCTTTCTCTGAATCAAATCACCACAAAGCATCGAAATTACCACCAGTTAGTTGATATACACTAGTATCATCAAAGTTTCCAAATAAAGGCATCCATCACTCTTCCAAATGTCCTTTGAATTTTACAAAGATATCCTGTTTTTAGGGTGGTCTTTCCTGTCACACTCCACCCCACAAGATCAGGTGTCTTGTGTGCCTTCCCCTCCTCATACTCTGCACCCCGCCCTGTATGTAATTTTGGCCAGTTGGCCTGACCCCACTGTTCTTTCTCCACCCCAAACTACTCTCTCCATGTAGGTCCAGGATTGAGGGGGAAATAACACAGCATATAAAGGATCGCAGTAAACTAAATGATCGATTATATTGACATCACCAATACAGCCATTTAGGAAGTTTATAAACAGCAGTCACAAACTTACTATTTGTTTTCCCCTGGTTCATCTGAAGCATGGCAATGATTGCAGATTCAATATTGTAATTTTCAGCTTCCAGGTTCTGGATTATTAATTTAAAATCCTATTCAGGAAACAAAGAAACACTTTAAGATTCTAGATACACTTTTCTATCTGGTTCTACTTCATCAAACTCATCAAGACAATGATTTTATTGTTTGGGAGGGTTTTTGTTTTTTGGCGGGGGAGTGTCTCACTATGTAGCCTAGGATGGTCATGAACTCAAAATGCTACTTTGACCTCCTGACTTAAACACAAAGATGGGACCGTGAGCAAAGACACAAGGTTTCAAGACCTTTTCCATCTAGAAAATGCCAATAACAGTCATGTGAAATAACCACTTAAAATACTTTTTTGGGGTCAGTCCTGGGGCTTGAACTCAGGGGCTGAGCACTGTCCCTGGCTTCTTTTTGCTCAAGGCTAACACTCTACCACTTGAGCCACAGCACCACTGTGGCATTTTCTGTTTCTGTAGTGCTGAGGAATCAAACCCAGGGCTTCATGTATGCAAGGTTAAGTTGGCCATACTCCCAGCCCCACCACTTAAAATATTTATTAATTAATTCCCACTAGGAAACTACATCTTTACTAGTATAAAGCACTAGTCCAAAACAATTACATCTACCCTGTAGAACTTTAAGGAGTACTGGGTAAAAGTCTAACAGATGAGGAAATTAATGACCAGCTCACAGTAAGTCATCTCAGGAGAGCTCAGGCTCATGAAGACATCCACATGACCTAATCGCACACCTGCCTTGGCCAGACTGGTGCTGGCCTCTAGGGATGCTCTAACACTGGCAGGTAAGCCACATGCCCAGGCCTGCAGACAAAGCACTACTGCATGAAAGGAAAACTAACTGAACATCCGGTGGCATTGCAGACTTTCTGGACAGCATCCTCTACTTCATCTCTCAAGTCATCTTCAAAGTCAGCTCCCTTTGTCTTGATCTTTTCTTTCTTATTTGATGCACTTTGATGAAGCATCTGAAACTAAAGGGGAAAACAAAGATCAACAACCAAACTCTGATCTTCAACATAGGAAGAGACTCTAATAGTAACACATTCAAACTTGTACGAGGAAAGAGTCTGCAAACAATCTGATAAGCACATCACTGAACAGCTAAGCCTCATGCACACACAGAGATGCTAGGCCATAGAGGAACAAAAAAAGTCCCAAGAAACTGGATGAACCAATTGGTAGGAACAGCATGAGAGCTCCCAGTCTAGACATCAACATCTTGGCAATGGCCACTGACTGGATAGCATGCTTTTGTCTCAGCTCATTCCCAGACCTGTGAGCAGAACAGAAGCAGATCCTCCACACTTCACTTGGTGAGCTTTTACAGATCAACACTTGAAGGAACATACACTCAACTCTCACATGGTCCAAGGCCCCGTCTGATCATCAAAGAGATCTGGGGCACATAGTACAACATGACTCACCTCACCTCAAGCGCACTCCGCCACCTCAGGGAAACCTGTCAGTCCAAATTCTAAAGCAACAAAGGGCACCTGGCTTGGAGTCAAAGAGGCTTTATGACTGAAGCCTGAATCAGAAAAGCTAAAAAAAAAAATCACCCAACCTTCTCCTTCAGCTTCCTAGTAGGACAAAGACATGGGGAAATGGGAAATGTTTCTGTGTTACTTTTGCACATAAAACATTAGTGGAAGGCTGGGAATGTGGCTTAGCAGAAGAGTGCTTGCCTAGCATGCACAAAGCCCTGGGTTTAATTCCGCTGCACCACATAAACAGAAAAACCTAGAAATGGCGCTGTGGCTCAAGTAGTAGAGTGCTAGCCATGAGCATAAAGAAGCCAGGGACAGTGCCTAGGCCCTGAGTCCAAGCCCCAAGACTGGCAAAAAAAAAAAAAAAAAAAAAAAACCCACAACAAAACAAAAGCAACAATAATAATAATCTACTATAAAATTATACCTGAACAATTTGGCACTGAGTGTCAATAGTCTTTGACTCAGCAATTAGCCAGCTTTAGAATGTCACCAGAGAAAATAATACCACACAGAAGATTTATGTGAAAGTGCTCACAATAATGTTCCTTACCATGGTGAATAACTACAAGCAAGCTAAAGGTTTTGTGCTATGAGTATGAGTAGTAAGCACTGCAAATTCACCGAATGATTGTCTTCATTCCAATTAAAGTAAGGAACATAATAAGGATCTTCACTAACACTGTCATTAGTTAATACCTTAAAGGCTACAGTCAAGGCAATTAGCCAAGACAACAAAATAAGAAGTACAAAATTAAGGAAGAACTCACTACTTACAAATGAGATAATTACATATTTGGTGAGGGGAGGGGGTATGGGTTGATCAACAAAAACAACATCAAAACTACTGAAAACAAAGAATTTAGGCAAGTTACTTACTTTCTAAGAATCTGCCATCTAAAATATATAAAGAACTCATTACAATTCAAGAATGAAGACAATCCACTGGACGCTGGTGGCTCACACCTGCAATCCTAGCTACTTAGGAGGCTGAGATCTGAGGATCACAGTTCAAAGCCAGCCCAGGCAGGAAAGTCTGTGAGACTACCAAAAACTACCAATAAACTACCCCAAAGCCAGAAACAGAGCTGTGGCTAAAGTAGTAGAGCATTAGCCTTGAGCAAAAGCAGCTCAGGAACAGTGCATAGGCCCTGAGTTTAAGCCCTAGGACCAGCACCAAAAAAAAAAAGAAGAAGAATAAAACAAACCAATTAAAACCTAGGCAAAGGACTTTAGATATTTCTCCAAAGATCTACAAAGCACATGAAAAACTTTTCAATATCACTAAGAAAATGCCTATGTTGGGACAGCCATTTTAAAAAGGAAAGAAGAATTACAAGAGTGGGAAAGAATTTGCAAAGTGGAGCCCTCATCGGGGGAGGTGACAGTGTGAAACTCGGGAGCCACTGTGGGGGTAAAGCCTGGCAGTCTGTCCAACAGTAAAATTTAGAATTGACCATACAACCCAGCAAATCCATTCCTGGATATATTTCGCAAGTTTGGAAATACTTTAACAATTCATACAAAGCACATGGGAAAAGATGCATAAACAGACTACTGAAAGATAACCAAGCTGGGCACTAATGACTCCCAGTGCCTGGCTATTTAGGTGGCTAAGACCGAGAAAGCTCAGTTCAAGGCCAGTACTGGCAGAAAGGCCAGTACTGGCAGAAAAGTTCACAAGACCTGTTCTCAATCAATAGACAGGCATGTGGCACATGCCCATCATCTTAGTTACATGAGAGGCTGAGAGAGAGAGGCATGATTTCAGGCCAGCCTGGGCAGAGAAGTTCATGAGCTCCCCATCTCAAAAGAATTTGGGCAGAGGCTGGGAATGTGGCATAGTGGTAGAGTGCTTGCCTAGCATGCACGAGGCCATGGGTTCGATTCCTCAGCACCACATAAATAGAAAAAGCCGGAAGTGGCACTGTGGCCCAAGAGTGCTAGCCTTGAGCAAGAAGAGGCCAGGGACAGCGCTCAGGCCCTGAGACCAAGGCCCAGGACTGGCCAAAAAATAAAAATAAATAAAAATAAAATAAACTCCACAGACTTTATATGCCTATAATCATAGGCTTATGGGGGGAAAACCAAAAGACTAACAAGCAGCTTTATTATCCATCTTTTTCACCTGAGCAAAAAAAGCTGGAAATAATCAAACCCACAGACTCTTAAAGCAAACTTTCTACTTCAAAGAAACCAACAAAATCAAACCCACGATACTACCTTCTACCTCGAGATGCCCACCACTGGCCCTGCTTCCTGTGGGGCTGAGAACACAGAGCCCAGGCCTCACTCACCTCCGTCTGGAGATGCGCAGGCGCTTCTGAGTTGTCATTGACCCTCCGAACGCTGTCATAGTGCTCTCCGTAGCGATAGGCGATGTGCAACTCCCTCGCGCTGCTTTTGTCTGTGCCTCGAATCTGCAGGCAAAGGAAGATGCCAGAGAGGATCTGGATGGCGCTGCTTTGGGCCAGGAAGCCCCGTTAGTGGGCTCTATACCGACACTAATTGGGGTGTGCCTAGGCTGTGCCAATCAGTTTCAGACGTGTCTTCCTCCCACCCTCATACGCTTCTATGTGCTTATTCAACAATGTGGAAAGGAATCCAGATAAAAAGCACACTCACCACTCAGGAGCAGGTTTACAGTAAAGTTAAATTGGCTTAAATGTCAGGGGTTTTCATACCTCTTTGGTCCTTACATCCATGACCTCTTTCTAATGAGGAAGGGCCAGGGAAGACACAGACTTGTGGGATCTTTGTCTCTCCTAACCCTTGAGAAAATTTGAACTGCTAGGACAGCTCCGAGAGCCTTGAAAAGGAGCCATATGACTGGATGGGTGGCCTGATGCTAGCAATTCACCCATTCTTAGAGCAGAAAGAGCAGTTCCCCTCAACCCCACAGTGAGACTACTGACAGCAACAACCAAAGCCTCACATCAATTTCAAAACAATACTGCACAACCCTGCCAGCCCCACGCACAAGGCATCCATGCCAACAGCCCTGGATACACACAGCAAGAACAGGCTCTCTGAAGTCATGCAGCTCTAAGGTCTGGTCTGCACAGACATGCCAAAACCTCCACGTCCACAGGAACTGAAATAATTCTAGCACTACCCCTTAGAAAACCCAGTAGCTCTTGGCTACTCTACCGCATCCACACCTGCTTTCTGTCTTTACTCAAAGTCACAGGTAGTGTAATGCTACTGCTAAACAACATGGTCTAAAAACACAGTCAAACCATGAGACAAACAGGAAGCTACATATACTTCTTTATAAACTTCTCAGCCGTGGCCTGTATAAAAACAAAAAACAAAAAACAAAAAAAAAACAAGGCAAGGTTTATAAAGCAAAATCCACCTTCTCAGGTGTACAGCGCTGTGTTTTGACAACACAGACCCAGGCATCCGGAGTGAGCAAGTTCACGCTAATAGGATATTGAAGTCCCCATGTGTAGAGTGGACACATACAAAACAGTAGTCGCCTCCTCTGTCTCCCAGGAAGAACACAGGGAACTTAGGTTTATGGACCGAGTGGCAAATCTC
Organism: Perognathus longimembris pacificus; assembly: GCF_023159225.1. NCBI lineage: Eukaryota > Metazoa > Chordata > Mammalia > Rodentia > Heteromyidae > Perognathus > Perognathus longimembris. Next base: position 11,825,877 of record NC_063167.1, on the reverse strand, counting down.
TGAAGCACTTACACTTCCAGCTACAATACATATGCTTTACAAACAGGAAACCCCTGCCAGATGATTTTCATGAGCTGAAGACACATCTAGACTATTCACAGGAGTGCACACTCCATTCGTCACCAGGAGAAAGAATGCTGTTGTCAGTGTGAGCCTCATCACTAATTCAAGAACTCTTACTATGACCACAGCAACCAAGGCAGTTTCAATTCTTAAAAATTTTATAAGAAGCTTCATTATAGAAGAAGGAACATGGGTGACTCAGTGGTAATAAGACTGTTTTAAATATTCTCTCCTTGTTGGGCAATTTATGAATGAGGACACTACAGATATAAATGGGAAAACATTTCTTCAGATTTATGTTCTATACTATGTAGATAATTTTAAAAGTCAAAGCAAGTGCAGGAAAAATTAAGCTGCAGTTAAGTAGGCACTGAGTATTTTCCTTCAACACCAGGCTCATTATGCTGCATGTTCCAATGGTTTTGATAACTTCTCTAACAGTAAAAGTTAAACAATAAAAACTAGAGCAAAGGAGTAGAGCTCTCTTAGTTCACAGATCATTAGAAAGCAATACGATCACTCTCCTTTGCTGTCAAGACACCTAGCAACAGGGCCCCAAAGAAAACAGCTACTGTTTCGCTTCTGTTCACTGGATCCCAATGTCTCACCAACTCCAGGAGAATAATTCATTTTGCTGTAACATAATTTTGTTTAAAGGACTCTGTGCAGACACAAAGGACTGAATTCTCCCATTGAATGGCATACTGGGAAGGTAAAATCAGACAGGGGTCAGCAGAGGCTAACATGGGCCAGTGACTATAAAGGGTCTGGGTACCCACTTTATCACAGAACTATACACATGTTGACAGTGGTGGTTAATGTTAGGAAAGATCAAGCGGACGAAAGGAAAGAGGAGACAGAGACCCCAACATGTCAGATCAGACTTTAATCAGCGCTACAGGGAGGCATCAAGTAACACAGAGCAGAGTCAGAGATACAAGCAGCGGGAGGGGGGTTGGAGGTCTAAGCGCAGTAAAATGAGGAAGCTGTTAAGACTATGAAATTGGGCAGCTACCAGTCTTGCCAGGGGCTATGTGTGCTTCTGGAAAGAGCCAGGGGTGAGGTTTTTCTGAGAACCGGCCCCAGGGGGGTGGAGGTCGTGGGCCATGAAGGCAGCTGGGTTATGTCAACAAAGCAGACTCCTATCTGTTACCTAACTATATTTGTCAAAACAGACTTGCGTCCTGAAAAGGGTGAATTCAGACCAGGGAAGGATTCTCACACCTGAAGTCCCAGCTACTCAGGAGACATGGAAAGATCACAATGCCTGACCATCCCAAGAGAAAGGTGCAAGACTTCCTGAAAAATAAATATAGCCAAAAAAAGGCTCCGGCCCTGGGAGCGAGGATGGCTTGAGCAGCAGAGCACTTGCATATAAAGCGTGAGGCCCAGCTCAAAGAATCAAGGGTGAATTGGTTCTATGTAAAGCATATCTGTGAACTTGGCTTGGCTGCTGCCCTTGATCTTTTGTGCTGAAGGCTGGTGCTGTACAACTTGAGTCACAGCTTCACTTCAGGCTGTCCAGCAGTTAAATAGAGATAAAGAGGCTCACTAACTTTCCTGCCCGAGCTGGCTTTGTGATCCTCAGATCTGAGCTTCCCGAGTAGCTATGATTACAGGCGTGGGCCACCAGCACCCATTCTTTAATTGGATTCCGTGTTCCTTGGCTATTGCCCTTTTCACAGGAGAGGACTGAGGCACACGGAGGCAGAGCAGCGTATCCACAGAGCCCCAGCCTGCGGGGTCGCAGCTGACCTTTGGTTTTGGTTTTGTTGTTTTTGTTTTGTTTTGTTTTTGCCAGTCCTGACCACCTGAACTTCTTTTGCTCAAGGCTAGCACTCTACCACTTGAGCCACAACACCACTTCTGGCTTTTTCTATTTATGTGGTACTGAGGAATCAAACTCAGGGTTTCATGCATGCTAGGCAAGCACTCTACCACTAAGCCACATTCCCAGCCCTGACCTTTGTTTTTAAATGAGCAGAAGCCAGGACTAAGCAATTTAAACAGAAATATCTATAGGTGGCATTTGAAAACTGGTACTGTAACCTTTACAATAATAGTAAGTGTGAGTTTGTATATACATATATAGATACATTTAAGATGTTGTAAAAAGTGCTATGATAAGAACCTTTGCAAGAATGTAGCTAAGTGTGTTGGGGTGACAATGAAGACCCACTAACATGTTATCAGCAATAATCCCTGGGTAACAGTGACACTAACATCTGTGCCTTTATAGTCTTCTGAATTTTCTAGCTTTTCTAAAACGAACAAGTTCAAAGGTCCTAATTAAAGAATAAGTTAGGGGGCTGGGGATGTGGCCTAGTGGCAAGAGTGCTTGCCTCCTATACATGAGGCCCTGGGTTCAATTCCCCAGCACCACATATACAGAAAACGGCCAGAAGTGGCGCTGTGGCTCAAGTCAGAGTGCTAGCCTTGAGCAAAAAAAAGAAGCCAGGGACAGTGCTCAGGCCCTGAGTCCAAGCCCCAGGACTGGCCAAAAAAAAAAAAAAGAATAAGTTAGAAATGATGAAGTGGTAGAGCAGGGGATGATAGAAATCACATGCCCAGTCTTCAGAAGCTAAGCTACAAAGTAACAAGAGACCTCTGAATTCCCTGGGGAAGAGCAAGGGATCTGAGGGCCTGGAGAGCCTGCAGCTCCACCTTCTATCTTTCACACTCCAGAACCTTCCCTTTGAAGGCTGGTTTGGAAGATGAGGTTAATTAATTTAAGATAGCAAAGGTAAAGAATGGCAAGAAGAGTTGATGAACAGATACTTCAAGACAGGAGGAGTACAAAGAACCACAGAGTGCTAAATAATGTGTCTGCCATCCTACATCAGGAACTCTCTATTTGTGTAAAATCTTTTTTCTTTGCCACAGAAGAAACAATGAAACCAATGTATACATCTACCCAAATCACAGAAATAAAGCTAAACATCCACAGCACAAGATAAACAAGTTTGTCATTATAACAGATGTAGTCTCTTTTTGTATCCCTAAAAAATACACATAGGAAACCCACATGGAAATGTGTGTACATCAAAACCAGAATTTGTATGTATTGGTCCTTTCTCACTTCAGATATTTTTATGGAATTACCTGAGGTCCTTCCACATTAGATTCTCCGTCTCCAAATTACCCAATTAACTAGCTGCTAAACAACATTTACACCATTTTAATATTTCTGGTTATATTCCAGGCTCCATCTTTATATAACACAGGGATTAATTCCAAGTCACCACAGTCCCCTGGCTTTGGCCAGACTCCTGGTCCACATAATTCTGGGAAGTTCAACATCACAGGTCAAGCCCCCGTCATCTGAAGCATCCCCACAGCTAATGGTGATAGGTAAATTCTTGAAGAGGTGACCTACCTGCCACAAAGGGGCATTAAGCTGATGAATCACCACATTCAACTGATGATTTCTTGCAAAGGCTACAATTGCATCATTGCCAGCAAAAGTACCAGGCTTTGCCAAACTGGCCACTGCATGGAAATAAGAAAGAAAAATGAAGCCTTCATAGTGAAAGAATCCAAATGCACACATGCTTTGGTATTTGTCTAGTTTGAAACAAACGAGAAACAAGACCAAGTGCCTGCATAGTGGGTGTGGACATTTAGCTGGGTGAACCACATGCACACTGCCACTCAGGAGAGTACTCATTCATTACCAAAGGACCCATCCATTAACCCATTAATGAACAGGCAGGAAGTACTTCCAATCTAGATATATACAAAGCATCACAAACACAAGACCCATGAGTATGGACTAAGGTGTTTATGACACATGGGTCTTCTGCTCTGATCATTTCTCACACATCATCAGTTTTTTCACTTATTTGGTTATACTTTAGAAGACCTTCATAGCAAAACTTCCTAACACAATCATGTTTTAGTTAAACCAATTACAACCAACATATCAAGGAGGGAGGAACTTCCAACTATAAACTTAAGAAGTGGAGCACTTCAAAGTTAAAGAGAATACTTCAAAAAGTAACTTTAAACTTAAGGCGTGGGGCACTTCAAAGTTAAAAAATACTTCAAACCCTTTCCACAAAGGTAACTACTAACAAAGCTTTTTATAATACTGGTACCCACTTCCTGCCATATAAGCAAGGCAGACACAGGTAGTGTCAATACATCCCAGCATAAGGTTTACAGATGAGGTCATTTACAATATGCAAGCTATTTCGTCCACCCCTTACTCCCACCCAACCTGGTGGGGCCGGCCTTAGTTCTCAGGTCTGCAGTGATGCCCTGAGGCCCATTGTTTATTCTTAAACTGCCCTCTAGAAGGAAGATTGGTATGCACACCACTTGACAAAAGAGAAAACTGGAATGCAGATCAGCAAATAATTTCTCGAGTCACAGAACCACAGATTGGAGCTTCCACCCAGGAAATCTGGAAGGTCCCAGCTCTTGGTCACTCTGAGTTTGTCCTCGAAGAGTTTACAACCAGAATACAGGCAGTACTGGTACACATGCTTCAGTAAAGACATGTAACAAGGATTAAACCTTTCCCACAGGGAGGTCTGGCCTTTATCCCAGGTCTCTAGCAGTTAGCATTCAAACCTTTTACCATTTTCAAGGGAGCGAGGAGTGTCTCTCTTATGATTAGCTCCAGAACCACACCTGACATCCATCCTTTGCCAAAGGCAAGCCATCAACAAGGGGAGGGGGGGTACCTCCAGATACCTAAGCTGGGACATGGCTGGAGTAAACTTCCCTGGGTGACAACACATCATGTACTGTCAATGTCAAGAGTACAACACTTTCTAAGGACAGAGCAAGCTTTCACACTGACCTGTATATCTCTCCTTTGGGCTATTTTTTTCTTTTTGTGCCAGTCCTACAGCTTGAACTCGGGGTCTGGGAGCTGTCCCTCAGCTTTTGTGCTCAGGACTAACACCCTATCACTTGAGCCACAGCTCCACTTTCAACTTTTTGGTGGTTATTTGGAGATAAAAGTCTCATTGACTTTCCTGCCCAGGCCAGCTTCAAACTATGATCCTCAGATCTCTGGCCTCCTGAGTAGCTAGAATGATTACAAGGAGTGAGCCACCAGTACCCAGCTCCTTTGGCTGATTTTGACCTGGTGCCTTTCCCTGAAAAACTATAGCTGTCATTGAGTTCTGTAAGAACTTCTGGAGAAAAAAAAAAAGACTAAACCTGAAGGAGGTCTGCGGGACCCCAAACTTGCAGATGGTGTCAGAAATAGGGATGTTTTGTGAGGCTGTGCCCTCAAACCCAGGAAGTTTGACTAACTCTAGGTCCACCAGTGTGGTCATGAGGAGGGAGAGGGCAGGTGAAAGAGACTAACTTCTCAGTTCTGACAACTAAGCTGACAAAGATAAGTAGGAGTTAGCAGAGAACAATGGGTGACCTTCCCAGCAGAGGCAAGAGAGACTGGACTGCATTGTATGGCAGGAACTTAGGATGCTGAGATTGGGGAAAATGGCAAGAGATAAAGGGAGAAGGAAAATCATGGGTCATGAAGGGCTAAAAAGCTCAAACTGTCTTGAGATGAAGGAGAGCCACCAGCAGATTTCCAATAGAGAGCACATCTAGATCATCTTCCTGCTGCAATGTGGAAGAGGCTAAAAAGATCAAGAGGCCACACGGCCAGTCAAAATCACCCTGAGGATTCTGGGAAACAGCCACCAAGGCCTGATTTTATGAGGGGACAGCAGAGAGGGGAGAGTTATTGAGGCAGAAGCGACAGACACAATGAATGACTGGTAAAAGGAAGCAGGGAGATGAGGCATTAAGAACACTCAGGTTTCTGATCTGGATGTTTGTACAGTTGGAAAAAGATGTGCTGACTCTCTGAAGCCACAGTCTGCAAGCAAGGTCTGACCCTGAAGACACAGTCAAACACTAGGGCAAATCAGGTCTCTAGTTAAGTGAGCCACTTCATCAGCAATTATTACAAGATTGCCTACCAGATAGATGTTTGGTGTTTCCACACAGGAAAAAGTTTTTCTCTGCCCACACAAAGTTTGTAATACAACAAGCAGCCAGACATTAAAACAAGCATAATGTGTCTGACCTTCAACCAACGCACACGCAGGAGAATGTACAGACCTCAGCTGCTTTGCATTTGTTTTGCCAGTCCGTGGAATTTCAAGAAAAACCTTTCTGCGGCACATCTAAAGTGACACCACCGCATTAGCAACTGAAGGTCTAAGCTTCACACCCCCAAATCCACTAGATCACCCACTTCCCTAGAAATGTTCAAAATGGAATTTCACAGCACCCATTAAAAACTCATTACAAGCAAAGTGATATTCTTAACTGGGAAAAAGACATAATTGTTTTATTTTTGTTTTGAGGGACAAGGTCTTTTTATAACTCAGGCTGGTCTTGAACTTGCTATGTAACCCAGGCTGGGCTTGACCTTACAAGCCTCCTGCCTTACCTTCCCTGGTATTGGGATTACAAGATTGTACAACCACACCCAGCAACATCATTCACTTTACACAACACCACACTACAAAACTTACCCCATACATACAACCAATGTATAAATGCAGACTCTGATAAACTGTATCTACTCTTTGATAAAAATGTGTCCACCGGACTGAGTAAACCACACAAGAGAGACCGCAACAACTCAATGATGGGCATTTACTACCTACCGAGACCACTACAACTCAGTGACAGCCATGAACTACCCACCAAGACCACTATAACTCAATGATAGGCATTAACTAGCCATCAAGACCACTACAACTCAGTGACAGCCATGAAATACCCAACAGGAGTTTTGCTGTGTTTCCAGTGTCTAATAAATGGACTTTTGTCTAGTGAGGAACGAAAAGCATTGGGGTCACTGATCACATGACTTCCAAGCACACTTGTCCCGCTGCTGCAGTTGTTCTCCAAGCACATACTTCAGATCAGCCTCAGCTCCTCCCACTGCCTCTTCCCCAATCACCTCCAGTAAGTCCTCTTAGTTACACTGCCATGCTTATCCTGGAATGGGCCTATGCAACCTCAGGCGCTGCCTCTAAGGAGACCTTCCCTCCTCTTCTCTCACCTGGCCAGTGTGGAGGGCCTCCAAACTAACCTCCCTTCCCAGTCTTCATCTAGGTCCACTCGCAATGGCCTCCAGACTCAGTTATGAAAACATAGGAATGATTCTCTTTTCTGATAAGAGACAGACATAAGCCCTATGATGAGAATGCTATTTGTAAAACATGTCAGCACCTGACACAGTAAACCCTCAGCAAGTATGTGACAAAATTTAAAGGTTCATACATAATTTTGATTTGTGCCTGATAGTTAGGAACTAATTAAAATCATAAGCCAACTTGCCTCAAAGAAAGTAAGTTAACATGACATTACTGATTTTCTGATTAAAAAAGAAATGATCACTTAAAATTCAAAACATCTAGGAGCTGGGAATGTGGCTTAGTGGTAGAGTGCTTGCCTAGCATGAATGAAGCCCTGAGTTCAATTCCTTAGTACCACATAAACAGAAAAAGCCAGAAGTGGCACAGTGGCTCAAGTGGTAGACTACTAGCCATGAGCAAAAAGAAATTTAGGGATAGTGCCTAGGCCCTGAGTTCAAGCCCCAGGACTGGCAAAAAATAAAAAATAAAAATCTACAGAACACAATTTAAAATGCTGGTAGTCCCATCATCCCAGATAATTTACTAAGAGCTTACTTGGTTAACTAATTTAAAATTTGCAAGAAGAATGCTTTCAGATAGTTCCTTTTATTGTTTCCTTTTCATAGAAATTTAGAGGTCAAGAAATAACCATCATAGGATGTTAGTATCTTTCCAGGCCTTTTCTACTACTCTAAGTATGCAACTTTAAAAAAATATATAGCTGGATGCTGGTGGTTCACACCTGTAATCCTTAGCTGCTCAGGAGGCTAAGATGTAAAAATCAAAGTTTGAAGCCAGCCTGGGTAGGGAAATTGGTGGAACTTTTACCTGCAATTAACCACCAGAAAGCTGGAAGTGGAGGTGTGGCTCAAATGGCAGAGCACCAGCCTTGAGTGAAAAAGCTAAGGGACAGTGCCCTGGCCTTGAGTTCAAACCCCAGTATAGGAATAAAAATAAAAAAGATCTAGATATTGATATACATATAGATTTCATGACCAGCTTTTCAGGTTACTTAACATGTTTTGTTAATCAACCCAGAGGTTCATACATGCTCTCTACTACCCATCAGCCACCAAACCCATCACTTTTATTAAGGTCACACACTCAAAATTACTCCCAACTACTAAGCATGCTGCTTATTACAGAATATAAAAACAAATATCTGCTGAATAAACTAATGCCACCACTTCTATAACCAAACCCATGGCAGATGGATTTGATTACCCAATGCATTTCTCCTGAAGGGGCCAGTGTCCTACAGTGAACCTACCATGTTTCTCAAAAGGAATGTCATCTTCTACAAAGGGCTCAAAATCCTCCCGCTGCTTTATCATGTAGTCCACTGTCTCCTGGCGGTGCTTGAGATGATTCCGTGAGTGTCCCTCCAATTGATCACCAAGGGCTCTGAACAGGCAATTGCTGTCAAAACAAACATGGTGATCAAGACCTCTCAAAAGTGAGCTTAGGTCATCTGAAACAGTGATGCTTTGTACCAAGCCATCCATGGAACTCTTTCATGCCCAGAAGAAGTAAAACCTCAGCTCAACAGTCCCGAATGCCGCAGGGAGAGTCCTAGGACAGATATGCAACCTCGTCGGCTTCTGAAAGGCAAAGAAGAGCCCAAACAACCACTGACTTCAATGTGCATCGACTCCTCAACAAGTGGAGCTGGGGATACAGGATGCAGGCCTGAAAGGTCATTCCAGGACCACCAATCCCAGATGCCCTTCCAAAACGATGTCGTATCTGAACCAAGTGTCGCCATAACTCCCCAGCTAGAGAACCATCATTCATTTAACAAAAGGTACTCAAAAGAAACTCCCAGAGGAAGGCACCCAAATGATAAAACTGTGTGTCACAGAAACACATCCCAGCCAGCCCCTTGTACCCTGGTAACAGCTATGTCATGTTTAAATACTGCATTTTGTTGTTCTAAAATTAAAATGCTAATGAGGAACTCCAAAAGTTATCTTCACTTTCAAATCCCTCAAAGGCTCCTGAAATTCCAAATTGCATCACCAAGGCCCAGATAAGGGAGACAAGTCCAATCTAATTCCCTTAAAACCAAGGAAACTAGAAACCACTCTGAAGCCAGGTTCATACCAAATTGTTACTGCACCCAAAAGAAAAACTATGATATTCTAATTCTAAAACATAAACTCTTCACTTTCAGAAAATTGTCACATCTGTGTAAGAGACACAGGTTTTGGTTTTCAACTAAGAAAAGTTTTTCATGGAAAATTATAAAGCAGCAAAAATCGCTTCTACAGTATAAGGATGTGTACTTGGAGGTGGGAGAATTTAAATAAGGAAGAATCTATAAATGAGAAATCAAAATGCTATGTGACCACCTGAGACAAGATTCTAGAAGGATTTGGAATATGGAATTCTATACACTAGAGTGGGGTACCTACTGCTAAAATCTAACCATGGCCACCTTTTAAATTAGCTAGCTGATAAAATGTTTCATTCCAAGCTTTTCTCTCAAACTTCTTCAACCTTTAGCATCTGCCACCATTAATCTACTCTTGAATCTAGTCTAAGAGGTATGATTTTGCACAAAATTGTAAATGTAGTTATTTAATGTTTGATATACCTAAATTCCCAGCATTCTGAGTAACATGCTTGATAGGAACTTTTAGTAACATGGGCAAATGGTCATATAAGTCCAAAAATAGGCATAAAATTAAGTATGCCCCATGAGCTTAACCGTGATCATCAGTTCACCATACACACAGAAATACACTCAAGAAAAAAACACCAAAACCACCACCTAAATAGTTCTTACAATGTGCCAAGGACTGTTGGGAACACCACATGTGCTCCATGGTTAGTCTTCACAATTCTATGAGATACTATTACCAACTTGGGGGCAACTTGCCCAAGGTCACAAAACCAGTCGGTGGTAGATCAGGAATTCAAACCCAAGCCACCTGGCTCTAGCCTGCACTCTCTCTCAAATGTTAACGCCAAACTGTTGGCCATAGTTACCCCGAAGTTGCAGAACTGGGAGTACTAAATGCTAAGCTTATTATCTTCAAACACATCTCCTTTGCCAAACTTTGAGCCCACTAAAAACAAGTCAGGATAAACGGAAACCACTCACTTTTCAGATAGGAGCAAAACAACAAACACTAGTGAGCTGGGTTCCCTCAGGAGGCCTGGCGAGAGCGGAACACAGCGCCATCTCCCTGGGGACCTCTAGACGTGGCTGTTTACCTGAGCCCCAAACACACAGTGGGCTACACACTGTGGACATTGGGGGATAATCTTTTGTTGGCAAGGCTGCCCCTAGCACAGCAAGATATTCAGGAGCGCCCTTAGCCTTGGCTCTCCAGATGTCAGAAGCACAGCACCACCTCTTCCCTCCTATCAGTGTGACAACCAACCATGTTTCCAGGCACTGCCAAACACCCTCTGGGAGGCCAGATCATCCCTGTTTGAGAACCACTGTGCTTAAGGGATAGGTGTAAGGCCTTGCATTCGAGTTCAGAAAAACAAGCACTTGCAGAACGGCAAGAACCGTGTTTCCCACAGGGTACATGCCTACATCACAATGCTATCTCAGGCTGCTACTCTTCATTGTCATCACACCACACCAGACAGAGTAGGGATTGCCAACTTTTATTTTGTACAGTACCATAACTTCCTTATAGTTTTACCCTAAGACTGCTCAACAAACCTACTCCCAGCACCTTACTAAACAATGTGTAATGAATTAACTGGTGAGGTAAGCTGGAGGAGAGGGGGTAGAAGACAAGGTGGAAGCCCAAGATTGCTGCTGACCGGTAACCTTCTGTTGGGTATCTTTCCAGGCTCCTTGGCCTGCACAAGACCAGGCCCAGTGGAACCACCACAAAATCCAACCACCTGCATGGCACAGCCCTCACCCAACTTCCACTGTATGCGGTTGGTATTCTGCCTTATACAGAAGTGTCTCAATACTTGTAGCACTTATTCACTTTTTTAAAAAGTACTGACTGCATTCTGTGTAACTGTAAACACAACCAAGTGCAAACTACCACTTAAGGCACTGAAGAAAGAAGTGGAAAACACGAATTAGGGCCAGTTAAGGCTTGATCAGTAAGCGGCGGTGTAATGTGAAATCAAGAAAACACCTTCTTTCACAATTTACATGAAAGATGATTCTGCATGGTCTCTCAGCTTGATCTTCCTGCTGCCCAACCAAAAGGAGGAGGGTAGGCTACAGTGCCTGCTTAGCAAGCACAGGACCTAAGTTCAAATCCCAGGAATGTGCTTATACACACACACACACACACACACACACACACACACACACACGGGGGGGGGGGGGGTAATAGCCTCCGACAGTGACACATCTGGGAACCAGAGCCCTTTAAACCTGTCTCGGCAAAGAGGATGCTAACTCTCCTCCCTCTCCCCGTTCCTTCTCCGGGATGGATGCTCCTGCACCTGAAACTCTGTCCTGAAGTTACTTTTCCTTCCCTTCCTCCATCCTCTCCTTCCAGCCCCCACTCGTGTGTCCCCCGTCCCCTCAGTCCCCTTAGGCAGCCGGACTGGGACTCCGGTCCCAACCTCACGCGGATTGGGGTAAAGGTGGGAGGGAATGAGGATCGGGGCGGACCCGTGCGGATCCAGTTCCCAGATGTTCAGCCAGGACTCGGGACTCGGGAGACCGGGCATCACCCGGGATTCCTCCGGGGGGTTTCGGGGCGGGGGGCATCGTGGTGCCGACCGGCGCTCGCCCCCCGCCCCCCGCCCGGGTCCCCCGGGGACCCGGCTCCGGCGTCCACTCTCGGGGTGCCCGGGGCCGGGGAGGCCCAGGCCCGCCTCGGGATCCGCCCCCCACACCCCCACACCCCGCGCGTCCCCGGCCCGCCTCACCCGTCCCCCGGCACCTCCCGCAGCTTCAGCCCCAGGGCCTGCAGCTGGTTGGCGAAGCTGACGAACTCCTCCTCGCAGCCGCCGCCGCCGCCGGGCTCCGGCCGGTTCCGCCGCTCCTTCGCCAGGGCCCGCCGCGCCGCCCGCTCGTCCCGCTTGCGCTCCGCTTCGGCTTTCCGGCTGCCGCTGCCCGGCCGGCTCCTCGCCGCCGTCTGCTTTCGGGACATGGCCCCCGGCCCTCGGCCCGCAGCGGCAGCGGGGAGGGCGGCGGCGGGACCGCCGGGCGGCAGGAGCGGCGCGGGGAACAGCCCGGCGACGGCAGGGAGGCTCCTGCGCCTGCGCGGGCGCCGGGCAGCCGGGCCACGTGACGGCATCCACCACGCCCACACGTACACACTCCCCCTCAGGTCCGAGGAGGCCAGTCAGGCAGGCGCCATAGAGAGAACCCGGGAGAGGTAGAGAGGCACGCTCCTGGCTGGCCCTCTTCCTCCCCCTAGTGGTGGGTGGTGCTCAGTGAGCAGCGGTGGGACCGGAGAACTCCAAACCAGGAAAGGTCAAGGACAGGCAAGGTGGATGTAAGTGTGGGAGAGGACCGAAGCCGCACAAGCTAGGAGAACTAAAGACAAGTGAAGCCGGCCTCCGGCGACCCCGCACTACTCAGGAGGCTGAGATCTGAGGACCACGGTTCAAAGCCGGCCCGGGCAGGAAAGCCCACAAGACTCTGATCTCCAGTTAACCACCAAAAAGCTAGAAATGGAGCTGTGACTCAAGTGGTAGAGCACCAGCCTTGAGGAAGAAAAACCAAAACCCTCAGGGATAATGCCTAGGCCCAGAGTTCAAGTCCCATAGGCATGCTCATGTGATTCATTGTTGAATTGCTCTGAAATTATAGCAAACAACCTGAGAAGTTAAGTAATCAAACAATCACTGACCCTAGGAGGCTAAGCTTTGCTCAGATCCCAGAGCCAAGATACTTTATTTAAGGCTGCCCTCTCCATCTCCATCTTCTCTCATAACTCCAGGGAGGGGTACTTGTTCTGTCCAAGACAACTGCTTCCTCCACTAATGTGTTGGATTAGCCATGCTCTGTACTTGCAGAAACTTGGGTTGTAAAGCTGGGCTCAGACCTGTAATCCGAGCTACTCAGGAGGCTGAGATCTGAGGATTATGGTTTCAAGCCAGCCCAGACAGAAAAGTCACCATGAAACTCCTTATTAACCACCAGAAAACCAGAAGTAGCACTGTGGCTCAAGTGGTAGCCTTGAGCTAAAGAGCTCAGGTGTTGGGGATTCAGCTTGGCACTGAGGAAGGAAGGGCTATGAGAGTGGTCCCCAAACGCCGCCCTTCCCCCCACCCTGGAGCAGTGTGGAAGTTAGCCACACCTATCTCCTTCTGGGTCAGGAACTAGAAGGAGTAGCTTTGAGACCAGCCCCCACTTCTCGCCAGTGAGCACGTGTGCCCCCTTTTTCGCGGGCAATGCCCAGAGGGCGGGACTAAGGGAGTGACGTTAGCCCATGATGGGGGGTCCTAGGGAGCTGCTCTTAGACGGACAAGCTCGCCAGCCTATCTCCAGTTCCTGGTCTATCACCCCCCCTTTCTCATCATCATTGCTATTAGCTGTTAGCCCCTCCCTTATTAAACCAGATTGCTCTCCGAAGCTTCTCGGAGACCCGTGCGTGCTTGGCTTCCTTGGTGGGTATAAGGAGGGAGGAAGGGATCTTGTTCAGCCACGTGTACCTGAGGCTTGCCAGTGCTCCTTCACTCCATCTTGGCTACCCGCAGGTCAGGTGGCCAGGGGAGAGGGTGAAAAAGGGAGCACAGATAAAGGAGTAAGCTTAGCATCCCCACACCAGGGGAGGTAAATCTAGCCTGGCACTCAGGAACACCACCCAGACCCAGAGTTCAAGCCCCACAACGGACAAAAAAAAAAAAAAGCTGAAATAGACCTGGGGAAAACAGGAAAGGTGTGTCCCTGGAGAAATGAAGATTCCCCAGTAAGAAAAAAGGAGGCCAGTGGAATCCTTGACTCTCCTCCCCAGTTTCCACACCAATCACAGGAACTCAAACCCATGACGGAAAGCATTTCAAATGAGAGAGAGGGAAACTGTTAGACAGGGATAAAGAGTGACATAACAGGTAGTGGGTAACATGCCCCGTCATGGCACTTCTTGTTCCCATAGTGCCTTGTTAGCTCCTGCTAACACGCTTCTTCCCATAATGCCCTGGGTACCCATTCAACCAATGAAAAGAGCCTGGGCAACACAAGCCATCAAGCAATCAGGACAAAACTAAGAAAAGAAATATGGAAATGAAGTGCCAGACTTTGAAGTCAGGCCCCATTTTACCACGTGAACCCCATTTTACCACGCGAACCCCACTTTACCACGTGAACCTGAGATAAGCAGGCCCTGTGAGCAGACCCAGGACAAGCCCATTAGGGCCCAGTCCGTCTAGAACTCTAACTGCTGGGAATGCTTAACTCTGACCACCCCTAGAATTGAACCCTGAGCCAATCAGATTTGTACCTGTATCCTAATCTTGCTTGCTTGAACACCTGATTGTTGTAACTTTGTTCTTTGCCTTTATAAGCCCTGTGTAATCACAGCTCAGGGCTCCCTCCTAACCTCCGCTGTGTCGGTGGGTAGGACGAGGCCCGAGTTGCAGCTCGCTTAAATAAAGCCTTGTCTTGCTTTTGCATTTCGGAATGTCTGAGTCTCGGTGGTCTTCTTGGTGGTGGTTTCCCGACTTGGCACAACAGAAAGAGCTCCATACTATAATAATTGCCCTCTCAGAGGACTCCATTGGACTCCTCTTTGAGGCCCCTCAAGGAGAGTTCTGCTATTTTTCTTTCAAGGCTTTCCTTTCATTTTCAAAGTAAACTTACTCCTTTTACTGTAAACATCTTCTTGCCTTTTAGTCCCTTAATGGGTAGAGAAAATGACTCCATCCCCCTAGAAGGTATCACAAGGGGTCACACACACACACACACACACACACACACATACACACAAAAGGAAACCCATGAAGTTTTAATTAGGATGTATTTAGTAAAGAAGATACAAGTAAGGGGTGGGGGCAGAGGAAAGAGAATCAAAGAGGTTCAAAAAAGCCCTCCTTGTCCCAAGACTATTATACCTTTTGAGCAGGGGGATTCCTGCTTGAACCCCTACCTAGACACTTCATCTTTTTCCTGAGCTCAAACTGCATGTAAATAATGGGTTTAGTGTGTGTCCATTGCCCAAAACAAGGAGACCAGAGGAATAGGACTAGCCTTCTTAGTACTCAAAACATAGAGCCAGGTCAGGCACTGATGGCTCACACCTGTAATCCTAAACTACTCTGGAGGCTGAGATCTGAGGCTCGCAGTTCAAAGCCAGCCCTGCAGGAAAGTCTGTAAGACTCTTATCTCTAATTTGTTGGGGATTCAGTTTTGGCCTTGATGAGGGAAGGGGGACGAGAGCTCCCGAGACGCTGCCCTTCCCCCAGCCCTGGGACAGTGTAAAAGCTAGCCACTCCCATCTTCCGGGTTCTGCCGGAAGAGAAGCAAAGCCGGAAGAGAAGCCCCTGGGGGCGAGCACGTGCGTGCCATCATGACTGAGGGGACCCCAGAGACCCGGCTCTTGGGGGGCTGTGGTCTCCGCCCATAGAGGAAGTCCCGTGACATCACCTGAGGAACAGCCCATTCAGCCAATCGTTAATATTCAATTAGTCCCGCCTCTTTCTGCCCACCATTACCATTTATAAACCCCTCCCTGATTAAAGTTATTTGAGACTGGTGGAACATCCAAACGGCTCCCCGAGATCTCTGTCTTGCGTCTACTCCAGACACGTGAGGGGGTACGGGGGAGGTCTCGGCATCTTTTCTCGACTCAGCATAGCCCGTAAAGACACGCTTTGTTCCTTCTGCAGGCATAAAGCCGAGTGTTTTTTCACAATTTGGGATTAACATCTACCTGAATGAAGCGAGGAGAGGGGGTCTTGAGCCCCGACATAATCACAGAAAAGTCCAGAAGTGGTGCTGTAGCTGAAGTGGTAGAGTGCTAGCCTTGAGCAAAAGGAGCTTAGAGATTGTGGTGAAGCCTAGAGTTCAATGCCCTGGACCAGCAAAAAACAAAAAAACGTAGAGCCAAAGGGTCTACCATTCAAGACATTCCTTTCTGTTCAAGAAATTTCTTGGAGGGCTGGGGATATGGTCTAGTGGCGAGAGAGCTTGCCTTGTATACATGAGGCCCTGGGTTCGATTCCCCAGCACCACATATACAGAAAACGGCCAGAAGTGGCGCTGTGGCTCAAGTGGCAGAGTGCTAGCCTTGAGCAAAAAGAAAGCCAGGGACAGTGCTCAGGCCCTGAGTCCAAGGCCCAGGACTGACCAAAAAAAAAAAAAAAAGAAAGAAATTTCTTGGGAATACGGCCTGGTGGTAAGAGTGTTTGCCTCATACCTATGAAGTCCTGGGTTCAATTCCCCAGCACTACATATATGGAAAATGGCCAGAAGTGGCGCTATGGCTCAAGTGGCAAAGTGCTAGCCTTGAGCAAAAAGAAGCCAGGGACAATGCTCAGGCCCTGAGTTCAAGCCCAGGACTGGCAAAAAAAGAGAGAGAGAGAGAGAAATTTCTTAGCTAGAGGCTAGTGACTCACTCATGTAATTCTAGCTACTCAGGAGGCTGAAATCTGAAGACAGAAGTTCAAAGCCAGTGCTAGCAGAAAAGTCTAAGAGACTCTTCTCTCCAAATAACCAGCAAAAAGTAAGAAGTGGAGGCATGGCTCAAGTTGCAGATCCTTCAACAAAAAAAACCAAGTGAAAGGGTGAGGGTTTAAATTCAAATTCCAGAACCAGCACAAGGAGAGGGGGGAGGAACTTACTTCTATTTTCAGATTAAAATACTCTTCTAGGAGGATTGCAGCTCAGTTAGCATCTTAAAAAAATAGAGGATAATAGAAAGAAAGCCTGGTGCTCTTAGTGACTTCCACCTTTCTCAATTGTCTTAATTCCTGCATCTGGCTAAACTTCCAAAACCTTTTTCCTAATTTTTCTGTCACTTTACAGTCCTCTTTATCCTGCTTCTACACACCACACTAACCTACTCTGGCATTTAACTCCATTAGTAATTCCATTCCATGAATCCAAATCTGAAAAACTCATACTTAATGCCTAACTTCCCAACCAACACACCAAATTTGTTAGGTGGGCTAAATAACCTGGGTCCTTACATCTGGCATAAGAAGAATTCAGGCAAGATGCAAACATAAGTAAAGATGATAGAAAAGTTTATTAGAAAAAGAAATATAGCCAGGTGCCAGTGGGTCATGCTAGTAATCTTAACTACTCAAGAGGCTGAGATCAGAAGATCACAGTTCAAAGCCAGCATGGACAGAAAAGTCCCCATGAAACTTTTCTTTTGCCAGTCTTGGGCCTTGAACTCAAGGCCTGGGCACTGTCCCTGAGCTTTTTTTGCTCAAGTCTAGACTGTATCACTTGAGCCACAGCACTACTTCCAGCTTTTTCTGTTTGTGTGGTAATGAGGAATTGAACCCAGGGTTTCATGCTTGCGGGGCAAGCACTCTACCACTAAGCCACATTCAATTAACCACAAGAAAAAACAAAATCAGCACTGGGGCTCAAAGTGGTAGAGCGCTAGCTTTGAGGAAAAAATAGAGCTCAGGGACCATGCCCAGGCCCTGAGTTCAAGCCCCAGGACAATAACAACAATACCAATAACAACAACAACAAAAGAAAGAGGAAAGAAGAAGGAAGGAAGGAAGGAAGGAAGGAAGGAAGGAAGGAAGGAAGGAAGGAGGAAAGAAGGAAGGAAAGAAAGACAACAGAGAAAGAGAGCATGTGGCATAGACGTGCCAGAGGGAAGAGCATTTTAACCTAAGTTGACTATCTTGGCGATCGTCAGCCATCTTTCTTGATGCCAAGCTTGCCCTTGGGTTAAAGAATGAGAATTGAATAGCTCTCTGATGGGCAGGTCTCCTATTTCCTGTAAAGTTGTGACAGCAAAGATTTACTGTCTTGTCCTGATCTCCTCATTCTTTTGTAACCCCTTGCCCCCATTTGGTTGTCAAGCAGGTTATGTTTTATCAGTTTATTATGCCGTCTTCAAGTTTTGTTATTGTTGTTGTTTTGGGGGGGGGGGGTGCTGGTTCTGGGGCTTAAACTTGGAGCCTGGACGCTGTCCCTGAACTTCTTTTGCTCAAGGCTAGTTCTCTATCCACTCGAGCCACAGCTCCATTTGGCTTTTTGGTGGTTACTTGGAGAGAAGAGCCTCAAAGGCATTTCTTCCCTGGCTGCCTTCAAACCATGGTCCTCAGATCTCAGCTTCCCTGAGAAGCTAGAATTATAGGCATGAGCCAGTGGCTCATCTTCAAGTATTATGGGCCACAATTCCCTGATTAGCTGTTTTTCTACTAACTTGCATTGCTTTCTTCTCCCTGATCCACCTTTTTCTTTACCTCCCTCTCTCTCCATAATACCACTGTCTTCTTTGAGCCGTCTAACCAGGCTCTTTCACCATCCTGAGTATGTTCCTAATGACTCTGCCTTTCATGATCTTATTTTCTCATTTGCTCAGAGCTGACACTCCATGCTTTTATTTTATGGCTTATTTGCTCTTTTGTGCAGACGGGGAATTTCGAAGCCAAGTTAAATACCAGTTCAGGCACACCCACATTGTCACAGATTGTGTGCCTCTAGAATTTAAATGAATGATACCTGATGGGCACAGAGAACAAATGTAGACATCAATAATTGGTCAGGACAGAAACATCTTCCAGACCTGAGGCACCAGTCAGTACCTGGCTCTGCTTCTTTCATGGTGGTCATGGGGATGGAGGCTGGTATAGGAGTAGGGGCTGCCCACGTGTGCATGCACACACACACTCACAAAGCACAGAGCTTAGTGTCTCCTTTGTCTCACTCAATTTGTGATTCTTGGGGTCTGTAGTGTAGGTCACCCCCTCTGCCTCTGTCTGTCCCACTTTTCCTCTCTGGATTGTTCTTTCTCCAGAATCCCAGAGGCCCCTTTTGTCTCACCTGCTTAACATTCAGAGAATCTAAAAGAAGAGTTGAGTTCAAACCTAGACACTGGTGACTCACATCTGTCATCCTAGCTACTCAGGAGACTGAAATCTGAAGGTCACAGTTTGAAGCCAGCTCAGGCAGAAAAGTCCATGAGACTCTTATCTCCAATGAACCAGGGGGGAAAGGCAGAAGTGGTACGGTAGCTCAAGTGGTAATGTGCTAGCCTTGAGCAAAATAAGCTCAGAGACAGTGCCCAGGCCCTGAGTTCAAGCCCCAGAACCAACACAAAAAGAGAAAGAGAGACAGACAGACAGTGACAGAGAGCATTTGAGGACAGTCAGACAGAATTGAGTTCAATTTTCCATTTCTGCCCCTTGCAAGCTGATTGCCCAAGAGTATTTACCACAAATGTTCTGAGATACCAGTTTCCTCATTTGTAAAATGAAAACTTGTCCAATTGTGCAGAGTTCCTAAAGTCACAAGGAGGCAGGATAGAATAGGCAAAGGTCCCAAGACTCAAGAAGCAAACAGGTTTACTATTTTCTTAGTGCTCAGTCTCAAGAGCAAAACATGTTTGCTATGAACACTGAATCTGAAGACCAAACATGATATTAATCCTTAACCTGAAGAGCAAAACATATTTGCTGTTTTTTCTTTTGCTTTCCTCTTGGATCAAATAGCAATGCACAATTAGTTTTGTGAGCACACAAGCCTTAGTTCTTTTCTTTAGTTTTAGTGAAGTATAACCTGATGAAAGGAACACCTACCATAATCTTTCCCAGATGACTAACTCAAGTAAGCAAATGTTTAGGAAAATATCTGGGTCTGGGAATGTGGCTTAATGGGAGAGTGCTTGCCTAGCATGCATGAAGCTCTGGGTTTAATTCCTCAGAACCACATAAACAGAAAAAGCCAGAAGTAGTGCTGTGGTTCAAATGGTAGAGTGCTAGCTTTGAGCAAAAAAAGCTCAGAGACAGTGCCCAGGCCCTGAGTTCAAGCCCCAGGACTGGCAAAAAAGAAAAATATATACCTGAGTCCATCTCCTGCCCTATTCTCCCAACAAAAATACCCTGATGCCACAATGCACAGAGCCCCTTTTTTTGGGGGGTGCTCATACTCATATCTAAAGTATAAGCCTTCAGCCAGGCACCAGTGGCCCATGCCTATAATCCTAGCTATTCAGGAGGCTGAGATCTGAGGATCATGGTTTGAAGCCAGCCTGGACAGGAAAATTCATGAGACTCTTTTCTCCAAATAACAACTAAAACAGCCAGAAGTAGAGCTGTGGTTCAAGTGGTAGGGCGCTAGCCTTGATCTGAAGAGCTCAGGGATTGCGACCAAGCTCAGAGTTCAAGCCCCACAACAGACCAAAAATAAAAATAAAAATAAAAAAGCTGAGAGACAGTGCCCAGACTCTGAGTTCAAACCCAGTACTGAAGCATACAAAAAATATAGATTCCTTTCTCTTTGCTTTATTAATAAACTTTCTTGGTGGCTACCTTGACATGTTCTGTAATTCTCTTCTGGGACTGTCATGAACCCAAATTCCAGACCCCAGGTTTTGGGTGGTTAATTAGTTATAAGAGTCTCATGGAGGGCTTAGTGGTAGAGTGCTTGCCTAGCATGCATGAAACCCTGGGTTCAATTCCTCAGCACCACATAAACAGAAAAGGACAGAAGTGGCATTGTGGCTCAAGAGGTCAAATGTTAGCCTTGAGCAAAAAGAAGCCAGGGACAGTGCTCAGGCCCTGAGTCCAAGCCCCAGGACTGGCAAAAAAATTAAAAAGGCTCATGGACTTTCCTGCCCAGGCTGTTTTCAAAATGAGATCCTTGATCTCAGCCTCCCAAGTTCCTAGGATTGCAGGTGTGAGCCACCAGTGTCCAGCCTTCTTTCTGTTTCTTTTCTTCCTACCTCTCCACTTTCCATTCTTTCTACTTTCCCTTCACTGACTATAAAATTGAAGTATAATCCATATGCTAAATTGTAGATACATGCAAGTCAAGATTCTAATACTATCCATTATTCTTATTCTTATTTAGCGACTACAAAATTGCTGGAAACCTACAGAGCTAATACATTTTGTGTGACTCTCAAGGGAAAAGAAGGACTTAGGGCTTTATTTGTGGGTGACCTCCCTGAATTTCTCCACCCATTACACCCCTGAATGAGGAAAATGGGGTGGGAGCGGCACATTCCTATCCCTGGAGTTCACTGAAGGAACTGCCTAGCCTGGCAGAGGCACTCCAAGTCTTATCTTTACAGCTCCATAGCAATTTCTTTGTTTGGTGTCTCTGTGCCAGAGATCCTAATTACCCTCCTGCTGTTTGTTGTAATAGCAAACCTGCACAAACTAATTCCCCATTCCTCCTCCTGGTGCCAAGACCCCACCCGGTGGGCAGAGAACTCACCAGGCCTGGGAAGCATGCGGCCTGTTGCTCAGGGACACAAGGGGGCAGCAGAGAGACATTTTGCTGCTTGAAAGTCCACTTTTCAGCAAGTGTACAGAAATCCAAGGTTTGCAGAGTAGAAAAGCACAACCAGGCACCAGTGGCTCACACCTGGAATCCTAACTGTTCAGGAGGCTGAACCAGCGTGAACAGGAAAGTCTGTAAGACTCTTATCTCCAATTAACCAGAAGCAGAGCTGTAATTCAAGTGGTAGAGTGTGCGCACACACACACACACACACACATGTGCGCGCACACACACACACAGAGGAAATGATCTTGGTGCAGCTGTGCTATTTGAGAAGTGGAGTGGGATTTGCAGGAAGTAGCACGTAACCCCTCTTTTGTGCTACCCCCACCCCATATCTCCAGGGTACTTGCTTCTTTCTCCTTCCTCTCAAATAATATACATGGCAGTTTTGAAGATATGAATGATGACATATTCTTTTTAACGTCTTTTAAAAAGACACTGAAGGACTGGGAATGTGGTTTAACAGTAGAATGTTTGCCCAGCATGTATGAAGCTCTGGGTTCAATTCTTCAGTACCACATACACAGAAAAAATCAGAAGTGACATTGTAGTTCAAATGGTAGAGTGCCAGCCTTGAGCAAAAAGAAGCCAGGGACAGTGCTCAGGCCATGAGGTCAAGCCCCAGGACTGGTTTTTAAGAAAAAGACATTGAAGTATAAATAAATCAACGAATCACCATACTTCATCTTTCAAGAGAATGACTGTGTCTATTTGGCATGTTTGACTGCTGTTAGTCTACAAAAAAAATGACAATTTCATGCAGTTCAACCTGTTTCCTCTCACCTTTTGTTCCATAATAAACATAAACATCATTTAATTTGTGTGTGTGTGCCAGGACTGTGGCTGGAACTCAGGGCCTCTTTGAACTCTCCTTTGGTTTCTTGCTCATGGCTGGTGTTCTGTCACTTGAGCAATGCCTCCAGTCTGCCATTTTGCTGGTTCATTGGAAAACATAGTCTTGTGGGCTTTTTCTGCCTGCACTGGCTTTGAACCTCCATCCTCCAGGTCTCAGCTTCCTGAGTACTCCCTCCCAGTCACCCTAAGATGATGATGATCATGATTTAGTCACCCTAAATTTGACATTTATGTTGCATGGATTTACATTCCTAAACAACTTGCAGTATAGTTTAGCATTTTTGTGTTTGTGTGTGTGCTGGTCCTGGGCCTTGCACTCGGGGCCTCGGCACTGTCTCTGAGCTTCATCTACTTCCAGCATTTTGTTGGTTAATTGGAGATAAAAGTCTCACAGACTTTCCTGCCCTGGCTGGCTTCAAACCACAGTTCTCAGATCTCAGCTCTTGAGTAGCCAGGATTATAAGTGTGAGCAGCCAGTGCCTGGCTCTTCAGTTTTTTTTAACTTTGTATATAAATGAGACCAAAGAGTATCTTCTGAGACTTTTATTGTCAAACGTTCACATTTTACCCACGTAGTTTTTCTTCTTTCATTTGCCATTAAATATTCAGATTTGCGATCTGCCTCTCTCTGCCATGCAGATTCTCTGGGGGTTGGAGGATACTACCATAGTCATAGGAGACACTTGACAGGTCCTGTAAACAGGCATTGAGTTGACCAGGTAAACACCGGAAGTGAAAAGCTGAAACCTGCTGGGCTAGAAAAGCTCCTACTTGTCTACTGGTGGTCAGAGAGCCCCTGGGTAATAAGAAGGCAGTTCCTTATGATGTCATTTCCAAGGGCCAAGTTTACAGTGTGAGGAGACCCCATGCAGACCTTCAGAGAAGGACAGGATCATGAGCGGAAGCCTGCAGAGCTCCAGTCCAGAGCTCAAAGGTGAGTATAATAGTCCCCATCATCCATGGCAGACATGGTCTTCAGCCCCCAGAAGATGCCTGAAAATATGGGCAAGGGTGAGCCTTGTATGCACCATTTCTTCCCATAGACCCTGCTATCCTGCCGGCCGGCACCAGAGTTAACCCATCCTTCCATGTCTAATATTCTAGAGCCTCCTTTGCATAACACTTTTGCCCCTGGGAACATTATGAAGTGAAATTGGAGGTAACTGGAACACACATCGTACTGATATACCAAGCAGTGGATCTGATGCCCCAAACCAGCAATTAACTGATTGCTAGGCAGGGACTGTGACACAGCATGACAAAAGGGCGGCCCGGGTCCTGGGTGAGAGGGAGCAAGCTGGTACTCAGGGTGGCACAGAATTTGCCACTTACGGATGGTTTGTTTCTGGGATTTTCCCCTCGATGTTCTCAGACCATGGTTGACCTGCAGCAACAGTGAGGTTTCCAG
This sequence comes from Perognathus longimembris pacificus, assembly GCF_023159225.1. Taxonomy (NCBI): domain Eukaryota; kingdom Metazoa; phylum Chordata; class Mammalia; order Rodentia; family Heteromyidae; genus Perognathus; species Perognathus longimembris. The sequence goes on along the minus strand of NC_063167.1, from coordinate 11,802,068 downwards.
ATGTGGAATCCCAACCTCCCCAAAGGAAAGGAAGTTTGCTATTGTCCCTCCTGCTCATCCGAAGGCAGATATGTATGTATGTAGATGTAGATACCAACAATATGGAGCTTCTAGGAAGAAAAAAATAATAATTGGGATGAAAATGACGCCCTTTGGGATAGCTGGAGCCAAAGAAATGAGCACTTAATTTTGGCATTTGCAAGTTAATCCTAAAATTGTAAGCTCTGTGTACTTAAATTTGCCTTTTGCACAGCTAGTGCTGCTATCCTTTCTCTATGTTTTGCTATTGGAAAATATGCCCTGCAAAAAGCAGCACACGGTATTCAACCCCCAGTCAACTGGGCCATCAAAAGCATAAGAAAAATTGTCACCAATCCACATATGCACCATTGGCAGATTGGTGCCATTGAAGGACAGGTAGCCATTCAAAATAGCCTCAGAGAAGATAATAGGTGCCTGAAGTAGAAGAAGGTACATTGTGTGTCACTGGGTAGAGAAAGAATTTTACCAAGAGGTAAGATTCCCTTTGGAGAGAAATGGAATGAGAGACAGGCAGATGGATAGACAGAAGAATGAATGAATGAATGAACGAACAAACTTCAAAATAAGGAGCTCTCTGAGCTCTTGGAAATGGAGATGACGTGACTTTGTTTTCGTGCACTGCTTGCCTCTGTGGGGTTTTTTCCGACATTTCAGACATGGCAATGCTTATTAGAATACTAATTAGAAACACAATTCAGAGGAGATAAGAACAATCTTGCACCCAAGTGCTGTGCTCTAAGCTTGTTCCCTCTTCCCCCCCCACCGCACCCCCACCCCCACCCCAGCGCTGCTCAGCACAGGAGTCAAAACCAGGACTGCACCAGCCTCCAGGGACAGGGCACATCTTTCCTTCACCAGCTGCCGCCCCTAATTCTGATTCATGCCAGGTATGTCACTTGTGACATTCTCTAAGCAGATTCCTTGGTGTCAGAATAGGTATGGCTTTCCAGCTTGGCATACCCACAAAGGCTATTGAACAGTGAGAACACAGACTGGCAGGGAACACATTGAGTTCTGCTCCCTTGAGAAACTCCCTCTGTGATGTCAGCCCCCCTGAGGCCTCCTGAGGCCTCAGTAGTACCAGTACTACAGCTTAAACTCAGGAACTGGGCACTGTCCTTTAGCTTTGTTGTTCAAGGCTGGCCCAGTACTACTTGAGCCATCCTCATATCTCAGCCTCTTGAGTAGCTTGGATTACAGGATTTCCTACCGAAGCCTGGCAGAGACTTCAGGAATTTGCATCAGGCTCTCCATTCCATGAATAATTAGATCACTTTAAGTGTAGGTTAAAGAAAGCTTCCAACACTTTTCTGGTTTTGCCCCAGTTCTGGCATGGCGGTAGTTATATGGAGATAAGAGCCTCACAGACTTTCCTGCCCTGACTGGCTTTGAACCTCAGTCCTCAGATGTCAGCCGGGATTGATGATAACTGTGAGCTGCCAGCTCCTGGAGTGGAAATACTTTTTGATATGTCTGTACTGCACATGTCCAGATTTTTTCTTGTTGCAAATTCTGTAAAACACAGAACAGTAAATATGTGTATAGCACTTTTTACTTCAGTAGCTGTTTTAAGTAAGCTAGAGATGACTTACAGGATACTAGACAGGGGAGGGCTCAAGAAGAGGGTGAATGAAGATGAATGTGATCAAAGTAGCTAATTTACATGTGTGAAAATAGAAATGAGGGGAGGAGGGGAAATAAGGGAGGAGGTAACAAATTGGATAAGAAATGTACACTGCCTTGCATATGAAACTAACCCCTTTCTACATCACTTTAACAATAAAGAAATGGGGGGGGGGAAGAAAATAGAAATGAGATGCACTGAAATTGTTTCAGCGGTGGTGAGAGTCAGAGAAGGCTGAGGATGTTTGGATACATTGTTCACATGTGTGGAAATGCCCCAACAAATACCCCCTACCTTTGTACAACTGGTATATGCTAATAGAGTACATTTGAGGATACGTAGGTGTTATATGAACACTGTACCATTTTATGTAAAGGATTTGGGCATGTGTGGGGTTTGGTATCTGTGGGAGGAGCTTAGAACTTACGCTCAGGCACTGAGGGATGACTGCTCAGACTTCATGGTTTTGTCCAAGATGCTGCCAGGCACTGGTGGCTCACTCCTGGAATCCTAGCTACTCAGGAGGCTGAGATCTGAGGATCAGGGTTTCAAGCCAGCCTGGGCGAAAAGTCCAAGAGACTCTTATTTCCACCCGGGGTGGGGGGGGGGGACAACCAGAAGTTGAGCTGTGGCTCAAAGTGGTAGAGCATTAGCCTTGAGCGAAAGAGCTCAGGGACAGCATCCAGGCCCTTGAGTTTAAGCCCCAGGACCAACAAAAAGAAAGAGAGAGACAGAGACAGAGAGAGAGGCTACTAGAAATCAAATGACACACTTCAGGAAATCAACACACACACACACACACACACACACACACACACACACACACACACACAGAGCTCACTGAACCATCACAGTCCACTGACAGGATGGACAGCTTGTCTAAGCTCATAATGAAAGGGAGCCAACTAGGATTATTAACCGTATTGGACAAATAAGAAAACAGAGGCTCAGGGAAGTCAACTCTACAGCAGCGCCCCCCCCCCCCATCTTCAGTGTCAGCTTTAGCAGTTTCACTGACCTCATGATCAATTCCAGTTTGAAAATATTATGTGGAAAATGCCAGAAATTAGCCATTCCTCAACCTTAAATGGTGTACTATCCTGAGTAGCATGGTAACATCTCACACTGTCCCACTCTATCCCAATCTGGGACATGAGGGACCCCTTGCGCCAGGGTATCCTCTCTGTGGGCAGCCACTTCGTGTGGCTGGTTCTGTGTCTGCCCTCAGGTAGTAGCCCAACAACATGTCCTGAAGTCCACCTCACCCATCTCTTCATCTCATCACACAGGCCATGGACCTGCGCTGCGCGTGCATCATTACAACAGGAAGGTGGTGAGTGTGGTACATTCAGACTTGAGAGAGAGACTACAGCGCATAACTTTCATTATATGTTGTTGCTATAGTTATAGCTTGATTACTAATTATTGCTATTTTTTCCTTTCTTTTTTTTAACGTCTGAAACTGGGACTTGAATTTGATAACTGCAGCTTTCACTCATTGGCTAGTGCTCTACCAACTGAGCCACACCTCCTCCAGCTCCTAATTATTGCTACTTGTATCTGGCTGTGCCTAGTGTATAAAGTAAACTTTGATAAAGTAAAATTGATAGTTATTCATAGGAAAAATGTGTGTCATAGGAGGTACTCCGCCAGGGTCAAAGATATTCATGGTATAACATAACATTACCGTAGGATAAATGTTGGGTACAGGGGTCAGGAAGGGGAAAGCTGGGAGAAAATGAGGGAGGAGTGATACTGTTCAAAAAGAAATGTGGTGGGCTAGGAATGTAGCCTAGTGGTAAAGCGCTTGCCTCGTATACATGAAGCCCTGGGTTCAATTCCTCACCACCACAGATATAGAAAATGCCAGAAGCTGTGCTGTGGCTCAAGTGGTAGAGTGGGAGCCTTGAGCAAAAAGAAGCCAGGAACAGTGCTCAGGCCCTGAGTTCAGGCCCCAGGACTGGCAAAAAGAAAAAGAAAGTGCTCACTACCTGACTTATGTAACTGTAATCCCTCTGCACATCACCTTTACTGTAAAGTAAAATAAAATAAATGTTGGTTACCCAGGTTTTTTTGTTTGTTTGTTCACACACACACACACACACACACACACACACACACACACACACACACCTGTCCTGGGGCTTGAACTCAGGGCCTAAGCACTGTTCCTGGCTTCCTTTTGCTCAAGGCTAGCACTCTACCACTTGAGCCACAGCGCCACTTCTGGCTTTTTCTATTCATGTGGTGCTAAGGAATCGAACACAGGGCTTCATGCATGCTAGGCAAGCACTCTACCACTAAGCCACATTCCCAGCCCTTAGTTTGTTATTTAATTATTTTGTGTGCTGGCACTTGGGCTTAAACTCGGGGATGGGGTGCTGTCCCTCAGCTTTTTTGCTCTAGTGGTGATCAAGCATTTAAGCATAGGACCACTTCTGACTTTTTGGTGGTTTATTGGAGCTAAGAGTCTCACAGACTTTTCTGCCTGGGTTGGCTTTGAACCCAGATCCTTAGATCTCAACCACCAGAGAAGCTAGGATGACAGGTATGAGCCACTGTCACCTGACTTCTTTGTTAAGATAGAGTCTCACTATGTAGTACAGGCTTGCCTTGAACTCTGATCTTGCTTCTTCAGCTTCCTGTGCCTAGATTACAGGCTTGATCTACCATGTCTGGCCTGATGCACGTATTTCATCCTATTTAATGTCCACTTAATGTCCATTTAAAGAGGGCATGAGGTTGGTATCGTTCTGTTCATTTTCTAAGTGAAAGAACTAAGGTTCAAAGAACTTAGAGAACTGTTTTTTCTTCATGAGCCATGACTTGCCTGAATACCAGGCCCTGCTAGATGCCAAGGAATCAGCAATGTGTGATGAGAGCTCACACAATCTGCAGTGGAGGGACAGATGGAGAAAGGAGCAAATTCAAGTAGGATGAGTCCGAAACACTCAGCAAACTCAGGATGTTAGAGGAGTCAAAAGCTAGGACTGTGTAAAGCAGGACTGGGAGAGAGGAAGTGTTTTAATAAAAATCCCCTAGTTAAATAATAAGGGCACTGTTGTTAAGTTCCCTTTACTAAAGGCTAGCACTCTACCCCTTGAGCTATAGCACCACTTCCTGCTTTTTCTATAATTAACTGGAGATAAGAATTTCACGGACTTTTCTGCATGGGCTGGCTTTGAACCACAATCCTTGGATCTCAGCCTCCTGAGTAGCTAGGACTACAGGCATGAGTCACCATTGCCCAGCTTGTTTTGTATCTTCTTGAAGACAATTAAGTGTGGTTGTTTCATTGTTGATTTCTGATCACAGTTCCCATGACCTGATTCTGTTGTTCATTCTCTCTCTTGATTCTTGTTCAGCATGTCATGTATTTTTGTGTGCCTGGTTTTCTTCTATTGCTTATTGGATATTGGATAATTTAAAATATGCTTGCTAAAATAATTTGAGGCTTACATGATACTCTATTCTTCCAAAAAGGTTTTCATTAGCAGGTGTGTTTTTTTTCCTTCAAACACCTGAGATTACACTGCTGGATGATTTGGTCAAATTCAGAAGACTAAAGTTTTCTGATGACTCAAATACCAGCTGAAATCAAGCTAAAACTGCCTTTGTAAGCCTCAGACCAAAACAGGGAGGATTTGTCAAGCTCCCTATCCTTCATAGGTCAAAAGAAATCTAGTTTTGTTTCCACTCAGATCTCTAATTATAAGACTGCCAAAGTACAACCCAAGTCTTTTTCTATTGACTAGCTGCCTATTCAATATCAGCCATTGTTCCTGGGGGGAAAAACGTGGCCCCAAATGTTGGGCTTATCTCTCTGGGATCCTGTCTTTTCTGAGATCTCAGCCAGTACTCTTTATTATATCACTAGTGCTTTGGTAACTTTTAAGCCGTTTCTGAACTTTCTACAGCTTATTTATGTATCTTGACAAATGCAGACACATAGAGTATATGTAAAGGTCTAGAGGTCACAAAACTTCTGAGTAGTACAGACAGGTCTGCAACCAGAGATAAATCTGTTTCAAATCCTAGATTCTTTCTTCTATAGATCACTCACTGCTTAGTTCAGATTGTGATGATATAGATAGATCAAAAGCCGGCGCTGGAGGCTCATGCCTATAATCCTAGCTACTCAAGAGTCTGAACTCTGTCTGAGAATCATGGTTTGAAGCCAGCCCACGCAGGAAAGTCCCTGAGAATCTTATCTCCAATTAACTACTAGAAAGCCGAGTGGAGCTGTAGCTCAAAGTAGTAGAACACTAGCCTTGAGCAGAAAAGCTCAGGGACAGTGTTCAGGCCCTGAGTTCAAGCCCCAGATCCAACCAAAAATATAAGTAGACAGAGGAGAGATAGAGAAATATAGATAACAGTTAATAATATTCAAGCCCTTACTCTACCAGGCATGCTACACTAAGAGATCTATATTTTTTTAATCTCATTTAGTCCACAAAAAATCCTGTAAATTAGGTATTGATATCATTTCCTTTTTATCTATAAAGAAACAAATGAACAAGAACATCAGTGAACTAGCCCAAGGCCACACAGCTAGCAAGGAGTGAGCTGGAATTCAAACTTGGGATTCCAGCTCCAGAGTTTTAAACAAATGTTATCTGTGGCCAAAGGCCTGAGACTCACTGATCTTACCACATAGGCTGGAACCTCTTCATCAGTCCAGGGACTGTGGGTTCCTCAAGGCCGAGCCCCTCATTACGTCCACCCTGCACCCACCTGGCGACCAGATATGACAAAGTCCTCTTTATTCAGCTCCAGGTGTAAGGAGGATAGTGTTCAACTCAGTGAACTGCAGCCATCCCAAACAGCCTTCATCCCACATTTATCTCCAGAGAGATCAGAACAGTTTACAGGCTAATCAGTGTTCCTGCCAGCCTCATAAATTAGGAGACAAAGGCAGGGCCAACAGGGGAAATACTTTATTACAGCCATTTCGCAAAGGTACATTCTTAGCCACTGTGGCTGAGTCATTCAGAGATGAGAATCCAACACCCATTCCCTTCAGTCCCCCTGAATTCCTTCCTGTGGTGGGGGGGACTTTATGCCACACAGAAAGCCACTTCTAAGAAATGCAAAGGCTGGTGCCAATAGTTCATGCCTGTAATCCTAGCTACTCCAGAGGCTGAGATCTGAGGATCGCAGTTCAAAGCCAGCCAGGGCAGGAAAGTCCATGAGACTCTTATTTCCAATTAACCACCAGAAAACCAGTAGTGGTGATGTGGTTCAAAATGATAGAGCTCTACCCTTGAGCAAAAAAGCTCAGGAACAGTGGCCCAGGCCCTGAGTTCAAGCTCCATGACCAACAAACAATAAACATTTAAAAATCTTAAATAAATAAATAAATTTAAATGAATAAATGCATGCATATACGTGTGTGTGTGCGCGCATGCGTGCAAGGAAGGCTCTGGGCTTCCCACCAAAGGGGAGCTGGTGGTCAAAAAGATGGGTATACAGCCCTATGGATTGAGGGATTTAGCCTCTGTAAATGTTCAGACATGAATTATAATTCCAGATGCCATTGGCTGAACATTCATCCCTTTGCAGTGCCTTCCAAACACTGTCTCAATAGTGTTCCTTCTACATGAGGAACCTGGGGCTCAGGAGTCTCACTTGCACACCCGCCTATGAGGGGAGTAACAGGATCTGTGTGTGTGCATGTGCACATGTGCATACATGCATGCACACATGCGCACACACATGCGCACACACATGCCAGTAGTGGGACTTGAACTCAGGGCCTGGGTACTCTCCCTTATCTATTTTGCCCAAGTGTGGCACTCTACTACTTGAGCCACAGCTCTGCTTCTGCCTTTTGTTTTCTGGTTCATTGGAGATTAGAATCTCACAGACCTTTCTTCCTGGACTGGGTTTGAACCAGAACCACAATTCTCAGATCTGAGTCTCCGGAGTAGCCCAAGATTACAGGCATGAGCCACTGGTATCAGACTTCGAGCAGGCGTTTTGCAATCAGAGATTCTCCACTGTCTTTCCTCCCGCACTAGGGATTTGTCTCTAAATACTCACAGAAAGAACAGGGGCCAGAGGCCTTCCCTAGAGCCCAGACCCACACAAAGTGGTGGCCTACAAGCTAAACCCCAGAGCCAAGAACACCAGGAAGAGCACACAGTGGCTCTGAAAACAGCAGAGTGGTGCAGGTTGCCATGACAACCACACACACCTGCCCCACCCCCCAGATGGCCATGAGGGTGGTGTGTGTTACTCTCTTCTCTTGGCTACAGGTGACGTAAAGGTTGGTTGTCATGTGGGAGACCCTAAAGGCTCTGGTCTCCATGCCAGCTCAGGTTGAAGGAGGGAGGAAATTTGGGCTTGAAACCCACTTCTGGGAAGGAGGAAAGCACTGCTCAGTAGTGTGATTTGTAGTTCGCGAGGGAAGGCCTCATCTCTCCACAAGTCCCACCGTCTGAAATTTCTCAGGGTAAAGGAAACAAAACTTTTTACCAAATGTGTATACTCCCAGGAAGGGAACTCAGTGTTGGTCCATTTTGTCATTCCATAAAGGTGTTTTTCTGTTTTGTTACTTGGTGCCAGTATTCACTGCTGCTTGGACTGAGAGCCTTATGAGCTGGCTTAGCTTTTTCTACTCAGGACTTCATACTCTACCACCTGAGCCACACCTCCAACTTGAATCTCTTTGGCTGGCTAATTGAAGATGAGTCTCTTGGATTCATTTTCCCAGACTGGCTTTGAACTTGGATTTCAGCCTTAGATATCAGCTCTCAAATTCCTGAGCAGCTAGGATTATAAGCATAAGCCAGGAGCACTCCATAAAGGTGATTTTTTCCCCCTCAAATTTTGGGGGAACTTATGGAACTTCCTACTATTAGTTTGCTACAGTCTGATTCATAAAACGCTACCCCAAAATATGAGCTCTGTACTTGATGAATGTCCTAAAATAAAGTAGCTACTTAAATTTTTTTAAAGCAAAGCAGAAAAAGCAGCCATGTTTAGTCCAAACTTTTTTGGAGGAGGGGCGGGGCAGGAGACATTGGGGCTTGAAGTCAAGGCCTAGGTGTTGTCCCTTAGCTTGGTGCTCTATCACTTGAACGGTGGCTCCACTTCCAGCTCTTTGCTGGTTAATTGGAGAGAAGAGTCTCACAGATTTTGCTGCCTGGGCTGGGTTCGAACTGCAATCCTCAAATTTAAGCTTCTTGAGAAGCTTGGATTACAGGTATGAGCCACCAGCACCTGGCTAGTTCAATACTTTTTGAGGTTTTACAAAGAGCACTGTAGTTAAGAGTACTTTATTGCATGAACAATCTTAGAAAACCATTGGCTTCACATGGTGAGTTTTGTTCATCGTTATTTACTTGCAGCCATGATCCAGACTAGACGTAACGTACTGGTTATATTCATCATGGAGCTGAAATAGTCCTGCTGCCTGGTGGTGATGTGATTGTAGTTTGGTTCCTTGGCCCATCCATCACTCACGTGTGTGTGGTGATGTACTATCATCCAGATAAAGGACAGTGCACACAATTGTTCATAGTACACAATCCTCGATACTGACAGTAAATGACTATGTAATTGCTTTATGTGTTTATTGTACTGTACTTTTATTGGCATTTTAGACTTTATTTTGATTATTATTTTAAAAATTATAGCATAGCCTCAGACAGGCTCTTCAGGAGTGACCCCACAAAAGAAGAGTGTGTTGTCATAGAAGACAGCAGCTCCGTGCATGTTCTTGTCCCCAAATACTTCCAGAGGGACAAAAATGCAGGTGGAAGACAGCACAGTTGGTGAGCTTAACCCTGTGGATGCCTGTAGGCTACTATGAATGATTGTATTTGGACACTGTGTGTGTATTGTTTGTGCACGCGTGCGTGCGTGCCCCCATTGGGGCTTGAACTCAGGGTCTGGGAGCCATTCCTTAGCTTTTGTATTCAAGGCTGGTGATCTACCACTTGGGCCACAGAGCTACTTCTGGCTGGCTAATTGGAGATAAGAGTTTCCTGAACTTTCCTGCTCAGGCTGGCCTTGAACTGCAATCCTCCAATCTCAGCCTCCTGAATAGTTTAGAATGGTAAGTGTGAGCCACTGGTGTCCAGCTTCATGTCTTAGTTTTTAATTTAAAAAAAAGTTAAAAAGAAACAAAAATATTAAGAATAAATTCATCTTAGAAAAATCTCAGAAGAAAAATGTAAAGAAGAAAATTTGAAGCTGGGCACTGGTGGCTCATGCCTATAATCCTAGCTACTCAGGAGGCTGAGATCTGAGGATTGCAGTTCAAAGCCAGCAGGGCAGAAAAGTCCCAGTGAGACTCTTATCTCTAACTAGCCACTCAATAACCTGAAGTGGCACTGTGCTTCAAGTGGTAGAGCATTAGCCTTGAGCACAAAGAGGCTCAAGGATAGCATCCAGCCCTGAGTTCAAGCCACAGCTGACAAAAAAAGGGGGAGGAGGAGACAGAGGAGGAGGAGGAGGAGGAGGCAGAGGAGGAGGAGGAGGAGGAGGAGGAGGAGGAAGGAGGAGGAGGAGGAGGAGGAGGAAGGAGGAGGAGAAGAAGGAGAGGAAGAAGGAGAAGGAGAAGAAGAAGAAGAAGAAGAAGAAGAAGAAGAAGAAGAAGAAGAAGAAGAAGAAGAAGAAGAAGAAGAAGAAGAAGAAGAAGAAGAAGAAGAAGAAATAATTTGGGCACAACTATATAATATGTTTGTGTTTTAAGTTAAGCGATCTTACAAAAAAATTCAAAACTTTTTTTTTGCCAGTCCTGGGGCTTGAACTCAGGACCTGAGCACAAACCAGATATAGCAATGCATGGCTGTAATTCCAGCACTTGGGAGACTGAGACAGCAAATATGGAGAATTCATAACTAGCCTAGACTACACAGAAAGATCTTGTCTCCAAAAGATCAAAATTTGAGAAAAGAAGAAAGGTTACAAACTAAGATTCATTTGGTGTGTGTGTGTGTGTGTGTGTGTGTGTGAGTGTGTGTGTCCTAGGACTAGCACTCTACCACTTGAGCCACAGCGCCACTTCCGGCTTTTTCTGTGTATGTGGTGCTGAGGAATAGATCCCAGGGCTTCATGCATGCTAGGCAAGCGCTCTACCACTAAGGCCACATTCACAGCCCCCACACTGTGTTCTTACACAACAACAGATCGTGGGCCCTGACAGCCATGAGATCATCTAACCATGCAAGTCAAAGAACATTCATTTCCTGAGAAATAACTGTGCCTGTGAAGCTGGCTTTCTTCGAACATGTTCCAGGGGGCATCTGGAATTCAAGATGGAAGAATACCAAAGGGTTTGGAGTAAGCCCAGAAGGAACCATACCTGAGATTATGGATATTTGTGGACTTGAACCTGGGGCCTCAACACTTGGTCCACAATCATCTGCATGATCCAATTGTCGTGTGTGTGTGTGTGTGTGTGTGTGTGTGTGTGTGTTTCAGTCATGAGGCTTGAACTCGGGGGCCTAGGCACTGTCTCTGAGCTTTTATGTGCAAGGCTAGCACTCTACCACTTTGAGCCACAACTCCACTTCCGGATTTGGGGTGGTTAATTCGAGATAAGAGTCTCACAGACTTTGCTGCCTGGGCTGGCTTTGACTCTTGATCCTTAGATCTCAGCCTCCTGAGTCGCTGGGGTTACAGGTGTGAGCCACTGGCACTTGGCCTCAATTCTGTCTCTTGAACAGCAGGAGCACAATGGAGAAGCAATACATGAGGAAAAGCCAGCACAGCACCAACCAGAAACTTCTCCCTGATCACAAGCTCAGCGTGAATGTGTACAACCAAATGGGCATGGTAGGGAAGCAAGAAAAACAGAAAAGGAAAAAGAGAGGAGAGAAACTGCATGCTGGGTCTCCCTCTAGAAAGTTCATGAGATGGGCTACAGGACTGTCCCTGTCTCTTTCCAGTCATCAATGAAGAAATAGCAGTAAGGAAAAACAGGCCGCACAATGGAAGAAGATGGTCCTAGAGCCAGAAGGAAGCCCCCTGTCCCCCAGGGGCTATGTTGCTTATCTCAGGCATGGGGTCCCGTCTACAGCTTGTCTATCCTGAAGAGCCAGGCTGGCTGGAATCCACAGCCATGAGGTCATCTGTCAGCTCAGCCTGGGTTTCCCATGACCGCCTCATCTCTTCAGGACTTTTGAACTAACATAAAACCCAAAGCACAGGCACACAGTTTATTAGTGCAAATATAATGGTGCTTTCACTTTTAGAGAAGTGAGAGGAGGTATAGCTGAACCCCAGGGCAAAGGACATGGGGAAGAGGAGAGAGATTTTCTGAAAATAGCAAGGTAGCTAGCTACCACAAAAAAAGATTAAAAAAAAAAAACAATCATTGTTCATCAAACCACCCCAATAAATAGTAGTAGAAAGTGATTTTTGAAGGGCTGGGAATGTGGCCTAGTGGTAGAGTGCTTGCCTAGCATACATGAAGCCCTGGGTTCAATTCCTCAGCACCACATACACAGAAAAAGCTGGAAGTGTTGCTGTGGCTCAAGTGGTAAAGTGCTTGAGCAAAAAGCTCAGGGACAGTGCTAGGCCCTGAGTTTAAGTGCCAGGACAGGCAAAAAGAAAAAAAAAAAAAAGATTATTGATCCTTCATGAGTGATTATCATGCCCTGAGAACTTTACATCAGCAATTTCATAGTCACTTAAATCCTGTCAATACATTTTATTTGCTTTTATATTTTAGTATATGGTATGTATGCTTTTTCAATACTTTTATTCCTCCTCCTTTCTCTTCCTCCACCTCTCTCCTTCCTTCTCTTCTTCATCTTCCTTCACTCTTTCTCCTCCTCTTCTTTTTCTTCTTTACCCTCTCCTTTCTTCTTTTCCTCCTCCTTTCTTCTCCTCCTCCTCCTCTTCCTCCTCCTCTTTCTCCTACTCCCTCTTCTTTTTTGATTCTTTCTTCTCTTCTCCTCAAAACAACCCTTGAAGTACCAAGTATTAGGGACGGGCTTTTCCAATGAAAACTCAGAGACTCCAAAGACTCATTGCCTAAAACCATGCAGCTAAGTGGCAGAGCTAGGATTTGAACCTGGGTGAAGTAGCAGTTATGTCTGCAGTTTCGCACATTGCCTACTCTGTCCCTGCCCTCCGCATGTCCTTTGCTGTGCGCTTTGGAAGGGCAGTGGTGGGCTGTACAGCACAAGAGTGTGCCAGGTGCAGCAGTCCTTGTTTCCCGCCATCTTTCCACCAAGGAGAGAGCCTTGGCGGTTAGCAACAACATAGGCAGAGATGGAGGGGGTCCAGTGTCCATCCAGGGATGGTGCTGTGGGAAGCAAGGAACCACGTCACCAAAAACTAGAATCTCATCAACATCACACAGATTCAAGTTCACCCATGATTCAAGTTGATTCGGGTTTTTTGTTGTTGTTTTGTTTTGGTGTTGTTTTGTTTTGCAGTGCCAGTACTAGAGGATGAGATCAAGAACTGGGAGCTGTTCCTTAGCTTGTAAACAAGTTCAAGGCTAGCACTCTACCACTTGAGCCACACACTTCTACCTCTGGCTTTTTGCTGGTTGTTTGAAGATAGGAGGTCTTTCCCACTCCCCGGAACATGTTCCCACTTCCTGCTGTTTATTTATTTTATTTTATTTTTTGCCAGTCCTGGGCCTTGAACTCAGGGCCTGAGCACCGTCCCTGGCTTCTTTTTGCTCAAGGCTAGCACTCTACCACGAGCCACAGCGCCACTTCTGGCCGTTTTCTATATATGTGGTGCTGGGGAATCGAACCCAAGGGCTTCATGTATATGAGGCAAGCACTCTTGCCACTAGGCCATATTCCCAGCCCCCTGCTGTTTATTTTTAATTTTTATTTTATTATTATTTTTCATTTGTGTGATACTGAGGAATTGAACCCAGAGCTTCACGCATGCTAGGCAAGCACTCTACCACTAAACCAAACCCCCCAGAACTGTAATATTTACTTTTGATAAAGCTATGCCTTTGGATTCCTCCCCTATGTGCACCCTCCTTTAGTCAATTTGTTCATGTGCAAATGCATTAAGCAGTGCATGTTATCACATATGTTTGTCTTTTAGATCTAATTTCCACATATGAGAGAAGACATGCACCCTTTGTCTCACTGTGCCTTGCTTATTTCACTTAACACAATTTGTTCTAGGTCCATCTATTTCCCTGAAATTACTTAATATAGCCTTTCTAATAAATGAGTAAAATTCCATTGTGTATACGTAGCACGCTTTCTTGATGCACTTATCTGTTGTATGGCATCTGGGCTGTTTCCATAACCTGGCTATTGTGAATGGTACAACAATGAACATGGGTGGCAAGTGCCCTTCTGGAATCTCATTGTAATATTCCCGGTAGCTGGGCAGGAGTGATATGACTGGGTCACAGGGAAGCTCTTTTTTCCTTTTTTTTGCCAGTCCTGGAGCTTGAACTTAGGGCCTGAGCACTGTCCCTGAGCTTCTTTTTGCTGAAAGCTAGCACTCTACCACTTGAGCCACAGCGCCACTTCTGGATTTTTCTGTTTATGTGGTGCTGAGGAATCAGACCCAGGGCTTCATGCATGCTAGGCAAGCACTCTACCACTAAGCCACATTCCCAGCCCATAGGGAAGTTCTATGTTTAGTTTTTTGAGGAACCTCTCAACTGCCTTCCAGAGTGGTTGTACTAGCTTACATTCCCATCACCCATGCAATAGGGTTCTTTTTTTCCCCTTACATCCCCATCAACATTTCTTACTGTTTGAATTCTTGATGCTGGCCAATCTTACCAGGGTGAGATGGAATCTGAGATCTATTCTTACAGCTCCATGTAAGTCTGGATTGTAGCCAGGTGCCACAATCCTGAGACTCATGCCTGAAATCCTGCCTTTTCTGGAGGCTGAGATCTGAAGAATCTGAAGGAGACTGGCTTCCATTTGAAACCAGCTTAACCAGCAAAACGCCAGTAGTGGAAGTATGGCTCAAGTGGTAGAGTGCCAGCCTTGAGTGAAAAAATTAAGTAGGAGTGTCGGGTCCTGAGTTCAAGCCCCAGGACCGGCACACAAGAAATTAATCTGGATTGTTAGCTCTGGATTGTATACAGCCATAGACTACGTGTTTCCTGGGAGTCCCCAGTGTGGCAGACACTGAGGGAGCGCCATACTCTGCTTCTCCCAGCAGTTGTGGGATTGTGGCACCTTTGATGGCACCAAGACAATCAATCTCATTGCTGTATGTACTTATACTTCTCTGATTATAAGTGAGATCATGTGTGTATGTGTTTCTCTCTGTGTGTGTGTGTGTGTGTGTGTGTGTGTGTGTGTACACTAATTTGCTATTCACATACTAATTCACTATTTGGGTTTCTCCTGTGAATTCCTGTACATACCTTTTATCCATTTTTCTACTACAGTGACTTCTAATTTTTTTCTTGCAGATAGAGGCATTTCTTGTAGAGTCTAGAACAATGTCCAATTGAAAGATAATATGAGACATATTTGTAATTAAAATGTTTCTAATAGATACATTGGAAAAGTAAAAGGAAACAAGTGAAATTAACTTTTGTAATAACATTTTATTTAATCCAATATATCTACAATGTTATTGCAACATGATGGAATCAGTATAAAATTATATAGAAATAGTACATTCCTTTATGCACATTAGCTCTTTGAATCTGGTGTGTATTTTATATTTATAGCACATCTCAGTTTCTGCTAAGTCACTTGTAGTGTCCGATAGGTCGATGTAACAGTGACAACTCAGGTCTAAAATCTAAGTATTAATTATTTGGCATTGTTAGGACTTGAACCTAGGGCCTTATTTATGGTAGGCAAGTATTCTACCACTGAGCCACAGCATCAGTCTCTATACTCTAAATATTAATTCCCTCTTGGCTTTAGGTTTAAAACTACCTTCTCTGTCAGCTACCAATGGCTCATGTCTATAATACTAGCAACTCAGAAGGCTGAGCTCTGAGAATCATGGCTCCAAGCTAATCCAGGCAGGCAAGTCCATGAGACTCTTATCTCCAATTAAACACCAAAAAGCCAGAAGTGGAGCTGTGATTCAAGTGGTAAAGGGCTAGTGCTGATCAAAAAAGCTCAGGGAGGGGCTGGGGATATGGCCTAGTGGCAAGAGCGCTTGCCTCATATACTTGAAGCCCTGGGTTCAATTCCCCAGCACCACATATACAGAAAATGGCCAGAAGTGGCGCTGTGACTCAAGTGGCAGAGTGCTAGACTTGAGCAAAAAGAAGCCAGGGACAGTGCTCAGGCCCTGAGTCCAAGGCCCAGGACTGGCAAAAATAAAATAAAATAAATAAAGCTCAGGGATAGTGCTCAGGCCTTGAGTTCAAGCCCCAGCACTCAAACACACACACACACACACACACACACATCTCTGGCCTTCTCACCTGTTAATTTACTTGTGGCATTTTTCTGTTCAGATAATAGATTAATTTTAATATAGTGGGTTAATTTTAATAATGTAATGTTATATTACACTAATTTTAATATAATTCAATATAATAGATCCATTTTAATATAAGATACTGTTAATAATTTCATAACTATTCAATACAGCTATTATATTAAAATTAATATACTTTAATTATTTACTTAGTCGTCCATTTTCCCCCTAAAATTTGTGTTTCAGGCACTGTGTTTAAAGTACACACCCAGAGGGCTGGGAATGTGGCCTAGTGGTAGAGTGCTTACCTAGCGTACATGAAGCCCTGGGTTTGATTCCTCAGTACCACATAAACAGAAAAGCCAGAAGTAGTGCTGTGGATCAAGAGGTAGAGTGTTAGCCTTGAGCAAAAAGAAGCCAGGGACAGTGCTCAGACCCTGAGTTCAAGCTCCAGGACTGGTAAAAATAAATAAATAAATGCACGTCAATACCAATAGGTGGAAGATACAATGTCTATAGTCTTTTGTCTTTCTTAGGTAGGTCTTCCAACTATTTAAAGATTTTTTTTCATATTGTAGAAAGTAGGTCTCCAACTTTTTTTTTCTCTTACATGGTGAGTCACTTTCCCCAATACCATCTACTAAATAGTCTGTCCTTTCTGCCTTCATTTGCTCCTCCACGCCTACCATCCATCAGTTTCTCATGCACACGGGAATCGCCTTGTGAACTCTGTGCTCCGGGAATGATCCACCAAAGACTCGTCCAGGATCTTGTTTCTCTCAAAGCCTCAACAAACAAGACAGCACCTGCCTTCCTCCCTGTCCAACTGTAAAGTAAGGATGAAATGAGACTCCTGAAGCGGGGCTTTATTGGACTCTTGTAAACAGAATCCACCCATACAGATAAAATTGGAGAACAACAGAGTAGAAAGATCGTTCTGTGGCTCAAAGTCGGTGTTTATGTAAAGGGCGTACATTGAACTTCCCCATAATCAGGTATAAGAAAATATTCCTTCTCTAAATCAGTTAATGAGCCTCACCTACCTGGCTACTGGAAAATTCCATCTTAATCTTTTTTCCTCCCCCCCCTCCCCCCCGCAGAGGCCCTCTTCTCTAGGGTTATATGAAAGCTCCTGAAGAATAGGGAGCCCATCCTAGACTCTGCTAGGCCACTGTTGACAGCCTACCTTGTAAGTGGCATTTCTGGAACCTTGGAGCTAAGCTGGAGCACAAACAATCCATCACCCAAGCCAGGGATCTGTGTGCCAGGGCTCAGAACCTCCTCAGCTCAGCTCATCATTGTCCCCATCTGAGCTTCTGCCGACTGCATTTTTTGTTTGTTTTTGTTGTCCCAGAACTGGAGCTTGAATTCAAGACCTGGGTGCTATCCCTTAGCTTTTTCACTCCAGGTTGGCCCTGTACTACTTGAACTATACTTTTTGATGATTAATTGATGTAAAAGTCTCACAGACTTTCCTGGCTAGGCTGGCTTTGAACTGCGATCCTCAGATCTCAGTCCTCTGATCAGTTAGGGGTAAGCCACTTGCATGCCTACGTGTCCTATTCTTCTTAGTCTTTCCCACCCGCACCTCTTCCTGCTCAGGGCTGCCTGTGGTTCAGTCCATCTGTTCCCACTCCTAGAGCCTGATCCTCTCAAACAATCCCACTCTGGCCATCCTAGGCAGGCAGAGGGAGGGAGTCACAGGAGGGGACACTGATGTAAGAGGTTCTACTACTGGCTACTTTCTTGGGATGGAGAAGGGTTGACTATACACTCAAGCTATTACTATCCCCACAAGTTATTGCCTAGACACAATTAATACGTGCTCCACACTCCTTAAGCAAATATGCTCTATGGTGAGTTTAGATGGAGTTCAAACTTATTTTTCCAAAGAGATGCATGTTTATCTTGCTGCTATGTGCTTACTTTTAAATAAGAGATTCAATTGTTTTTCAAGCAAACAGTGTCTGATAGGAAACTAATACTGTCCACCATGCACTCTGGATCTGGGTTCCAACACCAGCCAGGACTAAGAGGATAAAAATTTCCCCAGCTGCTGGTTCGGGTGTTTTAGGAATCCAATCCACTTGGTGGAGGACACGTGGGTAATGCTGACCCGGCAGCGAGAAGACAAACCCCACTGGAAGTTAGCAATGAAAGGATCATATTCCAGCCACCACCCCTTATCCACCACCCCCCACACACCCCCAATTCAGTCTCACATATGGAAAATAACTCGGCTCTCCTTCCATTTCTTTTTTAGTGTTAGCCGTTTATTGAAGAGGCCAAGGTCAGTGTGAAGGAAAAAGCCCAACAACCCTGGTGATTTTCCCTGTGACGCAGGAGCGGGGCTACAAAGCAGGACTTTACTCTGCCATGGAAATAAATCTCCCGGAGGCCCCTGTGGGAAGGAGGAGGCTGGCTGCGTGGTGACAGCCAGCCCTTTTCTATTCTTCCTTTTGTTTTCGCCTTGCTGGACATCAAATCCAGGGCCTCAGAGATGTTAGAAAAATGCCGTATCACTAAACTATACCCCAGTTCTGGTTTTAGGCTGTTTTCTGGGTTTTGTTCATAGGAGAAAACTCCAGGTTGAGGATCTAAGGATAGAAGAGAAGGGAGGAAATGAGTGAAGCACATTCCCAGGAAATGGATTTGCAAAGCTGACCACAGCTTGGTGTTCAGAGTGTGGCTGAGAGGAAGGCCCGCCCTCAGAGGGGGCTAGACCTGGGTCCATGGAGAGGCTGGCGAAGTTACACCCACCAGCTGGTATGACACTCTATGATGAACAGACACGCATGGCGCACGTGTGCAATTCCTTGAGCTCCTTGCTAGAATCCTAGGTGGTGAATGGCATGGATGGGGGTGTTCACTGTGATGGGATGTCACTGCTCCCTGGTCTTGGGGGGGACGGAGGGTGGCCAGAGCTGAGGATGTGCACCCAATCTCTTGGGATGTTCTCCATTTCTGTACTTGGCTCTTCCTTCTCTGGTAGTGAAAAGGGGTGTGTGTGTGTGTGTGTGTGTGTGTGTGTGTGTGTGTGTGTGTGTTGACATAATTGATATTGGACTTGACCGTGATCACAGTAAGCATAGCATGTTGATGACAGATAAATCTAAGGTGTCCCCCTCTGCACCAGTGCAACCAGACCAAAGGAATTCGAGCGAGACTAGCAGACTGCTGGCAAATCCAAACTGCTGGTGAATCCTAAGGCCAGAATGCTGGGAGCCAACCTTAAGGGTCAACCTTAACGTTGTCAATAAAATCAACACTAGCAAGTCACCTGTTTAAATTGACAACAAAATTCACCTATTTAAAATGTGCAAACCAGTGATTTTTGACATGGTTGCCCAAACTGTATAACCCTCACCACTCTAATTCCAGAATTTTCCTCTGCCTCTGTCTATTTCTCTCTCTCTCTCTCTGCCACTTTCTCTCTGTCTCTTCCCTCTTCTCTCTTCTCCTCTCCCCTCCCCTCTTCTCCTTCTCCCTCTTCTCTCCTTTCCTCCCATCCCCTCTCCTCTCCTCTTTTCTGCTCGGCTTTCCTCTCCTCTTTCCTCCTGTCTTCTCCCTCTCTCCTTCCTTCTCCTTCCTCCCTTCTTCTTGTCTCCCCTCTCCTCTCCTCTCTTCTCCTTCCCTTCTCCTCTTTTCTTCTCTCCTCTTCCTTTGGTTTCTTAAAGTAGAAAGTCAGGTTGCTAATTTAAGATGTTTCTTCCTAGCGGGATGCTGGTGGCTCATGTCTGTAATCCTAGGTACTCAGGAGGCTGGGATCTGAGGATCACAATTCAAAGCCAGCCTGGGCAGAAAAGTCTGTGAGGCACTCATCTCCAATTAACTACAAGAAAACCCAAAATGGCACTGTGGTAGAGCACTAGCCTTGAGCAAAGAGCTCAAGGACAGCACCCACGCCCCAAGTTCAAGCCCCATGATCATCAACAACAAAAAAGACATTTCGTCTTGTTAAATAATATATACAGATACAAATTTTCCCTTAGTGATTGTCTTACTTCCTGTCACATCCATTCATTTTGGTATGTTGTGGATTTGGTTTTGTTCTATTTTTCGTTTATGTCCAGGTATTTTCTAATCTCTTCTACAATTTCTTTTTGAGCCCATTGGTTATTTAGAAATATATTGCTTAATTACCACAAATTTATGGATTTCCTTAATAACTTTCTATGACTGACTACTAATTCTTTTTCAGTGTGATCAAAGAATACAACTTATATGATTGCAATATGTTTGAATTTATTGAAGCTTGTTTTATGGCTAACATAGGACATGTTCCGAAAACTAGTTCCTGTGTCCTGGAAACAAACCATTTGCCCTGTATTGTTATGGGGTGGAGACCTGTTAAGATGTATGTTTGGACTAATTTAGTGTTATTCAAGTCCTTTGCTTCCTTGCTGATCTTTTTACTTTAACCCCATGCCTCCCCATTCACAATTCAGACCAGGCACAGGGCCTGGGCTGACATGTATATGAGTAGGTTTCTGCCTTCTTGCTCTATTCGGTCATTATAAGAACACAGCCTGTGAAGCCAAAAGCTGGTGTCTCAGTCCTGTAATCATAGCTACTCATGAGGCTGAGATCTGAGGATTGTGGTTCAAAGCTAGCCCAGGTAGGAAAGTCCATGAGACTCTTATCTCCAATTAACCACCAGAAAACCGGAAGTGGAGCTGTGGCTCAAGTGGTAGAGCACTAGCCTTGAGCTAAGAGCTCAAGAACAAGGCTCAGGCCCAGAGTTCAAGCCCCATGACCCACAGGAGGAAAAAACAAAAAAGCACAGCCTGTGGTAAGCACCAGAAAGCCTCCTTGCTGATCTTCTATCCATTGTTCAAAGTGTGGTTGGTGAAAATCTTCCACTAGTCTTGTTGGCTTGTCAATTTCTTTCCATTTTTGCTTCATGTGTCTGGGGGCTTTGATCCTTTTGCATGAATATTTATAATTCTTCTGTCTTCTGAACAGATTAGCCCTTTACCACTGTGCAATAAGCTTTTCCTCTAGTAGTAATTGTTGCCTTGATACCGGTTTGATCTGATAATTGTATGGCCATTCTTGCTCTCTTTTGGTTCCTATTTCATGGAATAGTTTTTTCCACTTCTTTACTTTATGGGGTTTGGGGAGAGACTATTCCTAGGGCTTGAACTCTGAGCCTGGGCGCTGTTTCTGAACTTTTTTTTTTTTGTTCTCAGATGAGTGCTCTACCACTTGAGCCACACCTCTACTTCTGGCCTTTTGGTGGTTAACTGGAGATAAGAGTCTCACAAACTTTTGTGCCCTTGATGGTTTCAAACCACAATCCTCGTAACTCAACCTCCTGAGTAGTTAGGATTACAGATGTCAAGTACCAGCACCTGGCCATCTTTTCACTTTTCATCTATTTGTATCCTTGAATGTAAGACATATTCTCTTGTAGACAGCAAATAGTTGGCTCATGGTTTTTTGTTTTGTTTTGTTTTGTTGTCAATTGTGGGGCTTGAACTCTGGGCCTGGACACTATCCCTGAGCACTTCATCTCAAGGCTAGTGCTCTACCACTTGAGCCACAGGGCCACTTGTGGTTTTCTGGGTTAATTCTAGTTAAGAGTCTCAAGGACTTTCCTGCCCTGGCTGGCTTTGAACTACACCTCAGATCTCAGCCTCCTGAGTAGCTAGGATTACAGGCATGAGCCACTGGCGCCTGGCTGGATCATGTTTTTCTTTCTGTCATCTAGTATCTGCTTCTTAATTGGAACATTTAATAAATTTACATAGAAAGTAGTTACCGATAATATAGGATTTTACATCTGCCATTTATTTGCTTTCTATATGCCGTGTCTCTCTGTGTGTGCACATGTGTGTGTGTGTGTGTGTGTGTGTGTGTGTGTGTGTGTGCCAGTACTGGGACTTGAACTCAAGGTCTGGGCACTGTTCCTGAGCTCTTTTGCTCAAGACTAGTGCTCTATCATTTGAGCCACAGCTCTACTTCCAGCATTTTGTGGTTAATTGGAGATAAGAGTCTCACAGACTTATCCTGCCCAGACTAGCTTTGAGCTGCAAATCTCAGATCTCAGATCTCAATAGCTAGGATGAGAGGCATGAGCCATTGGCTCTTAGCTCATGCCATGTCTTTTTTATTTTATTCAGTGGATGAGTTCCAATTCGGGATAAATAAAGACAACCTTGCAAGTTTCAGTAGATCCACTGAAACAAGCCAAGTAACAAGAAACCTCTGAAACTGATACTTGGAAGAAGTTCCAGCCCCTGGGCCCAATCAGCAGCTGCCAAGTAGTCACCGGAGCTGTGAGATGCTAGTTATTCTGGTTGCCACCAGGCTGGAGGCAGGGTAAAGGAAGAAGTTCAAGTTCAAACATGATAGAGTTTGCTGTCCTCACTAAGAGTCAGCCATTTTTCTTGAGCAAGTGTTCCCTGGATTGCTGAAAAGCCTTTGGCTAATTTTCAGAGTTCTGAAAGTTTGGTGTTAGCCATTTTTCTTTGTTGCTTTCACAAAGGAGAGAAGATTCAATAGCCCTCACTCTGACATGATCACTGACTTTTCCTGGATCTCATGATTAATACATTCATCTCCTTGGCCAATTCCCGTATCTCACCAACCTCCCATATATTACCACCCTATCAATCCTGGACAGGTTTCCTACTCATCTCACTCAGGCTCTGATTTCCCATGCTAGAATGTTCTGTTCACCCTACTGAAGATTCTAACACCACACCCTGGGTCAGGCCCCACGTGGGCACCCGCCTCACCCTGCCTGGGCTCTGATAACAGATTTCACCTCATGCTGATGCACACCTCCCTTTGCTGAACTGTCTGTGCCGGGCTGCCAGTGTGTGGACATCCTCCCTGCCCCATCGATGTCTGCAGCTTCCCTCCCCATGCCCTCCCTGCCTGTGCAGACATCTGTCTTTCTCTGCCCAAACGTATAATTTTAGGACTAAATTATTCAGGGGGAGCAGGGAGTCAAGAGCAGTTTTCTTTTTTTAGACAAGAAAACAAAAGATGGAGCAGGGCACCAGTGGCTCACACCTGTTAATCCTAGCTACTCGGGAGGCTGAAACCTGAGGATCATGATTTGAAGCCAGCCCAGGCAGGAAAGTCCATGAGACTTTTTTTTTTTTTTTTTTTTTGGCCAGTCCTGGGCCTTGGACTCAGGGGCTGAGCACTGTCCCTGGCTTCTTCTTGCTCAAGGCTAGCACTCTGCCACTTGAGCCACAGCACCACTTCTGGCCGTTTTCTGTATATGTGGTGCTGGGGAATTGAACCCAGGGCCTCATGTATATGAGGCAAGCTCTCTTGCTACTAGGCCATATCCCCAGCCCATCCATGAGACTCTTATCTCCAATAAACTATTTTAAAAGCTGGAGGTGGAGCTATGGCTCAAATGGTAGGATGCTTGCCTTGAGCAAACAAAATGAAGCTCAAGGACAGTGCCCAGGCCCTAAGTTCAAGCCAAGGACTGGCACACAAAAGGAAAGGGAAGGGAAGGGAAGGGAAGGGAAGGGAAGGGAAGGGAAGGGAAGGGAAGGGAAGGGAAGGGAAGGGAAGGGAAGGGAAGGGAAAGGAAAGGAAAGGAAAGGAAAGGAAAGGAAAAAGAAAAAGGAAAGGAAAGGAAGAAGAAAAGAAGGAGAGAGAAAGGGAGAAAAGAGAGGAGGAGAAGGAGGAGGAGGAAAGAAAGAAAGAAAGAAAGAAAGAAAGAAAGAAAGAAAGAAAGAAAGAAATAAAGAAAGAAAGAAAAGAAAGAAAGAAAGAAAGAAAGAAAGAAAGAAAGAAAGAAAGAAAGAAAGAAAGAAAGAAAGAAAGAAAGAAAGAAAGAAAGAAAGGGGAAAAGAGAGGGAGGGAGAGAAAGAGAAAGGGAGGGTGGGAAGGAGGGAGGAGGAAGAGAAGGTAGAAGGAGGGAGGGAGGGAAGGAAGGGAGGGAGGAAAGGCAGGGAGGGAGGGAAAAGAAAACTAAGGACTGCATGGTCAAGGACACATTGTAAGAGCAAGGTCATCTGACTTCCAGTAAATGTATTTCTTTTCTTTTTATAATAGCTTTTAAAAAAAATTAATGCCTGTTACCGATTGAGTATTTTCAGGTCATTCAAATCTCAGTTTATATCTTACCTCCTGACTAGCTGATCTAAATAGTCATTCAGTCACTTAAGACTAATTCACCCTGTTGCAGTTCTCCTTATTGTCCTCATCCCTAATTAATGTCTGCCTGTATTGTAGACTTAGCTATTCCCAAGCTCCAAGAACAAGGGCTGTGCCAGTCCCATTCACCACTGTCGTCAGCACTGTCGTCAGTTCTGATGGCCGCTTCACATGCGGTACACAGTGTTATTCGCTGGACGAACCAACGAGCCATGTGCCAGGCACAGCCTAGTTTCTATTATGCCTATCCTAGGACAGGTATCAGTTATCAAAGAGCTTAGTAATTATCCCAAGATAGCACGCCAGCAAGGGATATATTTGTTAGATTAGATTTCTGCAACTACCAGTAATATAATCTCAGATCTTAGACTACATTTACTATCCTCCTTTGCAGGTAAGGATGGCCTCATGACCAAACTCTAGCCAATAAGATGAAAATATGATTGTTCTGTGCAATCTTGGAGAAATGTCCTTGAAGGTTAGGCTACTGTTTTCTGACTCCCTTTTTGTTTTTTCCCTTCTGTCAGCCACCATGCAGATTTGAAAAGCCATCTTGGAATATGGCATAAACTCGGGAATACTGGCCAACAAAAGTAGAACAAGAAGCTAGAGGCCTAAATCCACGACACTGTGGATACTATCACAGCTCTGGATGGCCAATCAAGTCTCTATGACGTAGAAAAATAAACGTCTCCTAGGGGCTGCATTGGTCCCTACCCACCCAACCCAGTCCATATATTAAAACCCAAAACCTGATACCACTCTCTCTGTGGAGATAGGGCCTTTAAGGAGGTAACTAGTTTAATGGAGGTCAAATGGGTGGTTCCCTAATTCCAGGAGATGCCAGAATCTTCTGTCTCCACATATACACAGAAGAAAGGCCAAGTGAGATCACACTGAGAAGATAACTGGCTAAGAAAAGATGCCTCCTAAAATAGAGGCTGTGGCTTGAGAGGTAGAGTGTCCACCTGTAGAGTTGAAGTAAACCCCATTTTTGAGGCAGTAGCCATTTTGTTGACTGTTTAAACTATGAATAACCCAGGCCACCAATTATCCCGGCTAGCAGAACAAGCTTATTAGGGCCCAGCCGGTCAGGAAACTCCTGCTTAACTCTAACCGCCTGGGAATGCTTAACTCTAACTGCCCCAGAATGTCTCTAGCCCTGAGCCAATCAGATCTGTACCCGTATCCTAATCTTGCTTGAACACCTGATTGCTGTAACTTTGTGGGTTTTTTTGCCTTTATAAGCCCTGTGAAATTTCAGCTCAGGGCCTTTCTCCTAACCTCCGCTGCGTCAGCGTGTAGGACAAGGCCCGAGCTGCAGCCCGCCTGAATAAAGCCTTAGTTTTGCATTTCGGAACGTCTGGCTCTTGGTGGTCTTCTTGGTGGTCGTCTCGCGACTTGGGCATGACACACCTTGAGTAGAAAAAGCGAAGCAAGAACTTGGGGCCCTGGGTTCAAGCCTTACCACCAGTACAAAATAGAAGTTAAATTTAAAAAAAATGTTAAATAAAGAGCAGGGAAAAGAAGACATATCTCACCGGAAATTAGCACTGAATAGAACCCTCATCTTAAGTTTCTGGCCCCATAACTGCAAGAAAATAGAGTTCGATTGTTTAAACTGCAGTTTGTGATATATGTTATGGCCTCTGAGCAGACTAATACAGCTTTATCTTATTTAATTCCTTGTAACTTAGCATTTTGCCAATGAAAAAAAAGGAGGCTAGTAGCTATCCAATAGCCGAAGGAAAACACAGTCGATCAGAGACACACAAAGATAGCTACAGATATCTATTCATCAACAAATACCTGTTAAGTGCCAATTAGGCACCCAGCTCTGCTTTTCACCTAAGCAACCTGAAATGTCACCCAAGAAGAATGAGAGGCTGAGCTGAGACAAGCCACTGACCTGACATCCTTGGCAAAAATGACTCTAAGTGAATCAAAGACCCAAATGTGAAACACAAAACCTATCAAAACTCCTAGAAAATAAAATAGCAGAACACTTAAGTGACTTTGGTTATGGCAATGGCTTTACAGATCCAACACCAAAAGCATGATCTACGAAAAAATAGTTAACAAGCAAGACACACCAATTTTTATTTTCTGCTCTGTGAAAGATGCTATCAAGAAACTGAGGGCTGGGAATGTGGCTTCGTGCTAGAGTGCTTGCCTAGCATGCACGAAGCCCTGGGTTCAATTCCTCAGCACCACATAAACAGAAAAGGCTGGAAGTGGGGCTGTGGCTCAAGTGGTAGAGTGCTAACCTTGAGCAAAAGAAGCTCAGGAACAGTGCCCAGGCAAGGAAGGAGAGAGAGAGAGAGAGAGAGAGAGAGAGAGAGAGAGAGAGAGAGAGAGGGAGGAAAGAGAGAAGAAAGGGAGAAAGAGAGAGAGAAAGAAAGAAAGAAAGAAAAGAAAGAAAGAAAGAAAGAGAAGAGAGAGAGAGAGAGAGAGAGAGAGAGGGAGGGAGGGAGGGAGGGAGGGAGGGAGGAAGGAGAGAAAACTCAACAATTTTTTAAAAATCTGATTTAGAGAGAGAAACCATGAGACTGGGGATATAGTTCAGTGGTAGGTACTCACCTGGGATAAGTTAGTTCCTAGATTCAAATCCTAGCACCTTGGGGAAAAGGGGGTGGAGCAGGGGGAATAGTGAAAGGCCTTACAGATATACCCTCCAAAAGATACCATATGAAAAGAGGATGAATGCCTTGTGTCATTAGGAAATGCAAATAAAAACAACAATGAGATACTCCTACAAACCTACTAGAGCAGCCAACATCAGGAACACTGACCACATCAAGTGTTGGTGATATTATGGAGCCACAGGAACTTTCAGTCATGGCCAACGGGGATGCAAAATGGCACCACCACTTTGGAGAATACTTTGGTGGTTTCTTACAAAACTCGACATTCTCTTGCCATATTACCCAACAATCATGTGTCCTGAAAATCACCTAAAGGAGTAAAAAAATATGTCCTACAAAAAACCTGTACATAGATGGTTTTTGTGGCTTTATTTATAAGTTCCCAGACTTGGAAGCCACCAAAATATCCTTGGGTAAAGTTGTGTACTGGTGGCTCACGCCTGTGCTCCTAGCTACTCAGGAGGCTGAGATCTGAGGACTACAGTTCAAAGACAGCCTGGGCAGAAAAGTCTTTTGAGATTCTTCACTCTAATTAGCCACAAAAAAGCCAGAAGTAGAACTGTGGCTTACGTGGTAAAGAGCTAGCCTTGAGCAAAAGAAGCTCAGGAATAGTGTCCAGGCCTTGAGGCCAAGCCCCAGGATTGGCAGACACACACACACACACACACACACACACACACACACACACACACACACACACACACCTTGAGTGGATTAATAAACTTTTGTTCCATCCAGATGATAGAATATTAGCACT
Organism: Perognathus longimembris pacificus; assembly: GCF_023159225.1. Classification (NCBI taxonomy): domain Eukaryota; kingdom Metazoa; phylum Chordata; class Mammalia; order Rodentia; family Heteromyidae; genus Perognathus; species Perognathus longimembris. Next base: position 11,774,518 of record NC_063167.1, on the reverse strand, counting down.
GAGAGAAATTCAAGACATGAAAAGATGAGGGGAAACCTTTAAATACACATCACTAAGTGAAAGAAGCGGATCTCAAAAGGCTAAATACCGTGGGAGAGCCACTCCACAAACTCCTAGGAAAAATCAGAGTCAGGGGATGTGGAGTTCATGTGGGGAGGGTGTAGGTGGACACAGGGCTTTTGTAGAGCTTTGGAATGACTGTATGATACTTTGCCTGTAGACAGTGTCCAGACCCATACATCACACACCATCCCGAGTGAAGCCTACCATAAACTTCAAATGGTGTATCAATGAAGGTCCACTGCTTATAACAAATGTACACGCTAGAGTCCATGTTGATCATGAGAAAGACTATGTATGTTGGGGAGGGGGGGGATATTTGGGAAACTCTGTATCTTCTAATTTTGTTACAATTAAAAAGTCTTCTAGGGTTTGAACTCAGGACCTAGGCACTGTCTCTGAGCTTTTTTTTGCTCAAGGCTAGCCCTCTACCACTTTGAGCCACAGCTCACTTCTGGTTTGTAGGTGGTTAATTTGAGAGAAAAGTCTCACACACTCTCCTGCTGGGCTGGCTTTAACCTGCCACCCTCAAATCTCATCCTCCTAAGTAGTTAGTATTACAGACATGAGCCACCAGTGCCTGACTTGAAAGTTTTGTTTTTGTTTTTAAAAAAGGATACAAACATTAACTTTTTGAGAGGATTGAAGAGATAAGAAATTCAGGTCAGACATACTGCGTTTGAGATGTCAATCAGATGTTCAAGGGAGGCATAGGTGGCTAAATCTGCAATGTTTCAAGAATAGGCTGGAGTCTTTCTCATGCTGAAGTACTCTTTCTTTTCTTTCCTTCTTTCTTCCTTCCTCCCTTTCTTTTTTTCTTTCTTTCTTTTGTTCTGGTACTGGGGCTTAAACTCTGGGTCTGGACACTGTCCGTTAGCTTTTATTATGCTCAAGGCTAGTGCTCTTCTTCTTTTTTTTTTTTTTTTTTTTTTTTTTTTTGCCAGTCCTGGGCCTTGGACTCAGGGCCTGAGCACTGTCCCTGGCTTCTTCCCGCTCAAGGCTAGCACTCTGCCACCTGAGCCACAGCGCCCCTTCTGGCCATTTTCCATATATGTGGTGCTGGGGAATCGAACCGAGAGCTCATGTGTAGGAGGCAAGCACTCTTGCCACTAGGCCATATTCCCAGCCCCAGTGCTCTTCCTCTTGAGCCACAGTGCCACCTTTGACCTTTTGGTTCAGTGGATATAAGAAGCTCATGGACTTTCCTGCCCAGGCTGGCTTGGAATCGTGATCCTTAGATCACAGCCTCCTGAGTAGCTAGGATGACAGCCAGAAACCACTGGGGACCTGCTTGCAAACAATATCTGAGACAGGCGAAAATCCTTCTCCTGATAGATGAGGAAACAGGCCTGGAAGGAGCCCAGCTGGTCGGCCATGTGGAGGAAACTCACAGAGGAGAGGCAGCTTGACGCAGGGACCCAGCAGCCAGACGCCCTGGAGGGCGTCCCAGCTATCAGCTGCTAGACACATAAACCAACTTAATCTCTCAGTGACCCAGTTTCCTCACGTGCAAACCAGGAATATTTACTTCTTAGGTGTGTTGTGTGAGCACTTACTAATCCTAGCTCATGCAAGGGCCACGTGCTCACACCTCCCCAGACCTCCCCCCCCCCCCCCCGCCCCCGGCCTCTCAGTCCCTAGAATGAAGAAACGCCCTCCCCTCCTGGGTGATGCCATCTTACACTGAGTCTCTCCACATCATTCTTGACACAAACCCCACGTGGGTCGCCCTCCACCTGGCATAAAGATGAAGATCAGAGAGAGCAAGATGGCTGCTTAGAGATGCACAGCCCAGGTTGGAACGCCGTTCTGTTGGACCTGCCCATGCCTTCCAAACACAGCCGCTCAGCCTCCCCTCGAAGGCCTTGTGCTCAGGTCCCTTGACTCTTCCTCGCAGGGGGCTCCCCAAAGGCAAGGACTGCACGTCTGGAGGGGAAGCCACAGCCTCCTGACCTGGAGCTGAGTAGTTAAATGGGTCAGGAGCCACGTTTGGGAGGGTTCATTTTCGCATAGCCCAGTGGTCCGGATGGCAGATTTGTGCTCCGTGGAGTGTGGAGAGCTCAGGACAGGAGGAGACGGTTCTCACAGAGCACGCTTCGCCTCTGTGCCCACATTGTCCAGGACCGCATGAGTGGAAAGAGGCAGAAGCCCAGGGTGGATGTTGAAGAAAGCCAAGAATGCTAGTTACACACCCACTCACGCTCTCTCTACCTCCTGTCTCTCCCCTGAATTCGCCAGCTCCTTCTCTACTTTCTTCTTGTTTTCTGCCTTTCCTCTTAACCAGCCCCACCCCCCCCCCACCATTGGAATTATTTACAAGAAATATGTTCAAGCTGGGCACTGGTGGCTCACGCCTGTAATCCTAGCTACTCAGGAGGCTGAGAGCTGAGGAGTGCAGTTTGAAGCCAGGCAGGCAGGAAAATCTGTGAGACTCTTGCCTCCAATTAACCAGTAAAAAGCTGGAAATGAAGTTGTGGCTCAAATTGTAGAGCACTTAGCCTTAAGCAAAAAAAACAACAACAACAACAACAAAAAACCTCAGGGACAGCACCCAGGCCCTGAGTGCAAAACCTCAGGACTGGCAGAAAAAAAAGAGAGAAATATATTCAAGTGAAATATAAACAAACAATAATAAATCAGATGTCAGGACCTGTAAACCATAAACTGGATTAGGAATAGGTGCAACTGTTGAACTTCCTAGTGGTCAAAGCTAAACTTGGAAACAGAGTTAATTAAGGAATTCAGGATATCTGAGTAGCATAGACCAACCATCTGCTATCCAAGGAAGCAAAAAGCTTTCTCCAGCATTCAGACCCACGGGGAGAGACTCGCCCCCTGTGTATGAGTGACAGTCCTGTCACATGTATTTCTTGACTCTGTTTCTGACTACTAGTATAGCCAGTAACAGGTTTCCTAACCTTATTTAGAATATTTCTTGAAAGATAGCCACGGAGTCTTTAGAAGCATAGTCAAATGGTTTAATCAACAGCCTGTCTCAAACCCTGTGACTCAGAACCCCAGAGCACTGGTCAGTGTTATAAAGCAGGTATGCAGTGCATGCCTCTAATATCAGCCCTCAGGAGGCTGATGCAGGAGGACTGCATGTTCAAGGCCAGCCTGGACTGCATAATGAGAACCTGTCTCTAAAAAGAAAGAGAGAGAGAGAGAGTGGAGGGAAGGAAGGGAGGCAGGGAGGGAGGGAGGGAGGGAGGGAGGGAGGGAGGGAGGGAGGGAGAGAAAAGAAAAAAAATGTTGTATAAGAAAAGGCTTCCAGGTTGTGCTGTAGGGAAAGGAGAGGGATTTGTAAACCCCTGAGCAAGGTTCTGTCTGCCACTTGTCACTATGTCTGACCCGGATGCAAAACCTCCAACCAAGGACTTGCAGGGTAAGAAAGCAGGAGAATACCTGAAATTCAAAGTCATTGGACAGGATAGCAGTGACATTCACTTCAAAGTAAACATGACAACACACCTCAAGGAACTCAAAGGATCATACTGTCAAAGACAGGGAGTTCCAGTGAAGTCACTCAATTTTCCCTTTGAAGGTCAGCGAATTGCTGATAATCATACTCCAAAAGAACTGAGAATGGAGGAAGAAGATGTGATTGAAGTTTATCAGGAACAAACTGAAGGCCGGGGGTGGGGTGGGGCATTCAACAGTTTAGATCTTCTTTTTACTTTCTTTTTCTTTTGCCTCAATTCTTTTTTATGTTTAAAAAATAGTTCTTTTGTAATGTGGTGTCAAAATGGAACTGAATACTGGCACTCCATCTCTTTTAAACATCTGTTAAGTTGGGCTCCAGTGGCTCACATCTGTAATCCTAGCTACTCAGGAGGCTGAGATCTGAGGATCTTGGTTCAAGGCCAGCCGGGGCAGGAAAGTCCATGAGACTCTTATCTCCAATTAACCACCAGAAAACAGGAAGTGGTGCTGTGGCTCACGTGGTAGAACGCTAGCCTTGAGCTGAAAAGCCTAGGGATAGTGTCCAGGCTCAGAGTTCAAGCGGCACAACCAGCAAAGAGGAAAAAAAAAAAACTTAATTTAAATTCTAGTACTCATTGTTCATTATCATTTGTTTCCATTGTGTTGATTTTTAGTGATCAAGTCTCAGCCCCCTTCGCATTACCCTCTCATTTTGAAAAATGACCTATGTGCACAGAAAGGCCACTTTTCAGGACTGCAATTTTAAGTAAGATTGACCAATGCGAGTGTTCACAAAGACTTTCCAATTAGCCCTGAAGTTCTAGTGTGTGATTGTCTCACTCCTGGACTGTGACTTTCAGAGGAAGGTGGAAGTTTTTTTTTTTTATAGAACTGAACTGTGGGAAAATGACCTTTCCATAACTTGAAGCTACTTTTTAAAGTCTGAGGGTTTGGACCAAAAGAAGAGGAATATATCAGGATTGGACTCAAGCTGGCGGATGTGGTAAGTGTAACGCTTAACTCCAAAGATGGCTTCACAGAAGAGAAAGTGTTTTCAGATTTAAAAAAAAAAAATCTTGTCAGAAGAACCCAGAAACGTTCTAATTTTCATTTGAAGTTAATAAAGTTGTTCATGAAGAAGTGTATACAACAGAATACTGCTCCTTTTGATTTTATTTGTACTTTATAGCTTGGGACATGGGTTTTAAATGAAAACTGTCTGTATCAGCCTCATTAAAATAAACAATATTTGTTTCATTTTGGTTTTTTTGCCAGTGCTGGAGCTTGAACTCAGGGCCTGAGCACTGTCCCTGGCTTCTTTTTTGCTCAAGACTAGCACTCTACCACTTGAGCCACAGCACCACTTCTAGCTTTTTCTATATAGAAAAATGTGGTACTGAGGAATCAAACCCAGGGCTTCATGTATACGAGGCAAGCACTTTACCACTAAGTCATATCCCCAGCCCAAAATAAACAATATTTGTAAAAACTGCAAAAAAGAAAGAAAAGAAAAGGCTTCCAGGGCTGAGGATGTAAGTAACTCCATGGTTAAAGCAAACCCTTGGGTTCCGTTCCCAGCACTGCCAAGAACCAAGGTTACACAAAGGCTCTACAATCACATAAGTCAAAGATAAAGATAAGACTTAACAAGATCTAGCAGAGTTCTTCCTGCAGCTAAGCTGTGAGGAACACAGAAGCAGAAATTCTGGGACAAGAATGTGAGCAGAGGTGGCCGGGCATAGTCAGTGCCTGCCTGTAATCCCAGCACTTGAGAGGTTGAGGCAGGAGGATCTCATATTCAAAGCTAGAGTTGACTCTATAAGCAAGCTGGAGGTCAGCCTGGGCTCCATAGTGAGACCAGGTTTAAAATAAGTGAACAAGTCAAGACTATTCACAACCAGCCCAGGGGGAAGAAAGGATGGAAAGATGTGTGAAGTAAGGGTGACCACAGAGAGAGGCCAGGCTTGAGTAAGACAGTCTGATCTTGACATTGCTCCTCCCTGGCCCCTTTCTCAGAGAGTTTGCTGTAGGACCACTCCTTTGGATCCAGGCGTGGGCTGTTACCTGCACCATGTAATTCCCTATAAAGTTATCCCTAAACCAAGATGGCAGGATGAGAACAGTGGGAAGGAATCCACTGGTGTCAGCAGAGGTGTCTCAGGGAGAATAGTATAAAGAATATTTGTATTCTACTTTGTATTCTGTATTCCTGTAATATTGGGGGTAGCTATGCTTGCTTTCTTCCTTCTTTCTCTCTCTCTCTCTCTCTCTCTCTCTCTCTCTCTCTCTCTCTGTTTCTTCTTCTTCATCTTTTTTTTTATGTGTATATGAGTGCTGTCAGTGGAGCTTAAACTCAAGGCTTCATGCTCTGAGGATGTTCTGTAAATACTAACCCCAAATCATTTCCCTTGATCTGATTTTAGTCTTCTCCAGCCAGCCTCTGATAACCCGGCTTTCCACTGAGCTGGGTAGGAGAGAACAAGAAAGAGGCCTCTGGCCATGCCCACATCCATCTGATGCTTGATTCTTTCATTATCAATGAATGTGGCTGGGCAAGTTTGTTTTTTCCTCCTCCTCCCATTCCTAACCCTTCCTAGCTTCTAATAGACACAAAGGCACATTGTGTAATGCAAGACAAAGCTGGAGAAAAACAGTCTCTTTTAGCACACAGGCAATTAGGTCACTTTCAAAATCTATCTCACTAATACCTGTCCCCATCAGAGAACAAATGAAGGCTTCTTTACTTTTGAGTAAATGTTACACAGAAGTCTTTTTACTTGCAAGGAGGAAAACTCCAACTTGAACGGACTTAATAATCATTGGAGGTACGGCTCAGCTGCTAGGGTACTTCCTTAGCACGCACAAGGCCCTGGGCTCAATTCCCAGCACTACAAAACATAAAATCAAGATTGATTTCATAGGTTAATAGAATCAGAAGATCCTGAGATAGATTTCTCTGACTTCAGATATGGCTGGATCCAGGTGTTCAGATGATATCTTTCAGCCTTTGTTTAACTCTTTACTCGTCTTTCTTTTGCATTTACCTGATTCGTTCCATACACTGTAATCTTGACAACTCCAGCTCTCCTCCATGCCCAAGCTTGGAAATGCAAGAGAAACTTTTCAAGAACACTAACAAAACCCAGATGTGGTAGTACAGGCCTTCAATACCAGCACTTGAGAAGGGGAAACAGGAGGATCTAGAGTTTAAAGCCAACCTGTCTACCTAAACAACTCTCTGTTTCAAAAAAGAAAAATCAACAAGCCGAGCACCAATGGTTCACACACATAATCCTAGCTACTCAGGAGGTTGAGATCTGAGGATCATGGTTCAAACCAGCCTGGTCAAGAAAGTCTGTGAGACTTTTATCTCCAATTAACCATCAAAAAGCCAGACGTGAAGCTGTTGGTTCAAGTGGTGGAGCACCAGCCTTGAGTGCAAAAGCTGAGGGACGATGCCTACCTAGGTCCTGAGTTCAAGCCCTAACACCAGCACCCCACACCCCTCAAAAAAGAAGTTTCCACAAAAGTCCCAGAACTGAATCTCACTGGCCTGGCTTAGAGCACATGCCTATGTCTAAACCAATGAATGCAGCCAGCAGATTGGCATGCACTGATTGATCCACCCTGAGTCACATTCCATTGATTTCCCTCCCCCCCCACTGCCACACACATACACACACACACACACACACACACACACACACACACACACACAGAGAACCAGAGTGAAAGAACAATTCCAATGGACCCACACAGAATAGCAGTGAGGAGCTGAGCTTCAGAGCCAGAGAGCCCAGGAAAGCAAGAGTCACTTCGTGAGGAAGAAGCTTGTGCTAGGCTGAGGCTAGGCCATGCAATGCCCACCCTGGGGCTGGACACCTTGTGGCCTGCAGGTGGCAGTTGTTAAGGGAGTAGCTGTGCCACCCTCACCCTCTGTGGTAAAGGGGTCAGATCTTCCTAACTTCCAGGCTGCTCACGTGAGTCCTGTCAGCCTGAGCCCACTGCCTGGATGCCCACGGCATCTCTATGGACAGATGTGGCTGGGTTCCACGAGCTTGGGAACCAGACCTTGGACGCCAGTAGGTCCTGCCCCTGTGGAAGGCCTCCGGGCAGGCAGCCAGCCTGCCTACCCTGGCCACACCCTGGCCATGCATCCAGGCCTTCCTTATGGGGCCAGGATTCCGGGAGACTGCAGAGGAGGGTCCAGAGCCCAGAGTTATAACCAGCAGCTGTTTTTACAACTGCTTGGGTACACAGCTGCAAGCCAAGCATGAGACCCAAGGCAATGATTATTAGGTACTTGGACAGGCAAGACACGTGGACTGGGAGACGCTAATACAATTGTATTATTCACTGAGTGCAGTGGGGGAGGGGTGCAAAGGCCCTACAGGAAGCTGACGTTTTGTTACTCTGTTTTTGCCAGTATTGGGGCTTGAACTAGGGGCCTAGGCACTGTTCCTGAGCATTTTCTGTTCAAGGTTAGAGCTCTACCACTTCAGCCACAACTCCACTTCTGGCCGGGGTAGGGGTGGTGTATGGAAGGATGTGGGGGGGGGGGTGTCCTAGAGCTTTATTTGCTCTGGAATCCTTGAGCATTATTTGCTCAAGGCTGGCATTCTACTATTTGAACCACAGTTCCACTTCCACCTTTTTTGGTGGTTCATTGGAGGGTCTTAGTTTTTAAGTCTCACAAATTTTTCTGCCGGAGCTGGTTTTGAATGGTGATCCTCGGATCTCAGCTTCCTGAGTAGCTAGGATTACAGGCATGAGCCACCAGCGCTCAATTTCACTCAAAGAACCCACCATCCGCCAGCACCCAGCATTGTCACTCCGTTTTGCTGTGCTTCTTGTCTACTCTACTTCTCCCACCTCCTCAGGCTCTTTCACGAGGCTCCCTTGCTTGCAAATGTGCTCAAAGAGCAAGCAAACATTTCTTCCACTCATCTTAACACCCAAAAGGTTTGATCTGAAACCCCAGTGCTGGAAAATTTTCTCAGACATCTCCAATGTTGTTCTGTGCATCCAGCTACATCAGAATCAAGAAGGTGTTAGTTGACCCTGCAGACATTTAGAAGCCATTCAGAACCTGTTACATCTCAGTCTCTTGGTCTGCAGTCTAGAAACATGCACATTCAAAATGGTACCAGGAGGGCTGGGAATATGGCCTAGTGGTAGAGTGCTTGCCTCGTGTACATGAAGCCCTGGGTTCGATTCCCCAGCACCACATATATAGAAAAAGCCAGACGTGGTGCTGTGGCTCAAATGGTACAGTGCTAGCCTTGAGCAAAAAGAAGCCAGGGACAGTGCTCAGGCCCTGAGTTCAAGCCCAAGCACTGGCAAAAAAAAAAACAACAAGCAAAAGATAATAATAAAAGGTACCAGGAGCCAGGCACTAGTGGCTCATGCCTGTAATCCTAGCTACTTAGGAGGTTGAGATTTGAGGTAGTGTGAAATCAACCCAGGCAGGAAGGTCTGTGAGACTCTTACCTTGAATTAATCACTCAAAAGTTGGAAGTGGAGCTGTGGCTTATGCGGTAGAGGGCCAGCCATGAATGAAAAAGCTAAGGGATAGTACACAGGCCCTGAGTTCAAGCCTCAGAACTGTCACCACAAAGGTAGCCAGGGCACTTGATGGGAGCTTCTGGTGCGTGCTGAAGCGCACCTGGAGGGTTGTGGGTCATGTGGGTCCTGAGCCGGCGGGCAGCCGCCCCAGCAGCAAAGTCCTGGCTCATTAGGCCCCGCCCTCCCCCTGGCCCTTCTATCAGGCAATTCAAAGTCTCCAGAGCGGTGAGTTACTGATTAACCTTAGGTTTCAAGTAAAGAAATGACTGGAGGAGAATGTAAGGCAGGAACAAACTGGGCAGACTGAAGAGATTGGTCCCAGACAGCTACTGTCAGATGGCAGCGCGCACATAAGAAGAAGGCTGGATGGATGTGCCCAGTTCGGAGTGGAAAGCCATCCAAGTGCCAGCGGCCTCAGCTGCCATTCTCTGCGGATGTCCAGGCTCTGAGCTGTGGTGTCCCACCGACTTGGAGCCCAGGATGTCCTGCACAGAAGTCCTGAAGCAGCCCCAGCCCAGCTCCTCAGGAGCTATCGCCACGCCTGCCACCCGGCCTGCTGGGCATCACTGGAGCTCCACAGAAAGTGACCTGGAGTGCCTGGTGTGCCGCGAACCCTACAACTGTGCCCGGCCACCCAAGCTGCTTAGTTGCCAGCACACCTTCTGCACCGTGTGCCTGAAGCTCCTGCTGTGTGTGCAAGAAGACACCTGGTCCATTACCTGTCCACTGTGCCGGAAGGTCACCGCCGTCCCAGGAGGCCTCATCTGCAGCCTGCGTGATGAGGAGGCCGTGGTAGGGAGGCTGATCCGGCCGGGGACAGAGGTGCGGCTCTGTCCCCAGGGACTAACGGGTTCTGCCACCTTTGCACCAAGGCACCCTAACCTGGCAGGAGAGGATGAGCAGGACGCCGCAAGTGCCAACCGCGTGGCAGCCCGGCGCCTGGCCGTCCACCTGCTCCTGCTGGTCCTGCTCATTTGCCTTATCCTACCCTTCATCTATCCTGGCATCATCCGGTGGGTGCTAGCTTTCATCATTGCCCTAGCCCTGCTGATGGCCGCCCTCTTCTGCTGTTACCCCCAGAGGCAGGGCAGCTGCTGGCCCTGCCCTAGGACTCCCTTCTGTGGACAGCAGAAACACAGCCAGATCACCTCCATTGCCTGACGGCCCTGGGTTGTAGTGGCTGTGGCAGGCAGCCCTTTGGATTTTACAAACAGGGTTAAGGAACTAGGAACTGAGGCTGAGATTACGTGCCAGCTGGACTTGCAAGGCCAAAAGTCAGAATGGCCATCTTGGGTCAAGAACTGCATGTTTTGACACTGGACTCGCCCTCGTATGGCACAGCTACACCATAAGAGGTGGGAAAGATGGAGGCATAAACAGCCTGGAAGACACAAGGAGGGTTTTCTGTTCCTCTTTTCCAATGTTCTGGGCTTTTCTGTCTATAACTCAATGAAAGTGTTGCCATATTGACCTTACTGTAGAGCAAACAGCACTGGGATCGTTCTTTCTCTTTTCTTTCTTTTTCTTTTCCTTTTTTTTTTTTTAATTTGTGTGGCTGGCTTCATTTTCTCATCTGAGTTTGGTTTGGCTTTTTATATTGTGGTATTGTAGGCAGATTGTGTGTAGTTTTGACTGTCAGACACCCCCTCCCCCCCCCCCGCCCACACACACTTTCTCTAATGTTGCTCCCCACATCCATCCCAATCTCTCCAGAGGTCCTGTTGTTGGGTGAAGTCAACCCCAGGGGAGCTGCAGGGGTTCCCACACTTAGCAGGCAGAGCTGGGGAGGTGTAGAGAGGGATGGGGTTGGGAATGGCTACCCCCCCCCCCCAGGATCCCCAAGCTCCACGTTGCATAAGGTTATATAAGACGCTGACTTAGAGAATCCCAGCATTTGAAGGACTGAACCCCCCACCCCACCCCGCCAAGTGTCCAGCTGCACTTGGGAAGCCCAGCCCCCACTGCAGAACAGACTCCTTACGGGTGGTGCTGCCCTTGTGCAGCATCTCACATCCTTCTGGAGCCTTCGTTGTAAAGATAAGAGGCCTTGTAAATGCAACGGTCCTCACCAAGAACCCCACCCGGTCACCACACCCCGAGAAAGGCAGGCCTCACTGTCCTCCTTTCAGGACCCTCTCAGCACCTGCTGGTGAGAGAGACCCCATGAGTGCTGGAATCAGGGCTCGGGCCTGGCAAACACGACTTCCTCCCAAAGGCCTTATGAAGGAATGGGAACAGACCCAAAACGCTGGAGGGGTTGACAGGCACCCGGCCCTGGTCCTATTCACCCCAATCCTCCTGTGAGGGTGAAGGGGGTGGCACTTTGTCAGGAGGGACGAAAAAACTTCTGCCATCCAAGCATGGGGGCTCAGCCTTGACTATGCGGTGGCATGGGTTGAAGAAGTTCTTTTGCCCCTGAGAGCTGTGACTGAATTACCCCTAAACACCTAAGAGAGCTGAGGGCACAGCTAGGCTCCAGATAAATGGGACATTTGCCCTGAGAAACCCATACCTCTATGTGCCTTTCTGCTCTTCAAATCTGGGCTTAGCCAGGTGATGCCTGTGGTGACAGAGGGAGAGGGAGGGGTGTCTAGACCCTCACAATGAAGCCACATGGGCCTGAAGAACTCCCTGTTCCTAAGGTGAATGGAAAGGAGAAGTGGTCAGTATTTCCTGGCTTGGCCTCAGGCGGCTGCAGCTTTGAATGGCTGCCAGTCAGCCAGGGAAAGAACAGTGTCTCCTCATTCACTCCTCCAGTCCCACTCTGTCCTGATCTCAGACCCTCCACCCAGGCAAAAGTCTCCACCAATGCTTCAGTGGCTAATGGCAACACCATTTCCACCGTAGACATGGTGGAAACAGAACCAGATTTCTCCTGGGTTCCGCATGTCAGGTCTGGCCATTGGCTCCTGGGCACCAAAAAGACCAGTGATGGAGAACAAGGAGAGGAGACATGGCCTTTTTTATGCTGGGGCTGGGGCTGGGGCTTGGGCTTGAACTCAGGCCTGGGGTACTATCCCTAAGCTTTTTCCACTCAAAGCTAGAGCTCTCTACCATTTGAGCCGCACCTCCACTTCTGGCTTTTATAGCTGGTTGATTGGAGATAGGAATCTCACAGTCTTTTCTGCCCAGGCTGGTTTCAATTGCAACCTTCAGATCTCAGCCTCTTAGAGTAGCTAGGATTACAGGTGTGAACTACCAGGCTTGAGAAGAAAGACCTGTTGCATGGCACAGTCATGCTATGGGAAGAGGGGAGCGTTGCAGCCTATCTTTGGGGTGCAGACGTGAGCTTTAGGTTTAAATAGAGGATGAAGCAGAGCATAATTATTAAACAGTTCAAAGCAAAGTATAGCCTAGTTGATCATTATGAGTGAGTTCCGTCACTGTCATCACTGGAGGGGAGAAACCTGGTCACGAGAAGCAAATTGTTGTTGTCTGGGGACAGCTCCCAGTCTTGTTACAAGATGCTTATCTATCAGTTCGATCCTTCTTGGATCCCAGGGTGACTGAATGGGAGAAAAGCTCTGCACTGCTTACTGGTTACAAATGGACAGACACCAAAAAAAAAAAAAAAAAAAGAAGGATAGAAATGGCAGCCTGGGCTTTAGGCCTAGCCATGAGAAGTTGCAGAAGCCTAACAGCAAGCTATCTACATCACCATCTTTGTATGTGTGCGCTCATTACTGACTAGGACCTAAACTCGGGGCCTGGGCCCTTGTCCCTGAGCTTCATGGATCACGCCTAGCATTCTACCACTTGACACTTTTTTTTTTTTTTGAGCCTTCTAGCTTCTTCCCGCTCAAGGCTAGCACTCTGCCACTTGAGCCACAGCGCCACTTCTGGCCGTTTTCTGTATATGTGGTGCTGGGGAATCGAACCTAGGGCCTCGTGTATCCAAGGCAGGCACTCTTGCCACTAGGCTATATCCCCAGCCCCTTGGGTGGCTAATTTAAAAATAAGAGACTCCTAGGCTTTCTTACCTGGGCTGGCTTTGAACCACAATCCTCAGATCGCAGCCTCCTGAGTAGCTGGGACTGCAGGTGTGAGCCGCCCTCGTCTGGCTTCATTACCAATTATTGAGCCTAGGGCACTGGGTGTCTTGGGACTTTGGGGGCTGACAGCCAGCAGGGGGCCAGCCCTGGTGTGGGGATGGGAAACAAGCTGCTATAGAAGTTTCTCCCTAGACCCCTGGAGAAAGTCCTGAGGACGAAGAAGAACCTGAAGAAGCCAACTCCATCCCCACCAGCTCCAGCCCCACGCTGTAGCCTGGCAATTGGATACGTCTGGCTTGGATTCCAGCCTTGCCACATGGGTGTCACCTGTCTCTCTGCATCTCAGGTTCTTCCTGGTGAAACAGAGGTTGTGGCACCTTCTCTCCATGCCTCTGAGGAGCTCCTGACAGCACCCAAGCCAGGCTCTTAGGATTAGAAGGTAGAGACAGAGGAAATGAGAGAGATGGCCTTGACTTCTAAGAAAGCTCCAGCAGGGATGATAAAAAGACTCCCCTGTTCAAACATGGGCACTTTTGGGAGACGGAGGCAGCAAGATCACGAGCTCAAGGCCTGGGTTACATAGTAAGACCCTGTCCCATAAAAAGAAAAGTAGACATGAGAATTTACCTCCTCCCTTATGGGCCTTTGCATGGGCTACATCCTCAACAACAAGATAATAATACTAATAATTGTTACAATAATTGCTAACACCATTTGACATTTGGCATGGTGAATGTACTACATACATTATCCCACGTACTATAAGATAAGTATTATTACTACCCCCATATTATCAAGAAGAACCCAGAGTCACAGAGAGGTTAATAACTTGCCAAAGAGCACCCAGTAAAATTTGGGGGTGAGGTCAAGAGCAGCCTGCAGAGACTTCAGACTTTGGGTTTTGATTCACGTTGGTATAGCAGACAAAACACTCCTGGCATATGACACGTGTTCCAGGAGTGAGCTCCCTGGCCCCAAGGGGAAGGAATTAAGCATAGATGCATTCTCAATTTGGCTATAGCTTCCTGACTTTCCAGTTGGGGTGAATGGGGAGGAAGGGGAACCCCACTGAGCCTCTCTCTCTCGACCACTCCCTTACTGCCCTGATTCTTCACTAGGTCCTTGTGTCTTTCTGGAACTACTTCGTAAATGACTGGAAGAAGTGTTTCAGCCCTTGCTGGGACAATAGCTTCTTTGTGGTGAGCAGGGTAGAGCAATTCCAGGAATGAGGGACCGGCCTGCCTGCGTGGGTAGGTCTGGGTCTTGCACGCTGTAGAGGTCCCAGACCTAAGCTATTGAATCTGTTCTCCTGAACTTTACAAAGTCACTTCAAATTAAAGGGAGCTTGTATCCAAATACTGGTAGTCCTAGCTACTCAGGAGGCCAAGATCAAAGCCAGCTCTGGCAGGAAAGTCCGTGAGACTCTTATCTCCAATTAACCAGCAAAAAGCCAGAAGTGGAGCTATGTATGGCTCAAGTGGTAGAGTGCCAACCTTAAAAACCCAAGAGAGTGCCCAGACCCAGTACTCAGTATTAAATAAATAAATAAAAATAGGGCTTGTCTCTGAAGCCAATAGAAAACTTTCTGAAGAACTCAAAATCCTGGGGAGAGCTGGGAATATGGCCTAGTGGCAAGAGTGCTTGCCTCGTATACATGAAGCCCTAGGTTCGATTCCTCAGCACCACATACATAGAAAAGGCCAGAAGTGGCGCTGTGGCTCAAGTTGGCTGTGTGGTAGCCTTGAGCAAAAAGAAGCCAGAGACAGTGCTCAGTGCTTGAGTTCATGCCCCAGAACTGGCCAAAAAAATGATTGGGAGATTTAGCTCAGCAGAAGAGTGCCTGCCTGGTGAGCACAAGGCCCCAAGTTTAGGCCTCAGCTCTGGAAAAAAAAAAAATCCCTGTGGAATATTGGAGCCATCCATTTACTTATTTATCCAACAACTATACCCATGTCTGCTCTGTGTATGGAAGCAGGCAGAGCATTTAATCTTCAACAAAGAAGGAAAATTAACAGATACAAGTACCTGCTATGGTCTGAACTGCATCACCGTAAAATAAGGTGTTAGAATCCTAGCCCTCACCCCCTACCTCAGAAGGCAATCTTATTTAGAAAAAAGGTTTCTCTAGAAGTGATCCAGCTACAATGTCATTAGTGTAGACACCAATCCCATAGAAATAGGACTCTTATAAAAAAGAGGAAGCGGCTCGTATCTATAATCCTATCTACTCAGGAGGCTTAGATCTTGAGGATCAAGGTTCAAAGCCAGCCTGAGGCTGAAAAAGTCTGTTCAACTCCATCTTCTAAATAATGACCAAAAAGCCAAGCTAGAAGCATTCCACAAAGGGTTGAATACCAGCCAAATAAGAGTGAGAAGCCTTGAATTCAAACTCAGATCCTAGGAGGGGAAAAAAAAGTGGGGGGTGTGTGTGTGTGTGTGTGTGAGAGAGAGAGAGAGAGAGAGAGAGAAAGAGAAAGAGAGAGAGAGAGATCTTAGCTAGGCAAGCCAGGACTAGCAGAAAGGGCCAGCAATCACCAAAAGCAGGAGAGAGACCCAAAGCCATTTCTCTCTCGCATCCCTGACATCAACACTGGTGTCCCCTTCACCCCTGACTTCCAGCTTCTCAGAGTGAGTGAGGCAGATAAGACATTTCTGTTGTTTAAGCCACTCACGTTCTGGCATGTTGCTGGGGCAATTGTGGAAGCCAGCACAGCCTCTACCCCACAGTCCCTCAGCTAAGTGACATGCCACATTCTGGCATCGGAAAGCGGCGTGGCATCCAGTCTGATGGCCTCCCCAGGCTGGGTCTTCCTCCCATGATGGTAGATGGGATATCAAGACCCAGAGCAGTTCTGCAATCCCTCCCCACCCCACCCCACCCCCAATGCCAAATAACTCATAGAAGGAACTGGAACCAACACCTAAAGACTCTAAACCATCTTTAGTCTTCACAATTTTATAGTTGCTGAGTTACGATCTCCATGCTGCAGATTAAATAATCAAGATCCAGCCAGGGACTAGTGCCTCGTGCCTATAACCCAACTACTTAGAAAGCTGAGATCTGAGGACCGTGGTTTGAAGCCAGCCTGAGTGGATGGTAAATAAGGGATTCGGTAACATCACTGTAAATTCAATTCAATTCAACAAGGATCCAGACCAGACCCCAGGACAGAATTAACAAGCCATAGCAAAAAAAAAAAAAAAAAAAAAAAGCTTCTCCTATTTGTGGATTTCTTACCTGTACCTCATCTAAAAATGCCTTTGAGGGGCTGGGAATATGGCCTAGTGGCAAGAGTGCTTGCCTCCTACACATGAAGCTCTCGGTTCGATTCCCCAGCACCACATATATGGAAAACGGCCAGAAGGGGCGCTGTGGCTCAGGTGGCAGAGTGCTAGCCTTGAGCGGGAAGAAGCCAGGGACAGTGCTCAGGCCCTGAGTCCAAGGCCCAGGACTGGCCAAAAAAAATAAAAATAAATAAATAAATAAATAAATAAAAATGCCTTTGAACCTATACTTATACTTAGGCCTAGAGAAGGGCAGGATAGTCGAATTAGCCAGGTCTGGACTCAAATCCTGACTCTACCACCTCTGGTTTAGCAATTCTGGCCAAGTACAGACTTCTCTGAGAACTGGGGTTAAACAATAGTATGTACTGCATAGAATTAAGTGATATAAAATATACAGAGGAATAGTTACAAAGACAATGGCCCCTAAACAGTAATTGTGGTCATTTCCATAATTTCTGAGAAAATTGGATCCAATAATTCATTTGTTCCCAGCCTCATTGATCCTCAAAATCACCAAGGGAGTTTGTTAAAAATGCATATCCCAGCCAGGCACTGGTGGCTCCAGAGTGATCTAGCTACCATGTCATTAGGGTAGACAGCAATTCCTTAGAAATAGCACCCATAGGAAGAAGCAGCAGCTCACACCAGTAATCCTAGTTGCTCATGATCTGAGGATCATGGTTCAAAGCCAGCCTGGGCAAGAAAGTCTGTGAGACTCTTATCTCCAATTAAATCACAGAAAAAGCTGGAACTAGTGCTGTGGCTCAAGTAGTAGAGTGCTACCACTTGACAAAAAGGAGTTCAGGGACAGCATCCAGGCCTAGATTTCCAGCCCTAAAACCAGGGGGAAACAAAAAAAAAAAAAAACGAAAAACAAGCATGAACCTCAGTGCTGGGCTCAAAAGTATTTTTTAAAGGAGATAATAGCCACTAGTTTTTATTGTGTATCCTGTGTTTGCAGTATTTTTTATTGTGTATCCCATTCAAAGTACTTTACCTAAACATCTGCATGTAATCCCCATAATTAAAGATCCTGGGGCCACGGTCATCCTGATTTTACAGATGTACATCTTACAATGTCAATTTTTAAAAAAAATCTCAAACACATATGATGGTATTTTCTCCACTTTTCCTTTCAGTAGCCTTCTTTTTCTTTTCTTTCTTTTTTTTTTTTTTTGCCAGTCCTGGGCCTTGAACTCAGAGCCTGAGCACTGTCCCTGGCTTCTTTTTGCTCAAGGCTAGCACTCTGCCACTTGAGCCAGGGCACCACTTCTAGCCGTTTCCTATATATGTGGGGCTGGGGAATTGAACCCAGGGCTTCGCGTATACGAGTCAAGCACTCTTGCCACTAGGCCATATTCCCAGCCCCATGCTTGTAGCCTTTATTGTGGGATCAGGTCTTATTTGTGATGAGCGTGTGGTTACAGTGGCTATAACGGGATCCAATGTCCAGAGGCAAGTAGACCACATTAGAGATGGGACACGGCACTTGTTCATGGTCCCACCTGGTCCCACACAGCCAGTCTGGCTGGAAGGAAGGGATCACCAGCTATTGAGAGGAGGGTTAGCTAGACATTTTCTGTTGTTATCCAATCCAATAAAGTCATTTGTGGGGGGGGGGGGCTGCTGTCCCTTTACTTTCTCACTCGAGACTGGTGCTCTACCACTTGAGCCACAGCTCAACTTTTTTGTTGTTGTTGGTTGTGGTTGTTAATAAGACTCTCACAGGCTTTTCTACCCAGGCTGACTGTGAACTGTGATCCTCAGATCTCAGTCTCCTGAGTAGCTAGGATTAGAGGCATGAGCCACCAGCAGCTGATTCCATATGGTTATTATTCCATCGTATCCTAGGGGCTCTGTAATCACCCTTCCACCCCTGAGAAAGCATTCCACAAGACTTATGAGTCACCAGCTCCCAGATGGAATACTGATCTCTGACCCCTCCACCCCTCCACTCATCCCTTTCCACTCAGGGTACCTGTCTGCCTTCCCCAGGAGAAACAGCAGCAGCCACGGAGGTCACTATGGTTCATAGTCTGGCTCTGACACCGTGGGCCGCTGGCTCAGTGGGAAACTAAGCCCGCTTCCAGTCCTGTGGGTGGGTGTGGTGGAAATGCACTGGGTTGCTAGAGCAACCAAACTTTTAGCCCCAGCCCTGCACAGTCCCTGGGGTTGGGCACCCACAGGGGGACTTTTATTTATTTTAACAGTACTGAGGAGAGTGACAGTACAATGAACAAGGCCACAGATTAAAATACAGTAGGATTTAAGAACAGGGTGGGTGAATCCACAATGCTACAGACAAAGCCTGGATAGCAGGGCACTGGTGGCTCAAGCCTATAATCCTAGCTACTAGGGAGACTGAGATCTGAGGATCAGGATTTGAAGCCAGTTTGGACAGCAATGTCTGTGAACTCTTACCTCCAATTAACTAACAAAAGACAGGAAGAGATGATATGGCTCAAGTGGTAGAGCTGCAGCCTCAAATCAAAAAAGCCATGTCAGAACACCAGCCCCTGTACACACGTGTATACACACACACACACACACACACACACACACACACACACGACTGTGCCTGGCACATAGTATTTGTTCAAAGGTCAAACGTTCAAGGTGGAAGTCTGGGAAGGCTGGCGAGCACTGAAAGCCAGACACCAGAGCTGGGGAGAGGCCGGAGCACGGGATGGGGGTGGGGGGTGGGGGGGTGGATTCTGGCCCAGGAGCAAAGGCCGGAATCGGGACCGAATTTAGCATTCGAGAACCCGGAAGTAAGGTCCGGTGGCGCACGGGACCTCGGCAGCGGCGGCTTGGCTCTCCTGACCCGAGGCGTGTGGGGAAACTTTCCATCCAGGCCCCCATCCAGGCCCCGCCCCCATCCAGGCCCAAGCTCCCCCATCCAGGCCCCACCCCTTCCCCCATCCAGACCCCATCCAACCCCCATGCAGACCCAACTCCCCTATCCAAGTCGACCCCGACCCCGAAGAGCAAACTATAAAGCCTCTCCCTCCTCTCGCCCCGGAGGGGACGGCGGCTCCGCGGTCCCCAGGAGGGCACTTCTTCCCCGGGAAGCGCGGGCAGCCCCGGGTCCCGGCGGGGGGAGTGGGAGGGGGGAGGGCGATGGGACCCACAGGGGCTCTGGGAGGCCCCTCGGGGAAGGGAACAGGGGGACGCACAGGGGGACGTGGGGGGCGCGCGGGAGGGAACCGCGTGGGGGCCCGCGGGACGCACTGCGCCCCCGGGCGGCGGGACGGCCGGAGCCGGCGCGGGGCGGCCGGGCGCTTGGGAGGGCCGGGCGGGGAGGAGCCGGGCCGCCCCGCAGCCCCGCCGCCCCGCCACCGCCGCCGCCGCCAGGTAAGCGCGCCGGGCCTGCCGTCCTCCCCGCCGCCCCTCGGGGCCCCGCGCCCCCCGCGAGGGCGGCAGATCCCACCCCCATCCCCCCCGGCCCTGGCAGTGACCCCGAGCGCACGGCGTCCCGGCTGCCGGCCCGGGCGCCGCTGCCTCCAGACCCGGAAGTTCTCTGAGAAACCGTGCGGGCCGCAGATGGGGAAACTGAGGCCAGGCAGAGCGCTCGGGCGCGTCCTGCCTTCCAGTCGGGGGGGGGGGGTGGAATGAAGCTTCAGAGGTCACCGAACCGCTCCCCCTGGTTAATGGGGGTGCTGGTGTGGGCCGGCCGGAAGGGGGCTGCCCGAGGTTACACGCGGGGCCATGGGGAGGGGGGTCTCTGGGCGTCCCCCCCCCAGCCCTCCGATCGCGGGCGGCGTCCTCCCTCCCAGTCCCCGCGGCGCCCTGGCCCTCAGTGGACTCTAAGCCCGGTTCCCGGCGTGACCCGAGGAAGCCCAGCCCCCCACCACGCGCCGAGGGCGGGGCTCCTCGCGGTCCGCCGCCGCCCCTGACTTTGGGTAGACTGAGGCTGGCCCCGGGGAACCCGAGAGCGCCAATTAACCGACTCACGGTTAGGCACCATGGCCCTCCGCAGTGCCCTGTCTCGTCCTTCCCTGGGTCCCGCGGGAAGCGGGCAGCTAGCTGAGCTGGCAGACGGCAGGTGCCATGCCCAGTCAGTACCCAGCCCTCAGAGCCTCGGCCTTCCTGGGTCTCATTGAAGATGCTTCTGTCATCCTGAGTGCCCCCACTCCCAAGGTTGGAGTAGAAAAGAAGGGGCAGATGAGCAGAGAGTAGCACAAAAGACACCCCCCAAAAGTAACTTCAGAGCCTAGAGTCCTGGTACTGACACTGCCCAGCTGTATGACCTTGGGTAACCTCCTCTACCCACTGGTCACAGGAGAGATATCAAAATGTCTCTCGTCGGGGCTGGGGATATGGCCTAGTGGCAAGAGTGCTTGCCTCCTATACATGAGGCCCTGGGTTCAATTCCCCAGCACCACATATACAGAAAACCGCCAGAAGCGGCGCTGTGGCTCAAGTGGCAGAGTGCCAGCCTTGAGCAAAAAGAAGCCAGGGACAGTGCTCAAGCCCTGAGTCCAAGCCCCAGGACTGGCCAAAACAAACAAAATGTCTCTCGTAAATAGTAAAGCATAGGGCCAAAGTGTAGCCTGTATCAGGCCTTGCCAGATTAGACATGAGCAAGGGTGTATTTTATTTGTTGGCATATTTATGTATGTATTGATTGATTTATTCATTTATTGGTGCTAGGGATCGAATTCGGGGCCTCACAGATACACTAAACCTATGCTCTACCACTGAATTCTTCCTCCAGCCATTCTGGTACCGAGGCACTATCATGGCTCCTGTTAGTCCTCCCAGTAAAGACACCTATGAGGCAAAAATTGGAGGGCCAAAACAGAATGCAGGTTTAGAAGGCTGGACTCTGCTCCCAGCAGGTCAACCTCCTCAATAGTCCAGTGTGTGTGTGTGTGTGTGTGTGTGTGTGTGTGTGTGTGTGTGTGTGTTTTGAACTCAAGGCCTGGCCACTGTCCTTTAAATTTTCCACTCAAGGCCGGCACTCCGCCACTTGAGCCACACCTTTAGGTCCAAAGCCAAAGAGTGAGTGGTCCAGGGGACACAGTGGGCTGACTGGGGTGCTAGAGCTTCCTGTAAAGGCAGAACCTGGAGAATTTCTCCTAAGCCTGATGCCATCTCCCTCCATGGGCTTTCATAGGGCTACGAAGGCCAGAACAGCCACGGGATGGCCTGTGTGGGGCCTG
The DNA here is from genome assembly GCF_023159225.1 of Perognathus longimembris pacificus. Classification (NCBI taxonomy): domain Eukaryota; kingdom Metazoa; phylum Chordata; class Mammalia; order Rodentia; family Heteromyidae; genus Perognathus; species Perognathus longimembris. Next base: position 11,753,025 of record NC_063167.1, on the reverse strand, counting down.
AGCACTGCCCTTGGTGGTTTAATTATCAAGTCTTCTTATGTGGACTCATGCCCTGAGAGTTCTGTAAACACTCATTTGCATTATAAAATGGCCTGTTGGGGGAGGGTGGGGGGGTCCTTGAACATGGCACAGCAGGCAGAAGGAGGCTGGAGAGAGAACCCCATCTACTTTGTTTACTGACCTCTACTCTGCCAACCAGATGGACCCATTATGATGGTACACTCTCCACCTAAAACCTCATGTGCCTTCCTGTGTTCTTAGAGAAAAGAGCAAAAACCTTGCATCCTGGACTTTGAGCCTATTCACCTACAGCTGGCCTAGTCTCCAGCACATCTCTGAGCACTTTACCCATAGCCCTCTAGCCCACACCTGCTCCCCGGCCCACTCCTCCACTCTTAGCCAAACCCAGATTTGCATTCCCAATGCCCCAATCCAGTATCTACCATCTATGTGAAAGGTTAAACCCATGGTAGGGGTGCATTCTGGTGGCTCATGCCTGTCATTCTAGCTATTCAGGAGGCTGAGATTGGAGGGTCTAGGTGAAAGCCAGACCAGGCAGACAAATCTGAAATAAATCAGCAAAAAAAAAAAAAAAAGCCAGAGTTGGAGCTATAGCTCAAGCCCCCAGTACTAGCCCCAGTACCAGCATAACTAAATAAGTTCTAAATAAATACACCGATTGGTTTCTGCCTCTGTGCGATACCACCGGCCTGTGATTTCCAAGGCTGGATCTGAGTTGGCTCAGTCGTTGCTCAGGAGTGAAATCTACCTGCAAAGAGTTGCACTTGAGCACATTGGGGGCCTCCCTTTATAGAAAACTGTTGTCCTTCAAAAAGATAAGCTCAAGTCCTTCCTCCATAGAGGGGTGAGTGGTTGGCACACACCTTTCTGTCACACAGAAGCCAGAGACTTCCAGGGTAGGTCCCAGGTGCCTCTGGGACCGGACTTTCATAGCCACTTGCCCTGCGGAGATTTCTGTAGCTGGGGAGGCAGATAAGCAAACACAGCTTTGCTTCACTGTCTGGGAGTGACCAAGTCTCAAGGAAGAGAAATCCTGCAGGGAAGGATGGGGAGGCAGTGGTAGGGCGGGGTGAATACTGACGTTCTCACAAGGAGAGATGCTCTGGCTCTGAGCCACCCCACCCTCCTGGGCAGGAGACAGGCCAGCCATTCTACCCAGCCATCCTCCCTAGGAGGAGACGGAGCCTTTGGGACTTACGAGGCTACAGGTCACATCACCCCTGGACAAATTTAGAAAGGCAGCTCCTGAGCCTCCTTGAGAGCTTGAGATTTGCCGTCTGCCAGGCCTGAGTGAGGTATGCATCACAGGAAGAACATGTGCTCACTGTGTGGCCTCCCCTTTGGGCAGGTGAGTGTGGATTTTCTCATCGTAACGTGGTCATCTCTTCCTGGGAAGGTTGTCACCAGGCTGAGCCAGGAAGGGAGAGTGAACCCCATAGAAGCTCACAACTGAGCGCCATTTGGACATGCAGTATGGCCAAGAGCTGTCTGAGCTAAGGAATCCCCGTATGGACTTCTTAGCCAGCCAGGAAGAGCATTTGAGCTGAGAACTGCCTGGAAAAGGAGAGTGGAGGTAAGTCAGAAAGGCCAGTTTTACACACACACAATTCCATACACACACATAGACACATGGACGTATGTACCCACACATACACTGTGATGGATAGGAGCCATTGAGATGCATTAGACTTACAGCTTTCTAATTGTGTCTGAATTTGTTTTTTGCCAGTCCTGGGGCTTGAACTCAGGTCCTGAGCACTGTCCCTGGCTTCTTTTTGCTCAAGGCTAGCACTCTACCTCTTGAGCCACAGTGTCACTTCCGGCTTTTTCTGTTTATGTGGTACTGAGGAATTGAACTCAGGGCTTCATGCATGCTAGGCAAACACTCTGCCACTAAGCCACATTCCCAGCCCTGTGTCTGAAATGCTTTGAGCCCCCTCTGGTATAAATTTAACCAAAGAGAAATAAAGTATCAGAGCTAAGGAAGCTGCCTTAGATGAAGATTCAGATACAAGTTTAAATACCACCTTATTATCCAGTGACCTTGAACTTAATCTCTTAGGGCCCCTCTATCTCCATCTGTATATCAGGAAGGATAGCACTGCCCAGGAGGATTGTTAGGTAGAAAAGAGGTGACTCGCAGCTGGGTGCCGGTGGCTCCCACCTGTAATCCTCGCCACTCTGGAGACTGAGATCTGAGGCTCCCACTTGGAAGTCAGCCTGAGGAGGAAAACCCCTAAGACTCTGATCTCCAATTAACCATCAGAAAGCAGGAAGTGAAGCTGTGGCTCAAGTGGTAGAGCACTAGCCTTGAGGGAAAGAAGCTAAACGACACTACCCAGGCCCTGAGTTCAAGCCCCAGTATCAACATAAAAACAAAACATATACCTTTTGGGGGAGGTGGGAGTCAATAAAATAATACTCCACTATATATTACACATAATATATAACATGTATTATATGAAATATTATATATATAATATTTTCTTGATCCATTCATCAATTGTAGGGCACCTGAGCTGTTTTCATAGCTTAGCTATTGCAAATAGTGCAGCAATGAACACGGGTGTAAAGGTCCTTCTATTGTGTCCTGACATATTCGTTCAGGTAAATGTCTCAGGGTAGGATCACTGGATCTCATGGTAGTCCTATTTTCAGTTTTTGGAGGAACCTCCACACTGATTTCCATAGTGGTTGTAAGTGGCTTACAGTCCCAGCAACCCTGTGACCTTTATAGGGGATTTGATTCATGAGAAGGAACTCCTGAGGGTGTAGAGAGGAGGAAGAGCTCACAGTCTGACTTGGTTGGAGGTAGCAGTGTCTTGTGGTGTCACAAGTGGCTTCAGATGAGGCAGAAAGAATCAAAGACAGGTAAGAAGGCTCCAGCTGTGGTCCATGTGAGAGCCCCAGGCAGCTTGTGCAAGAATCTCAGCAGAGGAGGAAGGGACCCACCACAGAGCCTAGATGTCCATGCTAACCCATCATCCCTTCCTCCTGACCCTCCCAGCTCTGAAATAAGGAAGAGGGTGGCAACTCCTCTTCCTGGCCAACATCTCTCATCCCTTTTTGGTGTGTAATGCGGTTGCCTAGCCTCCTCTGGGTTCTTCCATGTTGGGTCTGTTGCCATGGAAACCTCCCCGAGATGCTTCATTTACCTCTGGCTTCCAGTTTTACTCCAGGTGTAAAAACGATGGGTTTCCTTCCTGCTCTTGGTGGGTGCGATCAGATAGGCAGGTGGGGAGGTAAAAGGGCAGGGAATTCTGGGCCTGTCTGAAACCTTCCCTTCTAAAAGCATCTTCTCTATGTGCACGTGTGTTCTTCTACATTTCAACTTACCAACTGTAAGGTTTGGCTTAAGAGTAACATTGCAGTTCTGTGTGTGGGAAAGCATTTCTCTCAAAAGTTTCTCTTTTGGGCTGGGAATGTGGCCTAGTGGCAAGAGTGCTTGCCTCATATACATGAAGCCCGGGGTTTGATTCCCCAGAAAACGGCCAGAAGTGGTGCTGTGGCTCAAGTGGCAGAGTGCTAGCCTTGAGCAAAAAGAAGCCAGGGACAGTGCTCAGGCCCTGAGTCCAAGGCCCAGGACTGGCCAAAAAAAAAAAAAAGTTTCTCTTTTCTCCCCCTGGATTCACAACAATTAGTATCCAGCCTTCCCAAGACATTGCATGCATCTCTATTAATTATTTGGTTAATAGAGGGACCAAAATATTAAAAGATTTAATCAAATAAAATTCAACTGTGACAAGAAAGAGGAGATACCACACACACACACATATTTTTTTTTCTGGTCACACTGGACATTGACCTTCACTGACTGCTGTGAGCAGGGAAATGGCCCATAGCTGGTAAAATAAAAGAAGTTCATTAGCGTGGGATCTTCTAAAGGCCTGAGTTGTGCCATTTGGGGCAATTTCAAGGGTTTTCAGGGGTGATGGTGACTATCTTGGGTTTCTTCCTCATTACTGGCATTAGAAAATGTTTTGGCCAAGAGTGATGTTGTGGATCAAGTGATAGAGCACCAGTCTTGAGTGAAAAAACTAAGTGACAGTGCTCAGGCCCTGATTCCAAGCCCCAGGACCAGCACCACAGTCAGATGACCAAGCCTTCCACATACAGGCCTGTATGGAATCCACAAAACACAAATAAAGAAAGAACTTTAAGTGAGCCAGCATCCAGCCTCCTTCCCCTTAGAGTCGGTGGTGATCAGCATCTCCTGTGAGTATCGTTGTCCCCCACAGTCACCTCTCCATGAACAGTCATATACAGACAACTTGCTTTTGTGTATTTATGGAAGGAACTGTGGGAAATGTAGAGACGTCTTGCTATTTCCCTTTGCAGAGATAATTTTGGAAGCTGTCTTAGTCATATTTCTTCTCTGCATCCTTTCACGTGATTGGACTCATAGTTGGAATATCCTTATTTTTAGGCATAATTCATCCTAGAGGAAGATGGCCTCTAAGGGGAGGGATGATTGTCATTTGTCACCATCTATGATCATTTATTGAAAACCCAACTGAGGCTTAAAGACACACACACATATACAAAATGATGTTCTTATTCACTTGCATTTAAAATGGCCAGAGGCCAGATAGGGGAACACACATCTGTAATCTCAACTATTGGAAGACTGGTGGAAGAGGATCAGGAGTTCAAGGCCAGCCTGGCCTGTTTAGTAAAACCCAACTCAACTTAAGAAGGGGGGAGGGGTACAGCTGAGTGATGAACGTGCTCAGCATGTGTGAGGCCGTAGGTTCAATCCCAAGTATCATAAAAGGTGGCCAAAGGATGAGACCTAAGTTGACAAGGTGCCAAGGTTTGGAGACCAAAATTACCTTGGGTGTTTCCAGGCACTTGGCCCCTGTTCCATTTCCCCTTCTCGTCAGATGCTTCATTGGTACGTGAGGATGGTGCCTTTGGGGAGAGAGAAAGCCAGGGAGATCTTACTCTTGCTTGAGCCAAATTGATTCACTCTTGTTCATATAACTGGCATATTCTGAGCACCCGATCCTGGCTGGGCACAGGAACATAGATGTGGAGGAAATAATGCCTGCTCTCTTGTTGCTCAACCTAAACCAGGAGCTGGATGCTATGATCACAGCCCAGGGGACAGAGCTAGAACAGGAACATGATTGAGGCAGTCCCGTCAAGTGCTAGAGCTGTGCCTAGCACACAGTGGATGTGTGATAAGTGGGAGCCGCCTGCCCCTCCCCCCCACCCACTGGTAGAGGGCTTAATAGAGGCAAAGGCCCAGGGATGGCAGTATAGCCAGGCTCCCTGGAGCCAGAACTAACTGGTTCCCTCTCTCCTCCAGGTCCTACATCTTGTGGACCCAAGGGCTGGTTTTTCTGGTTTGCTTCCCCCTATCCCACACCGGTGATTTGCATATTTCTTTGAAGCCGAATAACCTGTCTGCAGAGAGAGAGCTACACTGTTTCTCGAACTCTGTGGGTAAGTATTAAAGTTTCTTTTCCTTCAAATCGTTGGCCGTTGCTTAAATATCGTATTTCTGAGCTTGTATTGTGTATTGTCTGCTTCTTGCTAGCATGTATTTTTCCATGAGAGGAATCCTGACCGTCTGTCTGTCTGTCTCTGTCACAATTCTTCTCCATGTCCTCTGCACTAAGGTAGCATAGTGCCTAGTGCCTTGCAAGTGCAAGTACCTGTTTATTTAAATTAACAACTAGTTAATCTGTAGGAGAGGTGAATACTTAGTTTACTTTGGTCTTAAGGCTATACTCTGCTCACTGAGACAGTCCCTCAGCTCTCAGACTAACCGTACCCTTCTCCAGGGAAAAAAATTGGGGGTTCCAGTTCCCCTCTTACTGTCCCTCCATCTCTCACTGCCTTCTCTGAAGGAGCACCCCTTCCTTCCTTAAGAGACATCCTACTTTTTTTTTTTGTTTAGTCATGGGGCTTGAACTCAGGGTCTGGGTGCTGTCCCTCAGCTCTTACACTCAAGGCTAGTACTCTACCACTTTGAGCCACAGCACTATTTCCACTTTCTTAGTGGTTAATTGGAGATAAGAATCTCACAGACTTTCCTGTCCTAGCCGGCTTTGAACTGCGATCCTCAGATCTCAGCCTCCTGAGTAGCTAGGATTACTGGCCTGAGCCACCAAAGCCCAGCTGACATCCTACTTTTATTTCAACATAATTATAGTCTCACAGGAAGTTTAGGAACTGGTACCAACAGGCCCCAAGCCCTGGCAGTCCTCTCTGGGCCCCGCCCTTGCTCTTACCACTTGGTCCTGTGTGATGTAACCTTGGCAACCACTCCCCACCCTCCCGTCACTCCAAGCCCATCCATTGGCTGAGCCCTGGCTACAGTGAGCATCTTTTGGTTCTTCAAAGCCATGGTCTTGATGATGTGCTACACTCTGCCTGAGAAAGGCCCTCAGCTCTCAGACTAACCGTCCCCTTCTCCAGGAGAAAAAATCGGGGGTTCCAGCTCCCCTCATACTGCCCCTCCATCTCCCACTGCCTTCTCTACAGGAGCATCCCTGCTTTCCTGTCCTTCCCCCCGGGTCTTCCTTCCATCCACCTTCCAACTACAGGCAGTCACCACTCACTGCCTCTTCACTTCCTGCCCCCCGCCTCCTGCCTGAGTGTCCACCTCCTGACCCCGTGTTTCTTCATTCACTTCCTGGACTAAAGCACATGGATCTTGCAGGCAGACCTAGCATGTACATCCATGCCTCCCCTTCTGAGCTCTGCAACTGCCCTTGGCACCATTAGGTACTGGTGCATTGCTGTCTGTCTGCCACCCCTCCCCATCAAATGCCCATCCCTTTCCTATCCCGGGCCTGCCCAGAAAGCTAGGGGAGGGCAAGGAGAAAGGCACGTTTACATTGCGTTTACACGGGTAAATCAATAAGGAAAACCATTTTTAGTTATCAACAAGTATTAGAACAATAGAAGAGGTTGTGGGATAGAGGAACAGAGAGACTTTAGTCTGGGTATTCTGGGAAGGCTTCTTGGAGGAGGTGGAAGCCAGATGTGACAGTCAGGAGAAGGGTGTTCCAGGTGGTTGCAAACAGTCAGTGGAGGGGAATGTTCTTGTGTATTAAGTGTAATAGATGAGCCAGGAGTCGAGCAGCAAGCAAGGGCTTGTGGGGAGCAGGATTTTGTAGACAATGTCTGGGGGCGTCAGGGTCTCTTCTGTAGAAGGCCTCAGAGCTCCTGAGCAAGTAAGTGACAGAATTGAGTATGTGCCCAAAGAACCACTGGTGCTACTAGGTAGAGGCAAGCATGCTAAGATACCAAGAGAGCATCATGTGACTAGGCTGGAGGCATGGCTCAAGTGGTTGGCACCAGCTCAGCAAGCTGAGCAAGTGTGAGGCCCCAAGTTCAACCCCAGCACTGGCATTTAAAAACAAACAAAATAACAAGCTGGGCATTGGTGGCTCACACCTATAATCCTAGCTACTCAGGAGGCTGAGATCTGAGGATTGTGGTTCAAAGCCAGCCCCAGCAGGAAAGTCCATGAGACTCTTATCTCCAATAAACTACTCAGAAAAAGTTGAAGAGGTGCTGTGGCTCAAGTCGGTAGAGCCTTAACCTTGAGCACAAAGAGGCTCAGGGATAGCACCCAGGCCCCAAGTTCAAGCCCTAGGACTGGCAACAACAACAACAACAAAAGTTGCCAGCCTAAACTGAGCTTTTGCTCCACTGAGCCCAGCCCCCTGTCCTTTGTGACTAGAGACAAGCCAGTGCTTAGTCTACTTATTCTTGAACTGAGAGCTGGCTGGGTCTCCCCAGACACCAGCCCAATAAAATACTATCCCAGGCTCCCCTGAGTAACTGGCATAATTACGGCAGCCTCCAAGTGGAACTGTAGCGTTGCTTAAACGGAGTGGAAACCGCTGAGCCTGCTGGCGTCATGGCTGTGCCGCCGGGGGCCCTGCCCCAGATCATGGCTGGTGCTGTCCCCCTTTCTCTTACCCCCACAGTATCAGCTGACTGTCTGAACCAAGCCAACCCACTGTGAATCTCTCAAACTCGGGCACCCGTGGGAGATCAGTCTTACTGGATGGCTTAGCCCATCTGGGCCTCAGTTTCTCCACCCGAGATAAGACAGAGGAGAGAGCTGGGGGCCTGACATTACAAGTCTGATTTGGGTCTCATCACTTACTGTGTGACATTGGGAAAATTGCTTGGCTTCTCCGAGCCTGCTCCTGGCAGTAGGAGGGCCTTGTAACCGTGCTTGTTTCCGTGGTGATTTGTGAGAATTAAATGGGTTGGAATGTGCTTTTTGCAAACTGTCCCTTGCTGGGAAAATAAAGGTGATGTGTTGCTTTTAACTACCTCGGGATTGTTTTTGAAAACGAATGCAATATTGGTTGTGATACTTACATAACTCCTGCAAGTAATAGTGTGGGAACAAAACAAAAAAAAATGTCATTCCTCAGTTGGACGGAGTGAGAAGAAGCCCTTAGCAAGAGGATCGTTGTTTAAAACCAGTGGTGGGGCCAGCACAGATGGCTTCCCCCTGTAATCCCAGCTACCTGGGAGACTGAAAACAGGAGGATTGAGGTTCCAAGCAACCCTTGCAGAAAAGCTCCAGCCTTAGCCAGGTGCAGTGACTTACCCCTGCCATTCCACGCTGAGGGTGGGGGGAGGCTGAGATCAGAAGGATTGCCGTTCCAGGCCATCCAGGAACTGAGAAAAGTCTTTGAAACTCCATTTCCACAGAGAGAAGCCGAACATGGTCTCGAGCCTGTGATCCCACCTTCAACAGGAACTCTAGGAGTAGGAAGATTTGGGCTCAGGTGAGTGCTGATGAAAACCAGGTGGTGGTGGCTCACGCCTGTCATCCTAGCTACTCAGGAGGCTGAGATCTGAGGGTCATGGTTCGAAGCCAACCCCGGGCAGGAAAAGTCTGTGAGATTCTTATCTCCGATTAACCAGCAAAAAAAAAAAAAAAAAAATGGAAATGGGGCTGTGGCTCAAGTGGTAGAACTCCATCCTTGAACAATTTTTTAGTAGTGTGTGTCACACCTGTGCAATGGGGCCAGGCACTAGCTCTGTTCTAAGCATTTCACACAGGCTGCCATTGGCAGCCCCTGGGCCTCTCCAAGCACTGTGCACTGCACTTCATTGGTGGAGGAGTCTAAGTGCACACGGGTTGAGTTTCAGCTGTTAGATGGTGGTGTCTGATTTCACACCCTGCCCTGTCTGGTCCTGAGCCTGTGCTATGTGTCCCTGATATACTGTTGTCCTGCCCACAGGAGGCAGAAGAATCCCCAGTTCAGAGGCACCCTGGGCTATATAGTGGGCAATGCATAGGTTATTGTTTTAATGATGCTGATGTATCCATCTTCCCGTCTATAGTTGAAAGGTTGCGTGTCCCCTTCAGGTGACATTATCCTGTCCCTAGAAGCGTCTCTCACTGGAATTTTCTTCCACAGGGCTAGAATGGCCACGTGGACGAGGCCGAGCCAGAGGCAGCCCCCAGTGGCCGCACCAGCTGCAGAGAAGGAAGCACAGCTGCCCGTGGGCCGGGAGCTGACGGAGGCCAACCGCTTTGCCTATGCTGCCCTCGGTTCCATCTCCCTGGCCCAGCTGTTCCCAGAACCAGAGCACAGGTAAGCTCAGCCCTGTTCAGAGAGGCTGGGATCTGAGGATAGCAGTTCCAAGCCAGCCCGAGAGGAAGAGTCCATGACACTCATATCTCCATTTAGTCAGCAAAAAGTCAGAAGAGTTCTACACACCAAGTGAAAGAACACAAGTACTGAAGCACCAGCCTTGAGTGGTTAAAAACTAAAAGACTTGCCCAGGCCCTAAGTTCAAGTCCCAGTGCCAGGATTTTTAAAAAAAAATAGACACCATTGTCTTATATGCTGACCTAAAAACACTTCTAGTACAGTCCCAAAAGATAATTTATAATTATAATTTATATTTACTTTATAGATTACTCATATTGCCAGAATGAATAGATTTTTTTTCTTTCAAAGTAGGTGGATAGGAAATCAGTAACAGAGATTAAAATTTAAGCAGATGAAATGTTACTATGTTTGTGCAAGGGGATTAAATGAGATTCATGCACAGGCCCTGTATTCAATAATAATAATAATACCATCTCATCCTCAGTGGGGTGGTAGCAGCATCTTGGACATTCCTTATCCCACCTCCTGCAAGAGTCTGACTTACTTCCCACTCTGGACTCTACTTGTGACACATATGGGAAGCCTCCATCTTTCCAGAAGTTTCTTCAGCCTTCTAGCCTACCAGATGAACTCTTACTTAAAAATTCTGTGTGCAGCTGGGAATATAGCCTAGTGGCAAGAGTGCTTGCCTCCTATACATGAAGTCCTGGGTTCAATTCCTCAGCCACCACATATATAGAAAAGGCCAGAAGTGGCCCTGTGGCTCAAGTGGCAGAGTGCTAGCCTTGAGCATAAAGAAGCCAGGGACAGTGCTCAGGCCCTGAGTCCAAGCCCCAGGACTGGCAAAAAAAAAAAAAAAAAATTCTATGTGCAAGGAAGAACTCTGTGGGCTTCCCTTGCGTAAAGATTTATCAACCTAGCCATGCACAGGTGGCTCACACCTATCATCCTAGCTACTGGGGAGGCTGAGAGCTAAGGATTATGTTTTGAATCCAGCCCAGGCAGGGAAGTCCATGAAATGCTGTCTCCAACTAATCACAGAAAAGAGCTGGAAGTGACACTGGTGTAAAAGTGATAGAGTGCTAGCCTTGAGGGAAGAAAGAAAAAAAAAAAAGCTCAAGGACAGATTCCAGGCCCTGAGTTCAAGTGCCAAGACAGGCACAAAAGGAGGGGAGGAGGAAAGAGAAAGGAAAAATACAGAAGCTGCTGAGGTTGACAAAAGTCAGCAGACTCTGCTGCCAGAGGTCAGATTTAGACTCTCAGGCCATGTGGTCTGTGTCACAGTTCCTTTCATAGACAGGAATGAATGTGGCTGTGTGCCAATAAAACTTTGTTTATAAAAACAAACCATGGGCCGGATTCCCAGGATGGCTGCATTCTGGCTGCATTCTCCCAGAAAGGGAGGCCTTTCCCTGCCGGAGATGCCGGAGACCTTGGCCCTCCGAAGCCCAGGTGCCCCACCTGTAAGGCGGGGAAGGATGAGAGCGGTGATCTCTGCCCTGAGTACCTGGCACATGGTGGCACGCGGTAGAGTCCTCACTGAAAGGGGCCGTCTCCACAGTGGGTGAGCGTGGCCACCAGAGACCAAGAAATGGAGGTCTGGACTTCAGGTCCCTAAACTTGGAACAGGTCTCTAAATTTAATAAGACCTCTCTCCTGGTGGGTGGGGACAGGAATAATTCACTTATCCCTAAAGAAAGACACAGACAGTGACAGTCATTGTCCTGAGCCTGTGACCGAGGCTCCCTAGTCCTTCCAACAACTTGATGAGATCCTTTTCATCATATGGACACACCTAGTCCTGGGGGTGAAGTAATAGATCCAGGACCACCCAGCTGATGGCCAATCGGGAATTGATCAGCTGCCCCAGGCTCTTTACCCCTGTGGATCTATCCCGAAGCATTTCTTTGCATCCAAGACTTGCTTCCCAGACCATAGCAAGCCAGGCTGCTATCCTTGACCCTGAGCCCCTTCGGTGCTTTCCACCTCTCCGCCATCCCTGAAGTCATCAGTGTCCTCACCACACCCCGTGCCACCCTGGGCTAATCCCAGAGTCACACTGGGACTTGTTATCAGGCTGGCTGCTCAGCAGATAACGTTTACTGTGCCTCCTCAATTCACCTCCCACCTCCTCCAGGCGCAGCCTGCTGTCATCTGGTTTACAGCTGAGGAGAACCAAGTTGAGGAAGGGGACCGTAGGGCACCGCCCGATTCTCCCAGGTGGCTGGACGTCAGAGTCTGACCCTGCCTGTCCTCAGTCACCTTGTAAACCATGACCGTGATGCTGGCTGACATCAGCAGGGCATTTTGTGCCCGTTGAGCCTTGCTCCGGTGCTGGTAAAACAAGTTTCTTAGCACCTGATCATAGTATAGTACCCGTGAGACCAGGGTTCGGAGCTGGGCTCCACACACCCACTCCACAGCCAGGAATGAGCAGGCTGAGCCATGCCAGGAAAGGGAGATCTTGAGGCACCCCCGCCCCTCACCCGCAGAGAGCCAGAGCCCTTCCTAACCTGGCCACAGGGCCTTGAGCCTGGGGCTGCCGCTGGGCAGGCTGGGCAGTAGCTGGGGAGTTAGACCGGATCTACCAGGATCACGCCATCCCTGCATAGGTGCAATCACATTTTCATTTACCCCTCTGCTCCCCAGCCACTCAGCCCTCACCCAGCGCATGCTCACGCCATGAAGCGTGGTCTCAGAGGAAGCCCAAGCTTGTCATGGTCCCTGAAATAACATCAGCTCATGCCTCCACCCATGGGGCCCCCTCTCCTCTCCAGTGCCCCTCACGCAGACTCCCACTGTGGGCAGCAGCCCTGAGCCAGCGCCCCTGGTGGGCGGGCACCTTCTCTTTGCACACCATCCCACTCTGCAGTGACACGGTCTTCTCTGGGAGACTGTCCCATTCCCTGTGGCTTATGTGCATCTAGGGCTTGAACTCAGGGCCTGGGCATATTTCTTACCTTTTTTACTCAAAGTTGGTGTTCTACCACTTGAGCCAGAGCTCCACTTTTTTTTGGTGGTGAAATGGAGATAAGAAGCTCATAGACTTTCCTTCCTGGGCTGACTGTGAACCACAATCCTCAGATCTCAGCCTTCTGAATAGATAGGATTAGCTAGGATTATAGGCATGAGGCACTCGTGTCTGCTATTTGGTGGGCACAGAAGGTAAAATCCATGTCACCTACAATTTCAGCCCTTACTATTTCTGAATTTTCTGCATCATAGTCCCTATAATGTAGTTTTGCACCCATGACCTCAACCTGTCATTGAATTATTTAGCAGTACCGGGGTTTGAACCCAGGTCCCTGCACTTGCTAGGCAAGTACTTTATCCCCTAAACCATGCCTCTAGCCCTGTGTGGCTGTGACTTAGGGGATCTAAAACCATCTCTCCATCTCTCAGCTCCTTTTGCTCCGAGTTTGTAGCAGGCCTGGTGAAGTGGCTAGACTTGTCTGAAGCCGTCCTGCCAACCATGACTGCTTTTGCCAGCGGTATCGGAGGCGAAGGAGTAGACATGTTTGCTGAGACTTTATCAAAGGACCCAGCTTTGAAGGGAGACCCATCCATGATCACACAGGTAGACCTCACACTTGAGGGGCAGGGTCTAGGGACCGGGGAACAAGTCATTTGCTTTTCACATCAGTCTGGAAATCACCTCTGGTGGGGTGGAGCGATGGGAAGACCAGACAGTCCAGCATGATATCAAATGGTGGGGAAGACTGGAGCTGGCGAAAACTTACTTTCAATCTGTTGCTCGCCAAGCACCCTGTGTTAGTGCCTTGACCACAATCACTCCAGATAACTTCTGGAGCTAAGCAGTGCAGGTGGAGTGTGTCTTATTCCAAATGCTTGCAGCCAGAAGTGTTTTCCAGTTTCAGACATTTTCCCCTCTGGGTTTGGAATACTTTGCATACTTGGACATGCATTTGCATATCCCAGTGTGTTTGCATGTTCAGACAGACATTTTCATGTTGGCATAAATATTCAAGGATTCATATATTGTATATACAGTCTTGAAGAGGGAGCCCAGATCTAAGACACCAAATTTATTTATGTTTCATAAATAAAAGCTTGTACGCATAACTGGAAGGGAGTGGGATACTATGCAAGTGTGGAAATTGTGAAACAAAGTTTCATGGTCTGGGGTTTTCTGTGGTATCTTGTTGGCACTCAAAAACTTTTTAGGGGGCTGGGAATGTGGTTTAGTGGAAGAGCACTTGCCTAGCATGCATGAAGCCCTGGTTCAATTCCTCAGTACCACATAAACAGAAAAGGCTGGAAGTGGTGCTGTGGCTCAAATGGTGGAGTGCTAGCCTTGAGCCAAGGAAGCTCAGGGACAGTGCCTAGGCCCTGAGTTCAAGCCCCTGGACTGGCAAAAAAAAATAATAAATTAAAAAACTTTTTAGATTGTTTTTGAAACATGTTGAATGTTTTTTGCTATTGTTGTTTTGTTTGGGGGCGGGGTGGGGGGGGTAGCCAGTCTTAGGGCTTGAACTCAGGGCCTGGGAGCTATCCCTGAGTTTTGTTTTTTTGCTCAAGGCTAGATAGAACTTTGCACTTAAATCCTCCAATCTCAGCCTCCTGAGTAGCTAGGATTACAGACATGAGCCACTGGCACCCAAATGAATTTTGTATTTTTTTAAGAATAGGAATACTCAACCTTTATGACCATATCTGTTTCATATTAGAGAAAACCAAGGCACAGAGAGGTTAAATAATTTGCCTGAGGTCATACAGCTGATAAGTGTCCAAGATTTGCACCCTGGAGGTCTGATTTCAGAGCCTACATGCTACTGACCTGTGATGCTTCTTTGCTGAAGCCAGCACTTTGCTGTGTGGCCCTAGGCATGTCACCAGCTCTGTGTCTAGCTAGAGCAGATAGGAGCTTCTGACAGGCTGTCAGTGGCCATGTGCAAATATAAAGCAGCCCTCTTCCTGCCTTTATTTCACTACCTGATATCCTGATAGCTCTGCTCACTTACTTGGTTTTACTTAAGGTGTTATTTTGTTTCGTTTTGAGACAAGTTTCCTTACTGTGTAGTCCAGGCCGGCCTCAAACTCCCAAATGCTGGGATTCTAGGCACCCACCGCCATACCTGGCTGCTCACTTAGTTTTCTGTCCTGCTCACCGCTATCCTATGGGGCGGAGGGTTTTGTGGGTCTTGTTCCTCATGGGTAGGAATGGGAGTGGGAATGGGTGACTGTGACCTGGACTGGGGGTCATCCTGTGGCCTCCTCCCTGAACCCTGTTTTCTTTTCCACACAGGACCTACTGAGCTTCTCACTCCAGGGTGGTAAGTTGATTTGCTGAATTCTGTATATTGTGGGTACGAGGGAAGCCTGTGACAGGTGCACCACCTGTGGGTGGATTGGCACACAGGAACATTTGGCATAGAGACTCCCAGCCTGCAGCGTTGGCAGGGAGCTGGTTAGCACATCGGGTCAAACGCCCAATGCTGCGCTCACTGCTCACTTCCTCTTTCTTCCTCAGTCGCCCCGTGGCTCATCAAGAGCTCTTGAGCCCCCACTGCCCACCCTCCTGTATCTCAGCGACATTTCCCAAGACCTCCTTGCCTCATGCTCACCTGGTATACTCAGGAGAAAGACCAGCCACTCGAGTATAGCTCTTGGGGTGCTGGGGCAGGGCGGCGGGGGTGTCTCCCAGCCTGCTCACATGGGACCATAGCTACAGCTTCACGCCTCCTCACGTGATTCCTCAGTAACAGCTTCTCATTCCTGGAGATCTTCTGGGGAAAACCATGGCGCAGGCACACTAAATCCCTGCCCACAGGATTTCCCAGTTACGTTTTCAGCAGAGAGGTTCAGCGGCGTTCCCCTGCCCTGGTTGCGCAGTGAGCGGCAGCTGGGAATTCTACACTCTACTACTTTGATCCACAATGCAACTTCCAGTTTTCTGGTGGTTCATTGGAGATAAGAGTCTCATGGGAGGGCGGGGAATATGGCCTAGTGGCAAGAGTGCTTGTTTCATATACTTGAATCCCTGGGTTTGATTCCTCAGCACTACATATATACAAAAGGCCAGAAGTGGCGCTGTAGAGTGCTAGCCTTGAGCACAAAGAAGCCAGGGACAGTGCTCAGGCCCTGAGTTCAAGCCCCAGGACTGGCAAAAAAAAAAAAAAAAAGAGTCTCATGGACTTCCCTGCCTGGGCTGGCTTTGAACCACGATCCTCAGATGTCAGCCTCTTGAATGGCTAGGATTACAGGCATGCGCCATTTTTTTTTAACAGATGATACTGTCTAGTCCTTGCAGGTAGAGTTTACACTGTATGGGGCTCAGGCTGCTGGAGGGCAAAGCCCCACCCCAAGACAGAGAAGCCGACAGTGTGGCCGCCACCATGACAAAGCCACCTCATGTTGGGTGCATGTGCTATGCCAGGTGTGATTCTAGGGGGCCATGCAGGCATATAATTCCATGGCTCCATTTTGTAGGCCTGAGACTCACCCCTCAAAGCGAATGTGTGTGACTCCCTCCTTTGACAGGAGGAGAGATTGAGGCCCAGAGAGAGCAAAGGGCTTGCGGAGGACGTAGAGTGCACAGGTAGGCAGCGTCAGAAGCAGGTCACTGCCTCCTGGACCCGCACTGCCCTCTCCCCCATTCACTGGGTAGAAGACCTGCCCTTGACCATTTATCTGCACTTTCTCTTTCCTCCTCCAACATCCTGTCCCCTCTCCTTCCCTCCTGCACACCACAACTGTTGTGAGCACACTCAGCACCTAGCACCCAATATGTAGCCCTCTCTACTGGGAGCCACCTTGGAGCCGCTCTTACAGAATAACTGAGTGGGTTTTAAATGGGCTGGCTTGGCTTACCCCTGGCTCTTCCTCCCCTGACCCCCCACCCGGGGCATCCTCACAGACAGTATCTGAGCCAGCCTCGCTGCCTTTTTGTCCCTAGCCAAGCCCCACTTTGGCAAATGACTGGATGTTTCTGTGCCTCCATTTCCTCAGGTGTCGCATAGGAATAGCTTAGTGTTTACCTTGTCGAGTAGCAGTGAGGATGGGTTAAAGGAGATGGTGTATGTGGAGAGCTCAGGGCAGAGCCTCGGTGACAGTAAGGTTAGTGGCAGAGGGGAAAACGTGGAATCGGGAACCCTGGATTCTCTCAGCCTGTATCTGAGCCCATTTCTCTGTGACTTTGGTCACAATATCCCAGCAGTGCAACTTGAAGCCTAAATAAAAGGCAAGAAAAAGCCAGAAGTCCATAATGTATATGTGTGTGTGTGCGTGTGCACGTGTGCGCATGGCATGCACATGCACAGGTACTCGAGCCAGTACTGGGAATTGAACTCAAGGCCTGGGTGTTATTCCTTAGCTTTCTTGCTCCAAGCTTGCACTCTACCACTGGAGCCACAGCTCCACTTCTGGCTTTTATCTGTATATGTGGTGCTGAGGAATCGAACCCAGGGCTTCATGTATACGAGGCGAGCACTTTACCACTAGGCCATATTCCTAGCCCCCACTTCCAGCTTCTTGGTAGTTAATTGGACTTTACTGCCTGGGATGGCTTTGAACACAGATCTGCCTATCTCAGCCTCCTGAGTAGCAAGGATTACAGATGTGAGCCACTGGTACCTAGCTCATCAGAAAAGAAAAATTTTTTTAACCTGTAGGATCCTTGATTGACAGAACATAACCAAAGGTCTTATAAGGCGACAGTCAATGTCATAAGTGAACCAGTCATCTAAGTTCTTTCCGACAGGTTCCATGAGGGTAGAGCTCTTGTCTGGCTTGTTCACCATCGAATCTCAGCGTCTGTAACAGTGGGAGCTACGTGCTGGACCTTGAATAGTTGCTGAAAGAAAAGAGGGAAAGAGGAAAGGAAGGAGGGAGGGAGGGAGGGAGGAAGGGAGGGAGGGAATGATGGGTGGATGGATAAATGAGTGTGGGTGAGTAGATGGATGGATGGATGGATGGATGAGTGTAGGTGGGTGGATGGATAGATGGATAAATGAGTGTGGATGGATGGATGGATAGAAGGAAAGACCAGGTGCATGGAAAGATGGGAGAAGGAAGAATGAGAGTGGGAGTGACAGAGGATGGACAGATAGTCTTTCTTCTGAGAATGACCTTCAAACCTGCTGAAGGTGGTTTGCCTGAATACCCTTTTCCTCTTCTGGAGTGGATGGGGGAGCCCTGGCTTTTCCCCTGAGTATGAGGAGAGATGAATAACCCAGGAAATCAATATGAAAAACTGCCTTTCTCACCGCTTCCTGGAAGGTTGACCTTTACTGGCAGTTTGGGGCTCTTAGTCACAGTGAGGCCTTGCTGGCAGCTGGCTGGGAATTTTTTTTTTTTTTGCATAGACTAATCATTTTTTCTCTTCAGGTAGCAACCTGCTAAGCTCCTTACCAGCTGTAGAAACAAGTCTTACATAGTCTTCCCCCCCCTGTGCTGGAGTTTGGACTCAGGGCCTCATGCTTGCTTGGCAGTTGCTCTACTTTGAGTCATGACCCCAGCCTTAAAACATGTCTTATAGAATACAGTAAACACTGAGCTGATAACACTAACTCAGCTTGGCTCCAGTGATGTTCAGAGTCGGAAAGCCCTCTGTCGTGGTGGGTGGGGGCGTCCTGTCCACTATGGGGGTGTTTGACAGTCTCCTGGGCCACTACCCACTAGGTGCCAGTAACACTTCCTGAGTTCTGACATCCAAAAATGTCTTCACACATTGCCGAATGCCATGCAAAGAACAAGCCCAAAATGTGGCTGTCTCGGGCGGGGCCCGTGTAATCTTTACAAGTCCTTCTGGTTGTTCTTTAGGCCCCTTATATAGGCTGAATTATTGCACAGTGTATAAATGTCCAATAAGCTACTGAAATACATCCTGCAGTCTGCATTTACAGGGAGGAAATGAAGGCCTACGAGGGTTTAGTCAGTAGCTCAGGATGACATTTCAAAGTTTCAAAAGTCCACTTAAGGCAAGGTAACTCTCATGAGCTCTGAGTGGCTCAGGGAAGTTTGTAATCCAGGGTGAAGGGTGGTTTCCGCCCCCTGGCTCTGCATCTGTAATCTGACCTGGAGGTGAAGAGGCCAGCAGGAGAACCAGCAGGTGTAGCCCGCACTTGAGCTACAGCAGTGCATACGGCACACCTAGCTCTACTTTCTGCAGAAAGTCTTTAATTACTAGATTGCACCCCTACTTCCTAATGAATCAGTGCTAAGACGTGAGTCTTTGGCTCTCCTGACCCAGATACCGGGTTTTCTGCCAACATCCTTGAGATTGAGACAGTTTATAATCAATATCGAAACCACCTTGTTTGTTTATTCAGTAAATAAGAACTCTTATGTATAGTCAGCCCTGGAGTTTGGTTGTTTTATTTTTTTTTTTTTTTTGGTCAGTCATGGGGCTTGAATTCCGGACCTGGGTGCTGTCCCTGAGCTACTTCGCTCAAAGCTAGCTCTCTTACCATTTTGAGCCACAGCACCACTCCCAATTCTCTGGTGGTTAATTGGAGATAAGAATCTCATGGAAGCCAAGGTGGTTCACATCTGTAATCCTAGTGACTCAGGAGGCTGAGATCTGAGGCTCAAAGCCAGACCAGACCAGACAAGAAAATCCATGAGACTTTTATCTCCAGTGAACTACTCAGAAAAGGATGGAAGTGGTGCTGTGGCTCAAGTGGCAGAGCACTAGCCTTGAGCACAAAGAGGCTCAGGGACATCACCTAGGCCCTGAGTTCAAGCTCCAAGACTGGCAAAAAAAAATAAAAAGTCTCATGGACTTTCCTGCCCAGGCTGGCTTTGAACCACAGTCCTCAGATCTCAGAGTCCTGAGTAGTTAGGATTACAGGCCTGAGCCACCAGGGCCTGACTCCTGGGGATAATTTTAATAAAGATACTTGCCAAGGGGCTGGGGATATGGCCTAGTGGCAAGAATGCTTGCCTCGTATACATGAGGTCCTGGGTTCAATTCCCCAGCACCACATATACAGAAAATGGCCAGAAGTGGCGCTGTGGCTCAAGTGGCAGAGTGCTAGCCTTGAGCAAGAAGAAGCCAGGGACAGTGCTCAGGCCGAGTCCAAGCCCCAGGACTGGCCAAAAGAAAAAAAAAAAAAAAAAAAAAAGATACTTGCCAATAGCCTGATATCTGCCTGAAACTCATTTTAGACCCCAAACCCAAATTCCAGGAGTTCCACATGCCAAGCCTGGCCACTATACGACAAATAAAGAGAGAAGATGAAATGCAGAGAAAGGAAATGTATTACATAGCACAGACAGGCTATGGGAACACTGCCCTTCAGTTGACCTTCAGTGGTCCTGTGGGGGTACAAACATGAGCTTTAGGTTTTATAGACAAAGAACTGGGGGGTAAGGGAGAGAGGCAGGCATAATAAACAGTCTCATTCAGGGTGTGGTGAGGTTGATTCTGACGTCAGTCCTTTTCTTGGAAGAGGTTCTGGAGAAGTTGTTACTGTTGTCATGACTGGTCAGGATAAACAGGTCATCGGGAATGCCCAGGGGTCTGTTCCAAGGATACGCTCTTGTTCCTTGGAAATGGTTTCTGTCCTCTCATGAAGATGTTATCTGTCAGTTCCGTCCTTCCTGGATTGCAAGGTGACCACAGAGAGACTGGCCCAGAGCAGACACGTACAAAATGAATGCAGGAACACCCAGCTTTTCTCCTATGTTTAGAATGAGTATGCCCATCAAAAGCAGCTTTTAAGTATCTCTTACAAGCTGAGTGCTTTCTCTTTCTTTTGTGTGTGTGTGTACCTGCGTGCACACATGCACACACGTACTGGGACTTGAGCTCGGGACCTCTAGTTCCCACTGACAACTGCACTTTACCACTTGAGCCATGCCTGTATTTCTAGCTGTTTGTTAGCCAATTGGAGATAAGACTATTGCTTGTCTACCTAGGCTGGCTCAAAACTGCAATTTTCTAGAACTCAGCCTTCTGAGTAACTAGCAGCCATGGTGCCCAGCATCAGAGTGCTTTCTTTACAGATACTAATTTGTTTAAGGCCCATCAGGCCTTGGGAGACAGATGCTATGACTGCCTCTGCTTTATAAGAGGAGACCACAGCAGAGAATAAAATCACCCAGCTAAGGCCACACACATAAGAATGGGGAGCCAGGGTTCTAACCTGGCATTCTAAGGCCCACAGTCCACCTCCTTGCTGGCCTGCCTTCCTGTGGACATGCACAGAGACCCTGAGCATGAGTGAGGGTGGATGCAATGTGTGGCGTCGCCCACCTTGCTGATAAACTACAGCCCCCAGAGGGGCTCCACTACCACTCTCTCCCTTCTGGGGCAAACCCTATGGACCATTCTAGAAGCTTAAAGCCAGTGCTTGGTAGCAGACAGGTGGCATGGGGTGGGAATTCAGTGTGGCTTTTTTCATTTGAAAACTGTCCCTTGGGGTAAGGACAGGGTTGATGCTGGTGTCTAGGGGAAATGTAATTGGGAAAGTAGGTGGGTGAAAGGAAGTGCTGTAGGGAGGAGCAGGAGGGACACGAGTGTGGCCTTGAAGTGTGTCCTCAGACCCCAGGGAAGAGGGGGTAAGGAGCCCACTCTGGCACCATACTAGGCAGCTTACCTGGCAGCCCTATCTCCAGGTGGCTCTTAGCATGACTTATCAGAGTGGATGGAAGAAATACCACAATTCACCACAGAGAAAGCATTATTACAGCCAAGCCTTGGGTACACTCCTATAATGCTCGCATTTGGGAGGCTGAGGCAGGAGGATCAAGAGTTCAAGGCCATCTTGGACTACATATGGGAACCTTGACCCAAAAAATCAAAACACAGACACAAAAATGTAGTATTAACTGGGGATACACAGTGAATTTGGAATTTATCTTCTGGAGGGAAGACAAACAATAAATGTGTAGGCAAATTTAAAAAAAAAACAATTGTTGGGTTTGTGTATGTGTAGGTATGCTGGCCCTGGGACTTGAACTCAGATCCTAGGTGCTGTCCCTGAGCTTTTTTGTTCAAGGCTAGTGCTCTGCCACTTGAGCCACAGCTCCACTTCTGGCTTCTTTGGTGGTTAGTTGGAGATAAAAATCTCCTGGAGGGGCTGGGAGTGTGGCTTAGCGGTAGAGTGCTTGCCTGAAGCACTTTAGTGAAATCCTAGGTTCAATTCTTCAGTACTGCATACACAGAAAAAGTTAGAAGTGGCACTGTGGCTCAAATGATAGAGTACTAGCCTCGAGCAAAAGAAGCTCAGGGACAGTGCCCAGGCCCTGAGTTCAAGCTTCAGGACTGGCAAAAAAAAAAAAAAAAATCTCATGGACTTGTCCTTCCTGATCAGGCTTTGAACACAGATCCTCAGATTTCAATCTCCTGAGTAGCGAGAATGACAGGTGTGAGCCACTGGCATCCAGCAAACACACCACACACACACACACACACACACACACACACACACACACACACACACATAATTTTCAATGGTGATTAAAAAAAAAAAGACTTGCTGCTGCAAAGGGACAGGAAGCAGGGGAATGAATCAGAGAGGGCTTCTGGGAGCAGGTGGCCCAGGTCCTTAACTGAGCCATGAGCAGGTCTCAGAATGTTCCAGGCATTGTCAGCTCTGGTGCTAAAAGTCATTTGCCCCTTGAAGCGAAGATCCTATCTAGAGGAAGCAAGAGGTCCTTGCCAGTTGGTCCCCTCCCTATCTCCACATTTCCTGGGAGAGCCAGACCAAAAATGGAGGTGAGAGGGCTGGGAATGTGGCATGGAGGTAGAGTGCTTGCCTAGCATGCATGAAGCTCTGGGTTCCATTCCTCAGTACTACATAAATAGAAAAACCCAGAAGTGGTGCTGTGGCTCAAGTGGTAGAGTGCTAACCTTGAGCAAAAAGAAGCTCAGGGACAGTGCTCAAGCCCTGAGTTTAAGCCCCAGGACTGGTTAAAAAAATAATGGAGATGAGAAGCAAGAAAGGCCATGCATGCTGCTTTGGGCACATGGGGCACAGCGGAGACTCTAGCAGGCCAGGAAGAAGTATGGCCAGCCACTGGGTCAACATGACTTCATTGCTTCCTACATACTCCAGTCATTGGTGAGGCAATGGGAAACAGCAAGGAATGAGGCAAAGGGCCCTATCCTTTGGCAGGGGATGGCATTGGGGCGGGGGGGGGGAGCATTCTGATGGGCTGAGCCACACAATATTATCCAAACAGAAGGGAGAGGAGGAAATGGTAATGGGAAAAGGATGGACTTAGAAGTGAACTGCTCTACTTCAGAAGCCATCAGTCTCCAAAGAGTTGAGATTTGGCTAATGGAAATGAGCCAACCTGGCAGACCTCTTGGAGAAGGGCTTACGAGACAAAACAGTAAGTGCAAAGGCCCTGAGACTGGCATGTGCTTGGTAGGACTGATGCTGATGCCTGAAGCACAGAGTCACAGTAAGAGAAATAGGAGAGGGTGGCAAGAAGGGTTTGGCTATCTTACAGATCTAGGAAGAAATCTAGACTTTATCCTGAGGGTATTAGAAAGTTACTGGAAAGTTTTAAGCCAAGAAGCGAGTATAGACGTGACTCCTTCTAGGTTGGAGGCAGATGGAATACAGAGGCCAGAATGAAAGATGAAGCACCACAGGGTAGCCAGAGGCTGTTGAGGAATTTTCAGTCCCAGTGGGAGGCAGTGGCAGTGGGGAAGGAGTGAAATGCTCAGATGCAGACTGTAGCTTAGAGACTCCGCTGCCAACATTAGCTGGTAGATTGGGTGTCAGGATGACCAAAGGACAATACCCAGGCATTTGGCCCAAGCTCCAGGGTGGATGTGTGAACAGGGACCTATTAGATAAACAAAATAGATCTTTAGGAGAACCAAGACCAGGAGAGCCTCACCTGCCTCCAAGCTCAGCTTCAAGACCAGCAGCCCAGCCTCCAAAGTCCTTGAAATGACCTTGAGGGACAGCAGGCTCTCCATGCCTGACATTACCTCAGGAATCATAATTACCTGTGCACGTGGCAGCCAGGAATCTAGAAATTCTATCACTGCAACCTTGACCCCTCAAGTAGGTATTAGCCACTAATTATAATTGCAATCCATGAATCATCACAGCCAAGCCTTGGTTCCCACAGCCCAATTATCACCTGGGTGAAGCAGGTGCTTCTGTTCAAAGGAAAAGGAACTCCTTTGTCTGCAGACCTTTCATTAATCTGATGACTCTGAGACACAGCCTGTATGCCGGCACGTAGACAGCACCTAAGCAGATCTCAGCACCAATACCCCCCCATTTGAACTTGAGACTTCAAGCTTGCTAAAGCCAGTATTTTACCACTTGAGACACAGCCATACACACAGACAGTCAAGGATTTTATTTTATTTTTCAGATGGGTCTTGCTCTTCTTTCCCCAGCTTACCTCCAATCTTGATCCTCCTTGCCCCTGGCCTGTAAAGTAGCTGGGACTCTAGGCACAGAATGGAGCAATCATCTGGGGCTCTCCAGATGGCCCAATGGAATAACAAGGGCCTTGCATACATGACAGGGAACATCAACAAAGAAAGAGGCATGGTGGCAGAAGTAGAGGCCAGAATGATGTGGCCACAAGCCAAGGGGTGGGGGCAGCCTCTAGAAGTTAGGAAAAGCCAGCAACAGAATCTGTCCTAGCACCTCTAAAGGGGGAACACAATCTTGCTAACATGCAGGATCTCAGGCCACAGAGGTGCTAAATTTGCATTTCCTGAAGCCACTAACAGTATGTAAAGGAGACCAATCCATTGGTTTTCATGGAGTACTGCTATATGTGGTCAAGCTACAATCTCAGGATCAGAGGGCACAGTAACCCAAGGCTCCTTTGACAGAAAACAGCAGAGGGGGGCGAAATGGCGAATTTGTCTTGGAAAGTGCGGGCACTCAGCAGCAGCAATGCAGCCTGGTGTTCTGGACACTAGTGGACACTGCCGAGGACCAACAGGGGCTGGGGGGAGAGCGAGCTTCAGTTGTGATTACTGTAAACATCTCTGTGTTTAGGAACTCCATCTGATGCTTTGCTTGTGTTGTCCCTTCTGTCTTTGGAGGAGGCTACGATGCCCGAGCCAGAGTCCTCGTTTGCCATGTGACTTCTCTGCTCCACATTCCCCTGGAGGACCTGGATGTCCTTGAAGAAACATTCCTCGAGAGCCTGAAGGAAGGCAGAGAAGAGGAATCTGAGTAAGAAAGCCCTGCATTTCCACTCAGGGGTCCTTTGCCGATCATGATGACCTTCCCCTGATTGAGGCTGAAGGAGCATTGGATGGAGTTTCAAAATTGCCTTGGCTCATTGTGTAACCTTAAGAAGTCCCTTACCCTCTCTGAGCCTCAGTCCTCACTTGCAAGAAGAGGGGGACCAAATAGAGAGTTACTAAGAGTGATGCATCTGACTTGAATGTCCTAGAGCCCTGACACCCTGCTCTACCTCAGGCCCAGTGACTGGGCCTGAGTGACCTGGGTTCAGATTCCACTTTGGACACCTATCTGCTGTCTGACCTTGGGCAGCTAGCTTGCCACCTCTCTCTAAACTGCAATATTCAGTGTCTGTAAAATGGTGATAGGGATAGTGGCCTTCAGGGCCATTGGGAGAAAAGAACATTCCTGTAATATAAAACTCTGACCAGGCCTGGTGCCATAGCAAGTACTCTGTGATGTGGCTCATCCCTTCCCCCACATGCCCCACACACATCTGACTCCTCCATGGCAGAGCCTCTGCTATTCTGTCGGTAACTTGGCCACCGCACTGCTCCTTGGAGAGAACGCCTAACACAAAAATCTGAATCCCAGTGCAATAAATCAATCCCAGCCACAGCCTGATTGTGGGTTGCTGGCACCAGGCACGTCGGCCCGGCCCTGAGTCTCGCTCATCTACAATGTCTCAGGGGTTGCTCCAGTTCATTCTCCCAGTTGGAGATTTAATCCCGTTGTCAGGTTCAGAGTCAGAAACAGCCTCGTGCCAGGGTTTATGGGGCAAAGGGAATGGGTGTTACCTCGAAAAAGAGGAGGAAACGTGGTTTGTTGAAATGACCTCGAAACATTCTTGCTTTGTCTCTCAAACTGTACGAGCAAGAAAATAACCTTGATCCAAGCAAGTTACCATAACTACAAAATCTGCCCCAAGTACTTTGAAAGCACCAGAAAGAGGGAGGGTCTCCTACAACTTCAGATTAAAGAATCGCTCATTTATTGGTTAGAAATCTTTTGCCGATACTGAACCTTTGAACCTTTGAACTCAGGACCTTGCATTCTTGGCTTGGCTTTTTTCACTCAATTCCACTTCTAGCCTTTTGTGTTTAGTTAGAGATAAAAGTCTCACAAACTTTTCTGCCCAGGCTGGCTTTGAACCTTGATCCTCAGATCAAACCTAGCCTCCTGAGTGGCTAGGATTACAGGTATGAACAGAACCTGATCATTAGCTGAAAAATTCTTACCAGAAAGAAACAAATTACCCAGAGGTATTTGTTCTGTGAACATCAGTAATCTAGATCACAGAAAATGGAAAACAGAAGTTCTAAGGCAGCCCAGCTCTGATGCAGTATGACCTTGAGCACCTGATTCAACTTCCCTGTGGCTCAGTTTCCTCACTGCAAAATAGGAATAATAGTAGGCCCGGGGCTGGGACTATGGCCTAGTGGTAGAGTGATTGCCTCATATACATGAAGCCCTAGGTTCCATTCCTCAGCACCACATACATGAAAAAAGCCAGAAGTAGTGCTGTGGCTCAAGTGGTTGAGTGCTAGCCTTGAGCAAAAAGAAATGAGGGACAGTGCTCAGGCCTTGAGTTCAAGCTCCATGATTGGCAAAAATAAATAAATAAATAATAATAATAATAGTAGGCCCTCTCTCATGAGTTTCTCACAGGCTTGGAAAACGCTACGTAGGCCTGACTACAACTTGCTATTTCTTTTAATAATTATAATTACTTAGAAATGCTCTCCCCAGAAATATGGGTAGCTTTAGGATTGTGGTTATAGAGCTCAGATTCTGCCTGTGGTTCCCAAAAGTATCTCAGATCCAGGGAAAGCACCATAACAACTCTTTAGCCTGGAGACCTGGTTCTCTGCTCAGATTCTGCCACTAACTTTCTGTGTAGCCTTAGGAGCGTAGCTTGTCCTCTCTGGACACCAGCCTCCATTTTTTCCCCAGTGAATTAATTGTAAGTCTGTATGTACCCTGAATGGATCTGATTCTGCATAAGTTTCTTTAAACTTTTTCTGTTTCTGGAAGGTGCTAGGCTTTAGAATGTAATGTGGTACCCAGGTGTTCTGCCCAGGCTGACTTCAAACCACAATCCTCTAGATCTCAGCCTCCTGAATTAGCTAGGATTACAGTGGGAGCTCCTTGACTAAGTTCCTACTAATAAATCTCCAGTGACTGTGAATGTTCCAACATTTCACGCTTGTCCTGTTAACTCAAAAGTTTCTGTTTAGGTGCTAGGCAGGTCTTCTCTGCCTTATACTTTTTTTTTTTAATTTAGCCTGCATTCCCCCTCTGGTTTCATAGTGAGTGGGGGACACGTCACTGCAGGAAGGTGGTCTGTCCTCTGCTTGCTGGAATGATCTTCCTGCTATCTCCCCCTCCCAGGCCCAGGGGTAGCAGCAGAGGATGGAGAGCTGGAAGTGTATGACCTGAGCCTCAGGTTCAGGGACCTCCTCCCTCGGTTTCTAGCTGCAGCCCAGGCAGTGCTGCTGGTACTCGGAGCCATGGCCACACGCCTCCTCTCCCCACCATGCCTGCTCCTGTGGTGTGCTGGGATTTTTTTTTTCTACCCTCCGGCCTTGAACCCTACCAAAAATCCAATAATTTCCATCCTCCCTGTTTAAACCAAATTAAGAACCATCAGTTAAGCATCAAATCAATTAAGGGTCAAAGTATATCACCAGCCTCTGTTTAGAAGGAAATTCTCATTAGTAACAAGAAAAATGATAATAGCAATAAACATATTGAACAGTTATGATAGGCCAGTCATTATATGTGAATCATCTCATCTCGTGAAGATCTCACAAAACCCCTGGAAATTATATATCATTATTAGTTGGAAAAGAAGACTTAGATATAAATGCAGTTGATAGGCTAGGTACAGGCTCACACCTATAATCCTAGCAACTCAGGAGGCTGAGATCTGAGAACTGCAGTTTAGAACCAGCTAGAGCAGAAAGGTCTGTGAGACTCTTACCTCCAATTAGCCAGCAAAAAGCTGGGAATGGCAAAGAGCCAGCCTTGAGTGAAGGCAAGGGACAGCACCCAGGCCCTGAGTTCAAGCCCTAGTACTGGCATAAATTAAATAAGTGTAATCTATACATAGTCATAGTAAGTGGATCCATCTATCAGGATAAGGAGATTTTGCTGCTGTAACAAATGAGCCCTTCCCCTCAATCTCAATGGTTTATAGCATTGACAGTTAAACCTTATGCCCATAACTTCTACACTGCAGACTGGCCATGCCTTGCCTTCACAATGACTTCATTCTGGACTCCAGGCTGATACAACAGCCCCAGTCTTGTCTAGAATGTTGTCAGTCTGGGGCTAGAGTGACAGAAGACCTGTCAGGCTCCCCTACAGTTCCTTAAAAATCCTTCCAGAAGTGGCTCACATCCCCACTCTCATGGCATTGGTTAAAGCTGGTCATCGGTAGTCAGTTGACAGAGCAATGATGTACACTTGGGTCATCCTCTATCTCGGCATTTCCACATCCCCCAGATTCAACTAGCCATGGCTAGAGAATATTTTTTAATTAGGTTTGACTGGATATAGTGGTGCATGCCTATAATCCCAGCCCTCAGGAAATGGAGATAGGAAAATCATGAGTTTCAGTCTAGCCTCAGCTATATAGTGAGATCAAGCCCCCCCCCAAAAAAAAATAATAATTAGGTCTGGTACTAAACAGGTCCAGCCTTATTATTATTCAAGATATATACATAGATGTATACATTATATAAGATATACACATGTTCATATAGGTACAATAAATAATCTAAACATGGTTAAAGTAGAAGCGAGAATTGCATAGGTTAGAAATAAATACTGCACCTGTATTTATTAGCCCTTGGGGGGGGGGGTGCCCTGGAACCAATTCCCTGTGGAAGCACAACTGTAGAATCTTCCAGTAAGGGAGAGAGATGTGAGTAGCTGACAAATGGTGATAAACCCTGCACAGAAGAAGGCACCAAGCCTCCGCATGCAGTTGAGATCTGAACACCAGACTAGGCCCCTGGCTCTGAGTGCCCCCCCCCGCTTCTCCCTCCCTCTGCAGAGGTGCATGGTCCTGCACCAAGAGGGGGCACAAGTTTCTTGCATTGGCTTCTGTTTGTCTCAAAACAGTAAGAAGAGCCATGCTTTACCCTCTGCCCCCTTGGGTAGGCATGGAGAACTGAGCTGGCAGGAAGCCAAAAAGCATGCCCAGTCCCAGAATGCCCAATGCAAGTCCATTTCTGGGAATGGGCAGGAAACAAGTGGTGGACCCCCTGGCTTTTTCTGCTCACAGATAACACAGTATCCCAAAGCACCTGAAAATTGTCTATTTGCCAAAGGAGGAACCAATTTAATCCTCACCAAGCCATGCTCTTGTGAGATATTATTGCCCCCATTTTACTAAGAGGAGACTGAGGCTCTGGCCAATATGGTAGGATGCTCTGAAAGTAGCCACGATTTCTCTCTTAACCTATCTGCAATGTGAGGACCACAATAAAACCATTTCCTAGAATAAGATAAAGCGTAAGAAGTCCAAAGCACAGAAGCTAGTGTACAGGCATCCCTTACTAAATATTAACCATTTTTCCTCATTTCTTATCACCATGATTTGCTGTCACTCCAATGAGTGTCCAAACTCCAGCTTCTGTTCAGAGGTCCCCCATCGCAGCCACTCCACCCCAACCTCTGCCTCTCCTCTGGCTGCCAATCAAAAAAAAAAATGGCTGAGGGCTACAGACCCCAAAGGAAAAGGGGGTTCACAAAGCCTGAGCCTCAGAGTACAGCCCCGCTCAGTACACACCTGACGCCAGTTCATCCCAAATGCTTTCTTTCCTGCTGCTAGCATCCCCAGCACTTAGTCTCCAGCTTGGAAGCAGCTAGCTATTGCCCCAAGGCCAAGGTCTCCTGTGAAGAAATGTCTCTAACCCATCCTTGGAGTGATTCCTCAAGGGGAAATGGGTTTTCAGGTGTCCCCAAGGGAGGTGGGATCCAAAAGCAGGATGGGGAAGAAGGGAGGGAGGAGGGAGGGGAGGGAGTCACTCTGTTGAAAGGTATTCTTCGTGCTTCTCTATTATTATTGTCTTCTTTTCATTATTCAATTGCAATCCTGTTAGATGGACTTGTTAGGTAAGTAGTGCGCCTTGTCCACTGAGATTCCCCTACTAGGTTTCAGAACAGGTTTTCTTTCTTTTCTTTTCTTTTTTTAATGTGCCAGCTCCTTTTGCTCACAGCTAGCACTCTACCATTTGTGCCACAGCTCCACTTTCAGCTTTTTCTGTAACTAATGGGAGATAACAGTCTCACAGACTTTCCTGCCCAGGCTGGCTTCAAACTGAGATCTGTAGATCTCAACCTCCTGTGTGGCTAGGATTATAGACATGAAGCACCAGTGCCTAGTTTTGTGGGTTTTTTTGTTGGTTTTTTTTTTTCTATTTTCTTTTTCTTTTGTTTGTGTGTGTCTGTATTAAGGATTGAACTCAAGGCCTGGGGTACTGTCCTTTAGCTTTTCATTCAAGCCTGGTGCTGTACCACTTGAACCACACCTCCACTTCTGGCTTTTTGGTGGTTAGTTGAAGAGAAGAGTCTCCTGGACATTCCTGTTTCTGTGAGGCTGAGATCTCAGCCGCCTGTATGGCTAGCATTACAGGCACGAACCACCAGCACGTGGCTAGCTTCTGCTTCTTAAAAGCCTCAGTGGCCCTGGGTGACTTTGGTAGCCTAACTACCCACCATTGCTCTCTCCTGAGGTGAGGTGGGGTCGGGGCTGGTGAAGTGGGCAGTCTCAAGGGGTCCTAGCCATAGCTGACCCTTCAAGGTCAACCTCTCCATCCCCAGAATGGCAGAGGCATCCCGGAAGAAGAAAGAAAACCGGAGGAAATGGAAGCGCTATCTCCTGATAGGCCTGGCGACAGTGGGGGGCGGAACAGCGATCGGTAAGGCCAGCTGGGCAGGTGGCACATAGCAGTCTAGACTCACAGCAAGAATAGAGAGGGCAGGAGGTGTGCTGGGAGCGGGTCAGTGCTACATATACTACTTAGCAATGTGACAAGTTGCAATCGGCTGGGTGCTGATAGCTCACACTTGTCATCCTAAAATACTCCGGAGGCTGAGATCTGAGGATCGCAATTCAAAGCCAGCCTGCGCAGGAAAGTCTGTGAGACTTCCATCTCCACGAAAACTACCAAAAAGCTGCAAGTGGAACTGTGGCTCAAGTAGCAGAGCACGAGCCTTGAGCAAAAGCAACTCAGAGACATTGTGCCAGCCCTGGGTTCAAGTCTTAGGACCGACACCAAAAAGTAAAAAGAAAGTATCTGTGGAAGGTGGTGGTAACTTATGGGGTCAGAACACACGAAGGCGTGTTCCAACTCCCACTTCCACGCATGTGGGCTGCTTTCCCTGCAGGTGTGACTGGAGGCCTGGCTGCCCCTCTGGTGGCCGCGGGAGCTGCAACCATCATTGGCAGTGCCGGGGCCGCGGCGCTGGGCTCCGTGGCCGGCATCGCTGTCATGACCTCGCTGTTCGGTGCAGCTGGAGCTGGTCTGACCGGTAAGGCTCAAAAGGAGCAGGGAGCCAGGTGCTGGTGGCTCACACCTGTCATCCTGGCTACTCAGGAGGCTGAGAGCCAAGGATCACGGCTCAGAGGCAGCCAGGGCAGAAAAACCTAGGAGATCCTTATTGCCTGCTAACCAGCAAAAAAGCCAAGGTGGAGGTAGGGCTCAAGCGGGAGAGCACCAGCCTGGAGCAGAAAAAGCAAAGCAAGAGCATGAGGTCTTGAGTTCAAGCTCTAGTACAGTCATGTGCGTGCGCATGCGCACACACACGCACGCACACACGCACGCACGCACATGCACATACACACACGAAATGGGGAATTGAGTGGGATTTTTCACCCAGAGTGGGTCAGGTCACTAAAGGACTCTCAGATTCTCCCTTGGGCGACAGAGGGGATGTAGCTTTGTCCCCTCTGGGTCCTACTTGTACCTGACTTGCAGCAGACCTCACAGAAACTACTAGACCAGCACTCTGCTTGGCCAGGGTAAAGACGAACCTGGCTTTCCGGCCACCCCACCCCCACCCCAAGTGCTTCCTAAGGAAGATTCCTGAGCCTGCACCCCTGCTCAGTGAGAGTGCAGGGCAGCCCGCCGGAGGCACGAGGCCTTCTCCTGGCCACAAGAGTGGCTTTTTATTCTCTGCAATCAGGAACCGTAATGGCACCTTAATGGGGCCACAGATAAAGTGCCTTTGTCCAGGGGCAGGGCAGCTGGTTAGTGCTTGCTGAGTGAGGATGTGGGCACGGACAGGAGAGGTACCACCCCCCTTCCAGGATTCCTTCACCTCTGTTCCTGTTCTTGTGTGTCTGGATCTTTAGGATACAAGATGAAGAAGCGTGTTGGCGCCATTGAAGAGTTCACGTTCCTGCCCCTGACGGAGGGCAGGCAACTACACATCACCATCGCCATCACTGGGTGGCTTGCATCCGGCAAATACCGTGAGGACTAGGGGCAGAGGAGGACTGGGGGGGTGGGGAGTGCACTGGTGGAGTTGGGCTGCCAGACCTTGGGCTGTGTTCTTGCTTGCACGCAACTCAAGGAAACGGGCAGGAAGGGGCCCATATTGCAGAGGAGGAAACTGAGGCTCAGAAAGGTGAGATGACTTCACTTCTACATCCACCCGCCTATCCACTCACTCACCTACTGATTCAGCCATCCATTATCTTTCCATGCATGCACCCATCTGCCCACCCATCTATCTATCCAGCTAGCTACCCAGCATCCATCTATCCATCCACCCAACATCCATCTAACCATTCATCCACCTATCCATTCATCTACCCATCTACCCACCCATCCATCCATCTACCAGCATCCATTAGCCATCCACTCAGCATCCATCCACCCATCCATGCACCCATCCATCTATCTACTCGCTCATTGATCCATCACCCTTACACCTACTCACCTATATCACCCATCCATGCATCTACTCATTCATTTACCCATCTACCCATCTGTCCATCTATCCATCAGTATTTACAGAGTATCCACTCTCCTACCTACCTACCATCCAGCCACCCAGCAGTATGTATAAAGTACCGTACTTAACTGGGTTAAGCCAGCCTTAAGAACTCGGTGATGGACAGCCCAGTCATAGTGTCTGCTTCCATGGAACATACAAGACAGAAACAGGCCAAGTGATTATAGGGAAGCTTTATGGCTGGCACAGTTGGGAAAGCATGAATGAGCTGTTCCTGGGGGGAGGTTTTTAAAGGAAGTAGTATTTATGCTAAGGCCTGGCTGGTAGCTAATTGGGCAGCACAGTCAAAGGTCCTGGGGTACAAAAAGACCAAAACGAGAAGAGGATGATTGTGTCAAGTAGCCAGAAAGCCAGAATGAGCCATAGCACGAAGAGCAAAAAGTTTGAATTTGTCCTCAGAGCAAGAAGATAGCATAGGGCTTTTATTGCTCATGGGTGAGAGAGAGAGCAACACATCTTGGCTGTGTGACTTCAAAGTACATATTTATGTAACTTCCCCATGCCTCCGTGACTTCATTTGTCAAGTGGAACAAATGACTGCTGCTGTTCAGGGTGGCTACAAAGACTAGACAGCACTAGAGCAGCACCTGGTGTTGAGCTGGCATTCCAGGTATCAGCTCCCGGCTGGGATCTGGAGGAGCATGCTTGGGTGAAGAAAAAGCATCTTCATTGTTCTTTTCAGCAGTCTAGTGTGGGGGGGGGGGAGGGCGGTAGGGAGCAGGATGCCTAGAGGAGACATTGGGCCAGGCACCATGACACACCTGTAATCCCAGCTACTCCGGAGGCTCAGATCTGACAATCACGGTTCAAAGTGATTCCTAGCCTTTAGGGGGAAAAAGGTTATAGACAGTGTCTAGGCTCCAAGTTAAAGACCCAGTATTAGCACAAACAGAGAGGAGAGAGAGAGAGAGAGAGGAGGGAGGAGGGAGAAAGAGAAGAGGAGGGAAGGAGGAAGGAAGGGAGAGGGAGAGAGAGAGAGAGAATCCAAATTAGAGAAAGTTCTATAAGGAACAAACCATCACTCACTTCTGTCAGCTTGAAGCCTTATTGTCACTGAGTCTTGCTTGCAGATATGATGGGAATCATTGCTGTGTTATAATGAAGAAAGGAAACAAGGAAAGAAGGAAGGGAGGGAAGGAGGGAGGGAGGGAGAGAGGAAAGGAGGAAATAATGTTTACACTTCACCATCTAGATGGCCTTTGGTGGCTAAGGTACAGCCGTCTCTTCTATGAAGGTGCTTCCATTTCCTAGGAGAGGAAATCGAGGCTCAGAACATCTCCCCCAGTTTCCGGATGGATTACTTCCCGCTCCGTGGGCGTTAGTTCAAGGCAGCACTGAGTCACAGAGCCACACTGCTAGTCCTGTCCTAAGTCACAGCTTAATGCTCGACTTCTACAGGATAAGGAAAATACTATTTTATACACGGAGTGTCCTCAAACTTTTTTTGGGGGGTGGGGTACCAGTCCTGAGGCTTGAGCTCAAGGCCTGGGCACTGTCCCTGAGCTTTTACATTCAAGGCTGGTGCTCTCCCACTTGAACCACAACTTCACTTTCAACTTTTTGGTGGCTAATTAGAGATAAGAGTCTCCTGGATTTCCCTGCCCAGGCTGGCTTCAAACCGTTATCCTCAGATCTCAGCCTCCTGAGCAACGTGAGCCACCAGTACCAGGCTTAAGCTCTTCATTCTTAGCTCCGCTCTATGCAGGGAGGCACATAGTCTCTCTACTTCATAGAGAAGCAAAGAGAAGCTCAAGGTCAGATGGACGTGCTCCCAAGGTCCCCTAGCTACAGAGGAGCTGTGATCGGAGCCCTCCCTATGGTGGCCTCTTATCTGCCCTGCTGAAGGGGGCTGCCCACTGGCCCACCCCTGGCATTTTCTGCCATAGACAAGGCACAATGCCACCTACCTGTGTTCTCCCCAGGCACCTTCAGCGCCCCGTGGGCCGCCCTGGCCCGCAGCCGTGAGCAGTACTGCCTGGCTTGGGAGGCCAAGTACCTGATGGAGCTCGGCAACGCCCTGGAGACCATTCTCAGTGGCCTCGCTAATATGGTGGCCCAGGAGGCCCTCAAGTATACTGTGCTGTCAGGTAAGCTAGCCTCCCCTTCCAGCCAGCCATGGTAGGGTATACTGGTGCCATATCCTCGCATACCTGCAGGAGGCTCAGCCCTGTGCCAGAGATAACACAGTCACCTGCGTATGAGTCACAGGCCAACCACATAATGTATCTGTTAGCTACTGTTACATAACAAACCATCCCAAATGCATGGCCTGAAATCACAATCATTGGTTCTGATAGGTCTGAGAGGGTGTGGTTGAAGTGGGCTGATCCAAGCAAGGCTTACTCCAAAAAAAGAAATCAGTGAGTCTGCTGACTGACCACTGACCTAGGCTAGCCTGGGGCAGCTAGAGAGACTTGGCTCTGTACCATGTACCTCTCTGCCTGAAGTCAGCAGGCTAGCCTGTGCCAGTGGGGCAGGTACAAGACGGGCAGCCCCTGAGAGCCCAGCTCAAGCCCCACATTTCCTGACATCTCACTGTCTAACACAAATCACATGGCTGGTCCTTGCACAGCGAGGAGGCAAAAAGGGAAAGGAGAAAGGGGGGGGTGTGACAGAATGGAGACACCTTTGGAACTCCCACCCATGAAGGTGCTTGGGCAGGAGACGTAGATTGTGCATGGGAAATGCCACACAGGTCAGATTTCTCCTTGAGTTTGACCAAACCCGGAAGACTTGCAGGTTGCGTGTTAGAGACAGCAAGCATTCACCACGGCATCTGCCAGTCCTCAGGAAGACTTCCCATTTCCTCGCTGATCTCCCCAGGTATTGTGGCAGCCCTCACCTGGCCAGCCTCCCTCCTCAGTGTGGCCAACGTCATCGACAACCCCTGGGGTGTGTGTCTCCACCGGTCAGCAGAGGTTGGCAAGCACCTGGCTCATATCCTGCTCTCCCGGCAGCAGGTACCTGGGAATGGCAGCTGGAGGGTGGCCGAGGGGACCGTGAGGGGCTTGCCTTGTGCGCGGAGGTGAGCCCTAGCCACAAGTCCGCTTTGAGGTGGCCCAGGAGCTTGGGGGAGTAGGTGGTCTCTGCTGCTGCTCCAGTTGAAGGCGTGAGTGTCCCAGGATGCTCTGGAATTCTGGATGGGGCATCTCCAGCAGGTAATGAGGATGAGCACCAATGTTGAGACGCCATAGCCATGAGGACCTTCCGTGTGGCTGTCATCGAGAGAGGCTGGAGATGGTTTGGCTCGCTGGGGCAATGTTGCCGCGGGCACGTCAGGATCTGCTCGTGGTGGAGTGAGCGGGCTAAGTGCACCCACAGCCGCTCCTGGCTAGAGATGGGGCTTCCACGCACCCACAGCCAAGCTGTCGTGAGAAAAAACAAAAACAAAAACAAAAACCCTTGGTGCTGCGAATACTCAAAAATGCTTAAGAAGAAGAAACATCAAGGGCTGGAAATATGGCCTAGAGGCAAGAGTGCTTGCCTCCTACACATGAAGCTCTCAGTTCGATTCCCCAGCACCACATATATGGAAAACAGCCAGAAGGGGCGCTGTGGCTCAGGTGGCAGAGTGCTAGCCTTGAGCAGGAAGAAGCCAGGGACAGTGCTCAGGCCCCGAGTCCAAGGCCCAGGACTGGCCAAAAAAAAAAAAAAAAAAAAAATCAAGATTTCTTAAAAGTTGAATCTAGGAAAGTTATACTTTCCAGAGAAATAGAATTATCCTCTTTAAAATAAACTCAAGCCAGGCGCCGGTGGCTCACACCTATAATCCTAGATACCCATGAGGCTGAGACCTCAGGATTATGGTTCAAAGCCATCCCAGGCTGACAAATCTGAGAGACTCTTATCTCCAATTAACTAGCAAAAAGAAAAAACAACTGAAGGTATGGCTGTACCAGTTGTGAGCCAAAAAGCCAAGCAAAAGTTCAAGGCCCTGAGTTCAAGCCTCAGTACTGCCATACAAGAAGAGAAAGAAGAAAGGGGAGGGAGGGAGGGAGGGAGGGAGGGAGGGAGGGAGGGAGGGAGGGAGGGAGGGAGGGAGGAAAGAAGGAGAAAAATAAACTGGAATAACTAGAGACAAGCATTTGAGACACAGTACCAGAAATGACTATGTGGCTGGAGTTTGGGTGCAAGAAAAAAAACAAAATAACAGTGGCTTAAACAAAGTACACCTTTATTTTTCCGGGGAAAACCTGAGCCAGCTCCCAGGCCCCCCAGGGGTATGCCATTGCGGAGAGACTAACGGTCTACATGTGGCTGAGCCATGTGGTTTTGACCTTCTGGCCCGAGGTGGCCGCACCTGAGGTCTAGGTAGCTAGACAAGGAAGAGCTGGAGGGAAAAAGCTGGAGAGCCAAGGCCTCTGCTGCCAACTGGTGCCTCGTTGGCCACAGCCTTGTCACGTGGTTGTACCTCACTGTCCCAGAAGCCAGGAAATACGGCCTTTATTCTGAGAGATGATGGATGCACCAGCTGAAGTTCAATTATTGTGGACAACACGGTTGGTAGACAGAGAGAGACAGCAGTTTCTGCCGCTGTGGGAATGTTGCCTGGGCAACTGATGATAACTCCGTCCAGTCTTTATCTTCGCCAAAAGCATGTGCGTGCACACACTTTGCATTCCCAAGGCCAGCAGTGCCTGGAGGGACTTCAAATCTCTTCCTCTGCTCCCTCATCCCAGGCCCTTGTTAGAGTTCATCTCTAGCTCAGGGCCTGTGCGCTGCCCCTGAGCTCCTCAGCTCAAGGCTAGCGCTCTACCACTTTGAGCCACAGCACCACCTCTGGTTTTTGAGTGGCTAATGGGAAATAAGAGTCTCACAGGGATTTCTCTGCCCAGGCTGGCTTTGAACCACGATCCTCAGATCTCAGTCTCCTGAGGAGCTAAGATGACAGGCGTGAGCCACTGGAACCCAGCCTGGTCCCTTTTATAAGAAACTGATTACCTCAGGCCCACCCAGATAATCCTGGATAGTCTCTCCACCAAGACCCTTAACTTGCTCCCATCTGCAAAGTCGCTTCCATTCCCAGGGGCTCCAGGGAGTAGGATGGAGAGACCGTGGTGGGAGGACCGTTATTCTGCCTCCTGCTTGGGGGTCTCAATACTGGGAGCCCCATCTCCTTCATTTTGGTGGTCCCTCATCCTGAGCTCTCCTCAGCTTTCCTCTGGAGTCGCAGAGGAATCTCCCAGCACCGCACACACACACTCCAGATTTCCAAAGACAGGAAGTGAGACATGAAGGGTGCATCTAGACGTCACAGCTTTTCCTGGTCTTCAGTCACTTGGCTGCCCTGAGCCGCAGAGGACTCCGGGTACCTAGGTACCCAAAAAACCTAGGAGTTCTAGTACCACACAGGATGAGGGGGCAGAGATATCAAGAGATGGCTGGCTGTTTTGCCATAAAAGTTCTGCAGAATTCAAATCTCATTTAATGATGAACATTCTTTGGTACTGAATGGAGTCGAGGAGGGAAAGAATGGCCTCAAAACAAGGAAAAGCCAGGGCAGCCACTGGAGCTCACCCCCTCCCTTTTCTCCTTCTGTGCAGAACTGGTACCCCAGCACCAGGTAGCGTTTTGTCTTTGGAGTCTTCTCATAGTAGGGCAGCCTTTGAATCTGACTCCCCACCTTATCTTACCACTTAGAACCAATACCTTTCTTTTTTTTTTTTGTCAGTCCTGGGCCTTGAACTCAGTGCCTGAGCTCTGTCCCTGGCTTCTTTTTTGCTCAAGGCTAGCACTCTGCCACTTGAGCCACAGCACCACTTCTGGCCATGTTCTGTATATGTGGTGCTGGAGAATCGAACCCAGGGCTTCATGTATAGGAGGCAAGCACTCTTGCCACTAGGCCACATTCCCAGCCCCCGAGCCAATACCTTGTGCTGCCTGAGACCTCGGGGTTCAGGGAGCGAATAGTGCGTACAGGACTCATGAAAGCAGAAGCATCCCTGAGCCTTGTGCAGGCTTTCCAGTCAGTGCCGATGCCCCGCAACGCTGCCTGACTCCCAGGCACACACCTCTGCCCTTTCCCCTCCCCTGCAGGGTCAGCGGCCTGTCACCCTGATTGGCTTCAGCCTGGGAGCCAGAGTCATCTACTTCTGTCTGCAAGAGATGGCACAGGAGAAAGGTGAGTCAGGCTCAATGTCCCAGACAGAAACTTCCCGGTGCCCTGCCCTCCCCGGCCAGAGGCCAAGGGATTTACCGAGTGTGTTTCTAGTTTCATAGAAATAGACACACTTCATTGGTTTAAAACATGGCAACACCAGTTAAACCATTTGGAATACTGACTCAAGTTTGGTGTGCATATGTGTACAAATTAGACCGGATGCATGACAGTCCCATGTGGCATTGGTGGTTCTCCTCTTGAACGAGAATGAATGGGATGTGTCCTCAGGACCACATTCCCTCTGAAGGTTCTAGAAAAGGATTCTTCTTTGTCTTTTCTGGCTTCGAGTGGCGGACAGTGTTCCTTGGCAATCCTTGGTGTCCCTTGGAAATCTCTGGCGTTCCTCGGTGACCCTTGGCATTCCTTGGCGTCCTTTGGCTTACAGACGGCTCACCCCAGCCTCTGCCTCATCTTTCCACAGTGTCTCCCTCTTCCTGCCTCTTCTCAGTCAGGACAGTGTTCATGAACTTTCCAGCCCACCAGCCCAGGGTGAGCTTATCTCCAGGTCCTTCACTTAGTTATGTCTGCAAAGACCTCTCTTTTAGCCCTAAGTGCTGGGTGGACAGATCTCCTGGGGCGGGGGGGGGGGGTCACCCTGGCTCTCCTCACAGACAGCTCTGTGTCTCTCGCCCTTAGTGCCATCCGCTCTGCACACTGACAGGAAGCCTGAGGGGGCCACCGCCCTGGGGTGGGTGAGTGTTGGGCTCTGGCTATACCTTTAAGGGGCAGTCCCGAGAGGCCTGCCTCTTCTCCCGCCCTGGGGCTGCTTGGCTGTTATCCACTCCTACCCCCTTCTGGGTCCAGAACCAGAAGAGGTAGCAAACCAGCCCCGCCACGTGTGTGTGTGAAAATGGCGCCGGGCCAGGCCCAAGGGGCGGTCCTATGGGATGTGATGACCACCCATAGCGGAAGTTCTGTGACATCACTATGATGGGCAGCTTATCAGCCTATCGCTAGTATCGCTAGTATGCAGTTGGTCCCTCCCCTTCCTGCCGCCATTACTGTTAATTAAACCCCTCCCCTGAGTAAAACCTGTGGAAGTTCCAGAAGCTTACCCCGAGACAGCCCGCGTGACTCCCGTGTTGTTCTTTAAGTGTGCGAGGGGAGGAGGGGCATCTCGCGACTGCACACCGCCAAGGTTTGCACACTGGGCCGCACTCCAGCTTTCCGCCTGGCGGGACAGGGCAGGATACGCGCGAGGGTGAAAGGGGTCCCAACAGGTGAGGGCTCCCTCTGCAGAGGAAAGGGGAAGGGGCGGCCTGAGGCATGAGCCACAAGAGAGAGATCAGGTGCACCACTGTTCCCAGGACACAGCTTCCCTCCCTCGGGGTGGCGCCTCGCCCATGAGAGCAATCACTAGGGCTCCAGAGCCAAGCAAAGGAGCTTGCACATGGGAGAGCCCTCCTCGTTCATATGCCTGCCTCTTGATACTGACTCACACAGCAGGCTTAAAAACAACCTGTTCACCAGGCCCTGACGGCTCACACCTGCAATCCTAGCTACTCAGGAGGCTAAGATCTGAGGATCTCCAACTCAAAAACCAGCCTGGGCAGAAAAATCTATGGGACTCTAACTCCACTGAAGCACCAAAGAGCCAGAAGTTGAGGTGTGGTTCAAGTGGTAGAGCACCAGCCTTGAGCAAAAAAATGCTAAGGGACAGTTCCCTAGCCTTGAGCTCAAGCTCCCCCCCTCCCCCCAGAAGCTGCCAGCCTAGTCTGCTGCAGGTGTGTGGGATTTGGAGTCCGGGCATTCAGTTTGAAACTCAACCCATTGCCAGGCCTGACCATTAACCTCTCTGAGCTCCATTTGACTCTCATGCAGCTCTGTGAAGCATAGTAGAACGGCATTGAGGTTAGTATGAGTCCTATATGGAGTTGTTTTTAACCAGTGTTTCTCATTGGGACAAAGTATCTCATCCACCTCTAAAGAAGAGGCTCATTTTAACTCCTAAAAATGGAGTTTTCCAGCCATTGTCACTTGGCCAGTTGCTTTTGAGCTTGGGGCAAAACAGAACATCTTAGTAGGAGCAAACGCCATGGTAGGAGCACATGGCATGAGAAGTTCTACTTATGGCCAAAAATTGAGAGGAAGAGGTGAGACTCCCAATATCCCAGGCAAGAGCATGCCCCCCAAGGACCTAACTTCTTCCTACAGTCCCCACCCCTTCTTCCTATAGGCCACACCCCCTTCCTCCTATTGTCCCACCCTTTCTTCCTATAGTCCCCACCCTCTTCTTCCTATAAGCTCCACCCTCTCCTTCCTGTAGGCCCTGCCGCTTGTTCCCATAGGCCCCACCCTCCTGTAGGTCCCGCCCCTTGTTCCCATAGGCCCCACCACTAGCACTATCATAGGCTATCAAGGAAGCTTTCAACACACAAAGGACACTTAGCCAAATACTGTGGCAATGACAAGGGGAAATGTGGGCCATATGAAGAGCCCTGCAAAGACTCACTGAGCATTTATAATATGCTGCAACTGTCCAAGCTTTGTAAATGGAAGTGTGCAAATAGATGGTGTCGCCACACCCACCTTCTTCTCCACAAGCCCTTGCTTGTGATTGGTAGGGCATCTCCCAGTCTCCAGCTGGCTGAGATCCTGAATGGATTCCTCCCTTCCCTCCCCTCCCCCCCCCATCCTCACTGCTGCTTGACTTCTAATTCACTTCACTCCAGCTTGCTGTCTGGCTTCAGGCAGCCCTGGTTATTTAACACCCAATTCATCTGCACACAGAGAAGACCCTCTCTAATTGCAGGAAAGCTGTCATTATCTGAGTAAGGGATGTAAAAGAGGAATTACTCTAAGGCATTGGATCCACTAATTGTTTTCTGGAGCCCTTGGGAGCCAGTAATGAAATGTAGCAACAAATCCTAGAGTCACCCAGAGCCTGGGGCCCTCTAGCCAGCCTCTCCTTCCTCCTCCCTCCCCACAGTGGCTGGTCCTCCTCCCTGAGAAAAACTGCCCATAGAATTAACCGTCTCCATGCTTTCTCTTCCTTCTGGGGTGATGCTGCAGACCCTAAGAGTTGCTTCCCGGCTACCATTCACAGGGGCCCCTTAGAGCCTGAACTGCTCTCCGGCTCAGTGTGGTCAGCTTCCTTGTCACCTGCAGGCCACTTGAGAGCAG
The DNA here is from genome assembly GCF_023159225.1 of Perognathus longimembris pacificus. Lineage (NCBI taxonomy): Eukaryota > Metazoa > Chordata > Mammalia > Rodentia > Heteromyidae > Perognathus > Perognathus longimembris. Next base: position 11,710,945 of record NC_063167.1, on the reverse strand, counting down.
GGATTTCTCTGTCTGACCTCATGCCCTCCTGTCCTTGAGATGAAAGCCCAAGGAGTGTATGCTCCATGAATGAATAGAACTTGACATCTGTTATTGTAAAAGCCTTCACCAAGTATCTGTCAGGATAGGCGAGGTTACACCTCAGTGACAAGCATTCCCAACTCTTTAGTGCTACAGCACAACTAACATGTGTTGCCTATCCATGGTGGGTGGGCGCAGGGTTGGAGGACCACCGGCTTCCGGCTCAGGCCTGGGCATGCAAGTAGCTAATTTATGAACAAGAGGCATGAAATGGGTTGTGAGTACTCCCTGTAGATAGGGATGATGCCCGTGGCCTTTGGTGGAAACCAGGGACATGAGCTGCCTCTACCAAGAGGACACTAGAGCTGGCAAGACCTGGGTCAGATAGTGAGGCTGTTGTCCGAACCTGCCGTGACATCCTTTCCCTGGAGCGGACTGTCCAGGGGGCACCGTCAGCTCAAGTGAAGATAACCACCTGCCAAATGGTTATGCCTTCAGGCAGGACATGGATATGGCCAGAACTCCCAGAGATAAATAGACCCCTTGGGGAAGGATCCATCTCCAAGCCAAAGGCATACATCTGCCTTGGAAGTGTCCCAGCTGATGGCACGCAGGGGTCTGCAGCCCGGAAGCACGGCCATCTGAGCGATCGCTGGGTGAGCGCTGGGCTCCGCATCACAATGGAGGGTTCATCTCTCTGTGTGTTTGCTTGAAAAGGATGTCAGGAACTGAACAGTTGGGAAGGGAACTGCGGGTGGACTGACTCATCACAGCAAGCTCAGCCAGGAAATTGCCACAGGAACTAAGAAATCAATTACTGCTTCCGTTTATGTATGCACTCATTCTCCCCATTCGTTCCAAAAGGCACTACATATTGTCTGGGCCCAGTGGCCCTGTCCCTGCAGTTGGTGGAGAGATCGGATGCTGAACTGGCATGCCATGGCGAGTATTCGCTCAGCAAATGAAAGCCTGTATGGTACTTACCAGTGGGGACTTAATGGTCCCTCCAGCAATCCTAGCTCACCAGCCCATCTGCAAGCAAGCTCTGTTTGCTTAGCTGTCCTACTCTCTTCAAGTTGGAAAAGAAGGAAGTGTGGCCACAGTTGAGAAAGACATGAATGAACAACTGGATGGAGAATCTGACAGCCTGAGTTCAAATCCAGACTCTGCTAGTTTCTATCTAGGTGCCCTTGGGCAAGTCACTTGAGCTGTCTAGGCTGCAGGCCAGTTGGTAAGATTGGGATGTAGACAAATGCCTCTCAGAGTTATTCTTGGATTTAATCGTGTGTGTGTGTGTGTGTGTGTGTGTGTGCGCACGTGTGCACATACACGTTAATCCTGGGGCTTGAACTCGGGCTGGGCACTGTCCCTAAGCTTTATTTTTTTGCTCAAAGCTGGCACTCTGCCATTAGAGCCACAGCTCCACTTGCAGCTTTTTGGCAGTCTATTGGGGCTAAGAGTCTCCTGGAGTTTCCTACCCAGTCTGGCTTCAAACCACAATCCTCAGATCTCAACCTTCTGAATTGCTAGGATCACAGGCTTGAACTACTGGTGCCTGGCTGGGATTTAACAACTTACTGATCACTTTTAATATGTTCCGGGTGATACACTGCCTTCTGTCCACTTTCTCCCCTTGAGCATCCCAACAGCTCTGCTGTGTAAGTGTGTTGATCGCCCCATCTCACCCATGATGTGATGGAAGGTGAAGGATTGTGTCTGTCTCATTCCTTTCCATCACCAGCTCCCGGCCTGAGACCTGGGAGGCTGATGGAGCCGCCATTTACAAATACTAGCTCTGGGATTCTGTGCCCCAGCCAGCCTGAGTGCTCGACAAGGTCTGCAGGATGGCAGATGACGCCATACAGTGCTTGCTACTGCAAGCTGGAGTAAAGAAGTCTTCTTTCTCCTTCTCTCCATCACTTTTGCCAAGTGCATTTTGCCCAGGCTGCAGTAGGATGGCCTCTAAGATGGAAAATACAAATAGCCCCAGCTCTAAGGGCCCAGGGTATAAATGGACTTACTGGGAAAGTCAGTGAATCTCTGCTTTAATCCCAACCTAAGTCTCTCCAGGAGCCTCTGGCAGTGCCTCTGCCTGCTTCCTTCAAAAGGCTTGAGGTGAGAGACACCCCCCCCCCCAGCACTTACCATGTGCAAGGACCTACACTGGCCCAGAGGGGCCGCCCTCAGCAGCCTCCCTTCCCGTTAGAGACGCCCCTCAGTGGGAAGGACAGCCCTCTGGCATGCGGATCCCAGACACTGACCTGCAGCTGTCCGTGCCGCTCAGCCCACTGGGTTGCTTCAGCCCGGATCCCCCTCCCTCCTGCACGCACTTCCCTGCGTGTCTGGCACTGAATGCACAAACACTCTGTGAAGGTCTGCTGCAGGCCTGGCCCTTTGCAAGCGGGATCTCACAACGCGGAGAGAGGTGCTCTGCTGTTATCCCTGGGGTTTTTTGTTTTGTCAGTTGTGGGGCTTGAACTCAGGGCCTGGGCACCGTCCCTGGGCCTCTTTGTGCTCAAGGCTAGAGCTCTTATCACTTGAGGCACAGCACCACTTCTAGTTTTTGAATGGTTAATTGGAGATAAGAGTCTCACGCAATCCTCAGATCTCAGCCTCCTTAGTAGCTAGGATGACAGGCATGAACTACCAGCACATGGCTGCTATACCTGTTTTTAAGTGGAATAGGGTCAGAGAGGTCAGGGGACTTGTTCAGGGTCACACAGCTTGTAAATAACAGGGCCAAGGGAGGGCCCATCCCTGCCTGATACCATAGGGGCTCTGGCCTACTACCCCACAGAGACCCCACAGAGAGCCGGCTGGAGCTGCACAACTAGCAAGCAACAATACCAACCCAAGAGCCCTGCTCTCATAGCCACCTCTCAGGGACTCGGAGGAGTAGTGATGGGGTGATGTTCACCCCTTCCAGGAAACTACCTCTCCCCAGAAGGGCTGGGGGTCAGAACAGGGAGACACCGGCAGCACATGTGGCTGCCACAGCACCACCTTGTGGTGGTTTGGGGAAGCACACTTCAGCCCTCCTCCAAGCCCAGCTTCCAGAAAGTGCTTGCTTTGGAGGATCTGCCTGCCACAGAGTCAGCTCAGAACTGAGCAGCTGCCCCTACTCCATGAAGCTCCCATGCAGCCAGTTTGCCCATTCTTGTTCCCATTTACTGGATAAGCATTTGTTAGGCACCAAAGATAAAATACGGGTAAGGAGCTTAGAAGGGGCCCCAGCAGCTCATGCCTGTGATCCTAGCTATACGGGAGTCTGAAATCTTGACGATTGTGGTTCAAAGCCAGCCCAGGCAGGAAAGTCTGTGAGATTCATATCTCCAGTTAACCACCAAGAAAGCCAGAAGTGGCGCTGTGTCGCAAGTGGTAGAGCACTAGCCTTGAGTTCAAGTGCTAGCACAGAGTGTGTGTGTGTGTGTGTGTGTGTGCATGTGTATGTGTGTGTGTGTGTGTTTGGGACCAGCCTGGGCCACACAGTGAGACTGAGGAAAAGGAGTAGGAAAAATGGAATTCCATGAGGGAAAGAGATGGAGGAAATTTGATCATAGCACATTGTATGTATGTATGAAATGTCACAGCGATACAACTGATATATGCTAATTTTTAAAAATTTAGGAAGGAAGGAAGGAAGGAAGGAAGGAAGGAAGGAAGAAAGGAAGGAAAGAAGTTACAAGCTGGATGAGCCAGTGACTCATTCCTATAATCCTAGCTATTTGCAATGCTAAGATTGGGAGTATTGGGCTGGGAATGTGGTTTACTGGTAGAGTGCTTGCCTAGCATGCGTGAAGCCCTGGGTTCGATTCCTCAGCACCACATAAACAGAAAAAGTCGGAGGTGGCTCTATGGCTCAAGAGGTAGAGTGCTAGCCTTGAGCAAAAGAATCTCAGGGACAGTGCCCAGGCCCTGAGTTCAAATGCCAGGACTGGCAAAAAAAAAAAAAAATTGGGAGCACATGGCAAAGAAAAAAAGAAAAAGAAAGCCCACAAAACTCCATCTAAACAAAAGAAGCTGGGTGTGGTGATGCATGCCTGCCATCCCAGTTACCTTGGAAATCCTTAAATAGGCTGATTGGCCAGGTCCGTGCCTGGCCAGTAAACAAGACCCTATCTCAAAAACAGCCTGTGCAAGGAAAAGCTGAAGGCACAGCTCAGCAGTAGAGCACCTGCCTAGGTGCTGAGCTTAAACCCCAGCACCACGACAAAGGAAACAAATAGAATTCCATAACTTGTTTTGTTTTGTTTTGTTTTGTTTTAAAAGCCATCACAGCAAAACACTCCCTCTCCAATTTCATTCCCGACGTCCCTATGAATGTAGGCCATGGAGTTTCCATGGAGTTTGCAAGGTGAATCCGACGTACCAAGCCCTCCGTGCATCGCAGACGCGTCTCTGCTCCCAACCTTTGAACCCCAAACTCCCCCTGGGCTGGAAACTGAACTGTCCCTGGGTAGCAGCAAAAATGCACAACAGACAGCCGCTCGTCAGCCGGCTCTTTCATGTCGGTGATAGCACACATCCTATTTGATGTGATTTATTTCCCTGCTGTAGAATCGCATCCACCAGTTGCTTTATCCTCCGACAGACCCGGCTTCTGTCCCCCGGAGGAGCGGGGAGAGGTCAGGCAGAACAGATCGATTTCCAGGGGCTCCGGATACAGTAACAGCCTGGGCGCTTTGTAAAGCCAAATGAAAGAAGAGAAGGCTTAGCCAAAGAATCCATCAGAACAGGCTCTTCTGAGCAATTCCTCCTTGTGTGAACCTCCTTGCCCTGGAGGACCCAGTTGGGGGGGGGGGTCCATCAAAGCCCCCCTCTCCCTTCTCAGTCTCTCTCCCTTTTGTTGCTTCTCCCTGCATTTATCATGCGCGGGCGCATGCATCTTTGCAGCAGAATTCCTTTGTGTTGGACGCTGTTCCCATCACTGCCTTCAAGGGCTGGCCGCTGGACCTGCAGCGGGGAGATAATTTCTTCTCTCCATGCCCACCTTATCGCTTGCTGCACACAGACAAGCCCCTGCCAGGAGGGAGTAAATCCATCCACTTTGCGTCTCCACCTTGAGACGCTTTGGTCTTTGCAGCCAGGAGAATCTCATTACTGGCAACGTGAAGGCCATACGTGATGGGATTTCAGCACAGAGCCTCGCCGGGCACCAGGCTGAGGGATGCATTGGAACGTGTGTGGCTTGCCTCCGTGATCTCAGCAAGTCTGTGGTAGAGAAAAAGGTCAGACTCGCAAAGGTCAAGGGTCGGGCCCGCTGTGGTTGCTCCTGGGTACAAAGTGCTCCCTTCCCTGCTCACATTATATCTCCCTGGGTCCCTCTGTGAGCGAGCAGCCCCACGGAACACCTGATCTGAACATTTGCTTTTATAAGAACTCCAGAATGCTATTTTCAAGGCAGTCATGCGAACCCGTGTTTGTTACCAGGAAAAAGCTGTCCCTTCTCAGCCCTCAATGGAGTTTGAAAACTGAAATGGTCTCCAGACCCTTGCACAGTGCCAAGGGACAGAAGTGCCTTCCCAGCCGGGCCCCGGTAGCTCACCCCTGTCATCCTAGCCAACAGGAGGCTGAGATCTGAGGATCACAGTTCAAAGCCAGCCCAGCCAGAGAAAGCCCTGAGACTCTTATCTCCAACTAACCAGCCAAAAGCCACAAGTGAAGCTGTGGCTCATAAACCTCAGGTGAAAAAGCAGGAATGAGAGCACCCAGGCCCTGAGTTCAAACCCCAGAACCAGCACAAAAACAAAAGCAAAATCCCTGTCATAGCTTTGTGTCAAGACTAGATTCTTATCCTCAAAATAGCTCATCTACGTGTGCTAATATCCCAGAATCAGGGAAAACCCAAAATCCATCTGGTCCCAAGCATTTCAGATGGGGTTCCTCAACCTCCAACTCCATTTTACAGATAAGCAAACTAAGACTCCAAGTTCTTTTGCTTTTTATTGTGAAAGTGATGTACAGAGTGGTTACATCATTCAGATAGTGAGTGCATTTCTTTTTGGACAATGTCACCCCTTCCCTCGCTTTCTCCCAGTTAAGGTTCCAAGTTCTCAAAGACCTAATCTCCCTTCATGCAAGAGCAAAACGAGGATCAGAACTTGGCTTAATGCTAGGAGTCAGGCCAGCCCACTGGACCAGTAGCTCCGGGCCTCTTTGAGTTTGGAGCCCCTTTCCAGGGACAGCCATGTTCACAGGTGCCCCCTCTTTGCTGCCCATACCTTCAGTCTCTGTTGATTGACAAACTGTATGCCATAGACAGAAGTTACTCTGGACTCACAACAGCATGTTGGTTGGTTTTGGTTTGTTTGAGGGGCTTTAGGGGGGCTGTTATTTTTTGTTGTTGTTGTGGGTCATGGGGCTTGAACTCAGAGCTGGGACACTGTCCCTAAGCTTTTTCCCTCAAGGCTAACACTCTACTACTTTGAGCCATGGCACCACTTCCAATTTTCTAGTGGTTAATTAGAGATGAGTCTCACGGGCTTTCCTCCCAGGACTGGTTTTGAACTTTGATCCTCAGACCTCAGCCTTCTGAGTAGCTAGCTAGTGTGACAGGCATGAGCCACCAGCAAACGGCTGTGGGTTGTTTTTAAGGCAGGGTCTTGCTCTGTAGGCTGTCATGACTTAGACTCCATGCAAGCCAGGTCCCCTGGGAGGACGGCAGCATCGGGGTGACCCGACCTAAGGTTTCTGCAGTGGCATTTATACTAATCTGCCCATTGGAAGTGGAGAACTCAGGGACTTTTTTAAAAAAATATGCCATGTTGTGCAACCATCATAAACCCAATTTTAGAATATTTCTGTCACCCCAGAAAGACACTTCATGCTGATGACTTACATGTTAAATGAATCATTTTGGCTTATTTGTTAAAAAGTAAAAATAGGCTGGGAATGTGGCTTAGCAGTAGAGTGCTTGCCTAGCATGCATGAAGCCCTGGGTTCAATTCCTCCGGTACCCAACAGAAAAAGCCGGAAGTGGCTCTGTGGCTCAAGTGGTAGAGTGGTAGCCTTGAACAAAAAGAAACCAGGGACGGTGCTCAGGCCCTGAGTTCAAGCCCCATGACTGGCAAAAAAAAAAAAAAAAACGTAAAAACAGCCAGGAACTGGTGGCTCACACCTGTCACCCTTGCTACTCAGGAGGCCGAGATCTGAGGATCAGGATTCAAAGCCAGACCGGGCAGAGAAATCCAAGAGACTCTTATCTCCAACTAAACACCGGGAAACTGGAAGTGGTGCAGTGACTCAAAGTAGTAGAGTGCTAGCCTTGAGCACAAAAGCTCAAGGACAGTGCCCAGGCCCAGAGTTCAAGCCCCATGACCGACAAAATATAAAAAATAAAAAGTAAAAATAATTGGGATCTCCAAAGCTGATTTCTGCGATCCTAACTGGGAAGGAGCCTGAGATGCAGAGGGTCAGGGTTTGAGGCCAGCTTGGGCCTCAAATTATCTTCAGTTAACTAGCGAAAATCCAGGCTGGAGGCATGGCTTAAATGGTAGAGTCTCAACAAGCATGGAGCCCTGAGCTCAAACCCCAGTACCTCCAAAAGAAAAAAGAGTCAGAAGCAAAGAAAATACTGGAAAGAAATGTGTTCCCTGTGCATGTGAAGGACAAAAAGTCCTGAGAGAGGAGGGTGAAGGGGAAAGACATGTCTGACAAGCTTTTCTTGTCACAACCTGAGGTTTAACGCCTCCTTAATGCTAAAGTTATCTCCTCTCCAACGTGAAGAGCAGAATATTAATTGAATCCAGAGGATGGTTTTAGAAAGGAAAGATCCAAGCGCAGAAGCCGCGCGTCTGTGACTTCTGAACTCACAGATTTCCCTGCCCTCTTTTCCATAGAAATCTGAATATTCATCAGGAGTCACAAGGCTGCCTGAGCGCCTTAAAGCTTCCCGAGTAGAAGCACTGAGGGCAGAAATCTTTTCCCTGAAACAAAAAGGCAGCAGAGTCTTCTCAGTGATGGTCAATTCTAGCTGCTTTTTGCTGATCTTGAAAAGAGGGGCCAGCCAGGCATCGGTGGCTCACATCTGTAATCGTAGCTACTCAAGAGGCTGAGATCTGAGGATCGCTGTTCAAAGCCAGCCCGGGCCAGTAAGTCTGTGAAACTCTTATCTCTGATTAACCACCAGAAAACGAGAAGCGGTGCCTTGGCTCAAGTAGTAGAGTGCTAGCCTTGAGCTGAAGAGCTCAGGGACGGTGCCCAGGCCCAGAGTTCAAGCCCCACACCAGACAAAGAAAGAAAAAAAGAAGAAAGGAGCCTTTCTGCATTAAATAACTGGACAGAAAGGTCTGTGAGATTCATCTCCAGTGAACCAAAAAAATGAAAAATAAACCAGTCACAAATGGTTCAGATGGTACCGTGCCAAGCCTTGAGCAGAGAAAAAGCCAAGGAAAAGTGTGAGATTCTTAAATTCAAGCCCCAGTGCTGACACTGAGAGAGAGAGAGAGAGAGAGAGAGAGAGATCATTTGTCCCCAGAGAGGGGCCTGCTATACACTGAAAGCAGGACCTGAGTGATTTTGTTTTTTACCAGGACTGGGATTTGAACTCCAGGCCTTGTGCTTGCTGGGCAGGCACTCTACCACTGGAGCTCTGTCCCCAGCCCTCTATCCTCCCCCTCCCTCTGTGCTGGGGGTGGAACCCAGGGCCTTGCACTCTGGATTGTTAGGCTCAGCTCAGCTATGTCTCAGTTCACAAAATAACCTTTCTGGTCTACCCCATCTGTTGGCCTTGGGTCTGAGCACTTTGTGGGGGTGGGGCGTGGGGGAGGCTGCTATTGCAGATACTGACCACCAGGGGGTGCTGCCCCCAGGCAGGTGCATCAAGGCTGAAAAGCGGCTCTCTGGTACTAGGGCAGAAAAGACATGGTAGTGGCCGCCCTTTAGAAAGCTGCTGTGTCCCTGTGGCCTGTCCCGAGTCCACACTGTTTAGCACTGTGCGCGTGTGTGGTTACCCCAGCCGCAGAACCCCCCCCCCCCCCATGCTGAAGCTTCCCACAGAGTCTGGGCGGTGGTGCCAGGCTGCTGAACTCTGAACTGGTGGAATAATGGGTACATAAGGGTTTCACCGGGCCCTGGGAAGCCCCGTCGCTGTGTTTGTGTTTGTGTATGTGCATGTGTGCGTGTGCGTATGTGTGTGTAAGGGGAGCACGTGCACAGGTAGATAGATCAGTGTTGCGCATGTGCATGCGGGCGTGTGACATCCATGTCTTCCACGGCTGTGGGACAGTCCGTCCCAGGGCCTCTGTGGCTGGGACACTCACCGCCCTCTCTGGGGTCTCTCTAGATTGCCAGGGCATCATCGAAGACGTGGTCCTGCTGGGGGCGCCCGTAGAAGGAGACCCCAGGCGCTGGGAGCCTTTCCGGAAGGTGGTGTCGGGAAGGATCGTCAATGGCTACAGCAGGTCCGTCCACACCGTACGCCCGTGGGAGATGGCAGCTCTTCACACGCCCTCACCAGGGGCTGCAGGACAAACGAGATGGGGCCCACGCGGGAGGGGGGATCCTCTGAGCCCCTGGAGCCCAGCTACTTGCTGCTCACGATGGAGGAAGAGGAGGGCAGCCCACATGCACGTGCACACACCAATGATGGGGCTTAAACTCTAAGCCTGGGCTCGGTCCCTTAGCTTTCTCACTCGAGGCTGGTGCTCTACCACTTGAGCTACAGCTGCACTTCTGGTGCTTGGGGGTAGTTAATTGGAGGTGAGAGTCTCACAGACTTTCCTGCCAGGATGGGCTTTGAATCATGATCCTCAGATCTCAGCCTCCCGAGTAGCTGGGATTAGAGACATGGCCACTGGAGCCTGGCTGATCAGGAGAACTTGACCCAGCTTCTCACCCACCCAGTGCTCACTCAGCTGATAGGGCTGGGCCACAGCCCAGTGGGAGTGTGTCACTCCATGGTCATCCCCAGTATGGCAGAACACAACTCAGTGTTCAGGAGACAGATCTGCTGCATGCTAGACGCCATTCTTGGCTCTGGGGATCCAACAGAGACCAAACCAGACAGACTCATGTAGCCTCCATGGTGCCGGGCCCGGCCCTTGGCCACGCCCGACCAGGGACAGACTCCCCGTGTCAGTGGCTGCTGGTGCTCAGTCCCACCGGACCCCCTCTCTTAGGCTGATGTCACCTGTCTCTGCTCCCAGGGGCGACTGGCTGCTGAGCTTCGTGTACCGCACGTCTTCCGTGCAGCTCCGCGTGGCGGGCCTCCAGCCTGTGCCGCTGCAGGACCGGAGGATGGAGAACGTGGATCTGTCCTCTGTGGTGAGTGCCGGGCCGGTGACCCCCATGCCCCGCCCCTGAAGGCGGCCACCTCGCGGGCTCCTCCCTCTGCGGCTGTGTCCCCACCCCTTCGTTCCTCAGCTCCAGTCCTCCCGCACAGCTGCTGGTCAGAACTGCTGTCCCCATTCCACGGGTGAGGAAACAGAGGCTGAGGAGAGGGCCCGCCTCACGGCTAGCGCTTAGCAGGGCCGGCTTTCCGGCTTGAAGGGATCAGGTTCAAGGCCTCCTGCAGGGACATGTGCCCTGCACCCGGCTCTACCCTGAGCCCATCCCAGGCATTAGGACTCTGCTGGTACACAAGTGAACGCGGAGGCTCACAGAGGACAGAGCATGCCAAAGGAACACAAATACATAAAAAAGAATCAGGGATAAAAGAAACAGCTGGAAGTTCTGTTCTATGGAAGCTCCTTTGGCCGGGCACTGGTGGCTCACACCTGTCACCCTAGCTACTGAGGAGTCTGAGATCGGAGGATCATGGTTCAAAACCAGCCCAGGCAGAAAAGTCCATGAGACTCCTATCTCCAATAGGTTACTCAGAGAAAACCAGAAGTGGTGCTGTGGCTCCAGTGGTAGAGCACTAGCCCTAAGCACAAAGAGGCTCAGGCACCCAAGCTCTGAGTTCAAGCCCAAGACGGGCAACGAAGGAAGGAAGGGAGGGAGGGAGGGAGGGAGGGAGGGAGGGAGGGAGGGAGGGAGGAAGGAAGGAAGGAAGGAAGGAAGGAAGGAAGGAAGAAAGGAAGGAAGGGAGGGAGGGAGGGAGGGAGGGAGGAAGGAAGGAAGGGAGGAAGTTCCTTTGAATGCCCAAACCTCTTGCATGATCAGCTCTGCCCCAGAGGAGGGGGCGCCATGGGAAGCACCCAGCTTTGGCCCTAGAAAGACCTGAAGCCCTGGTGTGCTGGCTGTGGGAACCTTGATTGGCTCCCTCCCTGCACCTCCGTTTCTTTTTCTGTGAAAAGGCAGAAACCACCTCACTTCCATAGCAGCCCAAGTAAGACGCTTGCACACAGTAGGCCCTCCCTGGACCCTCCTCCCCTCCTCTGCCAGTGCTGCCACCACCCTCAGCTCTTTGCCTCTGAGCCAGGCCGCCTCCCTCCCGCCTCAGCCGAGCTCCTCCACGCAGCTCCCCAGTTCCTGCCTAATAATAGTTCTTTATCACATTAGTAGCAAGGCCCACGGTGCACGCTCCTCTCCGCTGGGTGATTAGAGGTAATTAGCATTGCCTCCGTGTGGCACACAGCAGGAGCAGGGCTGCTGGAGATCTTGGTGACACTGGGAAGCCTGGCCACTTTAGTCCCAAGCAGACCGCAGACCTCCAAGCGCCATCTCCCCACCGCCCTATCACAGAGGTCATCTCTGGGGTGAACGCAACATTCCTGACCTCAGGCGGGGTGGGCTGTGATTCTGCCACACCCCAGGACCCAATGGGTGAGGCTTCTCAGGGGCCCTGGCCCAGAAAAGGGCTACATCCAGAGGAGATGCCTCCTGGCTTCTAGAACTCAGCGTTTCTCCAGGCACCAGCACCTCATGCCTGTAATCCCAGCTACTCAAGAGAGGCTGAGGTCTGAGGATGGAAGTTCAAAGCCAACCTGGGCAGAAAAGACCAAAAGACTCATCCCCAATTAACAAGCAAAAAAACAACTCAGAAGTGCAGCTGTGGCTCAAGTGATAGAGCACCAGTCTTAGGTGGCAGGGGTGGGGGGGAGGCGTGGAAGGGCTGGGGAGCCCTCAGTTCAAACACACACACACACACACACACACACACACACACACACACACACACACACACACACATACGATCTCAGCAAAGGATTTGGCACAAAGCCGACCCTCAGGGCTGGGAATGTGGCTTAGTGGTAGAGTGCTTGCCTGGCATGCATGAAGCCCTGGATTCCATTCCTCAGCACCACATATACAGAAAAGCCGGAAGTGGCACTGTGGCTCAAGTGGTAGAGAGCTAGCCTTGAGCACAGAGAGGCTCAGGGACAGAGCCCAGGCTCTGAGTTCAAGCCCCAGAATTGGCAAAAAAGAAAGAGAGAGAGAAAGACAGACAGAGAGAGAGAGACAGAGAGAGAGAGAGAGAGAGAGAGAGAGAGAGAAAGAAGGCAGTAAAAATATCAGCACTGGCAGCTGCTGTCAGGAGCCGCTCTTTGTACTGCACGGAGATTGGCGAGTTGGCCCCGTGGTGGCTCCACTGTGCCCATGTCAGGGGGACGGAGGCTGCAGGGGTGACAGGGCTGGGACCAGCAACCGGGAGCCTGCTGTAGGGCCTGCACGCTCTGCCACGTGGCATCCCCACAGCTCTGCAACCTCCGCAGTCCCGTCTCCCCACCTGCCCACCCCCGCTTCCGCCAGTGCACCTGATCTGAGTACATCCCACTGGGCTGTCCCAGCAGCTCACATGGTTTATTTGTCTTTATCTTTTACAGAGGGGGAAACTGAGGGGAAGAGGAACCAAGAGGGGAAAGGAACCAAGGGGCCCAGTAAGCTTGGGAAGAGGTCACTGGGACAGGCAGAAGGGGTGGTGACAGTCTTGGTTTGGTCCAGTCGAGGTCTCTTAAAAGGCAGGAAATAGCTGGGTGCTGGTGGCTCATGCCTGCAATCCTAGCTACTCAGGAGGCTGAGATCTGAGGAGCACAGTTCGAAGCCAGCCTGGACAAGAAAGTCCATGAGACTTACCTACAATAAACCACCAAAATAGACAGAAGTGGAGCTGTGGCTTAAGTGGTAAAGCACAAACCCTGAGCAAAAAAGCTAAGGAACAGTGCCCAGGCCCTGAGTTCAAGCCCCAGGACACACACACACACACACACACACACACACACACACACACACACACGGACACGGACACGGACATGGACACAAAGACAGGAAATAGGAAGTACTGGGTCCATTCCTACTCATGTGGATCTGGGTTTGCATGGTGACCAGAGGTGACCCCCAGGTGCCCAGAGATGGTGGCACCGTCAGGTAGGGTCCCTAACCAGCAAGGGACCGTGCAGACCGCTTGCCCCACCAGGGAGGTCTAGTGTGTGTCTGGACAATGGGCAGACTTCAGTGGGACAGCCAGGGGATTCACAGGCTGAACTCCTCAGCCAGCGTCAGCCACATCAGAATGTCACTGGCTCGGAAACGACTCCTGGCCCCCTCCAGCCTGCTGTGAAACTGGAGTGCAGGCGGCCACGTCTCCCTGCTGGGTCTGTGCAGAATGGCAGCCCAGCAACTAGGCTTGGCTGAAACCCGGCCCAGGGTGCAGCCTCGGAGGCTGTGCTGTGTCCTGGGACAGGTAGCGGTAGGCTCTCCACCTGCAGTCACCTGCAGCAGGTGGCCACAAACTTCCTTTTGGCCCCTTCCCACCCACCCCTTCCCCAGCCTTAAGAAGAAGAAAACGAGGCAGCTCTGGTTTGTCCTTGGAGAGGCAATGACTGTCCCCATGGGTCTGAAGTTTCTGTTGGCTGGAGGTCAGATGTGATGGCCAGAGCTTAAGCCGACATCTTGGGCTCCCATGTGGGTCAGCCCAGTGACTCCCTGTCTTCCATCCTCCGCTTCTAAGAAAACTAAAGAAGTCGTATTTGTGAAGCACCTACTAAGTGCTGAGGGCTGTGCATTGAATTTGCATGTGTCATTTCTTTCCACCAGCCCCTTGAATTCACGTGTCAGTAATTCAAATCAAGCAATGAGCCTAAGGAAGCATTGTGTGTGTGTGGGGGGGGGTGGGTGTGTGTGTGTGTGTGTGTGCATGCTAGTACTGGGGCTTGACCTCAGGGCCTAGGCACTGTCCCTGAGCATTTTTTTGGCTCAAGGTCGGCACACTTCCAGCTTTGGTTTTTATTTTATTTATTTATTTATTTATTTATTTTTTTTTGCCAGTCCTGGGGCTTGGACTCAGGGCCTGAGCACTGTCCCTGGCTTCTTCCCGCTCAAGGCTAGCACTCTGCCACTTGAGCCACAGCGCCACTTCTGGCCGCTTTCTGTATATGTGGTGCTGGGGAATTGAACCCAGGGCTTCATGTATACGAGGCAAGCACTCTACCACTAGGCCATATTCCCAGCCCTCGGCTTCGGTTTTTAGAAGGTAAGAATCTCATAGACTTTTTTGTTGGCGCTGCTTCCTCAGGGCTCAGCCTCCTGAGTAGCTAGGATCACAGGCGAGAGCCGCTGATGCACAGCTTTGCATGTGGGCTCTTTGTGGTCCCGCACAGCCAGTCCACACACCTTGCCCAGCAGGACACTGCCCCTCACCTGGACCTTCACATGTGTGTGTTGTCTTGAAAACTCCTTCAACGTATTTGTAAGGAAAGGAACAAGAGGCAGGCGCGTTCTGGTGGTGTGAAAATGAAGAACCCAATCGGGGCTTGTCTCTTTGTGTTCTTAAAAAAAAAAAAAGTGACTAACCCAGTGTGATTGGTGCTTAACTGGAATTGTGGGCTGTTCCCAGTAGACTTCGTTTGGTTCCCTGCCTCTGAAGCAAAGCCTTCCCCTTTGGCTTAAAGGAAGGCTCTGGCTTGTACATGCCTTTGGCCCATAAAGCCACTCTGTAGACTGGCTGGGGAGCTCTCAGGGCTCCGTGTGGGGACGGGTCTGAGCTAAGCACCCATCTCAATAGGCATACGGAAGCAGTTCCCAGGTGGCTCACACCTGTGATCCTAGCTACTCAGGAGGCTGAAATCTGAGGATCGCTGTTCATAGCCAGCCCAGGTTTGAACCATGAGACTTTTATCCCCAACTAACCAGAAAAAAAAAAAAAAAAAGCGAAAAGTGGAGCTGTGGCCGACGTTGATAAAGTGCTAGCTTTGGGCACAAAATGCTAAGGGACAGCACCCAGGACCTGAGTTCAAGCCCTAGAACCAGCATGCACACACACACACACACACACACACACACACACACACACACACAGAGCACAGCACATTGCTTTACTCTTTGCACACAGTGTATCATTAACTCTGTCCTTCGTTCTCCTGGGCTTCGGGTTCCTCAGCTGTAAAATGAGGAAGATCCAAGTCTTTCCTCCCCGGCTGATATTCTCTGCAGGTAACAGATTTTTGAAACAGGCCTAGACCCAAGCCCTAGCCTAGACCCAAGCCCTAGCTGCCACGTGTTCCTGCCGTCTGCCCTTGAGGACTGCCCGTTCACTGTGCCTCCGCTCCCTCATCTACGGTTAGCAGTAAAGTTAGTGGTTGGCCTCTATGAATGCCCTTCTATGTGTCCTGCACTGCTCACCCTCTCAGGTTGGGGGGCATTGTAATCTCACCCCAACTTTGTACTTGTGGACACATCCCAACACACAACGAGGGATTTTTATCCTCTGAGAGAGTGGCATTTCTAAGGTTTTTTTGTTTGTTTGATGCCAGTACTAGGACTTGGGCACTAGCCCTTTAGCTGTTTTGTTCAAGGCTGGTGCTCCACCACTTGAGCTACGATCTACTTCTGGAGTTTTTTGGTAGTTAATTGGAGCTAAGAGTCTCACGGACTTTCCTGTCCAGGATGGCTTCAAGCATCAATCCTCAGATCTCATTCTCCTCGGTAGCTAGGATTATAGGTGTGAGCCACCGGCACCTGGCCACTCCTAACTCCTTAGCCCTTATTTTACTTTGAAGTTAAGACCATGTTACAGAGCAATGCTAAGAGTCTGAAACACACAAGCATTGACTGTTGCATTAAAGAAGCCGGGAGAGGCAGTAGAGCACTGCTTAGAAGGCTTAGATGGTTCCGGGCCCCAAGCTCTGGCTGCTTCTTGTGCCAGAGTAGCCAATTCCTTATCCAAGATGGCGCTCCAGCTCTGGCCATTCTGTCTGAATTCTAGCCAGCAGGAGAGAGAAATAGGGAGGCAAGAGTCCTGATCTTTAGGAGCACCCCATAACAGCGCTGCTTCCTCTCGCATCTCTTTGTACTGCTACAAGAAAATACTTGAGTCTGAGGAGTTTATAATGAGCAGAAATTGGCTCACGTAGAGGCTGCTAAGTCCAAGGGCCTGGTACTGCATCCCGTCCACCAGGGCCTTCCTGCTGTGTCATCCCATAGCAGAAGGGGGGCGAGGGAGAGAGGAGCCCACTTTCATAACAAACCTCTCCTGATGCCAGCATTAATCCATCCACCTCTTCAAGGCCCTGTCTCTCAAAATTGTCACTTTGGTGCCTGAGGGGAGGGGTGGCTAGTTCGCAATAGATAAACTTTGGGGGACACACTGCCCACAAGCATCTCAGTGCTGGACCCAATTGTGCTGGTGGCTGGAGAGAGGGGCGGGTGACCACAGCCCCTTGCAGTCTGTGCTGTAGCTTAACTTCCAATATGGAGCCTTTCCCAGGATGCCTTACAATCGGCCTCTGTCCATGAAGGCTCTTCATTCTCAGGGAAGGCGGTAAGTTAGGGACAGAAAGCCTGCCAGGTCCCACGTCTGGGTGCAGCAGGCTCCTTCTGCTACAGGGGCAGGCAGAGAACAAGAGCTTCCTGCTGTCCATCAGGAGCGCACTTCCTGTCCAAGGACCCGCCCTTTTAAAGAACCTCCCTCCTCTTAATACATTCCCAAACTGCTTTGAACTTCAACCCTGCCTTGCTCTCTCTCCGGATTGGAGACGCCTTGAGAGCTGGACGCGGGGCTGAGGATGCTCAGGTCCAGCGGAAGTTCAGCCTGGCATCCCAGCCCCTCCCCCAACCACCACACCCCTCACTCCTGTCTTCCTGCAGGTCAGCGGTCACCTGGACTATGCCAAGCAGATGGACGTCATCCTGAAGGCCGTGGGCATCCGCACCAAGCCAGGCTGGGATGAGAAGGGGCTTCTGCTGGCCCCTGGCAGCCTCCTTCAAGAAGAGCCCAGTCAGGCGGCCACAGGTTCCCCGGAAGTGGCCACCGACGCCAGCCAATCCCAGATATCCACAGAGCTGGACCAGCCTGGAGGGGCCCCACTCCCTGCAGCAGCCTCTGGTCCAGCTGAGAACTCCTGTATCTGCAGTCATGGTGTGAGCCCCAACCCTCTGGGCTGCCCTGACTGTGCCCGTGAGACCCAGGGGCGCTGCCCAGGGCTGGACTGACCCCAGTGAGGAACCGGAGCGTCTCCCCCCGGTGTCCATATGCACAAGTGCCTTTCTGCAGGTGAGGGAATCAGAAGTGAAAAGGAACTGGAAGGGTGAGAAATGGAAGAAAACACTGGCCTCCCCGGGAACAAGCAAGGGCAGAGGCCTTCAAGGTCATCGCAGCTCTGTTTGAGCCCTAAGCCTGCAATCCAGCCCTGGCCTTTATGCGCTTGAAGTCCCAGTGGTGGGGCCTGGCTGTTTATCAGGAGCTCCAGGGGGTCTCTCTTGAATCGAGAGACACCCGGGCTACCTCCTTTCCCTGGCCTCTGTGGGGCCGAATGTCTGCCGGCACGTCCATCCACACTCCAGCAGTGCCAGCCTCGGGCCTCACCAACAGGCACCTACACAGCAGACCCAGGAGCCCAGAGACAGTCTCTTCTGCTCTTAGAAGATGGTGCTACCCTAAGTTGTGTGGCCTGGTGGGCCTTGGTATGATTGCAATAAATGCGGAGCCAGTCTGTATTCTCTGCAGTGGGAACTGGGCCTGGTGGCAACCGTGGATGATATGGGAAGGATCCTGAAGTAAACACGGGTCATACCATATAAATAAGAAGTACAAGCCAGGCACCAGTGGCTCACGCTTGTCGTCCTAGCTACTCAGGAGGCTGAGATCTGAGGATCTCAGTTCAGCCCAGGCAAGAAAGACCATGAGACTCTTATATCCCATTAACCACCAAAAAGCCAGAAGTGGAGCTGTGGCTCAAGTGGTAGAGGGCTAGCCTTGTGCAAAACAAACAAAAAACTTCAGGGACAGCACCCAGATTGTCAGTTTAAGCCCCAGTACTGGCACAAAAATAAAGACCACACATTGAGTATTCACCATGAGCCAAGAGTACCCCTATGGAGTCAGTAATATTATCTCAGGGAAACAGAGGCTCACAGAGATTGTGTAACCTGCAGAAGGTAACACAGCCTGTCAGTGTTAGAGCCAAGTCTCAAACCTGGCCTGTGGGGGTCCAGAGCCTGAGCTCTTAGCCAGTGCATTCATGGGAGCCTTGTTCCTAGCTCCTTCCACTATCGCTGTGTGGATGTTGGCCTTGCCCCCATTGTGCTTCCGGGGAAGCTGGGGGCCAGACAAGAGGCCATGTGCGCAAGCTCTAAGGGGGCTGGGAGAAGGTGGTGGAGTCAGCCGGCGGGCATGGAAGTTGGGTGGCAGCTCAGGTATATTTGCATTCGTTAGTTCTGTAAATATGCATGCAGTGTCCAAACCACTTCTGCAGTGCATGGCACACTGAGGAACTCCTGAAGCAAACTGGGGACAGAGTCCTGACCTGAGCACAGGGGTATCTTCCCATGACCCAGCCGCTTCCCAAGCCTCCACTCTTCCCTCCGCAGAACCCAGTCCACACCACGCCACTTCCTCCAAATGGTGTTTATTGAGAGTCCCCTCAGACAGCCTGGGAGGCAGGGGGAGGCAAGCACCATGACCCTTCTGCCGCCAGCAGCCAGGGCTGAGTTGAGTGGGATCAGCACCAAGGACAGCGCCCGGCCATGGACCCTGGCGACCTGGGTTGATGGAACTCTGGGGCTTTGGAGGAATCCTGGGCTGGAAAGGAATCTAGGGAAAGTAAGTGATGAACCAAGAATAGCTGCCCCCCCCATCCAGGAAAGTAAGGCCCCTGTGTCTCAGCCCAGCCACCCCATGCCGGAGACTCTCCAACTCCACTCTGCCGACCCAAGCAGCCGCCAGCCCCCTTTCCCTAGCTGACCCACGGAAGGGCCAGACGGGACCTTCATTGAACCCCAGCAGCTGTTTCCTCCTAGGTCTGGGGAACCGCATAGAGGAAAGCCCATCACTGCCCCTGGGCTCAGCTTGGGAACTGGAACAGGCCCCGAGTGGCGGGGACACACCCACACCCAGCTGGAGAAGCAGAGCCAAGACGTAAAAGTCTGAGCTGGGGCTGAGGAAAGTTCTGTGGGGCTGGGGCCTGGGCTGTGGGGCAGGGCACTGGCCTGACATATGCAGAGCCCCAGGTTCCACCCCTGAACTGAGGGGAAGACAAATCACTCTTCCTTGGCCCAAAGTCAGAGCTAGCAGGCTGGATGGCCAAGGATTGGAGTGACAGAACAGACCCCCTGCCAACCCCTTACTGGCACTTTGCATATATCACACACACACACACACACACACACACACACACACACACACACCCCATCCTAATTTTCCAGGTGACTCTACCAGGTGGCCCCATTTCGCAAATGAGCTGAGACTCAGAGAAACTAAGCAACCTATGCCAGGCCCTGCACTGATGGGGCCTGACAGATTCCCAGGCCAAGCCGCTTCTCAGTGGACACACGCATACACACACACACACACACACACACACACACACAGAGGCCGGCAGGTCTGCCAAGTGCCCAGCAGGCCATCAGAGTGAAAGGTCCTCCCGCCAGCACTTCTGTAGTGGCGCACACGCCATCCATTCACTCAGGGACCTTGTTGCCATAGAGTTCTGGCTTGGCAATCTCCGTGGGGCAGAGAGGAGCATGCATAGAAACCCCCAAGGATGAAGAGAACACCCTGCACCTGCTCCTGCACAGGGGAGGAGCAGGCCAAGTCAATACAGGTTCACAGTACTGCCATCACTCAGAACCAAGAGCCCCTGCCCCATACCTCGAGTCCTCCAACCTTGCTCAACACAGAACCCCATGTTACCCAGGATAATGGAGTCAGACACAGCTCTAGCTAAGGGGACTGGCTAGGGCCCCCCCTCCTAGAGTTCAGATGGCTCTCAGGCAACCTACAACTTCCTGGCCTTAGCCAAAAGTTATCCAAGGCCTTGAGCCTCTGCTCTCTGCTGGTCAGCTCCAGACGTGTTCAGTTGGTGGGAGTGCCCAGAGGACGCAGCCGCAGCTCAGGCTCCACTGGATCAAGATCAAAGAAGTTGACCACCGCAGCAGCCCTGGTAGGTGGCGGGGGGTCCTGGGTGGCCTCCCCAGGCAGCAGCAGCTGGGCTGTGAGCTGCAGGCCTGAGGAGCCACCGGAGTCTGGGTCGGAGTTGGAGTCTGGAGGCAGGGGTAGCGGCATCACCTGCTGCAGGCTGAGGCCTGGCCGGGCACCGCTGTGAGATGTCCGCATGGAAGGGGAGGCAGGGCTCGCACGGAGCTCCTGGGGACAGTGCGGGCATGGCAGGAACCGGCCCAGGGCCCGCTTGAAGTCCCGCATGAAGAGCGGGTAGATGATGGGGTTCATGGTGCTGTTACAGTACCCCAGCCAAGTGAGGACGTCGAAGAGGCCTGGGGAGATGCAGTCACACACAGCCTGCGGTGGGGGGGGGGGAGGGAGGAGAATGTGACTCACCTGATCCCAGGGCAGGGACCCAGCCCACCCCACCCAGCCCAGCCCAGAAGAGAAGAAAGGCACCCTCTTCCCTCCCCACACCTTGGGAAGGCTGGGGTCACCCCAGCCAGCCTGGAGACCTCTTACCCCGGGCTGTAGTGTTACCTGAGCAATGTTGGCCAGAAAGAAGGGCAGCCAAGTCACAAAGAACATGCTGAGCAGGATGCCCAGGGTCAGGCTGGCTTTCAAGGCCTTCCTGCTGTGCCTGGTGGCTAGGCGCTTGCTGTCGGCTGATTCCACCCCAGGGTGTGGCGTTCTGGGGACCTGTGGAAAGGAAGGCCATGTGAGCCACTGACCCGAGCCAGAGAATGAACCTGGACCCTAATTCTAAACTGAATCGCAATACCAGCAGTTAATGGAGCCTGACTCCTTGACTCAGCCCCTAGACTGAGACTTGACCCTAACACCAAGCTGAATTGAACACGCGGACCTCAGCAGTAAGCTAAGTGCTGACCATGGTCCTGAACGGAACCCTGAGCCTACCACGTGGCCTGGAGTCTTCCATAACCAAAGTCTGTCTCAAGCCTGGATCTGAGCCTGAACCTGGTCCCATACCGACTCCTGACCTGGCCTGGGCATCTTACAAGGACAGCAAGATCCAGCAACAGCACCCCAGAGGAGAGGTCAGAGTTCAGCCCTCTCTACGCCAGCAATGGGCAGACGCCGCAGGTCTGCGGGCACCTGCAAAGCCCGCAGCACTTCAAGAATCAGTTACACTTGAACTTGAGCTGAACTTGACTGATGTCGGGATCTGAACGATCCCTTTCTCCCCGATCTCCCGGGGAGAATGGTAGACCCCAAAATCTATGAAAGAGCACTCGGCCTTGCCTTCCACCGGCAGAAGGCCAAAGGCGTACTCTCATGGACTTGCGCTAAGTTGAGGAAAGGTTGCTGAAGCCTCCCCTCCCCCCAGTCCCCTCACATGTTACCAAGAGCGAGGGCGAAAAAGAAGGCATCAGGGACACGCTGCTATGGTGGGATGTGTCTCAAAAACTTTAATAGGGAAAGGCGCTTATATAGAGGTAATGGCGGGGAAGAAAGAGGGCTGGCCAAAGGACCAGTCATAGGCTAAGGACCATGTCCATCAAGTGATATCACGAAACTTCCTTTGTGGGCGGGACAACCCCATCATGGTGGCACGCACATGTTTGCCTCCCAGGGGCTTTCTTTTCCGGTTGAGGCCAGAAGGTGGGAGGGACTTCCTCCCACACTACCCCAGAGCTGGGGGGGAAGGGCAGCATCTTGGGAGCTCTGTGCCCTTCCCCCTTTAAGGCCGAAACTGAATCCCCAACAGACTGAAGAGGACCCGATGCTTTCTTTCCAGGCTGAGCAACTTCCTTGTAAGTAGACTTTTTATCTCTGTATTTTGGAATCATGGTTGACCTGCACGATTACTCTTATGCTGCACAAAATAGAAATGAGTCTCATGAAAGATCTTACGGACTGCTAGGGATGGTCATGTCCTTGGCATTTTATGACTCAGTGCTGTCAGGGATCTGCAAGGCATCTCCATGCTATGTGTGGATGGCAGGAGGGAGAATGGGGAAGGGGGACATACCAACTGCCAACCAGCAATTCCCAAGCACGTACAGGCTCTCCCAGCTGGGTGGTCACATCTCTTGACCACTTGGGAAATCTCATTCCAGAAAATAAAACATTTATAAAAAGTGGGGACAGCCAAGTGAGGTGGCGCAGGCCTGTAATCCTGGCTACTTGGGAGGCAGAGATAAAGGAGGATTGAACTTCTGAGGTCAACCTGGGGAAAAAGCCAGCCAGCCCCTCTCTCAAAGTGTAGTTGCTCATGGTGGTGCACACCAGCGGGCCTAGGTACTCGAGGGTACAGGCTGAAGAATCACAGTCTGAGGCTGGACCCTGGCAAAGTGTGTGAGACCCATCAAGACCTGCACAGGCCCCAGCCTGAACATACAGCTAGGGGCCGCTACCTGCCTCGTCGTAAAGCAAGTGGATCATTTGTCTTTAGGGAAGACAAAAAATTGTCTCTCTGAAAAGCTTCCTTACATAGTTGGGAAAAAAAGAGAAGAAGGGAAAGAAAGAAGGAGGGAAAAAAGTATGACACCCTATCTGAAAAGTAACTGAAACATGGCTAAGAATGTGGAGTACTGGTAGAGTGCTTGCTTAGCATGCATGAAGCCCTGGGTTCAATTCCTCAGCACCACATGAGCAGAAAAAGCCAGAAGTGAGGCTGTGGCTCAAGTGGTAGAGTGCTAGGCTTGAACAAAAGAAGCTAAGGGACAGTGCCCAGGCCCGAGTTCAAGCCCCAGGACTTGAAAAAAAACAAAAAAGTAACTGATGCTGGGCACCTGTGGCTCACGCCTGCGATCCTAGGTACTCAGGAGGCTGAGATCTGAGGATTGTGGCTCAAAGCCAGGCCAGGCAGGAAAGCCTGTGAGACTCTTATCTGCAATGAACCACCAGAAAACCAAAAGTGGCGCTGTGGCTCAAAGTGGTAGAGCACTAGCCTTGAGCTGAAGAGCTCAGGGACAGTGCCCAGGCCCAAAGTTCAAGCCCCAGGAATACCAATGACAACAAAAAGTAACTGAAACCAAAAGGGCTGGGGGGTGGGGGCTCAGGGTTTGAATGTAGAATGTCTGCCTAGCAACCATCAATCCCTGAGTTTAAGCCCTCATACTGCCAAAAAAATTATACACACATACCCACGCACACGTACACACATGTGCGTGCATGAAGCAGGGTGGCAGGGGGAATGTGCTCTACTTTCAGAGGGTCCAGAGCCTCTAAGAAGCCATGAACACTGGGGTATGAAGGCCTCCCTCAGACCATGTGTCTAAACCGATTTAGATGTCCTACATCCGTGTAAGAAAGCGACATCCACCTACAACTACAGTTGAAGTAAGCGTGGTGTGCAGCAGTAGTTGTGCAGACACGCGGGGGGGGGGGGGCAGAGGTGCTGCCTTGGAACATGCTTTGATTGGGGTGCTAAGGGGGGGTCTGTGTACCCAAATCCTTCCCCAAGCTGTGTGACAACGCAGTCTTGTTCCTGAAAGCAGCGGGTGGCAGGACGGGTGTGGGGTCCGAGGAGGCAGGAAGGGACTCAGCTTCCCCAGCAACCCTCGCAGATGGAGAGGGGGTGGAGGCAGCAAAGTGAAGATTTGTCAGGGCCTCCCTGACAGATGCCTGCTTCCCAGCCAGCATCCCAGACTCACTCGGGGCTGAGCCCTCCCTCCCCCAGCTCCCCACCCAGCAGTCTCCACCGGACAGCTGGTGCCTGTCCAAGGTGCTGAAGCCCCTCTTCCCCTAGAACCAAGGAGCTGGAGGTCTGCAAAGAGGAAAGTCACAATGTACACACTGTGTACAGGTCTTATGTCTTCATGCGTCTATACTAATGAAATCTGCTTATGCAGATAGCAAGGGCAAAATTATGGAAGAACAGCCGAGAGAGAGCAGGGGGGATGGGCTTGGCATCTCCCCTCTGTCTTAGTGGGGTGGCATTCGTATAGAGGCAATAGCTGAGCTTTGAGGACAGGTGATCCGGCTTCACGCCATGACTCTGCCACTCACCCGGTCACTCTGTGAACTCGAGAATGCCTCTAATGCCCATATCTATAAAATGGGAGACCCCACAGGTGGAGTCTACGGACTGAAAATGAATGCTCGGAGCTTCACATATATAGAGATGCCGTGATGCCAGTTCAGTGACACATGCATGAAGTCAGGGTGATTTGGACCATCTTGGGGTCCTGTCATCCTACCCACATCTCTGGCTTCCAGGATCAGTACAGACAGCAGGATGGATGCTCTGACTCACCGTGCAGAAACTCAGGCCCCATAGCTACAGGGTGCATTTGCTCCACCCCTCCACACCCACAGACACAATCCCTCCAAGTCTGCTCCCAAGTCAGCAGAGAGAGAGACTGCATCTGCCTCTCTCCTCTTGTTCCCTCCCCCCCTCCCCTCTCCTCTCCTCTCCTTCCTTCCAGGTAGCCTGCATGCAGTGTCTATGACCCAGGATCAGCCTGGAAGGAGTAGCTCCCACTGCCCCATGAGGCTCTCCTAAAGCCTGTCACTCCATCACCTGGCTGCCATTGACGGGGACAGAAAACACGGGCAAGAAGATGACCATGTCTACAAGATTCCAGTCACAAAGGTGTTCCTCTGGACCCTGCTGGGCCAGGGGAAAGAGTGGGAAAGGCACAATTCTGTTCCTGTCAGAGGCCTGGGCACTGGGGTTCAGAGGGGGAGACCTCGGAGGGCATCCTCAGGGGCAGCAGCTCCAGAGAAGGGGTGAAGGCAATCCTTGATTCTCTCTGATCTTCAATCCAGGAATAACTCCGGGCTGAGGGAGCACTGCAAAATCACAGAGCATGTGCCTAGCCTGTTCCAGGACCCAGACTTGACGCCCACTACCACAGAGGAAAGAAAATAAAACAGAACTGGGTGCCAGTGGCTCATGCCTGTAATTCCAGCTACACAAGAGGCTGAGATCCAGGAGGATCAAGGTTTGAGGCCAACCTGAGCCAAAATATCTGTGAGACTCCACCTCCAAAATAATCAACAAAAAGTAGGGCTGGAGATGTGACTCAAATGGTAGAGCATTGACTGAGCAAGCAAGCTGAGGAAAGCAGGAAGCCCTGGTTCAAAACCCAGTATTGCCAAAAGAAAAAAAAAACCTTTAAAAACCTTTAAAAAAAAAAAAAAGGACACAGCAAACACTACATTTCTTTAGGTCTTGACACTAATAAGAAAACATACTGTGTGGAAAGTGCCTAGAAGCTGATGGGACAGGATTCAATGGATCCATTATTTTATTGTTGAATGTTTAAAGTGTACTTTGTTAGGCTACAATATGGCTTAGTGCCTAACAAGCACAAATGTACTTAAACCAAGGGCCAATGGCTCACACCTGTAATCCTAGCTACTCAGGAGGCTGAGATCTGAGGATCGTAGTTCGAAGCCAGCCCCGGCAGGAAAGTCCATGAGACTCTTATCTCCAATACATTACCAAAAGAGCCAGAAGTGGAGCTGTGGATCAAGCGGTAGAGCTCTAGCCTCCAGCAAAAGAAGCTCAGGGACAGTGTCCAGGCCCTGAGTTCAAACTCCAGGATCAAAACAACAACAATAACAAAAAACCAGCCTCTACCCCTGGGGGTATGTTAAGAATTAAATAAGAAAAGGCAAAGCTATTAGACTAGTTCCTGGCACATCGGAGGAACCTTCCTGTCACTGAGACTCCTAGCAGCCAGCTTCGCTCACTGCTACTACCACTGCCATAGAGGTTACCAGTGCAGCCAGGGTGATAGTTTTTGTTTTTGTGGTTTGGGGGGTGTTTTGCCCAATAAAAGGGGGTACACCACAGCTGCCTGTTTTATTACCAACAGGAAAGGGGAGAAACAAACATTTGTTGTGTACCCCCATGTGCCTGAGCCTTCAAGCAGATCATATCATGATGTCTTCCGAAAGCCTCCTGGTGTAGCTATCTGTGGTCCTGGGACACAGAGCTAGGCAAGACTTGAACTCTGAGCAGCAGGCACCAAGCTCCTGCTCCTGGCCTGGCCATCCCAGGCCACCTGTCTCCAAGCAGCAACCAAACCTTTCAGCCCTGCACTGCGGCCTGGTGGCCTCCCCCATGTAGATACTTCAGTGATGGATGCCTCCTCCTCAGAGGAGGGGGAGGGACAGAGTTGGAGGGAAGGTCATCGCACTGACATGGGATCCTGTACAGTGGGGGGTGAGAGAGGGTCTGGGGGTGGGAGGGAGAAATGGAGGAAGAGGAGGAGGAGGAGGAGGAGGAGGAGGAGGAGGAAGAGGAAGAGGAGGAAGAGGAGAGGAGGGGAGAGTAAGGGATCACAGAGGAAAAGAATGGGGACAGATAGAGCTGAGGAAGGAGAGGACAATGAGGTGCAGCAAGGAGAAGGTTAAGGACTAGAGACACAGACATGCCGGAGGCGGAGAACAGGAGAGGCTGGGGACATGGTGGGGACCTCTGGCTGGCCTTTCCCACTCCTCTCTGTCATTCAGCCTGAGCACCCACATCACCCCCTGATGCTGCCTAAAATGCCCTTAGCCCTCCAGAATCACCCAAGGGCTGAGCACCACCCACCTGGACAAGCAACACACACACACACACACACACACACACACACACACACACACACAAGCCCCTGAGGACACTAGGAAAGCCTGGCAGGAATTATGGATAATAAAGTCAGTAATGGTCCAGTTTCGAGCATCTGAGAGAAACATCGCTTACACAATAACTTAGCAGCTTACAGATGGATGTGACAATCGTGAAATCTCTGCTGTTGGAATTTCCCTGGGTAAACAGAGTAGGTGTGGCTCGTGTAGTAGAGTGCCAGCCATGAGCAAGAAAACCTGAGAAAAAAATGTGACCCAGAAAACAGACAGAGAAATGAAGGGACACAGGGCTGGGAATGCGGCTTGGTACTAGAGTGCTTGCCTACCACGCATGAAGCCCTGGGTTTGATTCTTCTGTACCATATCCACAGAAAGGCTGGAAGTGGTGCTGTGTCTCAAGTGGTAGAGTGCTAGCCTTGAGCAAGAGAAGCTCAGGGACAGTGCCCAGGCCCTGAGATCAAGCCCTGTTGTGGATTCAGCTTGGCCTTAAGGGGGGAAGGGCAACTAGGGCTCTTAGAGATGCTGCCCTTCCCCCAGCCCTGGGGCTGCACCTTCCGGCTTCTGCCGGAAGAGAAGCAAAGCAGCCCCGCCTCTCAGCTCGGCCATGTGGGCAATGGCGGAGGCCTGGTCCTTGGGGGGCTGTGGTCTCCGCCCTTAGAGGAAGTTCCATGACATCACCTGAGGGACAGTCCATCAGGCCAATCGCTAAGATCCAGTACCCCCTCTCCTCTGGAGGTATAAGTTGTTGGCCCCTCCTTTGAATAAAGCAGAATGCCCCAGAGGCTTTCTCTGTGACTCCCAAGTGCCCGTGTCTTCCTTGGGCTGGCGGGCATGGGGTCTCGCAACCACACGCGAACTGAGGCTACCTTGGGTCCCCGCTTCCACGACTAATCCCTACTGGCCAGGGGGACATGAGAGAGAGAGAAAGGATCCCACACGGAACAGGCAGACAAGCCTAGGACCCCCTCCCACGTAGATGGGGGGGAGGGAGAACGAAGCCTGGCAAATGGCGCCCAACGTGGGGCACAGAGCCCAGGGGAGTAAGTCCGCGGCTATCAGTAGCCCTCGGGAAATAGGAGAGAATGAATTCTCCAGGACGTGTTGATTCCCCAACAAACGAAAGAGAAGGTGGGGCAGAATCAATCCTTTTTCCAAGAGACCGGATCGGATTTTTGGCACTCGGGCCAAGGGCCAAGAGATTTCTGCAGCCCGCGGGGCGGCGCACAGCTTTACTCATCTCATGGCGCCAGGCGGCAGCAGCGGCTGCGCGCTTGGGGTCTGGGACAAGCGGCGCAAATTCCACGCCCGCCGCGAGAGATCGTGGCCCCAGCAATGTTGAGACATAGCAAGCATAGAGGCTCACGAGGCGCCTGGAGTAGCTTGCCTTCACCCCAGCCCCTGCTTTTCTTCCCGCTTCTGGGGCCGCCGAGCGCCTAGCGTGAAAGTTTTTGGGCTGGAGCGCCGGAGCACAGAGCGGGCGGCTTGGCGCCCGGGTAGCAAGAGCGGCAGTAGGCGGAGGCTCGCCGAGCGCCTGGAGCGAAAATTTATGGGCTGGCAATACACGGGGCCCCAGCAGCGTCAGGGGTGCAGAGCTTTGCATGCTCTCTCCACCCCCAAAGCCAGCCCCAAACCCACTGGATTGGATTGTGTGGCTGCTGGAAAAAGAGACCGGATCTTAGATTTCTGTTATCAGTGCTGGCTAAGTCAGGATGATCTTCTTCCCGCCCCCACCCTTGCTGGTGGGCGTGTGGAGGTTTTGGGCTGAAACTGCTTTACGCTGGCTCCCTACCCTCGCCTCTGAGGCCGGGGAACTTACCAGGTCTCGCCTGCCTACAATAAAGCTGGCTAATCTGCTTTAAAGGAGACAAAGGGGTTTTCAGTTTTTTTTGTCAATGTTTGCTAATTGGAGATTTGTTAACTTTGAGGTTGTGGGGCTAAAATCCTAAACTTGGTTAACAGATGAACTAGATTCCAAATTTTCCCGCTGCGGCTGGGCGGGGACTCAGAGACTGACAGACCTCCAGCGACTCTCGCTGCAGCTGTGCAGGGCTAGTGCATGCAGCCAGTCTGTGAACCTCCCCTCACCCCACCCCACCCCGGTGTGATTCCCTGTCATTTCTCTCTGTTAAACTCGCAGCTTACAAGCTGAGAGAACAAGGAAAAGCCCCAGATTTCCGACAAAAACGGAGCAATTGGAGATATTTTAAAAAGGCGAACAATAGTTCTGATACAGCAATAAGTAATTTGGTTGGATTTCCTATAATTACCAGCTCAGAGATACTAGAAATTGAAAGAGTTTTTCTGGATGGTCAAAAAGTTTGCTTGCCTGAAGTGATTTGATCCTGTGATATTCTCGTAATTTGGAGATATTAAAAAAAGCGAAATGCTGAGGCCTTAATCCCTTGTGTTTAAATCCTGGTAAACATGATTAAGTTATCTTGGATATTAGCCTGATAATTCAGGTACTGAATTTCCATGTAAGACTCCTATCTTAAGTTACAAATAATCAGGCAAGCGTTTAAAGTATGTTTAATTAACTATGGGGATAAGAGTAAATTCTCGTTAACCCTGTATGTATACAAAATATGGCAAAGCAAGCTAATGATTCTCACTAATTTGTTAAAAAGCTAAATGAATAAGTGCCTCTAAATTTGTAATTATGATTCCTGCATTAAGAAAAAAAATTGTCATTTGAGTTCAGTCTTTCGGATGCAAACAAGGCTGAGATAAAGGCCTGAAAGTACATTCCTAAATGGAAATTTAAACAGAGTACCAACATTTGCCAGATCAAAGGCACCGTAGCTGTTAAAAGCACAGAGTTATCTTGGGATTTTATAACTAGGAGAATCTCTTAAAATAATTACCCTGCTTAAGCCAAAAGGGCGTCTGCCTGCAAGGCCGGGGAATGCTCAGCAACCAACCAGAATATGCTGGGGTATTTAAATGTCCTTAACCTGTCTACTTTTCTGGCTTATGCCCAGGATATATTTTATGTCATTCATGCCAACCAGCTCTGAGAACTTGTCAATACTTTGCTTGATCTTTTCAAAAGTCTCTTTTAACAGAATAACATCTCCCTAAAGTCACCACCTGGAAACTTGCAGTTCAAGGCCATCGTTTTTCCATACTGCTTTGCCAAGCTACAGGGTGCCCAGATGAGACCAGGACACCCATTGGCCCGGATGGCCATTCCATTCTCGTGGTAATGACAGGAACTTTTGCCAGCCACACTGGACGGTGCCAGGCTGACCAGGGGCCCTTGATCACATCGCCCCCTTTCAGCAGGAAGTATGTCCAGAAGAAAGACCTTCGCCCATATTCACAGCCCAGCCTGGTGCCCTGCCATGTCATGAAAAAATAATAATAATAAGAGAGAGGGGGGGAGTAGCACCCGTGACTACTTAAGGATAATAGCTATGCTTACATTAAATATCTTAAGAAAATATCTTAAGAAATTTTAAATCTTCCCAAAACAGTGGGAAAGAGCCTTGTAAATGCTTTTACAGATGGGAAAACTAAACCCAGAGCACTTGCTCTGGAGAAATGTCTCTTCTTGTTCTCTTCAGGAAAACAAGGACCATACTGGATTTCTTCTGCTCTTCCAAAGAGAATATAGAAAGCCTGCCTGCATACAACAGCGGTAGTGGTAAAAAAGCATCCAGCTTCCCTTCCCTGTTTGTTTGCTTTCTAAACTCTTCCTTGAGCGTTTCTCGTGGCGCAATATTTTGCTGTGGCAAATGTCGCTTGCAGGTTTGTACAAAAACTAAAGAAATTTTGCACCATGTTTCTTCCACTCCTCTCCCCCTGCTATTTGGCTTAGGGGGGTCCCGTTAGAGGGAAATAGGAGCTGAGGGTTTGACACTCAACCTTAATGTTTCATGATAAAAATGTTTTAAAAAGTAAGCGCAGAGGTTTGGCGCCTTTGCCTCAATGTTTATGAAAAAAGGAATGTTTTACTAACCACATGTGTTTCAGTTACCAGTGGTGAACTACCAGAGATGCCAAAGCTTCAACCTGCTTCTACCTCACTGCCAGAAGAGGAATGATGCCTGCATTTTCCTGAGTGGCACAGAAACAGGATAAGGACTCCAACTTCTCTGGACTGACCCTTCGTGGAAGGGGCCCCACATACACATATTATGTCAGCATTTGGCTCATGCCTATATATGCCATACGTTACAGCATCCCCTGCTAGTTTTAAAAAAAAGGTGGGGGGGCATTTTTTTTTGCCAGTCCTGGGCCTTGGACTCAGGGCCTGAGCACTGTCCCTGGCTTCTTTTTGCTCAAGGCTAGCATTCTGCCACTTGAGCCACAGCGCCACTTCTGCCATTTCTGTATATGTGGTGCTGGGGAATCGAACCCAGGGCTTCAAGTATACGAGGCAAGTGCTCTTGCCACTAGGCCATATCCCCAGCCCGGGGGGGGGGGGGGCACATATTTTGGGGATTCAGTTTGGCCTTAATGGGGGAAGGGCAACTAGGGCTTCCTTAGAGACGCTGCCCTTCCCCCAGCCCTGGCACTGTGTGGAAGGTAGTCCCTCCCACCTTCCAGCTTCTGCCGGAAGAGAAGCAAAGCAGCTCCGCCTCTTGGCTCGACCACGTGGGCAATGGCGGAGGCCGGGTCCTTGGGGGGCTGTGGTCTCTGCCCATAGAGGAAGTTCCAAGACATCACCTGAGGGACAGTCCATCAGGCCAATCGTTAAGATCCAGTACCCCCTCTCCTCTGGGGGTATAAGTTGTTGGCCCCTCCTTTCAATAAACCAGAACGCCCCAGAGGCTTTCTCCGTAACTCCCACGGGCCCGTGTCTTTCCTTGGGCTGGCGGGCATGGGGTCTTGCAACCACACGCGAACTGAGGCTACCTTGGGTCCCCGCTTCTGCGACTAATCTCTACTGGCCAGGGGGACGTGAGAGAGCGAGAATGGATCCCATATGGAAGAGGCAGACAAGCCCAGGACCCCCCTCCCACATAGATGGGGGGGGTAGAGCGAAGCCTGGCAAAGCACCAGGACTGGCACAAAAAGGGGGTGTCACTGCCTTTATGGTGATGCTCTGACTCACACCAAGGTCTTGAGGGATCTGAACTTGACCTTCACCTATCAGCTATGCAGTTCTGGCCAGGCCACATGTGATCTCTCCAAGCCTCAGTTTCCCCATGTGTCACATACTGCACTTGCCTCAGTGGCTGTCTGGGGATGAAGAGGCTTGCCTTGGTGTCTGCCACACAGAGCTGCAGCTGTGGATATGCCTGCCCAGGCTTCATCTGGCTTGATCTGGTCCCAGGAGAAATGGCTGTCCCAACTCTGTGGGACACAGGAGTCCTAGCCTAGCCAATCCCTGCCTCACAGACCAGCCAGCTTCTCAGGGTATGGGCCAAGTGTGGGAATGGAAATGTTTTAGGTGTTTAGGGGTACACTCTTGAAATAAGAGGATCACAGAGGGAGCATGACTCCCAACCTCTCCTCCCGTGCTCTGCCAACAGAAAGCCTGTGCGTGGCTACTCTGTTCTTAACACTCCTACTTGTTTTGTTTGTGGGTGTATATGTATGTTTGTTTGTCTATGTGCCAGTACTAGGGCTTGAACTTAGGGTCTCATGCTCTCACTTGACTCTTTCACTTGA
This sequence comes from Perognathus longimembris pacificus, assembly GCF_023159225.1. Classification (NCBI taxonomy): domain Eukaryota; kingdom Metazoa; phylum Chordata; class Mammalia; order Rodentia; family Heteromyidae; genus Perognathus; species Perognathus longimembris. The sequence continues at coordinate 11,678,499 of NC_063167.1, read as the reverse complement.
GTCTGGTGCTCTACCACTTGGGCCACAGATCCACTTCAGACTTTCAGGTAGTTAATTAGAGATAAGAGTTTCATAGAATCCCTGCCCAGGCTGGCTTTGGGCAATGATTATTAAATCTCAGGAGCTTAGATTACAAGGCATGAGCCACCAGCACCTAGCTTAACAACTCTACTCTTTTTATTGTTATTTTGCCAGTTCTGGAGCTTAAATTCAGGGCCTGAGCATTGTCCCTGGCTTCTTTTTGCTCAAGGTTAGCACTCTACCTCTTGAGCCACAGCACCGCTTCAGGTTTTTTCTATGTATGTGGTGCTGAGGAATCGAACCCAGGGCTTTGTGCATGCTAGGCAAGCACTCTACCACTAATCCATATTCCAAGCCCAACAACTCTATTCTTAAAGGCAAAGCCAGGTGCTCCATGACCCCAGCCTCACCACACACACTCAGACACAGCCAGGACACCTCTGACTTGCCTGAGGTTGCATTTATGATCACCAGTTAGCTGTATCAAGGGATACCAATTCTCTATTTTTGGAAAGGGTGTGAGGTTTCCTTTCCAAACCAAATCATGGGAATTAAAAGACGAGTGCGATAATTCAAAGAAAATGGTAAGTATGATTTTATTGTGGGCTTGGGGTGGCAGCTGAAGAGATAGGAAGGCAAAGGTCCTGGGGAGAGATGGGGGGCCTCTTGGTCTTTTACAAAAACCCATGGGCTAAGGGCCTAACTCAATGGTCAGCCAGTCTAGAATGCACTAAAGTCCTGGTTCTAGCCCCAGCACAGGGAAAAAATTCTTTGTGAGCACACAGGGCAATCTCCACTCCTTATGATGAGAGAGAAGTAAATCAATAAATCACAACTCCTCTGAGCCACTACATACGGTCTGCTTGTGTCACAAACACCTACTATAGCTCACTGAAGTTCCTGAGAGGAGTCACCTGGCCTTTAATATCAGAAAATTCACACAGGAGAGAAAACTGGGTTGTCAGCCTGGCAAGGTGCTTCATACTTGTAATCCCAGCTACTCAAGAGAGTACAGATGGCTTGCACTGGAAGCCAGTCTGAGCAAAAAGCTAGTGAGCCTGCATCTCATGAATGGCTTGGTGTTATGGTACCCATCCAACATCCCAGCTATGCAGGAGGCATGATGGGAAGACTGAGGTCTGGAGTGGCCCAGGAAAAATCTCCAGACCTTATTCCAAAAGTAAATTACAGCTAAAATGTGGCAAGAGTGGCTCAAGTGTGGGAACAGTTGCCTATCATGTGAGACACCCTGAGTTCAAATACTAAGACTACCAAAACAGGAAGAAAGGGAGGGAGGAAGGGAGGGAGGGAGGGAGGGAGGGTTGGCTTATGTCCATAGTCCTAGAGCTGAGATCCAGAGGGTTAGGATTTGAAGCCAGCCTGGGGAGAAAAGTCTTATGAGACTTTACCTCCACAATAACAGCAAAGAGCTAGGCTGGAGGTGTGGCTCAAGTGATAGAGTTCCAGCTGAGTGAGAAAGCCAAGCAACCTCAAAGTCCTCAATTCAAACCCCAATACTGCCCCCACCCTAGCAAAAGGAAGAAAACAAGCCTGAAATAAAGTAATTGAGCCAGGTACTGGTGGCTCATGCCTATAATCCTAGCAACTAAGGAGACTGAAGTCTGAGATCTCCGTTCAAAGGCAGCCCAAGCAGGACAATCCGTGAGACTCTTATCTCCAATTAACCAGAAATGGTGCTGTGGCTCAAAGTGGTAGGCGCTAGCCTTGAGCAAAAGAGCTCAAGGACAGTGCTCAGGCCATGAGTTCAAGCCCTACAACTGACAAACAAAATAAAGAAATAACGTAATTGAAAAAATTAAGAAAACATGGGCTGGGAATTTGGCTTAGCGGTGGAGTGCTTGCCTAGCATGCATGAAGCCCTGGGTTCGACTCCTCAGCACCACGTAAACAGAAAAAAACAGAAGTGGCGCTGTGGCTCAAGTGGTAGAGTGCTAGCCTTGAACAAAAAGAAGCCAAGGACAGTGCTCAGGCCCTGAGTCCCAAGTCCCAGGACTGACCAAAAATAAATAAATAAATAAATAAGGAAAATGTACAATAAATGGGAAACAGATGTAGCTCAGCCAAGTCCCCAACCATCCCATGACTCCAGGACACCTGTCACCCTCCAAGAGCTCAGGCCTCCTCAGTCTCTACCTGAAGGACCCCAAGGCTGGTGGGGAGAGACAGTGGAAGAGGGGGAGGTGGGGAGGTTGCAGGTGTAAGCGGGGAGGGACCTTGAGGCCACATTCTGGGTGCAGTGAGGTTAACAGCAGGGAAACAACCCAATAACCTTTCTTAAAATTTTTGCTCCGGGCTGGGAATGTGGCTTAGTGGTAGAGTGCTTGCCTAGCATGTGTGATACCCTGGGTTTGACTCTTCAGCACCACATAAACAGAAAAGGCCAGAAGTGACGCTGTGGCTAAAGAGGTAGAGTGCTAGCCTTGAGCAAAAGGAAGCCAGGGACAGTGCTCAGGCCCTGAGTCCAAGCCCCAGGACTGGCAAAAAAATAATAATTTTTTTTTTTTGCTCTACAAGCCTGGTGCTGGTGCCTCACACTTGCAATCCTATCTACTCAAGAGGCTGAGAGTGAGGATTATGGGTCAAAGCTAGCCTAGGCAGAAAAGTCTGTGGGACTATTAGCTCCAATTCACCAAAAAGCTGGAAGTGGAGCTGTTGGTCAAGTGGTAGAGCACCAGGTCAGAACAACAACCAAAAAAAAAAAATCTAAGGGACAGAGCCCAGACCCTGAGTTCTAGCCCTAACAATGGCACCAAAATTTAATGTGTTTTTTTTAAAGGACGTGTGTGTGTGTGTGTGTGTGTGTGTGTGGTGTTGACTACAGTAATCCCATGTATTTGAGAGGTGGAGGCAGGAGGGTGGAGAGTTAGCGGCCACCTAGGCAAAGTTAAACCCCATCTCGAAATCATGACACAAACCAAAAGGCCGGAGGGTGTGGCTCAGGTGATTGAGCATGCGCGAGCCTCCAAGCGCGCAATCTCCAGCTCCCATGCAGAAAACACAAAGGATGCCAAGGCTGTCGGCAAGGGAGCCGCGGATCAGGACTTGGGTTAGGGAAGGTGCAGTGGAGATGGGAATCCCCTTGGAAGACAGAACCAGCGGGCCTAGATAGTGCATGACTCCAATGAGGGAGAAATGCTTTCTCAGGACCCTGGTGTGGGGCCATGATGGGCCTGTGCGGTCCTCGGGGAGGCCAGGGCTGGGCCATGCTATGGTCTCCGCTTCACACTAGCCTCCTGCCCCACACCCTGCAGGGACAGCCAGGCACTGGCTGGAATTCTGAAGAAAGGTGCCAGCTAGAACGGCCCTCCCAAGAGGCTCTCGAGAACCCAGGATGGACGCCAAGGTGCCCCCTCCCCCATGGCTGCTCATCCCCCCCTTCGCTTCTCCCCCCCCCCCCCCAGGAGAGCGGTTCTCCCAGCGCACCCCGGGTACCTGCAGCGTCTCGGAGGCCGGGCCAGCCATGCTGGTGGTGAGCGAGGCCACCTGCACGGCCTGCTTGCGGGCGGCCAGCAGGATCCTGCAGTAGGTGAAGCAGATGGCACCCGAGGGCAGGAAGAAGGTAAGGCCTGAAGCCACGAGGACGAAGGGCAGGCTGGCCAGCAGGCGGCACTGGCCCGGGGTGGGCGGGCGCGGACGGCCCAGCTCGTGCCAGCCCAGCAGCAGGGGCAGGAAGGAGGCGAGCGCGGCGAGGCTCCAGGCGGCCAGGATGAGGGCCAGGGCGCGCGCGGGCGTCATGCGCAGCTTGTAGCGCAGCGGGGAGAGGATGAGCAGGTAGCGGTCCAGGCTGATGAGGCACAGGTTGAGGATGGAGGCGCTGCAGCACATCACGTCGAAGGCGGCCCAGAGCCGGCAGAGGCCGCGCGCCAGCACCCAGCGCCCGTACAGCGCGTTCAGCATGGCGGGCGGCATCACCACCAGCCCCACCATCAGGTCGGACGTGAAGAGCGACACCAGGAAGAAGTTGGACGTGTGGCGCAGCGCGGGCTGCGTGCAGATGAGCGCGATGAGCAGCAGGTTGGCCGCCGCGGTCAGCGCGATGACCACGCACAGCGCGGCCGCCACCCAGCCGCTGCCCCCCGGGGCCGCCGGCGGCCCCGACCCCCAGGTCGGGGTGCTGTTGTTGGCAGGGCCCGGCTCGGGGACCATGGGGCCTGGGAGGGACGGGGGGAACCCAGACGTGACGGGGCGCACCCAGACGGGACGGGACGGGCAGGAGGACAGGGTGGGCGTCGAGGCTGAGCGCGGTCCTGGAGGGGAGTGGGTGCTGAGACGGGGGTCGTGGGACGCGGCGGCGGCTGGAGGAGGGCGGGCAGGGGTTACATGGGCGCCCCCGGGGGTGGAACAGGGACCCATGGGGCGCCCAGATGGGAAGTTTGGGGGGAGGGCACCTGGACAGCAGGTGGCAGAAAGTTAGGACGGGGTGCGATGTGCGCCCGGCCCCCGGGGCGGGTCGCCCACGACAGGACGGGGGACGCCCGGCCTTCTAGGGGCGCAGCCCGGGGGAGGTGAAGGCGGGCGGTGCTCCGGCGCCCCCGGCCGAAGCAGGCTCCCAGCGGAGGGTGGGCGAGTGGGGGCGCGCTCGGTCGGAAGCCGTCACGTTGGGCGAGGGGGTGGTGGCAGCTCGGTAGCCCCGAAGCAGGTGCCAAGCCCCGGCGGTGCCGAGGCGCCGGGGACCCGCGACCCCGCGCCCCCTCCGGAGCGCCCGGCCCCTGCGGCGCGGGGAGGCCCCGCGGGCGGAGCAGCCGGGCGCCGCGCTCCGCCCTCCCCGCCGCGCGGAGCCGCCCGCCGGCCTCCCACCCGCGCGATCCTACCTGCGGGCGACTGCGGCAGGCGCCGCGGGGCTGGAGAGGAGAGGCGGCCGCGGCGGGGCGGCGGGGCGGCGGGGTCCCCAGCCCCGGAGGCGCGGCGAGGGCCCGGGGCGCGCGCCGAGGAGCCGCCGGGGTCTCAGCAGCGCGCGGTCCCCGAGCGCGGAGCGTGCGCCCCGCCCCGCCCCGCCGTGGGCGGGGAGAGCCGAGCCCGGCCTCGCGGGAGAGCGGGGTCCCGGCACCCCCAGGCCTGTGGGGCGGCGAGCAGAGCGCCCCAACTGCGCCGGGCGCGGCGGTGTCACACGCGCTCCGCACACCTCCGCACACCCCCGCCCGCCCGCCCTACACGTGGTTATGGCGCAGGCGGAACTCAGAAGGGGCTGCGACCCGCCGGGCCCCAGGGCGGCCCTCCGGTGGGGTCTGGCCACGGGCGGCCTGCGAAGCTGGCTGAGAGATACCCGACCGGTCCTCCGCCTCCCTCAGGGCCTCAGCCGCCCTGTCCGTCAGAGGAGTTTAGAATCCCTGGCTTTAGCCGTGCCGCCCCCTCCCTCCCCATAGCTCACGCCTGTAATCCTAGCTACTTGAGATCTGAGGATGGAGGTTCGAAGACAGCCTGGGCAGAAAAGTCCGTGAGAGACTCTCATCTCCAATTCACCAGCCAAACGCCGGAAGTGGGGCTTGGCTTAAATGGTGGAGTTGTCAGTCTCGCGAAAAACACAAAAAAAAAAAAACCGCGAGGCACTGAGTTCAAGCCCCAAGACTGGCACAAAAAAATGCGGGGGAGGGGGTGGAGACTACAGAAAATAAATAAGCAAGCAGGGCGCTGGTGGCTCACGCCTGTAATCCTAGCTACTCAGGAGGCTGAGAGCTGAGGATCGTGGCTCGAAGCCAGCCTGGGCAGGAAAGTGTGTGAGAATCTTACCTCCATTTAACCACCAGAAAATGGTAAGTGGCGCTGTGGCTCAAAGTGGTAGAGCGCTAGGCTTGAGCAGAAAAAGCTCAGGGACAGTGCCCAGGCACTGAGTTCAAACCCCACAACTGACATCAACACAATAAATAAACAAGAAGAATAAACATAAAATGAGAGAACAAATGTACATCAATAAAAAGAAAATCAGAGGGCTTGTACAAAGAGAGGAAAACATACCAGGGCCTGCTAGGTTACACTACTCCTACCTATTCCTCTGGCATGGCTTTGGGACAGCTGCACAAACAAAGCTGGGGCTCAGAGAGGGCAGGGGTGCCCACCAAGGTCACCAGCAGGAGCTGAACCTGGGATCTCCCAGGTGCCTGAGGCCTGGGGGATCCACAGTTGAGGGTCCAGTTCACTCCTGATGGAGGAACCCCGCCCACCTCCCAGCAGTTGCCTGCTCAGAGCCCAGAGATGGATCTGGGCAGCAGGGAGAGAGGGCCACCCTCCCCCACAGTGCACTGTCCCAGTGCACGGAGTGGAGCACCCTGAGACTGCACTGAGCCTCGGAACCAGCTCCCCTGCTCTGCAGCTCTGAGGACTTAGAGCCAGCAGCTCAGGCACCTAGGCTGAGCAGAAGGCCGCACCCACCTCACAGGGTTGTCCAAGCTGGCCTGGAACTCGCCACTCTCTGCTTCTGCCTCCTGAGGTCTGGGATTACAGGCACCGCCATGCCTTCCCAGCTAAACCTCTTGAATATCCTACTCCTCTTTTTTTTATTTCGTTTTGCCAGTCCTGGGGCTTGAACTCGGGGGCTGAGCACTGTCCCTGGCTTCTTTTGCTCATGGCTGGTGCTTTATCACTTGAGCCACAGCGCCACTTCTGGCTTTTTCTGTGTATGTGGTACCAAGGAATTGAACCCAGGATGCTAGGCAAGTGCGTGCTAGGCAAGCACTCTACCGCTAAGCCACATTCCCAGCCCTCTTTTTATTTTTTTAAGAATGAATTTTATTTAATTCTGTTTGTTTTCTTAACTTTATTTTATTTTATGCAGGCCAGGGATCAAACCCAGAGCCAAGCAGGTGGTAGGTGAACACTTCACCTCCAAGCTATACCTCGAACCCTGCTCTTCTGTGGGAGTGAGGATGAGCTAAGCATTTAAACTTCTCTTCACAGAAGTGCCTGATTTTGCAGCTTTGCAAAATACGCCGTGGGATAGAATGTGTCATTTGCTTTAGTTTTTCTCTAATGTATGCTGTATTTTATTTTTATCGGGAAAGCATCACAGTCACGTTAATATTGGTTCAATCTGGTTGATAAATGCTCATTATCTTACTTCGGCTAATTAAAAAAAAAATTAAGATTGGGCTGGGTGGTGGTGCCATCTCGTGGCCATACTGTAACTGTCATGATCCTGAGACCTGCTTCAAAGCCCCATCCATGAGCTCCTAGGCGTCTCAGGTTGATCTTGGAATGCTCAAATCCTAGACTCCCTTGCCCCTGCGAAGAGGCCTTCCAGGAGGGTTCATTTTTTTTTTTCTTTTTGAGAGGGGATTACTTCCAGTGTGGCAAGCTCCCTCAGTAACTATCTGCCCAAGGGCTGGGAATGTGGCTTAGTGGCAGAGTGCTTGCCTAGCATGCATGAAGCCCTGGGTTCCATAGAAAAAGGCTGGAAGTGGAGCTGTGGCTCATGTGGTAGAGCACTGGCCTTGAGCAAAAGAAACTCAAGGACAGTGCCAGGCCCTGAGTTCAAGCCCTAGGACAGGTAAAAATATAACAAATAAATACCTGCTCAAGATGGATGTGGTGGTGCATGCTTGTGATCATAGTTCTGTGGCAAGCACAAGTAGAAGGTTCAAGGCCAGCCCCTCAGAAAAAGTGCAAGAACCTATCTGAAAGTGACCTAGTCAGGTCCTTACAGGCTCAAGCCTGTAATACTAGCTGCTCAGGCGGCTGAGACCTACAGGATCCATGGGGTTAAGCTAACTCAGACAGAAAAGTCTTTGAGACTCCCTCTCCAGTCAACCAGCAAAAAGCTGGGCTGGAGGTATGGCTCAAGTGGTAGAGCACCAGCTGTGAGCAAGCAAGCTAAGCAAGAGCACAAGGCCCTATGTTTAACCCCCAATACCAGGCTTTGTCCCAAGATCTCTGTGCCACTCACTCATGGAACACTGCCATCCCCTGGAGAGCAAATAGGTGTGATCACCAACAGGAACATGAAGCCTCACAGATCTTACGTGACATGCTCAAGATTGGTCAGCAAATGGCCCTGCCAGGATTTGAACCCAGGAGGCTTGGACTCCCCCAGAGGCTGGAAGAAGAAAACTAGCTGATAGCTGGCTCTATGTAAAGGAGATGGGAGGTATTATTACCTCCAACTACCCAGCCATCCAGGCCTGTGTTGACATACTGGTATCTTTGCAGATTCCTTGTAAAGATTATAAACCCAGCCAGCCCTCTGGGAAAGCCCTCTGGGGCTCTCTTGGTGGTTTAGGTTTGAGCTAAGTGGGAAAATAAATGAGAGAGGAAGGCGGGGGAGGGGGAGAGACTGTCATTCTTTAAATATGGCTCTTCCCCTAGGCTCCTACCTCCAATCAGCATTGATCCTTCCATGTGGCCTAGCCCCGAACTCTGGTCTACACATCCCCAGCTGGACCTCAGCCTTCACCCCTGCAGGTCCCCAACTGCTTCCTCCCTCCCCTCTCCCTCCTCCTCCTCTTCCTGTTCTGCATAGACACCTTGCTTCAGAGCGAGTCTGCTCTCCATCAAGCATTCCAAGCCTGGCCGGAGCCCTGACTTCTCCACCGCCTTCCTCCCTCACACATTTAGGAATTCCAGGCCCTACTGAACCCAAACCCAACACACCCCTGAGGCTCAGAGGCCGGGCACTTCCAGGATTCTCACGGCTGTCACCTCCTTTCCCACAGCCTCAGTTTCCCCCTCTGGGAAACCCAAGTGAAGCCTTCCCACGTACGGAGGGATCTTGCTGACATTTCTAAGCTGAGTCATCCCAGGGAATAGCTGAGCCCTGGCACCTTCAATCCTCTCAGGAACCAAGGCCCCACCGCAGAGCGAGTCCATGGGGTGGGGGCGTGGCAATGGGGTGGGGGCGTGGCATCTTAGGTAAATTACCTGGCCACCTCGTAACCAATGGCTGTTGTTGTTGTTTTGGGTTGGGCACTGTCAAGCTCAGGGCTCTACCACTTTGAGCCACAGCTCCACTCGTGGTTTCTGAGCGGTTAATTGGAGATTAGTCTCACCCAGGCTTTTTCTGGCTGGCTGGCTTCAAACTGCGATCCTCAGACCTCAGCCTCCCGAGTGGCTAGGATTTCAGGCGTGAGCCACTGGCGCCCAGCTGACCAATGGCTTTTGGTTTCCTGGGGTTTTTTTTTTCTTCTGGGAGGGGGGGTGTCAGGCCAGACTGGGGTCACCATCAAGTGCAGAGAGGGCAGGACATAAAGCCAGGGAACCAAGGGTCAAAGGTCCAGTCGTAGTGGACAAGTCCACCACCAGGCCAGAGACGGGCACCCCGGAGAAGGAGTGGAAGCCACGCATCAGGGCATTGGCACCGGGGTGCACAGATGGGGTTTGGGAGTCACAGGATGGGGGGGGGGAGACCGCTCACGAGGAAGAAATGGCAGGCGCTGAAGGCATTTATTGGTGAGAAGACTCAGGTGGGTGGAGATGTGTACTGGTCACAAGCTCTGCGGAAGCTCTTGTCAGAACAGCCGTGGACGGGGCAGCCCCCCTCCCCGGGGGGGGGGCGGCGGGATGGTGGGCGGGCCCCACCCTGGGCACAAAGGAACCACACCGGGAGGACACAGGACAGAAGGGTCCCCCTCACCGCCCGCCTGCCCACCCCCCCCCCATCTCTCCAAGGTTAAAGTGCAGCGGGGAGTGGGGAGGGGAATGGGGAGCTGGATGGGGGGGGGAGGCCAACACGAGCCCCCCCACAGGGGCCTCCTCGTCCTAGAGGCTCATGGGGCATCTACTCCGGCCCCTGCCATGGGACACCAGGAGCGACACCGGGGCTGGCTCTGCCAGCGTCCTGAGGGGCAGGCGAGGCGCTGGGCACTCAACAGTGGGGAGGGGCGACCCCTCCTCCCTCTGACCAGGAGGGCTCTTCCCTTACCCCCATCCCAACCCCCCCCCCAACAGCAGACATGCCACGGGTGGCACAGCAAGGCCTGGAGGGTCCACAGGGCTCTGCCCCCCCCCCCCAAGTCCCTGCGTGGAAGAGACCCTGTGTCCTGGGGAAGGGACGGGGAACAAACACAAAGACAGAACTCCAGGGCTGTCTTCCCAGCCACGCTTCCTGCAAGGCAGAGGCGGGCCTCGAACCTGTCCTCAGCCCCACCAGGAGGCCGGGGGAAGGGGGCTCTGGCCATCTTGGGGGGGTCTCCCCTCACTCCTCAGCAGCTCCCCAAGGGTGCAGCTCTAGAAGGCAGCAAGGAAGGGCTCCCCCTTCCCCAGAGAGAGTGGGGGAAAGGCCTCACTCCCCATCTATTAAATCCGGCAGCCCCGCTCCAGCCCCGCCCCTCCGGGTCTCCATGGTAACCGAGCAGCATTCCAAGTCCCAGTCAGACTCCAAGTCCATCCAGGGCTGGGGGTAAAGGGGGGCTCCTGCCTTCCCCCCCACACCCCAGAGGATGAGACCCAACATTCCACAGGGGGGCGGGTGGGGAGGAAGAGTTGAGGGGAGCAGGTCAGTCCTCAGCCCCCTCGTCCTCGGTGTGGGGGGCTCCGGGGGGCTCCTCGGGCTCCGGGGTCTGCCCCCCTGGGTGGGGGTGAGGGTGCGGGTGAGGGTGGGTGCCCGGCGGGGCGCCCGGCCCGTCCTCGCCCTGCACGTACACGCTCAGCCCCTCGTGGCTGGGCTCCTTGCCGCAGGCCTGGCAGCTGCAGTGCAGAATCTTCTCCACCAGCTTCTCCACCCTGGGCACCTCCTCATGGCCCGGGCACTCCAGCGTCACCTGGGGGGGGGGAGGAGAGCACCACGGGTTCCCAGAGCCCACCCCCACCCCGCAGCCTAGCCCACTCTGCACTCCAGAACTGAAGGCTGGCCCTGGCTGACCACTCCACCCTGCACCTCCGCCATTCCCCACACCTGTGCCATCTGACCTGCCACAGGGCCTTTGCATGTGCTGCTGCCTCTGCCTAGAAGGCTTTTCCCAGCCCATGCCCCTACCACTTACCCCAAACTAGGCCGACAAAGATATCACTTCCCTAAAGGAGCCCCATTCCAAGCCCCCCACCAGCTGAGGTTCACCCTGCCACAACCCCACTTACGTCCTGCCTTCCCTGTGGCAAAATGTTGCCAATCGCTCCTTTCTTCCTCCCTCCCTCCCCCCCAGAACTGGCTCAGTCCCTCAAGGAGCCTGGTCTGCCCAAATCACCCTGGTACATCTGGAAGGATCGGATGTGACAGATGCACAAGAAGGAGTCACACGGGGCTCTGAGAGGCCGTGTCACAAGGATTTGACTCAGCGGGTCTGAAAGCCACCCCTGGGGAACGGTGTTTGCCCCAAGAGCAGAAGAATGAATAGAAATTAACTAAGGATAAGGAGGAGGAGGAGGAGGAAAAGTTTTCCAAGCAAGGCAAAGAGCATGTGCAAAAGCCCTGTGGTAGAAAGGAACAGAGCGGGTAGGGAGGACTTCAAGTGAGCAAGACCAGTGCAGCAGGCCATTCAGGACCCCACAGAGCGTGGCAGCTACTTCTGGACCCAGTCTATAACTGTGGGAGGAATTTCAGGACAGAGCCATATGCCAACAAGAGCCTCCGAAAGACCCCTTGTCCTCTACAAGTTAGTGCAGATCCGCGTGCCAGCCTGTAGCCAGGACCCCAGTGTTCCCCTAGTACACCGGGGGGGGGGGGGTACTCACAATCTCCCACGTGGACCGGGCCGGCATGCAGGAGTCACAGTGCACCAGTGACTCTGTGGACTGCGGGAAGGTGTTGGGGACGCTGTAGCTGAAGCACTGGCCTAGGCACGCCCTGTGGGAGCAGAGGGCACCGCGCCCGTCACCCCAGGGAGGCGGCGGCGGGCAGGGGGGGCAGCCCGGGGCCCCCTCCCTTCCTGGGTCACCCCCACACACACCTGTTCTGGATGGACGTGGCCTCGCAGCCGCTGTGGCCCACGATCTGGGTGATGTTCTTGGCTTCGCACCAGGCGCTCTTGTCCGGGAACAGGGCCAGCTTGTTGATGGGCGGGGGCGCGGCCAGCAGCACGGCAGGGAGGACGGCCCCCAGCAGCACCCGAAGCATGGTGCCCGCAGCCTCCGGAGCCCTGGAACGGAGCAGAGGGCAGGCGAGGGTGAGCCGCGGCCCGAGGTTCAAAGCCGGCCCTCCTACTCACTGTACAAGGGCTTTCTTTGGGCACGCTGAACCCCAAGACTGCCCTGTCAGATGGGGAGGAAGAAGAAGAACAGCGCCTGGCAGAGGTGGCTCCCACTTAGCATCCCGGCTGAGCCCTGAGGACTGAAGTTCGAAACCAGCCTGGGCAGGAAAGTCCCTGAGACTCTGAGCTCCAATGAACCACCAAAAAACAGAAGTGGTGCTGTGGCTCAAGTGGTAGAGCGCTAGCCTAGAGCAAAAAGTCTCACAACACCACCCAGGCCCTCAGGGCCTGAGTTCCAGCCCCAGGACAGGGGCACACACACACACACACACACACACACACACACAGAGGAAGTATGGTAAAGGAGGTGGGTTTTTTTTTCCTTCTTGCCAGTACTGGGGCTTGAACTCGGAGCCTAGGCTCACTGAGGTCAGTGCTCTACCACTTGAGTCATAGCGCCACTTCCGGCACTTTTTCTGAGTAGTTTATTGGCGATAAGTCTTGGGGAGGGACTGGGAATATGGCCTAGTGGCAAGAGTGCTTGCCTCATATACATGAAGCCCTGGGTTCCATTCCCCAGCACCACATATATAGGAAAAGCCAGAAGTGATGCTGTGGCTCAAGTGGTAGAGTGCTAGCCTTGAGCAAAAAGAAGCCAGGAACAGTGCTCAGGCCCTGAGTTCAAGCCCCAGGACTGGCAAAAAAAAAAAAAAAAAGAGTCTCAGGGACTTTCCTGCCCCAGGCTGGCTTTGAACCATGACCCTCTGATCTCAGCCTCCTGAGTAGCTAGGATACAGATGTGAGCCACTGACACCCAACTATAGAGGAGCCTCACAGATAATGAAGTAACTCAATATACTATTTTATTTATTCATTTATCATATATGTTTTTTCTTCCTTTATTGTGGCTTCAACGCTGGGCTTGGCGATCTTGCCTAGCTTTTCTTCTCAGTGCTGACACTCTACTATTTGAACCACACCACCACTTCGGACTTTTTTGCTGGCTAACTGGAGATCAAAGATTCACAGACCTTTCCGTCTGGGGCTGGCTTTGCATCGTCATCCTCAGATCTCAGCCTCCTTGAATAGTGAGGATGACAGGTGTGAGCCACCCCTGGGGAAAGGGGGTGCTTCTGTAAATCACCACGTGACTTTATCTCTGTGTACCGAAGCTTCCTCCCCAAGACAGGCGCCAATGCCCCCAGGAAGGCACTAAGCCGCCCCACCACACGTCCAGCGGGTTTTGTTTTAGTTGCCAGTCCTGGGGCTTGAACTCAGGGCCTAAGCACTGTCCCTGGCTTCTTTTTGCTCAAGGCTCTGCCACTTGAGCCACAGCGCCACTTCCGGTTTTTTCTACACATATGTGGTGCTTAGGAATCAAACCCAGGCCTTCATGTATACCAGATGAGCACTTTACTACTAGGCCACATTCCCAGCCCCAAGGCCACCTAGGTGTGAACCCCAGCACCCCAATTAACTGTCCACACAGCCTCCAGGCAGATGACCACATTGCGCCACCTGGAAAGGTGCTGCCTGGAAGTCCAGCTCCACCTCCCTAGCACGGGGGATTCTTACCCAGCTCAGTTGAATGTCTCTCCTCCTAGGACGCCCCACCAAACCCTTGATCATTTCCCACAGGCCCAGAGGCATCCCCAATGAAAGCTGAGCCCTGGAGGAGCAATACCAGAACTGACCAGAAGATGGCACTGCAGGACAGTCTGTGTCTCCAGTCACTGGTGGGCATTCAGGACCCACCCCCCTCCCTTCTCAACTTGACCTTTCCCCAGGTTTCACCCCCATCTCCACCTCAACAAACAAACAGTGGGGGTGGGGTTCAGAGAGCCTTGGAAGTAAGGGTGGTGCCAGAGCGGGGGACAGTGGGGAGCGGGTGATGGACACACACGTGCTGGGTGACCCTTAGACTCGGGCCTGTTTCCTGTCCTGTAAAATGAAGGACCTGCGCGGGTGAAAGCTCTTAGGAGAGGTAAAACTTGTGCCGTTGTTGTTGTTGTTATTGTTGTGTAAGCAAGTTGAGATGGGGAAGCGGGGGACCCTGTGGAGCCAGGTGGCAATCTTTTCCAGCCCAGTCCAGAGCTCTGGCTCAGGGCGGTCCCCCGAGGGGCAGGGGTGAGGCTGAAGTGGGGGGGAGGGGGAGAGCACGCCCAGGTCGCAGGGCAAGAATGGAGAGCCTGGGAGCAGCCACTCCAGAGAAAACAGTCCCATGGTGGCCCGCCTTCTGCAGAAGGCACGTGGGGGTGGCAGAGGCAGGTGCTTTGCCAGTGGGGACCCAGGGATGGGGCTGGCCGGCCCCGGCAGAGAAATCTGGGGAGGCTGGCTGGGCAGGGCAGCCGGCCCCACTCTACAGCAGCCAGCTCTCCCCCATCCAGCAGAGGCCTCCGGCACAGGACCGCAGGACAACCTCTGGCCCTCACCCAGCAGGGAACAGAGCCTGGGGAGAGAGGGTGGAACAGCCCCCACACACCCCCTCCCTCTGCCCCCATCCCTGCTGTCACCCACACAGTTCCAGCCTGGCCCACACGATACGCCGCAAAGCCCCATCCCAACCAAATAGAACAGGCTTGCTTCTTAGCTGCTTTGTGCAGCAAGCTGAGTGCCCGGGAGACTTCCTGCCCCTGACAGGTCCTCTGCCTTCCCTAGAAAATCAGCCTGAGCTGAGGGTTCAAAAGCCCATTTAAAGCTGGAGCCCCCTGGGCCTTCCCTGGGCTGGGCTGGCTCCTCTTGAGCTCAGAAACTCTGTGCTTCCTTGCGAACAACAGGCCAGCTCGGGAAGAAGTTGGGACTGAGACTGCCCATAATGCCCCCAGAGGAGAGTTTGGGGGGGGTCTGGCTTGGGGCAGGGGGACGGCTTCAGAGCAGGACTGGGCTGAAGTTAAACCAAATGGAGACACTTGGAGAGAAGGTAATGGTGCTTTTGAGGTGGGCAGTCCAAGGCCTGGAGATCAGACACAGGTGATTAGGGCCAGCTGTGCAGAAATTTGGGAAGAAATACAAACTGAGGCAGAAGGCCACCTGTAAACAAACAAAACGCACCCTGCCCTGCCCGGGGCTGTGAGCAGGGTAGCGGGGCCACCCCCAGTTCCGTAGCCCGGCAGCCCGACGTGTAGCAGCCTGGACATGGCCATCATGGCCCATGGAGTACCAGCGTTGGCCCCAGCCCTCCCCCCTAAGCACTGTGTGGCTCCCAAGACTAAACTTTACCTCTCAGAACTCTCCCCCAACCCTAAGCAGGAAGCCTAGACACTGTCCTCGAGGAAGAACTGGGAGGACTGGAGGAAAACGCCCAGCGCCCAGTGGGGACCCACAGAGGCTACTCTTTCCCCAGAGGCATCATGGGAAAGGCTAGAGAGGGAGGCCAGGTAGGCTGCTAACCACCCTTGAAGAAGAGAAAGAAAGAAAGAAGCAACCGCAAGAGGCCCCCTCTCTTCTTCCTGCCAGCTCTCTGGTGGTCAGCTACTGCCCCGGCAGAGTTCAAATTCCACTGATTCCCCACAGTCAAGCATGGGGATGTGGGACGAAAAAGTCCTTGCAGGCCTAGGAGGTCAGGCAAGCAAGCACACAGCCCTGGACCCCCAGGTAGGCCTCGGGGGCCAGTCCCAACCTACCAGCACCCAGAAAGCCCCCGTGAGATGCTCTCCAGAAATGCAGACACCCAGGCCCAGCCTGCACAGAGCAAGGTGTGACCAGCAGGGCACCTGTAGATGCTCTAAAACACAGGAAGGAACCAGGCACCAGTGGCTCATGCCTGTAAGGCCAGCTACTCAGGAAACTGAGATCTGAGGATCCGGGTTCAAGGCTAGCTGGGGCAGGAAAGTCCATGAGGCTCTTATCTCCAAGTAAGCATCCAAAAACAAGTCCCCAGGGGAGCTGTGGCTTCAGTGCTAACCTGGAGCAAAAAAGCTCAGGGACAGTGCCCAGGCCTGGAGTTCAAGGCCCAGAACTGGAAGAAAAACAACAAAGATGCAGTGTGTGGCAGACAAGTAAACACTCGCATGCCATTTCCTCTTCTGGTGAGTTGTGAATATTCAGGATTACTTAAGCCCTTTCCCCAGGATATTCAAAAGAGATTCTACTCCAATGCCACACTCTCTCTCTCTGCACTTATGCACGAGTGCGCGTGCACGCACACACACACACACACACACACACAGCTCCCCCTTACCCAGCTCGTTTCCACAACTGGGGAGGGGGGCCTCCCACCCTTGCTCCAGTGACTCATTGGAGGCTTCTGCCTGAGGGCTCAGCCCCCCGCTGAAGCACCCACAATCACTTGTGGGGTTGGGGCCAGGTCACACTCAAATGCTCCCCACCCTCTACTTCTCTTCCTTCATACACTCACACAGACAAAGTCTGGGTCTTTAGTTCAGCCCCACAGGCCTTTCTGTGCCTCAGGAGTAGTTGGCGGCCTCCTGGCTCCCCAGAGGAGCGCTGCTGGAGGGGGTGCCATGGTGGGCTTGCGTTTCAGGAAGCTGCCACACACACTGGCGTGGAAACTTGATTTGGAGGATACCTCCAGCAAATAAGAGGATGGCTGGCAAGGGTTTATAGGCTGTTCCATGGCCCCTCACACACCCACTTGCTGAGCAGGGAGCCCAGGCAGTCTCTCCGGGCCCCTAGGGAGACACGGGGCTGGAGAACGCAGCCTCCTCTGGCTGCGCATGCCGGCTGGCGCGGAGGGTGTGGCACCGGTGGCCGCAGCCCTAGGCTGAGGGATCAGCAGGGTGGGGCAATCCTCCAGGCCTTGGAATGGGTTCAGGGACTTCCTTGAATGGTACAACTGAAAAGGCCGCTCCAGATTAGAGGCAAGGCAGTGTCAGGCCTGAGGTCCACACTCCCTCAGGTCAGACCCAGTGAGGGTCAGCCTGCCGGGTTTCCTAGGTAGGGGTTCCCGGATGCTCTGGGGGTTCCGAAGCCCATCCCCTGGCTCACCTGCCGTGTGCCTGGAGGTAGGATAGTCCAAGGGTTACAGACCAAGCCACTGATCACTAAAATGCCTCCCTTAAAACGTCATGCTTGCCACCTGTGAAGCGGACAGCAGGACCTGGGAATGTCTGTTTTGTCAGATTCCCTCGGGAAGGGTCTGGCTCCGCCACTGTGATTCCACGACCCCCAATCTCACCACAGGGCGGCTTCCTTCCTTCCTTCCAGCTTGCTCTGAGCGCTGGGGACCCGCCAGGGCATGAACCCACTGTCCAGCGGGCTGCTACACAAGGTCGCGCTCACGCCACCCAGGCTGGCAGCTAGCTCCACCTCACAGCCCTGGCCCCCTCGGTGCTGGACCCCCAGCCTGAGCCACTGGCCCGGCTGCCCACAGACCCCAAACAGTCTCCAACACAAATCCATGCTAATGAGCGGCACATCTGCTCAGCAGAAGTCCCACAGCACACCTCACCACCAATCCAGCCGGCCTGCCGGCCCAGCAGCCCCCAACCCCTGGGGTTGCGGGTGGAAGAAAAGGAGCTAAACTCAGCCTGAAATTTCACTTTAAATTAATGAGGCCATATCCTTGGCTAAGGCTGAACACCTTCTCCCCCCACCCCCCACCCCTCCAACACTCAGGGCCCAGGAGACAGGTGGGGCTCACAAATGGGGGAGGGGAGGGGCGGGGGGGTCACCAAGGGAAAGCTCCAGCCCGCATCTTCTTTGGCCCTGATTCCAGGCTAACCACACCAAGCAGCCCCAGCATCTGCGGGGGAGGGGTGACTCCGGAGGCAGTAAGGAAAGGTGAGGAGCTGCTTGTGGACGAGTGGCTCCCCCATCCCCATCCTGGGCCAGCAGGCAGTTTTCCTGGGGTGTCACCAGTGGCAGGCTGGTGGCCCCGAACTGAGCAAGGGCCTCGGAAAGCCTGGGGCTGTGGTCTTCTTTCTGTGCCCACCGGCCTGTGGCTAGCGCTCAGCGGGCCGCCTTGTAAACTTTCGAATCCGAGTCGCCCCGCCCTGGCAGCGGGCGGCGGGCGGGCAGGTGGCCGGCAGCCGGGCCCTGGGGTGCTGACGGCCTCGCGAGGGAGGAAATCTTAAGAGAACCGAGCTGGGGAAACGCTGGCTGTCCCTGTGGCCGCCTCTGCTCCAGAGGGGTCGCCCAGGCCAGGCCCCGGAGCGAGCAGCGGGGTGGGTGGGGGGCTTGATTAACCGATCCACGAACCCACCTGGGGGTGCGAGCCTCGGACCGGGGGGGGGGGGCTGAGAACTGGAGGCCGGGGCTCAGGGAGGTGGGCGGACAGCACAGAGGGAGGGAAACCGAGGGAAAACACGAAGACACCGACACAGACCCTGGAAAGTGAAGAGGGAGGAGGAGGAGGAACCGGCCGGACAGAACCAGAGAAAGAGTGGGGCGGAAATGGAGCGAGGGAAAGGCCGGGCCACGCGGGTGCGGGCACCGAACCGCGAGAGGGGCGAAGGGAGGCAGGGAGGCCGGAGCGTCCGAGGATCCGGCCGGCGCGCCGAGGCCCGGGGCCGCCGCAGGGCGCGCGAAGCGGGCGGCCGGACCCTGGGGCTGCCCTGGCCCGCGCTGGGCCACGCGTCCCGCTCCCACTTTGTCTCGGGGCCGCGATCGGAACCCCGGGGAGCCGCCACCAGGGCTCAGAACCCCAGGGCGAGGTCGGGGACGGGCTCCGGACGCAGCGGTGCGCGCGGGCCACCCGGTGCCGCGCCCGCGTCCCCCAGAACCGGCGTCCGGAGGCGCGGGGCGCTCGCAGCTCGCGGCCGGGGGCGCGGCGCTCCGCGGGCACGGCCCGAGCCTCCGGCAGCTCGGCGCCCGCGTGCGGCCCGGGAGGGACTTACCGCGCAGGGCGGCGGCAGCGGGGAGCGCAGCGCACCCTCCGGGTCCTGGGAGCCGGGTGCGGGCCCCGGCGCTCCGGGAGGCTGGGCGAGGCGGCGGGCAGGGCTGGGGCGGCCCCGCGAGGCTCGGCTGGGCTGCGCGGAGCGCCGTCTGCGGCCCGGGCGGGCGCGCGGTGCGGGGGAGCGGCGAGCGGAGCGGCTCCGACGTCAGGGAGTCTCCGCTCCAAATAGGGAGCGAGGGCGGGGGCAGCGAGGGGAGGGACGCGCGGGAGAGCGCGGGGCGGGAGAGCGCGGGCGGGCGGGGAGAGGGGCCGGGACCCGGCGGGCGCAGCGCCCCTCCTGCGCGCCCGGAGGGAGCGGCCGCCCGCGCGCCCGCCGGGTCCCGGCCCCTCTCCCCGCCCGCCCGCCCGCCCGCGATCTCCGGGCCCGGCCACGGCGCGGCCCGACCCGACGGCGCGGTGCGGCGGCCCGGACGCCTAGCCGGCGCCGGAGAGAAAAGGGCACGCGCCGGGCGCCCCAGCCGGTTCTCGGGCGCCCTCCCTTTCGCCTGACTTTTTCCGGGACTGGGCTGTCAGGTCATGCCAGGCCTTGGGGTGACAAAGATGCATGGAGGCGCCCTTTCCGTGGGAGTCGGGCAATGTAGACCTGCTCTGGGCGGGGCGCTCCAGTCCGTGTCGTCTGGAGCCCATCCAACCGCGCGCCCATCCTAGCTGCTCCCGGGCGCGCGGCCCGGTTCGGCTGGGCGCAGTTCGTGCCTCGGATCGCCGCCAGGCCACTGGGTTTAAGCATCCCGACCGGGACCCGAGTGTCCAGCCTGCCTCTCCGGAACCAGAGCTCTGCAAAACCGACGCACTTCCCTGGCCTCTGGGACGAGCGGAGCGCCCTGGTCCAGGTCCAGGTCCAGGGCTGGGCTGGCTGGGCGGAGCTGGGAAGCGGGTTATCCACCCAGTGAGTCCCTGAGCTCCGCTTTGTTCCTTGCAGTTGTGGGACCTGAAGATTTCGCTGCACATCCGAGTTATTTAACCCGCTTTGGCCCGACAGCTCCCCGCCCAAAGAGGTTGGGGAATATCCGAGATGGGGCTCCCAGTGCCAACTCCATGGCTACCCCAGCCCGTTTGCACTCACCAGATCCAGCGAGTCTCCTAGCTATAGCTATTATGCATGCTGTTCCCTCCCCCCTCGCTCCTCTGTCCCCCCCTGCCCCATACTGGAAAGCCTTCTCAAGACCCCCCTCCCGCGCGCGGCGCGTGCGTGTGTGTATGTGTGTGTGTGTGATTTCAGTGTCCCCAGTGCAGATGCTGGAGCAAAAAGAGCTGTCTGATGTATTTAGTTGAATGAAGTAATCACAGATCTGTCTTTCCATAATGGTAACGATGATGATAATAGCTCACAGGTACTGAGCGTCTCTCCGTACACAGGGAGCTTTTCTAAGCAGTTTCCATTCTCACACCAAACGTACATGATCAACAGTAATTGTCAGCCCCATCCAATAGTTGTAAAGAGTGAGGCCAAGAGAGGTTCAGTGGCTCACGTACAGGCACACAGTACAAGGTAATGCCACTCTCCACAGAAGCCAGTCTCGCCGCATGGTACGCAGTGTTGAGCAGACCAAGCCTGCCACTGCTGTTCTCAGTGTGGACCCTGGACAGGGTGGGAGCTTGTGCTTCCCAAGAACCCACTTCATGCTGCAGAAGCCTAACTGGGTAACCCAATGGGCGTGCCAGATCACAGACCCAGCCAGGGGATCAGGTGGGATCCTAACCTGGGCACTTGACAGTGACAGGGAGCTCCTGGAACAATCCTAACACCTAACCAAGGACTCAGAGATCCACTAGGCACTCGTGGATCCTGCCTGTAATCCTAGCTACCCCGGAGGCTGAGATCTGAGGATTGCAGCTCCAAGTCAACCCAGGCGGAGAAGTACGTGAGACTCCACGTAATCACCAAAAAGCTAGAAATGGAGGCATGATTCAAGTAGTACAGCACCAGCCTTGAGCAAAGAAACTAAAAGATAGCACTCGAGTTTTGAGTTCAAGCCCCATTAACTGGCACCAAAAAAAGGGACACCGAGCTTGGAGCTGAGATGCTGACAGCCACACAGCTGGCCAGGCCACCTGTGAGCGAGGGTCCTGGAGGGGCCTACTCAGAATATCCATCCATGCCTGCCGTTTTATGGCAGGCATTAGCCAAGCACTATAACTCATCTCATCCCTAGCTCAGACCCGTCATCGCCCCATTGTACAGGTGAGGAAAATCAAGGCGTCTACGTGTAGTTACCTGCCCAAGACCTCATAGCTGGTGACTAACAGGCCGGCCTGGACCTCACGGCCCAGGTTCCTGAGCCCACCTTGGCTTTCTGGCGGCCTCAGCGTCCCTCCCATGGGGCTGAGCAGCCGGGATGCTGTACCCACAGGACCCAGGGGAGTGGGGCCCCAGCGGGGATGGCAGAACCTGTCAAGTCAGAGTCTCCAAGCTCCAGGAGATGCACCTGGCTGGCACTGCGGCTCCAGCTGCCCGGACAGGCCTGGCTGGCACAGGGCATGGGCTGGCAGCCAGAGCTTGCTGGCCTTCCGCCAACCTCTTGGGGCCAAGGTAATGTGGGGCCCAGAGCTGGAGGCTGGAGGGCTGAAAACCCCCCTCCCCAGCTCATTAGCAAACATCTGGGCTTAGGAAAATGACCGACCTGGAATGTGACTGGGCTGCGGGGAGCTGCTCCCTCCCTGAGTCCTGGGAATGTGAGCTCCCTCCCACCGGGCACTGGCTCGGGCCAGCTGTTTCCTCTAATCCTGTCAGCCTGGCCGCCACGGGGGTCCAAACCTCTGGACTGTCCCAGAGAAAGAGAGTGAAAACAAGCCAAAGGCCTTCCTTCTCAGTCAAGCCCACTGCCCGCCTTCTCCTCTAAAGGCTGAGATTGTGAGCGCCCACCTTGGCTGGGTGCAGCCAGCCGGAGCTCTGAGTCTCCCTGCCTGGTTTGCTTCCTTGATCCATCCTTGGAAAAGGAAGTTAGCAATGGCACACATTCTCCACAGAGTCACTGCCAGGATTCATTCCTTGATATAACAAGTATTTATTGGACCTACTGTGTGTCAGACACTCACAAATGTCTTTGGAGGCACAACAGGAGGACAGGCCAATAAAGTCCCAGCCTTCTTCTAGAAGGTTATATTCTGCAGAACTTAGGAACAGAGAGGCTTAGCTAGTAAACAGATGAATGGCTTTCCCAGATTCAAGGTGCATGGATGATGGCGGGGTGGGGGGTGGGGGGGAGTAACCTCAGAAAACATTTCAAAGAAGTGAACATTGGAGGTGAGATTTCTGATGAGAAGGAGCCAGGATTCAAGGAGATAAACAGATATAAAATGCTGGGCAGGGTTCCTGGAAAATAGCACGTGTTCCATAAAATGAAAACTATTTATAGTGCAAGAAAGGTGCAGGAGGCAGATTCCTGAGTAGACTCCAGGCTTTAGCACAAAGCTCTCACCTGATCTAACTAATGCCCTTCCTGAGCCTCAGTTTCTTCATCTGGGAAGTAGGAATGTTAGTGGCACCCATGACAAGAGTGCTTGAGAGAATTCACCTAGCCAGCCCACTTCCCACAGGTGCTGGCTATTATTATCATCACAATAGCATCCTTCCCCACAGAGGGCAGGGACTTACCCTGATCCAGGACCAGGCCCATGTGTCTTGGTTTTAAGCTCATCTGTTCCTCTGAGCCCGCAAGGGCTGTTGAGGGTGTAGGAAGTAAAGCCATGGGCAGGACTGCAGAACAGAAATGAGGCCTCAAGAGGGGAGAAAAATTATTTTGGTGCCGGTCCTCAAGGGCCTAGGCACTGTCCCTGAGCTCTCTACCACTTGAGCCACAGTGTCACTTGCAGTTTTTTGGAGGTTAATTAGACATAAGAGCATCACAGACTTTCCTACCTAGGCTGGCTGTGAACCACAACCTTGAGATCTCAGCCTCCTGAGAAGCTAGGATTAAAGGCCTGAGCCACAAGCATCTACCTTGAAAAAAAATTAAATGTTCTTTGTATGTAGGGTTGGGAGAAGAAGAATCAACAGAAAGGGATCAAGGTTTAAAATGGGAGAAAGAAGAAGAAAAAGGAGGGGCAGAGATGAGAGCCAGAATTCTAGGAATTCTGGAGTGGGAATAGGTGTGACATCAGTGATCGTCCATAAAGTACAGCAGTGAAAAATAACCACTCTGTCACCAGCAGTGTAGCCTAGATGTCCAGATGGGAGCCGAGGGCTACAAAGGAACAAGCTTGCCCCAGGTGTTTACGGATTTCTCCCCCATTACTCCCTGCTCCCCCACGCGGGCAGCCTTCAGTCTTCTTCTGGATCATTCAGGCTAGACATTAGACAAATGAGTTTGTTTATAGTGTTGCTTCTCTGTCTGTCTTCTTTTTCTTTTTGCCTGTCATGGAGCTTGAACTCAGGGCCTGAGTGCTATCTCTAAGCTTCTCTGACTCAAGGCTAGAGCTTGAGCTTGAGCCAGAGCTCCACTTCTGGTTTTTTGGAAGTAGTCTATTGGAGATAAAGAGTCTTACAGGACTTTCCTGCCTATGCTGGCTTTGAACCTTGACCCTCAGATCTCAGTTTCCTGAGTAGCTAGGATGACAGCTGTGAGCCACCAGCGCCCAGCCATTGTTTTCTTTTTTCTTTTCTTTTTATCCCCCCTCCATTTCTTCTGATTCTCAGCTCCCAGCAGCCCACACATAACCACAGCTAGTGGGAAAAGAATTGTTCCTCCTTCTCAAAGAGTTGGTCCTTTGTGTAGATTTCATATTCCACAGAGGGTAAAGTTGTTGTTGCTTCTAAGTTTTTGTGCTCAAGCCAGATTTTGCAGGGGGGAATCCTCTCTCTGGAAGATAAAGGCCGTGATTTCAAGCCCCAGGATGGGCCAAAAATACCAAGAAGAAGAAGAAGAAGAAAGGAAAAGAAAAAGAGTAAGTGAAGTCTGGAGAGAAGTGTTCTTTGGTTTCTCTAGGAGAGTCAGCTAGGTAAAATCGTGACAATGTACTCCAGTCTAGAACAGGGAAGTTCTTTTCATCATGATTCGTTACACATTTGATTTGTGTTATTAAGTAATATTAGATGCTGGCCATTTCACCTTCCTCCTCAATGCCAGAGTGCCTGGCACCATGAGTACACTGTGTGGCCAGGACAGGGGTCATCGCAAGCTGCTCACAGGGAGGCCCTGGAGGCCCAGTGATCTGCTCACAGTGGCCCAGTGAGCTGGGGATGCAGGCGTGGAGCAGAGGATGCTCTACAGTAAGGACTGTAGATGCCTTTCTTCTGAATGAAAACCACTGACCCATGGGAGGGAGGCGTC
This sequence comes from Perognathus longimembris pacificus, assembly GCF_023159225.1. Taxonomy (NCBI): domain Eukaryota; kingdom Metazoa; phylum Chordata; class Mammalia; order Rodentia; family Heteromyidae; genus Perognathus; species Perognathus longimembris. Next base: position 11,654,281 of record NC_063167.1, on the reverse strand, counting down.
TGAGACACCCATTGAAGAAGCAAGTTCATTGAGAGGGTTAACAATACAGAAAATATGGGGCTGGGAATGTGGCTGAGTGGGAGAGTGCTAGCCTAGCATGCAAGAAGCCCTGGGTTGGATTCCTCGCTATCACATACACAGAAAAAAACAGAAGTGGCTCAAGTGGTAGAGCATGAGCCTGTGCATAGAGAAGCTCAGGGACAGAGCCCAGGCCCTGAGTTCAAGCCCCAGGATTGGCAAAAAAATAAAATAAAATAAAAAAACAGAAAATGTTAAACTCAATCACCTAGTTGAAAAGTTAAAGATAAAACTGTCCCATAATATTATAATTAAAAAATGTACGCATCCAGGCGCCGTAGCACATGCTTGTAATCCCAGAATTTGGGATGCTGAGGCAGATGTTGGGGAGAGAGACATGGAGATAGATATAGACGAGGAGAGACCTGAGAACACGGGGCAACCATCTTCCCTGATGTGCACATGAGAGCCAAGCAGACATAACCTATAAGGACTGTTCTTTAAAAACTGAATCTATGCTGGGTGCCCATGGCTCATACCTGTAATCCTAGCTACTCAGGAGGCTGAGATCTGAGGATCATGGGTTGAAGCCAGCGCAGGTAAGAGAGTCCGTAAGACTCCTATCTCCAATTAACCACCAGAAAATAGGAAGTGGCACTGTGGCTCCAAGTGGTAGAGCATTGGCCTTGAGTGTAAAAGCTCAGGGACAGCACCCAGGCCCTGAGTGCAAGCCCCATGAAAGACCAAAAAAAAAAAAGAATCCCTGTCAAGTGCCAGTGATTCACACCTGTCATCCTAGCTACTCAGGAGGTTGAGATCTGAGGATCACAGTTCAAAGCCAGCCCGGGCAGGAAAGTCCGTGAGATTCTTATCTCCAAATTAATCATAAAAAGCCGGAAGTAGAGCTGTGGCTCAAGCAGTAGAGTGCTAGCCTTGAGCACACTGCTCTGACCCAGAGTTCAAGAAGCTCTGGAACCAGCCAAAAAATAAATAAATTGAATATCTTGAGTCAGGGTTTTGACAATTATGAGATAAATGGGGCACCAATGTGGATGGAAGAAAACCAGACTGGACTCTAGTTAGGTTCTGGTTTGGGAGATAGGAGCCTGGGTGTTGTGTATACTGAGTTCATTCTCTGCCACTAAGCTACTCCTCGGTTCCAAGCCCAAGTTTCAGACTCCAGGTCATACACACATTTCCCAGCTTTGTTTTTGGGAGGGTGCCAAATCTATGGGTGTCTAGGCAAGGATGCACCAGCAATGACAGGCACATAAGAGACCTTGGCATCTAATTACAGACTCTCAGTTACAGGCAGACAGGGCTTCTTGGAGAAAATGGCTGATTCTAAGGCTGCGGGGTGGAAGTCTGGAGAGGCTGCACCGTCCTATGAAGAATGGAGTGGATATGTTGAGAAGATGTGGGAGGAGCTCCTACTGCACAGGCCGGATGCTGAGTAATCACATTAAGAGTAACGGAAGATATTCAACTGAATCAAATGAGAATCCACAAGGCCAATCTGCTGTGAATAAGCGAAGCTAAGTGAAGGAGAAAGCAAAGTGCTTCCTCGTAGGATGCAAATGATAAAGACTAATGGCTGTAGAAAATCAAGGTGGGGAAGTGGTGCTGTGGCTCAAGTGGTAGAGTGCTAGCTAGCCTTGAACAAAAGAAGTTCAGGGACAGTGCCCAGACCCTGAGTTCATGCCCCAGGACTGGAAAAAAAAAAAAAAGGTGTATTTATGGGCTGAGAATGTGGCTTAGTGGTAGCATGCTTGCCTAACATGCATGAAGCCCTGGGTTCGATTTCTTAGTACCACATATACAGAAAAGGCCAGAAGTGGCGCTGTGACTCAAGTGGCAGAGTGCTAGCCTTGAGCAAAAAGAAGCCAGGGACAGTGCTCAGGCCCTGAGTTCATCAAGCCCTAGGAATGGCAAAAAACAAAACAAAATGACAATCAATGTGGGCCAGGTGCTGGTGGCTCACACCTGTAATCCTCACTACTCTCTACCCACGAAGCTGAAATTTGAGGATCAGTGTTCAAAGCCAGCCCTAGAAGACAAGTCCATGATACTTTTATCTTCAATGAACTACTCAGAAAAGGCCAGAAATGGTGCTGTGGCTCAAGTGATAAAGCGCTGGCCTTGAGAAAAAGAAGCTCAGAGACAGTGCCCAGGCCTTGAGTTCAAGCCCCAGGACCAGCAAGAAAAAAAAATTAAAAAAGAAAAGCATCTGTGGATGTTCAAGCAGGGACAGGATTTTTACAGCCACAAAAGTGTCACCAGGGGACTGGGAATCTGGCTCAGTGGTAGAGTGCTTGCCTAGCATGCATGAAGCCCTGGGTTCAATTGCTCAGTACCACATACATAGAAAAAGCCCAAAGTGGCACTGTGGCTCAAGTGGTAGAACACTAGCCTTCAGCAAAAGAAGCTCAGGGACAGAGCCCAGGCCCTGAGTTCCAGCCCCATGACTGGCAAAAAACAACAACCTGGTTTTCCTTAGACAAGTTAATTTATCCTGAAATCACCTTTATTTATAAAACCAAAATAGGGATAATTGCTGCAACGATTAAGCACCATGAAAGACATAAAGCTTTAGATCAGTGGCAAACACGATATATGCTTAACTCTTGTATACTCACTTATGTTGATCAAAATTGGCCATGCTGATTCCTAGCTAGGCAAAGAATACAGACAGTTAGCTTGACTGGCAGTGGATAAGCTTTCCTCTCTAGCCTCAATTTCTTCCCTATTGACAACCATTACCAGCCATACTTCCTTCAAAATTTCCTGACATCTCAGCCCCCACTGCACCTCTGAGAACTCCAAGCCCTCATGTGAGGACCAACCGTCAAAGCTGATGGTTCTGAACTGGAACAGTCAGTAGTAGCTGTCTGCAACCTGGCTAGATGCCCATGAGTCATTGGCTTCCCATTCTATTTCTTCAGCGTGTTTGTCCTCCTTCCCTTCACTACTTCTATCACTGCTCAGCCACCAAAATCTGATTTTGTTTTCTTTTTCAAGGTCCGACCGGGACTTTAACTGGGTACCTGATGCTTTTGCTCATTGGCTAGCGCCCTACCAGCCGAGCCACAAGGCTTGAATTCAACCCATCTGCTTTTTTGTTTTTAAGCTAGGGAATGTGTTTCAGTGGCCACAATGGCCTTATATTAAAAACTTAGCTATGAAAAAAAAATTAGCTATGAAGATGCAGTGTTTTCTGGCCATGTTTTAGGCCTGTGGATGACATGTTCATTCTCTTCTTTGGATCTTATGGATTTCAACCTCAAGAATCAAATCCCTTAATGTGAATATTATGTAGAAGTACACTATGTATAAATAAATGTATATATGTGTTCTAACTCTATATATGGGGGAGAGAATGAAAAAAAAAGAACCAAATCCTTGAGCCCAACACCAGCAACTTCTCTCTCCTGAAACCATTTTATTCTGATTCAAGCAGCAAAAGCCTTATTTTGTGTGAGGATGGAATCTGGACCTTGTACATGCTGGTCAAGTGTTTTACACTGAGCTACACTCCCAGCCAAGGGCACCTTTCTATACCCCTGGCCCAGGAACCTTTATTTATTCTTATGTTTATTCTTCCAGTCCTGGGGGCTTGAACTCAGGGCCTGAGCACTGTCCCTGGCTTCCTTTTGCTCAAGGCTAGCCCTCTACCAGGTCCCGCCTCTCCTTGTCTCGGTGGGTCCTCATCCCACCGGGATCTTTACTGTTGTCCGTTCCTCCGCCCCACACTCACAGCCCGCTCGCCGAACGTGGGGCCTCCCCCTTGCTCCTACCTGGTCCACGTGTACTCTGCCATCCTTTGGTGCCTGAGGCAGTGGTACTCATGGCACACTTGAAAGGGAAAAGTGGTGATGGCTTCCAGATGAGCTTATTATTCTAAATACATTCCTTTTGGTACTTAGAATTTCCACTTTCTCCCTTCTACCCTTTTGCATTTATGTAATTAGAAAGCATGCCACAGGAAACCATTTTTGTGTCTCCGGATCCTTCAGGACGAAGGCTGTCCCCAGCTCTGTGGATGTACATCCTTGTGGAAATACTTTACAGAGTTTATTTGGACAGGTTCAAAAATAGTCCTTCCAACAATACAATCAGATCAAACCATGACAAGTAAAATGCAATTATGGCTTGGCTACATTAAAAAAAGTTGTAAACAGTGAGGTTTGAGAGAACTAAAAGCAAAACTACATAAACGACATAGTCATCTCCTTATTCAGTGTCTGCACTCCCTACAGCGGGATTTCAGGGCTGCATTCTTGGGTCTTTTGAAATCAGTGAGAGGATGACTCTCACTAAAGGAGACAGCTCAGCAGAGTGTGTTCTGAGGCCATTTCTCAGAACAAAGGCCCACTTCTGCGCAAGGCAAGTACGCTTGATAAAGCCTCCCCCTAGTGGGTACTCAGGGTTGCCAAAGTCATTCACCCAAATGAGTTCAAAATACATATTGTTCTGGGCCAAATTATACAGTGTCAGGCTCAGACTGTATGTATTTATATATGTTGGCAGAGCAGGCCACTTTCGGGGCGCCACAACTTCTCCTAGTATCCTGTGCCCAGCTGAGTTCCCATCACTCTCTCCCCAAACCCATGGATTTCTTTGACCTTGGTTCAGAAGGGCAGACAAGAGGGAAAGTCCAAGTTTCACATCCCACAAGGGAACTGGGCCCCAGAGGACTTGAATTTCTAATGAAACTTAAAGTAGGAGAGAATGTGGGCCTTTGCCAACAAAGCTGGAACTCACTGAAGGTTGAGCTGCGATGGTGAGGGCGGGTGGGGGTAGAGACAAGATCCAGTATTGTGCTTTCAGCTGAACTATCTCTGCAAAGAAGGACAAGGAAGGAATACGAAGCACCCTGTACTCTAGGATGAAGACAAACAGCCAAAGCTTCCTTCGGCTGGCCTTTGCCAAGAACTGTTCCCTCAGAGCTGACCGCTTCAAAGGTGCTGGGCAGCCAGCTCTATCCAAACAACTGAAAACTAGCAACTGATCACAGAAGTCCGAGTCTCATGGCCTCATGAACTGATTTTTTTTTTCTGCCTTACCTAGAGAATTAGCAGGCACACTTTTCTGGTTTGGACAGGAGCCTGTTATTTTTTTGTTGGTGGTAGTGGTCCTGGGGCTTGAACTCTGGGCCTGAGCGCTGCCCCTGAGCTTTTCAGCTCAAGGCTAGTGTTCTGCCACTTGAGCCACAGTGCCACTTCTGGTTTTCTGGTGGTTCACTGGAGATAAGAGTCTCATGGAGGGGCTGGGGATATGGCCTAGTGGCAAGAGTGCCTTGGGCTGAGGATATAGCCTAGTGGCAAGAGTGCCTGCCTCGGATACACGAGGCCCTAGGTTCGATTCCCCAGCACCACATATACAGAAAACGGCCAGAAGCGGCGCTGTGGCTCAAGTGGCAGAGTGCTAGCCCTGAGCGGGAAGAAGCCAGGGACAGTGCTCAGGCCCTGAGTCCAAGGCCCAGGACTGGCAAAAAAAAAAAAAAGAGTCTCATGGACTTTCCCACCCTGACTGGCTTTGAACCACCAGCGTCCGGCTTGAGCCTGTTATTCTTATCTCTGCCTGAAGATGGGAGACACTAACACTGAAAGCAAATATGGAGAGTACTAGCGGGGAGGATGAATGGGGCCTCATGGCTTTGGTTGTTTTCCTGCCAGTTACACGGGTTGCTCTGATTATGGAATGAAGCGGGCCAGTGAAAAGGGGCCAAGTGGAGAGGGCATGCCATGGACATGACCTGTCGCCCTGGGCCCAGCCCATCTTTGGCCCAGCACCAGTGCTGTCCAGGCAGGTCAGGGGAGTGGGCAAAGAATGAGGTAGGAACTACCAGGCCAAGATTTGCTGCCCTGAATCTACTCATTACAGCACTTGCAAAAACTGAGGTATAACCAGTGTACCAGGACTGGAGTGACACACTGCTCTGCAGGGGTATCATCCTCTTCCTCATCCAGCACTATGGCTCATGAACAGTGCCACTCCCCACCCCATACACCCCAAGCTATGAATCAGAGCCTTCACAGTAGCTACCTTCCTTCTCTTCCTCATTCCTCCTCCTAGCAGGGGTGCTCCTACCAACCTGGCAGGTTCCTTCATTTGCATTTTTCTGATCCACAACCCCTACCCCCACCTCTGTTACAGTGATTCTCTTTAGCGTTCCCATGTCTGCCTGTCTATCCACCAGATCCTAAGCTCAAAGAAGGCAGAAGTCTGTCTTCAGCTACTTCTCTGGCTGCCCAGACAAGACTTTGCTTATGGAAGATAATAATTAACATTCACAGGATGAGGGGCCAGCCATGGGCACCAAGCTCTGCAGTGGTGGCATTTTATTATAGAGAGAAATAAGCAAAAGACAAAACGCTAAGGGTTCCACAGGTCTCAGAAAAAAAGTTGCTGACTATTTTTGTGTCCCACACCTCCCTGGCTTAGGTGTGAGTACAGACCTGAACTCAAAAGAGGGGTATTCAGAAATGGCCCTTGTATCCTTAAGCCTCAGCTGCTACAAGAAGATAAAACCACCCCGAAATGTGGCCTTCCATTTGGTGGGTAGGCCACATGTTCTCCCCATCACCAGGAGGAGACCCCCCCGCCCCCGGGGCCAGTGCTCACCCCCCAGGACTGTGCCAAGCCCCATGAGACTTGGGAATCGGCATCTGTGCGAGGAGGCACGCAGTCAGGGTTCAGGAGCCCAATGTGGCAGGCGCGGTACTGCCGAGGCCTGCCCTGCCCTGCCAGGTCTGCTGGGGGAAGACAGGGAGAGAGGTGCCAGGCACCAGCCATCGCTAGACACCAGCAGCAGCCGGCAACCTCTGGTTCTGGGAACTCTGCGTTGGGAGTGAGTGGGCTGAGAGGAGACAGGGCTGAGGTGACAGGAGGGCTCTGAGGAGGCTGTGACCAGGCTGTCCCGACAGGGTGCTCCCGAGGCTCAGAGATGATGGGCAAAGAAACACAGGTAATGCCGGGCTTCCCATTTTTGCTTAATTTATTTCTCTGAAGACCACCTCCTTACAATTTCCAGAGAGAAAATACAAAACGAGAAACAGACTTAGTTTCAAATACACAAATGGTGTGCTGGAGTTAAAGCATGGCCGACAGCATGGTGACAGAGGGATGTCAGCTCACTCCGGGGCACTTCAGTATTCCTGAGGAATAAACGTGGTTCTGGTTCTCTTCCTCCCGCCGGGGTGTTCTCTTCTCCGTGCAGTCACTGCTCCTGCTCCTGGGAGGCGGGACACTTGGTTAGAGAGGCTCGGGAGCCCGGCCTGACCGCACCTCCTCTGTAAGTCGCCTCTCCAGTGGATGGTGTCCACCCACCCAGCTCCCCGGTCTCCAGGGGGAGGATGGGAAAGGCGCCCAAGCCCGTCAAGCAGTCCCCACAGCCATATTCCCCAGTTAAGGTCACAGGCGAGGGCAGAGCCTCCCCTGACCAGCAAGCAGCCTGCTAACCCCATGGCCTCTGCAGGTCTGTTTCTCACTGCGGAATGAGGACAATCACGCCTCTCACACTGGGCCGGAGGACAGGAGGGAGAACACAGAGCCCACGCCCCCAGGACGTCCACGGGGCATGGCAACTACCCGAACAGACCCAGGAAGCCCAGTGTGGGATTTTCTCCCTCAGAATAGAGGATGACAACATCCCGGCACAGACTCAAGTTCAGATGAAGTTACAAGGCCATTCTGGGGCAGTGTGCACAAGGCTGTAAAAAAATGTAACAATATTTTCCACAGCAACTCCCAGCTATTAAACATATAATATGCACATAATCACCTCTGAGCCATTATCCATGACAACTCAGCATGGAACAAATGGAAACACTTTGAACAGTGAAAAGACCCCAGGCTCTCCACCGGCTCCTTTCTGTTCTCCCCAGGCTTTGTCAGGAAAGTGAGGGGTCGGGGAGAGCCTCTAGCCCGGTGCTGTGCAGCCGCTCTTCTTGCACTGCCCTCTGCCCCCCTCAGCCCTGCTTGGGCACTGACTGGGTCACCAGAGTCAACTCCCCCCACCCCCACTCCCCAGCACACACAGACTAGGTGCTGGGCAGCAGGTTCTCAAGCAGAGGCTGTGCAGCTGTGGTGGGGCACTGTCACTTGAGAGTTGTGACCCTGTGGCTACAGCTCTCCACCAAATTAGGGCATGCATGTGTGCCACATTTTCCGCTCTACTTGTTGCTATGGTAGAACAATGGACAAGTCAATCACACTTTTTTTGGTTGGTCTCAACTATAATAACCAGTGTTTCTACTCATACCTTACAACTTAAAAACACTCTCAATGTGGGATCCTCACTGCAACCCTACAGCGGGGAGTTGAAGATGTAGCTTGGGGTACAGCAGGTGGTCAGCATGCACGATAATATGAGTACAATACCCACATCCCTACCTCATAGGGAAAAATTATTGCCTTCACTTTATGGACAGGAAATGGAAGCATGGAAGTGAAATAGCCCTAAATGTCTTAGGAAGCAAGTGGCAGGGTCTCCTGGCCCAGCAGCTGCCCCACACTGCCCATCACAGTGGAGATTCTAGCTCAGGGAAACCTGGAGAGCAGAGTACGCCGTGTGTGGTACCTGCAGTTCTTCACTGGAGGCTGGCTTGCTGTAAAGACTAAGCCTGGCCAAGCCCAAGGCCTCGACCACTCACATCTAATGTATTGTTCACTTGACTTCCTCACTCTAGTCATTTCAGCGCCTACTATGTCTTAAGCCCAGGGTTAGAGCAACAAATGCCACCTTTGTTCCCAACTACCTGCCTCCCCTGAACTGTCATTTAAGCCCATGGGCAGTCAATCACCTCAAGCAAGGCAAAAGGAAAGGCTGCCACATGTGGAAACTTCAGGAAGAATGTAACACTCAGCCCTTTTCCAACTTGTTTGCCTCATCAAAAATCTACCCATAGCCAAAGGCATCAGCACAATCACACAGGACTTAACACTGCCTTCTTCAGTTAAAGGGGAGGGAAGGGACTGGAGGCGTGGCTCAGTTGGTAGAGCACCAGCCACTGAGCAGAGCATCGTGTACCAAGTTTGAGGCAGAATAACCATTGCATTCCGGCAGCCTTCAGGTTTAGCCTGAGTATGTGAGCGATATTTACAGGGCACTGTGAGGTCTGAAGCAGGCAATGATTCTTTCTAGGAGGTTGCTACTACTTGAACTGTCCAGAAATATAAATCCCAGTGGGCTAAAATATGTGGATGTCTGCAGACACAAAAGCAATTCTGCCAAGAGTTCAACACCACTAACGTTCAGTGGTATCATAGTAACATCTTGCTTATGAGGCACACTCTAAACATTTCTCCAGGGCCTTAGGAAAAACTTCTTTTTTCTTCTACAAGAAAGAGAACCATCAATTCTGTACGTACTTTGACATATTTTCCATGTAGAAGATATGGAGACTGGAAATCGTGTTGACAGTTGGAGTAGGCCATCCCCAGTCCCATGCCAGAACCAAAGGCTAAGGGCCACGTTTTTCCTGTGGACAGAAAAAGGAAATCGCAGTAGGGAGGCATTAGAGGATGAAGCCCCCGCCCTTAAGTATGATTGCTTAGGAGTCACTGTGCAGTGCTGCAAACTTCACTTGGCCACTGCTTCTTAAGTACCTCCATGCTAAGTATGAGGAAATGGTAGTTTTACTCAAGAAGAGCAGACACAGTCTCCACCACTTCTAACCATCCTCTCAGCCGAACTATTCTTAATCTTGCAGTAAGCTACTTGAACCTCAACCTTTGTTAAAAATCTCATCAATATTTACATACTTTGGTTACTGCAAATCATGGGCTTTACAATTCTCTAATTATAGGGCCTTTGTCAGTTCCCTATGGAAACAGGTCAAAATGACCCTTTGGGTTCCTACTCAATAGGCAAACTTTAGAAGTTCTTCTGAAAAATAAGAGAGATACTGCCTGCTCTTTGCTTACAAAGGCCAACTGGCCAGAAGTATGTGTTTTTCTGACCTCCTTGTTTTTTGTTTTTTTAAACCAGGGAGACTCTTAATTTTCAAATTCCTTAGAAAAAAATGATCATTTAGAAATAGTTAAGCATGCAGACTGGGTCAATGACTCAGTGGAATAAACCCAGGCCTTTGAAATGATATCATATTTAAGGTATCAGGTACCCTGACTCAATGCCCAGGGGCAATAATGAAGATATATCCATCCCATTTTCCAGTAGCTGACTGAACCCCACGAAAGGAAGGGTTGGCAGCAGTCTAGAGGTGCCTAGATCAGATATTAGGCTGAAAAGTGGCAATCACACTTTTCTGGTTCCCTCCATCCCTGAGCCTCTCTGTGCCCAAGGCTAGTGCTCTACCACTTGAGCCACAGCACCACTTCTGGCTTTTTTTATGTGGTACTGAGGAATCGAACCCAGGGCTTCATGCATGCTAGGCAAGCTCTCTATCACTAAGCCACATTCCCATTCCCCATACTTACTTTTAAAGAAGGTAAGTGAGAAAACAACTCCTAGTCCAAAACCGGTAACTGCAAAAAAAGAGAAGAAATGCTAAGTTGCATAATAGTAACCTGACAAGAAGATAACGTTAATATTTCTTAAGTGTGAGCAGATGATTTTTTTTTCATAATCTGGCAGCTGACTTCCCCACTTCTTACCTTTCTCACTGGAGCAGGCTTTGTACTTGTCTTTGGTCTTCCCACCCACAAAAGGACATAAATAAGAGAACTTCATTCCCCATCACTGTCTAGACAAGTCACAGGGTGTGAGGGTGGGGGTTAGGGAGCAAGCCAGGAACGGTTGTAGACCCTCCTGCCCGCCCCTCTCACACTGGAATGCCACGGCCAAAGCAGCATGTAAACCGTGCCAACAGACATTCCTGTGCCATTCTGCGCTTTCAGTGCTACCCACCATTTGCGAGGAGATGCAGGAGTGTTCCAGAACAGTCCTCAAAGGCTGCCCTATCACACACATCAATATGAACAGACAGTATAAGACTCTCAAAAGCCCTACATGTGGAAAGTATTCCCCTACCCCAGCCAATCTTCACAGTACCTAGGGTCCTTGCCAAGGGCCTTATAGATGCTAGGCAAGTACTCTACCATTGAGCTACATTCACCAGTCACATTAACACCTCATTTTAAATAAAAGTTCACAGAAAGCTTGGAGAAAAGGTTGGTTTTTATTGCTGTAGGTGTTGCTTTAAAGATCAAATTGCCTCACCATTTCTGCTAAACTCATATATCACCTGCACCTATATCATCTCTTTTTTTCAGTTGTGGGGCTTGAACTCAGGGCCTGGGCACCGTCCCTGAGCTTCTTTTGCTCAAGGATAGCACTCTACCTCTTGAGCCACAGCACCTCTCCCAGATTTTTCTGCTCATGTGGTTCTGAGGAATCAAACCCAGGGCTTCATGCATGCTAGGCAGGCACTCTACCACTAAGCCACATTCCCAGCCCATTTAAACATTTCTTTGTGGGTTATTTCTTTGGCCTGTTGTTGAGATAGGGTCCTTACTATTTTTTTCTTTTTATTTGTATTAATGAAATTCTAAGTTTCTTCTTGCTGGGCTGAGTGATGTAGGCAACTAGTAGAGCACTTGCCTCATGTGTGAGTCCCTGGGTTTGCTCTATAGCAGTGAAAAAAATATAAATAGATGTGGGGGGGGGGAGGAAGAGAGAGAGGGGAGATAGAGATTCTTCTGTCTCATCATGTTTTCAGGATAATGCCCTGTAAAATTTCAAAATACTCCTCAATTCCGCAGTCAAGTTGCCCTTTCTACTCCAGAAAACCGCACCATGAACAAGCAAGCTAATCTACATTTTTCATTGTGCAGAGGGGTTACAGTTACATAAATCAGTAATGAGTACATTTCTTCTTCAACAGTGTCACCTCTTCCCTCCTTCTCTCCAAGTATTTCCCTCCTGACTTCTCTGCTAATCTACTTTTTTTTTCTTTTTTCTTTTTGCCAGTCTTGGGGCTTGAACTCAGGGCCAAAGCACTGTCCTTGAGCTTGGGCCAAAGCACTGTCCTTGAGCTTCTTTTGCTCAAGGCTAGCACTCTACCACTTGAGCCACAATGCCACTTCCAGCCTTTTCTGTTCATGTGATACTGAGGAATTGAACCCAGGGCTTCAAGCATGCTAGGCAAGCACTCTTCCACTAAACCACATTCCCAGCCCTTAATCTACCTTTTTCACTCCAATAATTGTTTTTCCTATGTACAGTACAGCTGGTGTCAGCCTTAAGAAAGTAGTACTGCTATTCAGACCAAATGATTTCTGATAATTCACTTGTACCATTAATATGTGGCCCTAATAAGTTCAAGTTTGTGTATGAGGTAACACTCCAGTCCATGAGAGACCAAACAGTATCTCCAGGTTTTAAAAGCAGGGAAACAGGGCAGAGAAGGTACACAAGGAAGCGCCCCTAGAAAAGTCACAACACTCAGCAGAGGTTTCTGCAGACTCAACAAGCGGCTGCAGAGAAAAGACTGAACACATGTCGCCCCTCCTCCCCAAACACCAAAAGGTTTTCATTAACACAGAGGAATGTTCAGGGCACAGTATCTGCTTACAAGCAAAGCTCTGATAAAAAGAGAAACAAAGCAAGCAAACCACCATGGACATGTTACTGGAAAGAGTGACCCTCCCCTGAGAAGAGCCCAGGGCGGTTGGGGGGTTCAGGGGGTACTGGTATCATAGGAGGACACTGCTTTGTGCTTTACTGCCCTGGAGACCTGCCAGCGGGTAAGGCAAAGGCACAGCACTGTGACCCCGACACTGTGTAGCCTAGGCTAACGGGTGTGCTTGTGTCCTCTTTTTCTGTTGCCTATAGTTTTTATTTTTATATTCTTGGCAGTACTGTGGCTTGAAGTCAGGGCAGAGTCTCTACTGCTTTGCCCCATACCCCTCGCCCTTTGCCAAGGGCAGCCTAGCAGATGATCCTATTTATACTTCCCACATGACTGGGATGATAGGTGTACCACCATGCCTAAGTTTTTACTGGTTGAGATGAGCTCTCAAAAACTTTTGGTCTAGCCAGGTACCACAACTGTAATCCTACCTACTCAGGAGGCTGAGATCTAAGGATAGTGGCTCAAAACCAGTTCAGGGGAGAAAGTCCAGCAGACTCTTATCTCTAAGCACTAAAAAGCTATGGAGCTATGGCTCAAGTACTAGAGGATAACCTTGAACTATAAAAAGCTCAGGGAACTGCCCAGGCCCAGTGTTTAAGACCTAGGACTGGCACCCCGCCCTGGCCCCCCAAAGAATCCTACTCTTTTGGCCCCAAATGGCCTCAAACAATAGATAAGCCTCCTAATCTCCACCTCCTGAGTAGCCAGAATTACAAATGTGAGCCACCATGCTCAGCTCTACACTTTTAATTTTAACAGAAAAAAAAAAATACTTTGAGTCACAGCACCACGTCCAGCTTTTACTGTGTATGTGGTACTGAGGGATCAAACCAAGGGCTTCATGCATGCTACGCAAGCACTCTACCACTAAGCCACATTCCCAGCCTTTTCCCTTAGCTTTTTTGATCAAGGCTGGCACTCTACCACTTGGAACCACACACCTCCTCTTTGGACTCTGTAGTGATTCATGGACTTTTCTGCTCAGATCTCAGCCTCCTTAGTAGCTGGGATTACAGGCACTAACCACTGGTGTCCAGCAAACATAGCAGGCTTGTGTTTCACTGTATTTCTAGCTCCTGGCAAGGTTAATTTGTTAATATAGAATAAAAGTAAACAAATGCAGTGTCGCCTGTGTGCAGTGTTCGTGAAATCTGCAGAGGTGCCCAGGACCACCGCAGACCCCCTCTTCACTCCTCCATCCCTCCCAGACTCTCCCAGGGGTAACCTCCAGTCCTGTGCCACTACTCTTGCTAAATGCCCTAGGGAGGAGTACACCTTCTATGCTGTATTTTTAGTGGTCCTTCTCTGTTTAGATATAGACACATTTAGATACATAACCACTTGCCATGTGTTACAACTATGTGCAGTATTCAACACAGTACCATGGTGTGCAGGTCTGTAGTTGCCAACAGTCTACACCTGGTAGTCCAGGTGTGCAGTGGCACACCATCTTGGATTGTGAGTACTCTGATGTTCATACTATGATGAAACCTCCTGAGGATGAATTCCTGGGAAGATATCCCCTAGTTACATGACCTGCTTATGTGTATCATCTTATATGAACAAGAATTCTATTTTAAAAACTCATCAGTTTCCTTCATCAAGTAGCCCCAATGTCACATACTGTTTTAATACCAAACTTTAAAATGCTGTATCAGAAAATCACTAGGTATCCTAATTTCCATTTAATAAGATGGTAGAAAAGAAGTCAGCTTACAAGACTAATGATCAATGCTGGCATAATAAAAAGTAACATTTGGTAAGAAAACTGAAAAAAACAGAGTGCTATATTTTGATCTGAAATTTGTGTATGGTATAATTTTGTTTTATGTATTAGAAGTTCATTTAAAACTTGAAATCTTTTCTAGAAGGGTACCGAACAAAATGAGTTGTCTTTAAGCTGTTTAACCTAATAAATTAATTTGATGGGGAAAAAAAAGTAACACTTGGATGTTATTGTTGAATATCCTACCAATAATTTCCCCTAAAAAATCCTCTTTTAAATAAATCAAACCACCTTCTATGGAATCATGCTGGCTCAAGCACCATGAGTTCATTACTTGTCGGGAATAAGGTGGGCTCAAGCCTGCCAGGCTCCAACAGCACTGTGCCCACTGCAAGGAGATGCTCCCTTCCCCTCCATTCCCAATCCCACTGTGCCACCTCCCAAGGGAAATTGAAGCACACAGCTTTCATTGCCAGAGAACTAAGGTACCCTCAAAACACAAACTGTGCTCCCCTTGAAGCAGCCCACAGCGCTCAGCAACCAGCATGGTAACAAGCCTACGGCACTTGCTCACATTCATTTCCAGACGAATGCTACCACACACTTCACAGGAACAGGGATGTCCACCTAGTCTGAGTGACTCAAGAACTCAGAAACTACAGCCACTGCTATTGATCCTCCATGGCTAAGGATCTGCTGCGATTGCTCAGTTTATAAAATGGCAAAGGGCTCAATTTCAAGGCAACTTGCCTCACCCCTTGCAGCTGGAAGATGAGTAAGTCAGTAAATTGGTACTAGAAAATGAGGTAAAGGATTTGGACTGGCTTACAGATTCCAAACCAGGCAACGGGAAGAGGAGGCAGGCCAGTAAAAACATAATGGCTCACAATCAGAGCTTTTGCTCTTCTCCATCTGGAGGCAATTTTTTGGCAACAAAATCAAAAGCCCAAAAGGAAAATATTTCAGCATTTTTCTTGTTACTCTGACTCCATGCTTGTCTCTTCCATTTTCCCCCAAGGACAGAGAGCTCTCTGATGCTCAACTTTTCCTAGTAGGAGACTAAAACTGATGCTAAGTCCACAGCTACAGTGCTGCTCAATCAAAACAATCATCTCCAGGGTTCAGATAGATGCCCAGCCACCCCATGAGCTCTTGCTAACAGCATGTATCTGCAATATAAACACAAACTTAAAACCATAGACCATACCAGCCAAAAGGTATGATGATCAAGGAATGAGCCCTGTGCTCTTTGTTAAATGGAGCCCCTATGCCTTCAATGCTTAGGAGTGTTTGTTGTTGTTTCTATCTTTTTAAGACACTCTCTTCAGAAAAGGAGTAATTCATAAAATGACGTTTAATTGCAATGTTTTACTTAAAGTTAGTTATCTTGGTTAGGAGCCCTGATGAGTTTTACAGATTCAAGTTCTCACACGCTCAATTCTCTTTTAATAGGCAACATGTTGCTTCAAAGCAAAGTCCCACCTGACCAAGGGACATCAACTCTGCAGCTGTTTCCACTAAAGACTGGCACCTCTAGGCCAGGTTTAAACTTTATAACAATAAAACATGAAAGGTTTGTCTTACAATAAAAACAAACCAACATGGAAAGAGAAGAGTTTTCTCTGCCTTTGGCCACTTTTTCTTGTTGTTGCATGACAAGCTCTTCTGGAAGAAGAAGCCAAAGGAAAAAGTACAAAAGCATTTTTCACCTTCCCCTGGAAGCAAATATTTAACTATGAGTATAGTTTATATAACTTTGCCTTTCAGATTTCAAGCCTGTTCTCAGAATTCCATGCTGTCTGCAGTGACAAATACCCCTAAGGAAAGGTCTGATCACAGGTACATATCTTCCTAATGGCAAAGTCCAGCTGTCAGGGGCAGGAGGGCAAGGAAAATCCACAACAGAGGACTGTATGGAATTGACATTAGGCACAGGGCCCACTCTCTGAAGCCATTTCTTTTGGAGAGAAAGAGTATTGGCACAAACTCTTTCAAAAAGAAATTATCTCAAATCAATCTAACCGTGCAATTTAATGCATGCTTAGTGCCCAAAAGGATATTATAAAACTGGCTAGTAGATAAACACACATTTTAGGGAGGAGCAATTCCTTAATAGGCCACCTGATACAATTTTATTACAAAAAGAACACAGGACTCTGCTCCCAATAACTACATGTGCAATGTAGCCGTATTTTATGCCAAGGTAGATTTTGTAATCACATTCAAAGGACAAGAAAGAAAGGCACACCAGCGCATGCCCCAAGTACATTTTGGTAAGAAAACAGATAAATGTATGCTAATGGTCACTGTGGTCATGGAGAATTTCCAGGTACTCGAACTTGGTGCAACTTTATTTCATATGCTGCATCCCAAGTCATAAAGCCTGCTTTATGTGAACACTGCAAATAGCTGGAAGGAAACAATCAGCAGGAATTAAGAGGCTATATAATCTGATAGCAGAAGTGCATTTTGGATGTTAGCCTTTAAACAGAACAAGACAGAGCAATACATGCTCCTGCTGAATCAACCTTGTAAAAGCTGTGATTGCCATTAGAGAGAACATTTTTGGAGAGGTACAACAACAACAAAAAGTCACATCGAAATTCACTTAGAACCATTTCTATTTAAAACACAAACACATGGGACTGGGAATGTGGCTTGGTAGTAGAGTGCTTGCCTTGCCTGTATAAAGCCCTAGGTTCGATTCCTAAGCACCACATAAACAGAAAAGGCCAGAAGTGGCACTGTGGCTGAAGTGGTAGTAGTGTTAGCCTTGAGGGGAAAAAAGAAAGAAAGAAAACCAGGGAGAGCACTCGGGCCCTGGGTCCAGGCCCCAGGACTGGCAAAACAAACACACACACCCCACACACAAGGAAAACCAGGTGTATTCAGTCCAGTTACTTGGGAGGTGAAGGCAGAACTGCTTTAGTCCAGTACAGGACTATCCTGGGCAACACAGCAAGACTCAAAAAACAAAACAAAACCAGAAAAAAAGGAGATAGTTTTATTTACCAACAGCTTTTATTTATTTTTTTGGCCAGTCCTAGGGCTTGAACTCAGGGCCGAGGCTCTGTCTCTGAGCGTTTTTGCTCAAAGCTAGTGCTCTACCACTTGAGCCACAGCTCCACCTCTGACTTTCTTGGTAATTAATTAGAGGTAAGAATTTCACAGGCTTTGCTGCCCAGCTGGCTTCAAACCTCTATCCTCAGATCTTAGCCTCTGAGTAGCTAGGATTACAGGCATGAACCAGTGGCACCCAACTATAGCAACTTATATGGTCATCATTAATTACCATATACATGTGCTGAGTTTTTTTAAATTGTTGACTTTTGGAGAATGAATGAGTGTGTGTGTGTGTGTGTGTGTGTGTGTGTGCGCGCGCGTGCTTGTCTCACTGGGGTTTGAACTCAGGGCTTCCCAATTGCTAAGCAGGTATTCTTTTGCTTCATTCCGTTCCATTTCACCAGTGCTAAATTTTAATCTGTATCTAAAAACTTATTCACATTGAATAGCAATTCTATTTTATTCTGTATAACTCTCATCAACATGTATGAGCAAAATGCTCAAGTAGCAAACTGATCTGGCAATTTGTAAATTAAAAGCCTAGTGTGGGTGCCATAAGCTTCTTCATTCTTACATGTCTGAAAGAAAAAAACGGCTTCCAAAAACCCAGTGGAGAAGCAGCAGCAGTGACTGCAGCAAGAAGGCCCTGGGCAATCCAGGCTCTAGCCTTTACCAACAGGCTCTGTGACCCAGGGCAAGTCAACCTGAGCAGCTGGCTTTCTGACCTCTAGCCAATTACTTAACCTGGGTAACTTCAACCTGCTCTGATACACAGTGAAAACAACCTTACACTATCCTTGTCTCAAGGAAATGTTATGGCTCTAGTGCTGACTGACACATAGAATTCAATATTAAGTTGTCATTTCCCTGATACTACTCCAAAAACATCAAATGCACAGTAGTTAAGCCTGCCTTAAAGCAGGACTTGCTGGTCTAAATATAAGATCACATTGTGGGTGAGCCACAGCTAAAACCCACTACCCCCCCTCTGGTGATTAGTTGTATTTCACTGTTGTTAGCATTTATTTATAGGAATGCATGGTGTGCGTGTGTGTGTGTGTGTGTGTGTGTGTGTGTGTGTGTGTAAAGTAGGGGATTCTTTCAGATCTATTGTGAACTAGATCACTGTCTTAAGTGGTTTTCCCAGAGTTGTCTTATGTTTAATAGAACTGTATTTATGCTTTGAAATAGATCAAATGTAATTGACCTATCAATAACAAGATTGCTTTCCTGTTCAATCCTGTTTCTATCAATGCAATTACAACCATCAAATGCATTTGTTATGACAGAACAAACAAGAATATGCTTTTATAGAAAAATACACTTGGGACTGAGTTTAGTGAGAATTATATTTCCAAGAAACATTCCTGATTTATGAAAGATGCTCAGGGCCCAACTTATGAGGAAAAAAAGTTATAAGTCAGCTCCAAAGTGTGTTACTTAATCCTTTGAGGCAAAGACAGATTGCCCCAGGTGTCTGGGTAGAGATGCCAAGTAATGTGAATTAACCAGGAAAGCATGCCAGACCAAAGATCTGGGGATGGCAAATGTAGTCTGGCTAATCAGCTTCTCAAAAGTCAATATTGCTGCAGGGGCTGTAGGAAATAGACGAAGAAGGTGGCTAATTTACAAGACCTTAACCTTCCTGTGGCCATCTAGACTAGACAGGGGCTTTCTTGGAATTTCTCGGGTGAACATCAATTACCAGGATTCTGATCAGAACAAGAAAACCAGTCAGCATAAGTAAGATAGGGCAGGCAAATATGGAAGTCATTACTGGTGTGCAGTGCTTCAAGTAACACTGAGCTCACAGAAGGGGCTCTTTAAATGAGGGTATACAGAACATGACTCCACATTCAGAATTCTGACAGCCACACAACTTGCAAGAATGCATAAAACAAGAAACATGGATGTAGACATTTTACTGAATATAATTAATTCTCATGTGGGCATAGTATGTAGGAAAATGAGACGAAGCTTAAAGATTAATAAAGGGAGCCTAGAAAAAAAAAGAGGTGGAATAACTAAGGGCAGATAAACACAATTAAAGGCTCACATAACATTTTGGGTAGCACCGCTTATGGGCTTATTATGATTCCATCCATTAGAAGAGACAACAACTCAGAGTTCAGTGACTTACCTTAAGCATGCACAAGCAGGAAAGAAGCCTCAAACCCTTACTGTTTGCTAAGCCTGGAGCCCAGCATGGCCAGGGGTGTCTCCAGTAAGGCACCACATCTTATCTTTCTGGAGTATCTCATTATGCTATGGGTACTCTGTAACTATGTAGCCCTTGGTTCTTCAGCAAAACAAGAAAACCACAGATGGTTGACAATCAGGAATGGAAACAAAAGCCTGACATTACATAGAATCAATGAGAAACTGTCAACGAGCAAGCCAGGAAGTACTTCTTTCTGTGCACTGGTGGAGGCCTAACAGCTACTCAAAATCGTATTTTCCAGTAAATCCCTTCAGTCCAAACATTTCCACCATCTCCTCCTCCTATCAGCAGCTGGATTCTCCTTGTGAAAGTTAATGCACCTCTGTATACCCATCCATCCTCTGATTCAAAGGAATAGTTTAATGGAAACAAATACTAATAATTTTTCCTTTATACACATTAGCCTTATCATCATTTGTTAGCACTGATTAAGTAGAAAACACTAGGGAATTTTTCTGTAAGCGTGGAGCAGAGCAGTGGTGCACATAATGTTCACTCTTTGAAAACTAGAAAGAAAGCTCCAGTAGCACATATACTAAAAATTGGAATGAAAACTAGGAAGAAGTGTTGCAGAGGGCTGGGGATATGGCCTAGTGGCAAGAGTGCCTGCCTCATATACATGAGGCCCTGGGTTCGATTCCCCAGCACCACATATACAGAAAATGGCCAGAAGTGGCGCTGTGGCTCAAGTGGCAGAGTGCTAGCCTTGAGCAAAAAGAAGCCAGGGACAGTGCTCAGGCCCTGAGTCCAAGGCCCAGGACTGACCAAAAAAAAAAAAAAAAGAAATGTTGCAGACTGGCTGGACTCCAGTCAGGAGGGCATGGTCATTCAACAGCTGTGCCTCAGTCCCCAGGCAATTATATATGCTCACTTCTTGTGGAAAAGAGGTGGAACTGGGCGTGGAGGTCAGAGGTAGAACACTGAAAAGGGGTGGGCCATGAAAAGAGGGGAGGGGAGGAGAGAGGAGGAGAGAAAAGAAGAGCAAGGAGGGGAGTAGAGGAGGGGAGCGGAGGGGGGGAGAGAGAGAGGCAGGGAGGGGAGAAGAGGGAATGGAATGGGAAAGGAGGGGAAGAAAGGGGGGGGGGTCCTCTGTAATCCCACCACTTGGGAGGCTTAGACATGAGGACCCATGTCCTCATTAGGCCCATGTGTCCCAGTGTGGGCACTATAGTAAAATCCCACCTCAAAAAAAGGGAGGGAGGGAGGGAGGGGTTAGGAAGAGACCACTGCAGTAGGGGATAGGGCCAAACTTCAGGATTTTTGGCGGTGTTAGTAGTGTTAAGGTTCTTAGTGTTGTTTGTCTGCAGTATGGAGCATCAAACCCAAGACTTTGGGCATGCTAAGCAAGCCCTTTTCCATTGCACCACACCCCTAGCAACAAGGCCCAAGCTTCAGCTTCTCTCCTTTCTGTTCATCTACATTCTTTGGTCTCCAGTATTCCAAGCTGGACAGAAATGAAAGATAGTATTAAAGGTAAGCAGTGCAAATTAAAACAACTACTTGGCCAAGATTAGGAACTTTTGGTCTCCAAATCTCTCTCTCTCTCTCTCTCTCTCTCTCTCTCTCTCTCTCTCTCTCTCTCTCTCTCTCTTTCGCCAGTCCTGGGGCCTGGACACTGTCCCTGAGCTTCTTTTGCTCAAGGTTAGCACTTTACCACTTGAGCCATAGTGCCACTTCTGGCCTTTTCTGTTCATGTGGTCTGAGGAATGGATCCTAGAACTTCATACATGCTAGGCAAGCACTCTACCACTAAGCCACATTCCCAGCCCCCAAATCTCTCTCTATTAAGGCTCCAAACCTAAGGTGCAGAAACCATACCCACTAGCTTTACATCACAGCAGTGTACACACTCTTTTTTAACCACTCACCATTCCCACACACCCCCCCCCATGACTTCTCCACATCTTTGCACTTCCATGCACCAAAACTGACCAAATCCGTTTCAGAGTGAAGAAAAGGAAAAGTCCCAAGTAGAAGTTACTAGCTGATAGAGATGAATGTCAGGTTGAGAAGAACAGTAAGTAAATTGCGAATGTTTTCAATGATTACAGACCATCTTTTCCAGAAATATAAGATTAGTGGCACTGGGCACCTGTGGCTTACACCTGTAATCTTAGCTACTCAGGAGGCTGACATCTAAGAATCTCAATTTGAAGCCACACTAGGCAGGAAAAGTCTGACTTTTGTTTTCCTGGTTGTGGGGCTTGAACTCATGGCCCCGAGTCACCAGCGCCCAGCCCACAGATGAGTTTCTAAAGCTATCATTCTTTTTTTTTTTTTTTGGCCAGTCCTGGGCCTTGGACTCAGGGCCTGAGCACTGTCCCTGGCTTCTTTTTGCTCAAGGCTAGCACTCTGCCACTTGAGCCACAGCACCACTTCTGGCCATTTTCTGTATACATGGTGCTGGGGAATCAAACCCAGGGCTTCATGTCTTCGAGGCAAGCACTCTTGCCACTAGGCCATATCCTCAGTCCCTAAAGCTATCATTCTTTGTTGTTGGTCGTGGGGCTTAAACTCAGCCTGGGCAGTCTCTGAGTTTTTTCACTCAAGTCTAACACTCTACCACTTTAAGTCACAGAGCTACTTCTGGTTTTCTGGCGGTTAATTGGAGATAAGAGTCTCACAGACTTTCCTGCCTGGGCTGGCTTCAAACTGCCATCCTCAGATCTCAGCCTCCTGAGTAGCTGGGATTACAGGTGTCATCTCCAACTAACAAAAAAAAAAAAAAATGGAGGTGTGGCTCAGGTAACAGAACACCATCCTTGAGAGAAAAAGCTAAGAAACAGCACCCAGGCCCTGAGCTCAAACCCCACTCTTCCTTTGGTGGCCCAGCTTCTTAGGTCTTTTTTATTCCCTCACTCAAAACATAATGGAAGCACCAGGTGCTGGTGGCTCAGGGCCTATAATAATCCTAGCCTTCAGTTGCTGTTTGAGGAGCCAAGCAGTATGTAAGCCCTGTCTCCTGAACTCCATCCTGCTTTACAAGGCATGCACTGCAAACTCCCTCAAGCCCTCTTAGTTAAGGATGGTCTCTGGGGCAAACAATCATAAACAAAATCAGAAACTAAGCACAAAGATCATCTTTTCCTTTTCAGCTGTGCTAGGGATGGAACCCTCTCTCTGCCTGTGCCAAGGGCTCCACCACCCAGCCACACTTCCAGCTCACCAACTGTCTTAAACCAAGCTCCTAAGTAACAACCAGCATATGGAGGTCCATGGCATGTGCCAGGTGTATAAGACCCTGAGGGGTGGAGAAACAAAGTTCTAAACAAATCCTCCTACAGGAGACCTCTCCAGGATCTGTTTCTAATATATAAAATGACTGAGATAACTAGCACTCTCAGCTTTCCCCATCCCCACTCCTCTTCACCCCCAAGAAATGAAATTTTACTTTCCAAATAAAACGTTCCATAGAAAACAGACATATAGAATATATCAATGTAGAGCTTCTCTCTCGGCTAGGGAGAAGGGGGGCTGGAGACCTGACTGGAAAAATCCACTTGCTCAGCCCTCCCTCTAACTCTCCTCGGTACCTTCTGCATCCAGAGCTGACCTCTAGGGGACATTTGAAACCATACCCTGCAACTTCCCAGAGGCAATTCAACTGGGCTAGTCAAGGGCCAAAGAGATGGGACATCACACCCACCCAGCAGGTCCTGTTAATGTGCCCAGGAGAAACTTCCTTTGATTTATGCCAATGTTTCTATTCCACAGCTGGTGGCAAGTTTAAAGAAATACCCACTTGGGCTGGGATGTGGCACGGTGGCAAAGCACTTGCCTAGCAAGTGCAACGTCCTGAGCTCAATCCCCAGTACCAAAAAAACCCAAAAACCAAAAAACAACACAAAAAAAATCCACTTTATTGTCATGCTACATAACACAGTTGGATTTAAGGGTCAAAATAATTTTTTAGCAGAAATTTCCCATTTGTGTACTTTCCTCAATTAAGAAAAGCATGAGGGGCTGGGGATATGGCCTAGTGGCAAGAGAGCTTGCCTCCCATACGTGAAGCCCTAGGTTCGATTCTCCAGTACCACGTATACAGAAAATGGCCAGAAGAGGCACTGTGGCTCAAGTGGCAGAGTGCTAGCCTTGAGCAAAAAGAAGCCAGGGACAGTGCTCAGGCCCTGAGTCCAAGGCCCAGGACCGGCAAAAAAAAAAAAAAAAAAGAAGAAGAAGAAGAAGAAGAAGAAGGAAAGAAAAGAAAAGAAAAGCAAAGAAAAGCATGAGGTTAATGATCCTCAGACCAGGTAGCGTTCTTCCCTAGAGACAGTTTGGCTTGTCTGTTGTTCAGCACTCAGGTGTGTGCGGGGAATGGGCTCGTCCCTCACGAGGCTCTACAGCTGGCTTCTCTCGCCTTACAGTGGCACTCCCATCCGTGACAGGTGCAGGTCTTTTATTTATTCATTTATTTTGCCAGTCCTGGGGCTTGAACTCAGGGCCTGAGCACTGTCGTGGCTTCTTTTTGCTCAAGGCTAGCACTCTACCACTTGAGCCACAGCACCACTTCTGGCTTTTTCTAAACATGTGGTGCTGAGGACTTGAATCCAGGGCTTCATGTATATGAAGTGAGAGCACTTTTACCACTAGGCCACATTCCCAGCCCCAGTGCAGGTCTTTTAGAAACACGTCATTCATATAGAAAACTAACCACTCCATGAATTTCCACAAAGCAGCACACCGGTCTTTAGAGCCTCCCTGAGCCCCACCTGTACCCCTCTACTCCTGAGTTCTAACAATATTGTTTTGCCAGCTCTCAACTTTCTGGAAAGGAGTCACAAGGTGTAGAAGGCTGGCACACACTATTTGGAATAGAGTTTGCTTGTTATCACTACCGTAATGGCCGTCATCACACGGAGACAACACCACTCACAAATGGTCCTAGTGACAAGCACTGGGCATGGACTGGCTGGGTCACAGGGTTCAGAGGTTTTCTCTAGTATACTGAAGCCAGTTCTCCAAAGTGGCGGGGCTAATTGCCACTTCCACATACAGTGTGGTAGTTCTCGTTGTTCTCCATGCTTCTTAAAAACAAGTTTTAAAAAATTCCATTGCTCATTTTTCCTCCATAGTCACACACACACTCACACACACACACAATTTAATTAACTTTTGAGGCAATAATTTAATTAACTTATGTGCAATAATAAACTGTACCGTTTCAAGTGTAAATAGGGCTGGGGCCATGGCTCAAGTGGTAAGAGTACTTTGAGCTTTAACATTCAGATCTACGATCCTTTCTGTGAGGTACATTTTGTCTCTGCATGGATACTCAGCTATTCTAGTACAATTTCTTGAAAACATTTTTCTTTTGCCATTAAATTACCTTTGCAGAAAAAAAACTGGCTATGTATTTATGGGACTACTTTTTGGATTATATATATAGTGTTCTACTGATCTATATGTGTATCCCTTCACCAATACTACACTGTCTTGTAGCTTGTCTTGAAATTAGGTAATATAAGCCCCCCAACTTTGTTCTTAAAAATGCCTTTTATTATTCACGCACTGGTGGCTCACACCTGTAATCCTAGCTACTCAGGCAACTGAGATATGAGAGTCATGGTTCAAAGGCAGCCCAGTCAGGAAAGTCCATGAGACTCTTACCTGCAATCACCCACCACAAAAATGAGAAGTGGCACAGTGGCTCAAAGTGATAGAATGCTAGCCTTGAACAAAAGAGCTCAGGGACACTGTATAGGCCAGAGTTCAAGCCCCATGACCAAGAGAAAAAATTCCTTTAACTCTTTTGGATTTACATTTTCTTATAGACTTAAATCCATGGGTGTGGCTCAGTGGCAGAGCACACACAAATAGTGCACAAGACCTGGCATTCCCTCCCCAGCAGGAAAAAATGATAATCAGCTTCTCAATTTGTACATACCTCTTTTTCTTGCTAGAAGAAAGGATTCTATCAGCTTTCTCAATGAGTTAAGGGAGAATATATTAATATATCAAATCTGGCGGTAAATCAATGAGCATTCAATTAGCTTTCTGTTTTCCTCTGGCCTTTAAATAAATAGGATTCAATCTAGCAATGTCCTAATATTTCACTAGGGGGTCAATGGCCCACTGTAAAAATATTACTTCACTAAACAACTTTTATAAATAAATATTTGTATTTTTACTTGGAATGAATACTGAAATGCACTTGCCAAAGACAGCAAGTCAGCATATTTACTAATAAACTGTTTCAGGCCACATTTTAGGAAAGCATAAAACCACAACCAGAACAAAAAAAAAAATCTAATGTTTTCAAGTTCCGTATGTAAAGTGCCTAATTACATTATTCTGTAAAACTAACAGGAAGTTCCCTTCCGGCAGGATCAGGGTTCCATTACTCATAGTTTTGCCACAAATGGAGAATGATTTCCCACATCAAACAAATCCTCTCAACTGTTGCAGTTCTACCTGGTGGGTATCATGTGATCAAATGGAGCCGTATCAGTTCCAAACAGGTACCAAGAGGCAATCGTTGGCCAGCCATTAAGGCTCTCTGGTAAGCCACATCAGTCAGATGAACTGATACTTAAAAAAGCAAGCAAACAAACAAAAAAACCCACTAACATGCTCTCTTTTTCCTGTGATTTAGTCTGATGGCCTCTTTCAAAAAATACTGTTTGGGGGCTGGGAAAATGGCCTAATGGTAAAGTGCTCGCCTCATATACATGAAGCACTGGGTTTGATTCCTCAGCACCACATATGTAGAAAAAGCCAGAAGTGGCGCTGTGGCTCAAGTGGTAGAGTGCTAGTCTTGAGTAAAAAGAAGCCAGGGACAGTGCTCAGGCCCTGAGTTCAAGCCCCAGGACTGGCAAAAAAAACAAACAACGCCCCCCCCAATACTGCTTTAGTATAATTGTAGTTATTATTAAGGTATTGTACAAAGGAGTTACCACTTCATAATTCAAGTAATGAGTTCATTTCTTTTTTGAGGAATGTCATCCCTTCTCTGTTTCCCACTCCTGTACCTGCCCACAATCAGATTTTTTTTTTTTTTGACAGTCCTGGGGCTTGAATTCAGGGCCTGGGCACTGTCCCTGAGCTTCTTTTGCTCAAGGCTAGCACTCTGCCACTTGAGCCACGGCACCACTTCCGGCTTTTCCTGTTTATAAGATACTGAGGAATGGAACCCAGGGCTTCATGCATGCTAGGCAAGCACTCTACCGCTAAGCCACATTCCCAGAAAATATTTTTAATATCAAAATGTGTGTGTGCACATGCATGCATGTACATGCTGCTACTGGGGCTTCAAGCAGGGCCTCTTCTACAGCTGAGCTTTTTCCACTTAAGAATGGCACTCTACCAACTCAGTCACCACTCCGCTTCTGGCTTTTTGTTGGTTAACTGAATGAAGATATAACAGACTCATGGACTCTTCTGTCTAGGCTAGTTTCAAACCTTGATCCTTAGATCTCAGCCTTCCTTCCTTTTTTTTTTTTTGGTTGACCATGGGACTTGAACTCTGGACCTGGGCCCTGTCCCTGAGCTCTCTTACAGCTCAAGGCTAGCACTCTACCACTTTAAGCCACAACACCACTTCCAGTCTTTTCTGTTTATGTGGTACTGAGGAATCCAACCCAGGGCGCTTCATGCAGGTTAGGCAAGTACTCTACCACTAAGCCACATTCGCAGCCCAAAGCAGCA
Organism: Perognathus longimembris pacificus; assembly: GCF_023159225.1. Lineage (NCBI taxonomy): Eukaryota > Metazoa > Chordata > Mammalia > Rodentia > Heteromyidae > Perognathus > Perognathus longimembris. Next base: position 11,627,013 of record NC_063167.1, on the reverse strand, counting down.
ATCTTTTGTGTTTGTGGTGTTTTAGACAGGGTCTTGCTAAGTAGCCAAAGCTGGCCTATGCAGCTCAAGTTGGCCTCAACCTACACTTCCTGCCTCAGCTTCCCTGAGTGCTGAGGTTACAGGCATGGTCACTACATGTGGCTCAACAGTTCAAGTTCATGAGTATCACTCTATCTGGCCACCTCTTCATCTGTCTCTTCTACCTTCTGCATTCTGCTTCTACCTCAATTCTGGCTCCCTCTCCTTTTATCACCTCACCTCCATACTCGCTTTGCAATAGTATATCAGCCTCCATCTCTGCTTTCATTCTGGCTCTCCGATTTGTTCTCAACTATTTCAGTGATCTTTCACAAGTCAGAAATTCAATGTCCCCCTGAAGCTTCACAGACAGAGAATTTCTTCCAAAGTTGAACAGAGTTGCCACACAAAGCAGCAATCCCACCACTAAGTATGTATCCAAGGGAAATGAAAACCCATGTAAAGACTTGTACAGCTTATTACAACAGCATTATTCAAACAGTCAAAAGTATAAACAACTCACATGTCCATTGACTGGCAAATGGAAAAATAAAGAATGGTACAGATACACAACATTACAACATGGATGTACTTTGAACATATTATACTAATTTTAAAAAGCCAGACCACATGTAGGAAAGCTAGGTATAGTGGAGTACACCTGTAATCCCAACACTTGCTAGTCTGAGGCAGGATGATTTCCAATTCCAGGCCGGCCAGAGTAACACAGACCATCTCAGAGAACAAAAACTTGAAAGTGGTAGAGTCCAACCACAGGTCCTTGAGTTCAAATCCCAGTACCCAGTACTGTCAAAGAAAACATTCTTTTTTTTTTTGGTCAGTTGTGAGACTTGAACTCTGGGCCTGGGCACTGTCCCTGAGTTCTTCAGCTCAAAGCTAAAGCTCTACCACTTGAGCCACAGCACCACTTCTGGTTTTCTGGTGGCTAAGTGGAGATAAGGGGTTCATGGGGACTTTTCTGCCTGCGTTGGCTTCAAGCCATGAGCCTCAGATCTCAGCCTCCTGAATAGTTAGAATTACAGGCGTGAGCCACCGATGCCTAGTCAAACATTCTAAGACTTCAAGCATGAAGATAGTCACACAGTTCTGTGAATGTACTGAACTTGCACACTTCAAGTAGGAACATTTTTGGTTACATGAATGTATCTCAGTGGAGTAGTTTTTATTTTATTTATTTTTGCCAGTCGTGGGGCTTGTACTCAGGGCCTGGGTGCTGTCCCTGAGCTTCTCTGCTCAAGGCTAAGCACTCTACCACTTTGAGCCATAGCTCCACTTCTGGTTTTCTGGTGGTTAATTGGAGATGAAGAGTTTCTTGGGAACTTTTTTTCTGCTTGGCTGGCTTCTTTTTTTTTTTTTTCTTTTTTTTTCTTGTTTGTTTGTTTTGTTTTTTTGCCAGTCCTGGGCCTTGGACTCAGGGCCTGAGCACTGTCCCTGGCTTCTTTTTGCTCAAGGCTACCACTCTGCCACTTGAGCCACAGCGCCACTTCTGGCTGTTTTCTGTATATGTGGTGCTGGGGAATCGAACCCAGGTCTTCATGTATACAAGGCAAGCACTCTTGCCACTAGGCTATATCCCCAGTCCCTTTTTTTTTTTTCTTTTGGTACTGGGGATCGAACCCAGGACATTGCACTTGCTAGGCAAGTGCTTTGGCACTGAGCTACATCCGAGCCCCTTGGCTGGCTTCAAACCATGATCCTCAGATCTCAGCCTCCTGAGTAGATAGGATTACTGGCGTGAGACATTGGTGCCTGGTTCTGTTCCTACTTTTAAATAAATTAGAAGTCCTAAGAGAAAAGGGACATAGTATTATAAGTTTTCATCTCATCCCAGGACCAGGATATGAAATATCCTAGGAAATACTAGCATCAATTAATCTTCAAAGGGTTCCTCCAGGAAACCTGCAATGAGGCCCTGGTTCCTATCACACAGTCATAAACTTGGTCATGAGCATCACAGTCTGCCATTCAAGGATGAGCCAACTGTAAGAGGCCTCTGTGCCCACATTTACAGGGCTCAGGAACTCTCAAACTCCAGGGAAGCAGACCCTCAAGGCCAGCACTTTCTCATCTGAAATCCTGTTTTCCCAGGGAAACAGGCAACAGATATAACCCCCTACACCTTGAAAAAAGCTAAGAGCGCTCAGCTACGGCTGATGGGAACCAGAACTACTAGGTGTCTCACACCTGTAATCCTAGCTACTCAGAAGACTGATATCTGAGGATAGAGGTTTAAAGCCAGCCAGGGCAAGAAAATCTCTAAGACTCCTATCTCCAATCAACAACTAGAAAACAAGACGTGAAGCTGTGGCTCAGAGTGGTAGCCATTAGCAAAAGAGCTCAGGGACAGCACCCAGGCCAAATTCAAGCCCCATGACTCACAAAAATAGAAAAAAAAAAAGTGACTTATTCCTGCTTGTGGATACACACAGGACAGGTTACATTAAGGAAAATAAACAGCACAGTCTTTTCTTTCTGAAGAACGAAAACCAGAACATTCCATAAATCTGGTAAAAACTAGATAAATCCACAGAATTAGCAAAACCCATTAATGACACACTCACATAAAGTTAAGGGAACATGCCATTCATAAAATGTAATGTTCTTCATCCTTTTAATTTCCTGCAGTAAGGCTCTGGCATTACTGCTTAAACCAAACACCACCACTTGTTTAAATACAGAAGTGGACTCCACATTTGACTACTTTAATACATTCCTAACATTACTTTATTAACAGCAATTTATATCCCCCAATGAAATAAAAAGCTGCTACAAAGTCAGGTGCTGGTGGTTCATGCCTGTAATCCTAGCTGCTCAGGAGGCTGAGATCTGAGGGTTAAGTTAATAGAAAGCTTGGGCAGAAAAGACTTTTTTTTTTTTTTTTTTTTTTTTGCCATTCCTGGGCCTTGGGCTCAGAGCCTGAGCACTGTCCCTGGCTTCCTTTTTGCTCAAGGCTAGCACTCTGCCACTTGAGCCACAGCGCCACTTCTGGCGCACATATGTGGCGCTGGGGAATCGAACCCAGGGCTTCATGTATACGAGGCAAGCTCTCTTGCCACTAGGCCATATTCCCAGCCCACAGAAAAGTCTTTGAGACTATCTCCAATTAGTGAGCAAGATGTCAGGCTGGAGGTGTGGCTCAAGTGGTAAGCTTGCCAGCTGTGAGCAAAAAACCGAAATGATGACAGCACAGACCCTGAGTTCAAGCCTGGTACTAGCGCCAAAAACAAAACAAAAAGACCGGGCACTGTAAACCTAGCTATCCTAGTTTTTCGACTTTGAAGGGAACTCAGGCAGAAAACTTCATGATTTTCTCTTTTTTCTCCCTTTTCTTTCTTTTTTGTCAGTCATGGGGCTTGAACTCTGGGCCTGGGTGCTATCCATGAGCTCAAGGCTAGCACTCTACTATTTGAGCCACAGTGCCACTTCCAGTTTTCTGGTTGTTAACTAGAGAAGAGTCTCAGACTTTCTTGCCTGGGTTGGCTTTGAACCACAACCCTCAGATTTCAGTCTCCTGAGTAGCTAGGATTACAAATGTTTGCCTGGCTTCACGATTCTTATCACCAACTAATCAGCAAAAAGTGAAAAGTGAAGTATGGCTCAAGTGGTAAGAGTGCCAAAGAAGCTAATCAAGTGCACAGAGGGTAATGCTGGGACAGAGTCAGCCGGTAGAGCACATAGCCCTGGATTTGAGCTCTAGTGTCAGGGGAAGGTAGATGACACATTTCAGCAAACTGTTAGGAAAAGAATGAAAACACTTTAGATGTAAGCCTGGCAAGCAGACTCACAAGTTGCTGTCGTTTACTGTGGTTTCTCTACAGTATCTGCAGAACCAAAATAAAACAGCTGGAAGCCTGCACTGGACCAAATCTCAAAGCCATCTTTGAGCAGGCTGCCATTCCCTGAGACTCCATCCCCATTCAGAAGGACAGGAAAGTAAGCTTGGTCCCAGGAGCCATTCTAACAAAGCCCCCAGGCCTCCTCGCTCCTCCTCTGCTGCTTTTCTCTGATCCCATCACCAATGGAACCACCCACTCAGCATCCAAACTCATCTCCCTCAAAACTCAAACCCCCTTCTCAAGTTTATTTGATCATTTTCAAACTCAAAAAGCAGCCAGCACGGGCAATGGCTCACACCTGTAGTCCTAGCTACTCAGGAAGGTGAGATCTGAAGATCCCATAGTTCAAAGCCAGCCTGGGCAGAAAAGTCTCTGAGGCTCTTGGATTAACCACCAAAAATCTCCAAGTGGAACTGTGGCTCAAGTGGTAGAGCATTAACCTTGAGCAAAAAAGCTAAAGGATAGAACCCAGGCCCTAAGCAAGCCCCAGTACAGGCACAAGGAAGAAAAAAAAGTGAAGCTCTCCTGCCCATGTAATTAGTTCCTATCCTGTGTTATTTAGCAAGTTCAGTTCCCCTGTGCTGCTTTTGTTTTACTTCCAAGTTCTATTCAATTCATTAGCACTAACTCAAGTTCTAACCTTGGAGAGGTCGTTGAAAAAATGAAGATGAGGCAAAAGTTAGCCAAATGAGCCAGGTGCCAGTGGCTCATACCTGTAACAAGAGCCAACCTGCTAACAACAGGAAGCCAGATCCAGAAGAACATGGTCTGAGGCCAGCCCAGGCAGAAAAGTCAGACTATTTATCACCAAAATAACCAGGAAAAACATCAGGCTGTAGATCTACTCAATAGCAGAACAAGCACACTGGGCAAGCACAAGGCCCTGAGTTCAAACGGCTGGGGCTATGGCCTAGTGGTAGAGTGCTTGCCTCGTATACATGAAGCCCTGGGTTCAATTCCCCGGCACCACATATATAGAAAAGGCCAGAATAGGCTCTGTGGCTCAAGTGGCAGAGTGCTAGCCTTGAGCAAAAAGAAGCCAGGGACAGTGCTCAGGCCCTGAGTCCAAGGCCCAGGACTGGCAAAAAAAAAAAAAAAAAAAAGTGATCTAGATGAGAAAGAAGAGATAAAACACCACCTTTACTGAGGTTCCCACTGAGCTGCTGGCATAGGAGGAGGTACTATAACTTCCATTGCTTAAAGGGGAAGTTCCTGAAGTTTTGCAAATATATTCAGGTTAGCACTTCACACACACAGCACCGCTAGCTCCCTCGACTCCAACACCATCCCGTGATACATTTCCAGAACAATCATACCAACATTCCATTCATAGCACAATTTCCTGGAGAGGGTAGTGAAAACATCTTATGCTTCTCTATTTTCCCCAGGGACTGGTCCATAAGTAAATAAATGCTAGCTTAAAGCCATTTCATGACTGCCACCAACCAACGTGCAATGAAGCAATAGAAGTTTTGGAGGGTTTTTTTGGTGCCAGTCCTGGGGTTTGAACTCAAGGCCTGGGCACTGTCCTAGAGCTTTTTTGCTTATGGTTGCTGATGTTCTACAACTTGAGCCAGAGTTCCACTTCTGGCTTTTTGTTGGTTAACTGCAAATCAGAGTTTTACAGGCTTTCCTACCTGGGCTGGCTTCAAACCATGATTCTCAACCTTCTGAGTAGCCAGGATTACAGGCATGAGCCACTGCTGAGAGCTGAAGCAACAGAATTTAAAAGAGGTGTTGAACATGCAGAATGCATGTCAAAGGCAAGGAAACAGTTAGCTAAAACAAAATCCCTCTAAGACACTTCAGCCCTGACTCCACCCAAACCAGTCCTCTTCTTTCGAACATAGGGGCAATGAACACCTGAGTTCTAAGGCCAGTTCCCTAACTTCTGGCCACTTAACCTATTCAGACTTCAATTTCCTCTTCTATAAAAGTTCAGTTTGGGGGCTAGGGATGTGGCTTAGCGGTAGAGTGCTTGTCTAGCATGCATAAAGCCCTGGGTTCGATTCCTCAATACCACAGAAAAGGCTGGAAGTGGCCCAGTGACTCAAGTGGTAGAGTACTAGCCATGAGCAAAAAGAAGCCAGGGACAGTGCTCAGGCCCCGAGTTCAAGCTCCAGGAGTGGCTATAGATAGATGGATGGATGGATGGATGGATGGATACATATATACATACATACATATATACATACATACATAAATGAATGAATGTTCAGTTGGGGGGGATAGGAATGTGACCTAATGGTAGAGTGCTTGCCTAGTACACTTGAAGTCCTCGGTTCAATTCCTCAGCACCCATAAACAAAAAAAGCCAGAAGTAGTGCAGTGGCTCAAGTGATAAGAGGGCTAGTCTTGGGCAAAAAGAAGCTCAGAGACAGTGCTCAGGCCCTGAGTTCAAGTCCCAGGGCTGGCAGAAAAAAAAGTTCACCTTAGGGCTGAAGGCGTGATTCAGCATGCCTCAAGCATGCCTGCCTACCACTTGAGTCCCAGTACTGACAAAAAAATTTTTTTTTAATTGTAAAAAGAGCTGGGCGTTGGTAGCTCACACATGTAATCCTAGCTACTCTGGAGGCTGAGATCTGAGGATAAAGGTTAGAAACCAGCCAGAGCAGGTAAGTCTATGAGACTTTTACCTCCAATTAACTACCAGAAAACCAGAAGTGATTGATGCTTTTCAGAGTGGTAGAGTGCTAGCCTTGACCAAAAGAGCTCAGAGATAGCCTCCAGGCCCCGAGATCAAGCCCCATGACTGACATAAATAAAGCTTGGCCTCAGGCTCTTCTAATCTGTCCCAGCTATTCAGAAAGGTTGGATGGAAGGCCCATTTCCATTGCAAAGTCATTGGATCACCTTGCTCTTCTGTTTACTTGATTTACAAAACCTCTACAGAGGAAGTCTGAAGCTCTTTTTGACTTTTACTTATTACTCCACTTGAGTGTACGTACCTCCTCTGACCTACCACCAACATCCATCCACTCCACAGAGACCTAACTCACTGCCTCCAGTTCAACAGCGGTAGAGTAATAAATGTCAATATTACTGCCATTATTCCTTCAACAGAAAAGTGCCAGGTTAAGTATTCCATGTAATTTTCTGCCCTTCAGTTGTGTAAAGTCCTTTTAACAACTTTATAGTTGAGGAAGAGACCTTACCCAAAGCTACAAAACTCTGAAGGGTACAGGCGAAGAAAGTAGGAGACTCACACAACTCTGTCCATCCCCAAACCCATTCCCAACTTCTATATCATTGTTTGCTAATTATGCTGGTATCTAGGTATTAGGTGTCAAATCTTCTCTCTTGAAATGAAAGCTGTTAACAAGCTGCTTCTTGGTTTTTTGGAGTTCTGTCACTTCCAGATTAATATTAAGAGTGTGTGTGTGTGTGTGTGTGTGTGTGTGTGTGTGCGCACTATGGCTTGAACTCAAGGCCTCATATTCTTGCTTGGCTTTTTAGGCTCAAGGCTAGGACTCTGGGGCTGGGAATGTGGTAGAGTGCTTGCCTAGCAAGCATGAAGCCCAAGGTTTGATTCCTCAGTACCACATAAAAAGAAAAAGGAGGAAGTGGCACTGTGGCTCAAGTGGTAGAGTGCTAGCTCAGGGAGAGTGCCCAAGCCCTCAAGCCCCGGGACTGGCCAAAAAAAAAAAGAAGGCTAGGACCACCTGAGCCACACCTATACTTCCAACTTTTGAGTTAATTGGCTTTGAATCTTCTGTTCTGGGTGGCTTCCAACCAAGATCCTCATATTTCAGCCTCCTACATAGCTAGTATGACAGGTGTATTACAGGCATGAGCCACTGGCACAAGCTCCAAGTGTGCCATTGATAAGTCTTTAACTCACTGAATTCTCCCAACAGCCCTATAAGAAATAATCATTGGCAATTTACAAACAAGGAAACAGGCAGAGCAATTAGATCACTCAATCCCAAACACATAGCTGCTAAGTGCTGAATTTATTGAGTGGAATGGTAACTATGACAAATTAACTCCATTTACTGATTCAACAATTATATACTTCTACAGGCTGAGAATACATCAATGAAAAATTAAGAGAACATTTCTGATTCATAGAGCTTACAACTTTCTTTCCCAGTTATCTTTCATTCAAGGACATAGACCTAAATCCTTTTAAATATCCTAAGATTTTCCTACCAAAAAAAAAATCAAATTTGACTAGGCACCAGTAGCTCACATCTGTAAACCTAGCTACCAGGAGGCTGAAAAGATCTGGGGATCACAGCCTGAAGCCAGCCCTGGCAGGAAAGTTCGTGAAACTCATCTCCAATTAACCTTTTTAGGCATTGAGCTGTGGCTCAAATGGTAGAGCACTGGCCTTGAGCAAAAAAGCTCAGGAACAGCACCCAAGCCTGTGTTCAAGCCCAGGCTTGGCATAAAAAAAAAAGAATTCAGATAACCAAATTTAATATAGGAGAAAGAGCACAGGGCTTGGAGCCAGTGAAGCTGGGTTAAATTCTCGACATTGCCATTTACTAGCAGTGTGACCTGGGCAAATTCCTCCACCTGACTGTCCATTCCACAATGTGTAAAAGGGCTATTTATGAGAAACAGTTTATCACCTAAGTGATGCTTCTCGCACAACGCAGACATTTAGGACAGGTTCAATTAATGAGTTTCCTTCTCACCCCTCCACTCCTTTCCTGGAGACCCAGGCAACCACATAATGACTTCATAATCTGTCGCGTCACATAACACGTGTTTAAAAAAAAAAGACAACCTGGAATTACAATGAGAACTGAAAAGTAGCCGGGCTCTCGCGTCCCAGGGCAATCAATCCTCGCTGGGGATCGTCACCACGGTCTCCAGTTTCGGGCCCGGACGGCTCAGGTTGAGATAAAGGAGGGGACGCGTCCAGAATGACGGCAATTCCCAGCACAGCCTGGCAGCTGCTTTCTGCAGAGGCGGCTATTTCAAGCTGGGGGGCTCAGCGACCTCCAGACACGAAGCCACGCTTCCGGCTGGGGGGGCCCGGGAGGGTCCCCGGGCGCGAGTTCGGGTGCCGCAGCAGCCCTCGCGCCACCTGCCACCCCGAGGCCACCTCCCAGGAGGGGCCGCACCGCCGACCCCGGCGTCCCCGGCGCCCCCGTGACCTGTCGGCCAGAGGCTCCGGAGCAGGCCGCAGCCTGACCCCGAGCGACTTCCCTTCGGAACTCGGAGCTCCTCGGCCCGGAACGCGGCGAGCCAACGGTGGGAAGCCCTTACCTATCTTCACGACGGTATCTGCCATGCACCGGTCCCACTTCTTGCCGAGGTCGGACTCCGACATGTTCCCCACCCACAGCTCCAGCTTTTCCTTACGGCCGGCCCCCGCGCTTTGACTCCCGGCAAGTCTCGCGAGAGCCGGCCTTCCTTGCAGGCCCGGAAGGCCTACTCCCTAGATATCGCGAGATTACATGTGGTGCCCGTCCCTTCCGGTTTGGGTCGTCAAGGTGACAGGTTGCCTGGAGGCTTGAGGCGACTCTGACCTTGGAGCGGCTTCTAAGCCGAGAGAGGCTGATAGTTTTCTAGAATTAGTCCTAGAACTTTCCGGATCCAGAAGGCACGTGACGTAGTCATTCCTAAGCTTAGTTATTCTAAGTGAAGGCCTACTCTTCATTCATTCATTCATTCATCCATTCATTGCTGTGAAGTTCCCACCCCAAATCACCAAACCAGAAACTGCTCTGGCAAAGCCAAGTCAGAAAGTCTTTTGGCAGCCTTGGACACCTATCTCATTCATCTTCCTTCTTTATCTTCCTTGTCTCTCCTCCGGTGATCTAACTCCAAGATGTCACTCCTCCCAAAGTTCTCTTCAGACTCTTGGTTCAGCTGCTGCTTTTGTATACCAGCTGTGTGGCTTCTGACGTTTCCATCTATCCTCTTTTAGTTTAGGAAGTCCTCCTGAAAAGTGGCAGCCCTAGTCAAAGTATAGGCCTAATATCAAACATCTACTCAAGCAATCTCTCTCTCACACACACACACAGATCCTTGCTTGTGTCACTCACTGCCTGTTGTCTTAATCATTTCTTCCACTCTACCAACAAATATAAATTGGATCATGGTATTTCTTTCTTTTTTTTTTTTTTTTTTTGGTCAGTCTTGGGGCTTTAACTCTGGGCCTGGGCGTTGTCCATGAGCTCTTCAGATCAAGGCTAGTGCTCTACCACTTGAGCCACAGCACCACTTCTGGTTTCCTGATGGTTAATTGGAGAAGAGCCTTACAGACTTTCTTGCCGGGACTGGCTTTGAACCACAGGCCTCAACATCTCAGCTCCTTAGTAGCTAGGAATACAGGAGTGAGCCACCGTCGCACGGAGATCATGGCATTTCTATGATTAGAAGCTGTCAAAGGTGCTCACACATACACACTACATATGCAGTCTTCAATGCTGCACCCATCTTAAGGAAGTCTGTCCTATGAATGTACCCAACCCATAGAATTATTGTACTAGCTAGGCACTGGTGGTTCATGCCTGTAATCCTAACTACTCAGAAGGCTGAGGTCTGAGGATCAAGGTTCAAAGCCAGCCCAAGCAGGAAAGTCTTTGAGACTCTTATCTCCAATTGATCACAGAAAAAAGCCAAAGTGACACTGTGACTTAAGTTGTAGAGCACTAGCCTTGAGCAAAAAGGAGCTCAGGGACAATGCCCAGGCCCTGAGTTCAAGTCTCAATGAAAGGATATGTCCCAGCCATCCCTGGGGACCATGTGGAGATAGTCATGTACAGGAGAAGGAGATTTATTAGTGGGGCCATATCTCCCACTGGAGAGGGAGTAACATGGCTGCTGCACCTTATCCAGGTGGCAGCTTCTCTGGGACTAAAGGGGAAGTACATGGGTCTTAATGGTGAGTGGAAGTGGCCTATGATAGTCCTAGGGTGGGGAATTTAGGTATGGGTGGAGCTGGGGGCTAATGGGAGGAGCTGAGGACCTAAGTGGGGGGAGTGCTAACACTCAGGACCAGCAAAAAAAAATTTCTATTAGATAGATGTTACAGATGTCATTTGTCAGTAGAAGTTCTTTAGGGGCCTGACTTCCCCTTCTTTATCAATGCCTTGGGTAGTGGGTCTGGCTGTGAATATTTCTTGAACTAACTTGAGTGAATAGTCAGTTGAACTGATTTTGTTGAGTGAATGTTTGAATTAGTTAGAAAAGAGTTCCTGTTCTGGGGATACTGTACAATAGTATTCTGTAGAGAACAGGAACATTAACTTCATTAAATACCTATGATGTGTCACGATTAACATCAAGCACTTCATATAATTGCTGTGATCTCACAGCAGGTTGAGAGTCCTATTTTCATTTTCACAGATTTGGAAACTGAGTCTCAGAGAAGTTAGGCAACATAGAAGATGCACACAAAGCACTGCACTGTGTAGATTTATAAACTGGCAGAGACAGAGGCATTTTTATTGGATTCAAGAGAGTTGTAAAGTTTTGTAGGAGGTAGAGCGCACATTATGAAAGCAATCAGAGGCAGATGGGATAGCATGAATTCTGGAGCCAAGTTGTCTGCATTCAGATCTCAGCCTCTTCATTTCCTGGCTTGTATTATTTATTCTCCTTTTACCATTGCTTTCCAAGTATAAGTTTTGTTCTCCACTATATTCCAAGCTATGAAGCATTATCTGACACAGCAGTTTGCTTAATAAATATTTACTGGTTGAAAGAAAAAAAATCAACTGGGTACCAGTGGTTGATGTCTGGAATAGAGCTACTCAGGAGGCTGAAATCTGAGAATCACTGTTCAAAGTTATCCCAGGAAGAAAAGTCCATGAGACACTTATTTCCAATTAACCACCCAAAAACCCAGAGGTAGAGCTGTGGCTCAAGTGGTAGAGGGCTAGATTTGAGCAGAAAAGCTCAGGGACAGCATCCAGGGTAAGTTCAAGCCCCAGGAGCTACGCACATGCACACGCGCACACACACAATGAAAATGTTGAAATTTTTATTCCTTAGAGAACAAAATCAATACAAGTTGGCAAATATTGATTTTTTAAGTAATAAATTCATTTTATTTATTTGCTTGTTTATTTATTGCCAGTCCTGGGGCTTGAACTCAGGACCTGAGCACTATCCCTGGCTTCTTTTTGCTCAAAGCTAGCCACTCTACCTCTTGAGCCACAGAGCACACTTCCGGCTTTTTCTGTTTAGGTGGTGCTGAGGAATCGAACCCAGGGCTTCATGAATGCTAGGCAAGCACTAAGATACATTTCCAGCCCAGTATATTCATTATGAACTTTTAAAATGGTTAAAGAGCTGGGTGCTGGTAGCTCATGCTATAATCCTAGCTACTCAAGAGGCTGAGATATGAGGATTGAGGTTCAAAGCCAGCTTATAGGAAAGTCTATGAGACTTTTATCTCCGATGAATCACAGAAAAAAAATGGGCAAGGAGCTGTGGCTCGAAGTGGTAGAGTACTAGCTTTGCCCAAGCCCTGACTTCAAGCCCCAGAACTGGCACCCCCCCCCCAAAACACACACACACACACACAGTGCTTAAAGTTCTTCACATAGGAGTAACAAACATGGGAAAAAAGGGAGTACATTAAAGAACCCTGTGCCATTCAATTAGAATCCAAAATGTCCGTATGATTTCATTGTATTTTAACATAATATAGATATAATAGGGGCTGGGAATGTAGCTTAGTGGTAGAGTGCTTGTCTAGCATGCATGAAGCCCTGGGTTTGATTCCTCAGTACCACATAAACAGGAAAAAGCCAGAAGTGGCACTGTGGCTCAAGAGGTAGAGTGCTAGCCTTGAGCACCAAGAGGCTCAGGGACAGAGCCCAGGCCCTGAGTTCAAGCTTCATGACTGGCAAAAAAATAAAATAAAAATAAATAAAAATAGATATAGAAGCCAGGTATGATTGCAAATGCATGTAATCCCAACACTCAGGGAGCTGAGATAGGGAGATCACAAATCCAAAACCAGTTTGGGTTACCTAGCAAGTTCCAGGCCAGGTTGGCTACATTGTGAGACCTTATCTCAAAAATAAAACAGAGGTCTGGAAATATAGCCTAGTGGTAAAGTGCTTGCCTTGCATACATGAAGCCCTGGGTTTGATTCCTCAGCACCACATATATAGAAAAAGCCAGAAGTAGTGCTGTGGCTCAAGTGGTAGAGTGCTAGCCTAGAACAAAAAGAAGCCAGGGACAGTGCACAGGCCCTGAGCTCAAGCCCCATGACTGGAAAAAATAAAGTAGTGCTGGAGGCATAGCTTAAGTGTTAAGAGTGCCAGCTGAGCAAACAAGCTGAGAAAACGCAAGGTTCTGAGCTCAAACCCTGGAATCAGTAAAATAAATAATATGCAGGGCTGGGAATGTGGCCTAGTGGTAGAGTGCTTGCCTAGCATACATGAAGCCCTGGGTTCCATTCCTCAGCACTACGTATACAGAAAAAAGCCAGAGTGGCACTATGGTTCAAGTGGTAGAGTGCTAGCCTTGAGCAAAAAGAAGCCAGGGATAGAGGCCAGGCCCTGAGTTCAGGCCACAGGACTGGCAAAAAAAAAAAAAAGTCTAAAAAAATATGCAGATGCACACACAACTGGTGCTCCCGTATGTGAATATATTACCTGATCCTCTCCATGGACAGGGCCTACAAGCAGTAAGCAAGCCTAAGTCTTGGCCTGCAACTACTATTCTGTATTAAAAGGAATCATGGCTCCTTGGAAAAATGATATTCCAAGTTTGGGGCAAGGCAGGAACAAGATGAGTCTGGAACACATTGTGCAGTAAAATAAGGAAACCTTTGACAGTGACATGATGACTTAGGATAGGGCTTGAGTCCTCACTGGAGCTCTGTGTAAGTCATGACTATTTTCATCAGTGCTTGTCTTTTTTTTTCTTTTCTGGTTGATGGTAGAGCTTGAACTCAGGGCCCAACTGCTGAGCTTTTTCCACTCAAGGCTAGAGCTCTACAACTTTAAGCCATATCACCACTTCTGGTTTTCTGGTGGTTAATTAGAGATAAGAGTCTCACATGGGCTGGGAATGTGGCTTAGTGGTAGAGTGCTTGCCTAGCATTTATGAAGCCCTAGGTTTGATTCCTCAGTATAACATAAACAAAAAGCCAGTGGCTCACAGCAAACTCTGAGGTCAATTGAAATACAGCTTGACACCAAAGCTACTTTAAACTCACTCTGGTTCTTTTTTTTTTTTTTTTGGCCAGTCCTGGGCCTTGAACTCAGGGCCTGAGCACTGTCCCTGGCTTCCTTTTGCTCAAGGCTAGCACTCTGCCACTTGAGCCACAGCACCACTTCTGGCCGTTTTCTGTATATGTGGTGCTGGGGAATCGAACCCAGGGCCTCATGTATACGAGGCAAGCTCTCTTGCCACTAGGCCATATCCCCAGCCCCTCACTCTGGTTCTTACTGGTAAGCTTCTGTCCCACATTGGGACCCTCTTACCACCAAGGTAAGGCCATGTGAGAAATGAGAATATCAACTGAGCAGCACTTTGTATGTGGCATGGCTATTGTTACAGATGTAAAATTGAAAAAATAATTCCTATATTCATTCATTCATCAGCTATCCTATCTATAGGCTCTTTGTTTAGTTTGCTAAGTTGTAAAATCAGCTTCATTAACAAGACAGAATAGACTATTCTTACATCAGCACATACACATACACACTACATTAATAAAAACATTTTTATATTTGGTACTGGAGTTTTGAACTCAGGCCTTTCCTTTGTATTCCATCATGAGCAATGAATGCTTCTGGATCTAGAATTAAAAAAAAATTATAGGTGGAAAAAAAATTATTGGTGGGACTGGGGATATGGCCTAGTGGCAAGAGTACTCACCTCGTATACATGAAGCCCTGGGTTCGATTCCCCAGCACCACATATATAGGAAACGGCCAGAAGTGGCACTGTGGCTCAAGTGGTAGAGTGCTAGCCTTGAGCAAAAAGAAGCCAGGGACAGTGCTCAGGCCCTGAGTCTAAGGCCCAGGACTGGCAAAAAAAAAAATATATATATATTGGTGTCAGTATTGGGCCTTGAATTAAGGGCCTGGCCATTGGCCCTTAGTGTTTTTTTTGTTTGTTTGTTTGTTTTTGTTCAACTGTTGCTCTACCACTTGAGCCACAGCTCCACTCCTGGCTTTTTGGTAGTTAACTGGAGATGAGAGTCTCACAGACGTTCCCAGGCTGGCTTTAAACCTTGATCCTCAGATCTCAGCTTCCTATGTAACTAGAATTACAAGTATGAACCACTGGCACCCAGAAGAGAAAAAATACATGTAGGGTCCAAGGCAGTGGTAAAGGCAATCTTGGCAGGAAATAGGTTTTGCTCCCCCCCGCCACCTCCGCCGTCTTCAAAATAGTATCTCAATCCTCAACTGGCAGTCTCCTCCCAAAGTCACATCTTCACCAAGATGTTGATGGGAATCCCTGAACCTCCATGCAGATCTTTATGAGGAAATGTTTTTTTCCTGCTGCCCAGGTGATAAACCCAGTGCCTCATGAATGGTAAGCAAACACTGCACCCCTGAGCTCCAACCCTTGCCCTCACACCAACCTTAACATAGCTGTGCATCTATTTTGTTCCTTTCAGTTTGTATGTCTTCTCAGATCCTCAGAGGGCTCCAGGATCCAAAGATGAATACACATTGACCTTGAGCCAAATGCAGGCTTTAGGAAATCAATCCCTCCAGCAGAGGGCAGTGGTGCCCATATTCCCCTGCCCAGCCCCCCTTTTCCCCACCACCACCTTGACCTTGACATTGGTTATCAAAAGCCCTCCAGAGGTTGAGTCAGGTGGGCGTGACTTGAGGCCTGCAGGAGACAACACTGACCTTGCTCTGCTCTTCCTCCTGGCTGGGTTTTGAAAATTCCATTTCCAACTCCCATAATCACATGACAAACCCTCAAGCATTGGCTCCAGGGAAATCCACCTTATCCAGTCAACTTCCTGAAAGGGCCTGAGAAAATCTTCCCAGGGTTACATATTTCTCTGAACCTCACCACTCCCTTGTCAACACCAGATTCTCTGGCTTCCCTCCCCAATAATGTTTGGACCTCCCACACAAGCATTGATTCAGAGATCCCGGTTGGAAAACGTGCTCCACGGAAAGTCTATCAAACTATCAGTTGGAGGCCCTAGTCTACAAAGAATAAACACCTGGCTCTGGAACCGCATTCGAAGTTTCTGAGAAAAGATCTACACTGCCTTCAACTCTTGGATTACTCCCATGTTGAATTGACTGCTCCTTGGTCAAACTATTCCAGCAAACTCTAGAAGAGCTTGTTGTCTTGCCCATCTTTCAGTTCCTTTGTCCTCCATGTAGCCTTCTCTAGCCGAGAAGAAACAGTGGTGGGCTGGGAATATGGCCTAGTGGTAGAGTGCTTGCCCTGTATACATGAAGCCCTGGGTTCAATTCCTCAGCACCACATATATAGAAAAAGCTGTAAGTGGCACTATGGCTTAAGAGCTAGAGTGCTAGCCTTGAGCAAAAAGAAGCCAGGGACAATGCTCAGGCCCTGAGTCCCAAACCCCAGGACTGGCCAAAAAAAAAAAAAAAAAAAGCCAGAAGTGGGGCTATGGCTCAAGTAGCAGAGCGCACTAGCCTTGAACAAAAGAAGTTCAGGGACAGTGCCCAGGCCCAAGAGTTCAAGCCTTAGGAGCAGCAAAAACAAGAAAAAAAAAAAAAAAGAATGATGAAAACACACAAAATAACACCTTATAGGACTAGTCATCACTTTTGGTTTTACTCTGTGTGAATGTGAAGACATAAGATATCTCATGGTTGGGCTGGGAATATGGCCTAGTGGCAAGAGTGCTTGCCTCCAACACATGAAGTTCTTGGTTCGATTCCCCAGCACCACATATATAGAAAACGGCCAGAAGGGGCGCTGTGGCTCAGGTGGCAGAGTGCTAGCCTTGAGCGGGAAGAAGCCAGGGACAGTGCTCAGGTCCTGAGTCCAAGGCCCAGGACTGGCCAAAAAAAAAAAAAAAAAAGACATCTCATGTTGAACACTGCACTGAAGAGAGTGCTGCAAACAAGAGCAGAAGCTGGAAACCAGAGAGGAGACTATTAACCATCCAAGAATGACAGAGAAGGAGGCAATGAGAAGAACTTGAATTCTGGATACAAAGTCTTCTCTTCCCTCTTGTCTACCAGTTCTACACATAGATTCAATTGATACTTTCAATCATGGATTGAAAGAAGTTAGTGGCTAGATATGTAACTCAGTGGTAAAGCATTTGCCCTGCATGTACAAGGCCACAGAACCACAAAAAGAAAACAAAATATCTTTGCACTGAGTATATATTTTTCCCCTGGTCACATTCCCTAAACAATACAGTAGGATAACTATTTACAAAACCCATATTAGGTATTATAAGGAACCTAGAGAAAGGCACAGAAGAATAGGTTAGGTTTAATCAAGCACTACACTTTTGTCTCAGGGACTTCAGCATCTCTGCCTTTTGGTATTCTCAGAGACTCCTGGACATTCTTCCTCGTGGACACGGATGAGATGATAGAGCTGATGGGTTCTCTGGTAGTTGGATGTATGGTGGTAGCAGTTGTTGTCTTGTGCTGGTCCTAGGACTTGAACTCAGGGCCTCAGCACTGTTCCAAAACCACATTTGCTCAAAGCTAGTGCTCTACCACTGGAGCCACAGCTCCACTTTGAGCTTTTTGGTAGTTTATTGGAAACAAGAGTTCTCACAGACTTTCTTGCCCGGTCTGGCTTCAAACCACAATCCTTAGATCTTGGCCTCCAGAGTAGTTAGGATTACAGGCATGAGCCACTGGTACCTGGTCATGTAGGGCTTTTGAGGGGGAAAAAAAGAGTTAAAAATTATTCTAAGATTTGGGCTGCAAATAAATAGGAACCTAGAGCTGACAGGAAGGTGGGAAAATTGTGGGGAAAGACATTTGGATGGGGGCTAAGATCTCTTTAGAGATGTCACCAACAGACCTTGTGTGTGTACTACTTTAGTATATGTGTATTTCCTTACCTCCTCCCACCCCCCCCCCACTTTTAGCCCCCCCCCAGCCTCTCAACTACTTCCTCAGAGCAGAGCCCTGGCTATCACGGCTGGTGGCGGCCTCTGCTGAGATCGCAGGTGTCCTCCATCTTTCCCATGGAGAAGGCCAAGTTCCAGCTTATTCCATCCATCACACTTGTAATGGGAGCTGCCAGAAAGCTCCAGGGGCTGGGCAAAAATGTCCAGTGCTTTCTCTCCCCACTTCTGAGCTCAGAGAAAATTCTAAACCAGGGTAGGAAGAGTGGCATACCCAAAGGAGCCCAAAGAGACCGGGAAACACAGCTCAGAAGAGCAGAGCTGAACTTGTATTAGTGAATGACAAAAACGAGGCAGAAAGCCAGGTGCCTGTGGCTCAGGCCTGTAATCCTAGCTACTCAAGAGGCTGAGCTCTAAGCATCGTGGTTCAAAGCCAGCCTAGGCAGCAAAGTCATGAGACTCATCTCCAATGAACCACCAGAAAACTGGAAGTGGTGCTGTGGATCAAAGTGGTAGAGTGCTAGCCTTGAGCTGAAGAGCTCAGGGGCAGTGCCCAGGCCCAGAGTTAAAGACCCATGACCAACAACAAAAAAACAAAAGAGGCGGAATCAAGAGATGAATTCCATCAACTTCCAAGGGGGCACAAATGACACTGTCTCTTTCCCAAGATGTACCACGAAGCTACCATGGCTCCCCCAAGCCCCTCTGCACATCTTTGCTGTGAAAATGAGCAACTTAGCTATTGTTTCTTGGAAATGTGGCTGGCTCCATAACAGATCACGTGTATGCTTTTCTCATTCCCTTCCCCATTTCCTATTTTCCTCTCTGTCTTCTTCAGCTTTGCCCCAGCCTCTGATTTCTTCTAAGAATCCCAGGATTTAAGTAAGAATTAAAGTGGAAATGCAGAGTAAATGAAAACAGTGCTGAAGATGAAAAAGGAGTTAAGCCAAGTGCTGGTGGCTCATCCCTGTAATCTTAGCTACTCTGGAAACTAAGAGCCAAAGGTTCAAGATTCAAAAATCAGCCTGGGCGGAAAAGAGACTCCATCTCCAAAATAATCAGCAAAAAGCCAGACTGCCGGTGTGGTGTAAGTGGCAGAGTACCAGTGGACAAACAAGCTGAACAAGAGCTTAATCACTAAGTTAAAGTTCTGCTATCCAGGGCTGGGGATGTGGCTTAGTGGTAGAGTGCTTGCCTAGCATGCATGAAGCTGTGGGTTCGAAACCTCAGTATCACATAAACAGAAAAAGCTTTAAGTGGTACTGTGGCTTGAGTGGTAGAGTATTAGCCTTGAGCAAAGCTCAGGGACAGTGCCTAGGTTCTGAGTTCAAGCCCCAGGACTGGGGGAAAAAAACTCATATCCACAAGGAAAAAAACACACACACACAAAAAAAAAAAAAAAAAAAAACAAAGAGGAGAGGATTTAACAGTTTTCCCTCCTTGCCCATAGGAAATTGGCTCTAGGCCTTCCCTTCTAGTACCAAAACCACTGATGCTCATTTCTTATATAAAATGCTGCATTATTGGGCTGGGCTGGGAATGTGGCTTAGCGGTAGAGTGCTTGCCTAGCATGCACAAAGCCCTTGGTTCGATTCCTCAGCACCACATAAACAGAAAAGGCTGGAAGTGGCACTATGGCTCAAGTGGTAGAGTGCTAGCCTTGAGCAAAAAGAAGCCAGGGACAGTGCAAGCCCCAGGAGTGGCAAAAAAAAATGCATTGTGTAGAACCTACTCATTCTCTTTTCTTGTGTGTTCTGGTACTGGGGTTTGAACTCAGAGCCTAGGCATTGTCCTTTAACTTACTCACTGAAGGCTGGTACTCTACCACTTAGGCCAGAGTGGAACTGTGACCTTTGTGTAGTTAATTGGAGATCAGAGTCTCACAGATTTTTCTGCCTGAGCTGGATTCCAACAGAGATCCTCATATCTCAGCCTCATGAGGAGCTAGGATTACAGGTATGAGCCACCAGACCCCGCTGTCTTGTATATTTTCAGTCATCTTTGGATTTCTTACAATACCTAAAACAATGCAAACTGTGTAAATAGTTATACTATGTTGCTTAGGGGATTTATTTTATTTTATTTGTGTTGGTCCTGGGACTTGAACTCACAGCCTGGGCACTGTCCCTGAGTTTCTTTTTGCTCAAAGCTAGTGCTCGACCACTTGAGCCATAGCTCCACTTTCATGTTTGGATGTTAATTGGAGATAAGAGTCTCACAGACTTTGTTACCTGGCTGGCTTCTAACTATGATCCTCAGCCTTCCAAGTAGCTAGGATTACAGGGCTTGCGCCACTGGTGCCAGCGGATTGTGATAATTTTTTTTAAGCCTGCACATGTTCGGTATACACAGCAATTTTTTTTGAGTATGTTTAATCAGAGCTTGGTTGAATCTATGGATGAAGAACCCACAGATAAAGAATGGCAACTGTATAAACTTTGTTCAGCTCACTCCTGGCTAGAATGTAGATGGAGGAGAAAGGAAGATCTAGGGATGAGTTTGGTGGCACTCTAACATTTAGAAGCTAGAGAGAGAGGATGAATCAGATGAGGAGGAGAAGGACCAACTATGGCTGAGAGGAAAACTAAGAAAGACTGGGTTCCTGGAAGCCAAATTAAGAAAACACTGCAGGCAAACTTAATTAACTGGGTCACATAAATGAGCATAGAGAATTGACCCACTGCATTTAGCATTAACAAAGTCTTGTTGGTGACTCTAACAAGAAAGTTTTTTGTATAATAGTAAAAACCAAAACCCCAAGACAGCGGGCTTGGAGGAGGGCAGGATAACAGGGTTTAGTTTGGAGAGAGAGAGAGTGCTTATAACTTTTTTTTGTCTTAGTCCCTGGGACTTGAACTCAGGGCCTAGGTGCTGTCCCTGATTGAGCTTCTTTTGCACAAGGCTAGCTACTCTACAGTTGAGCCACAGCTCCACTTCCGTTTTTGTTCTCAGCTCTCAGGCTCCTGAGTAGCTAGGATTACAGACCTGAGCCACCAGCACCCATCTAACTTTTTGAAGACTTTTTCTCTAAGAAGAAACAAAGAAAAAGGGGAAAGAGCTTGAGAAGAGGTGGGAGCAACCTGCAAGTTGATTTAGGATGGGAGAAGTAACTCATATTTGCATGTGTCAGAAAAAATGATTCAGTAGAGAACAGAGGTGACCGTCTTAGGAGACAGAGGTGACCCACAACCACTGTAGCTTGGAAATGCTCAGAAGAAAACACTAAGGATGGATCTCAAAGCAGGAGGTTTGTTTCTGGAAAAGGAAAAAGGGAATTGTGGACATCTGGAATTTCCTCTCCATGGCTGCCTGAGTCTCTAGGGTCCAACTTTGAAAGTTGAGCACTTACTTTTTGATGTGGTTTGAACCCCTGAGCCCACACTGGGTTCCCAGGAGTATTTAATTAAATGGGAATCTGGTGTGCGCCTGTGACTAATTAATGCTGATCAAAAACAATTAAATAGTATATGTCAGTGCTGTTACCTGGTTCTTTACCAATAATTGCAAAAGGATGAAAGTAATTATCAAATCCTGACCTGTGGGGAACCAAGTTCATGTTAAAATAATGAAAGACCAGTGAACGAAAGAGCAGATTTGGTGAACTTAAAAATACACCTGGGGCTGGGAGTGGAGACATTATTACTGTAGAGCACTTGCCTAGAATGCATTAGTTCTGGGTTCTGGGTTCTATCTCCAGCACTGTTAAAAAAAATTCCAGTAAAAGATTAAAATATACCTACTTGAAGCAAGGAAGTGCCAAATATAAGGGCAAAAATATGACCAAACATTTTCTTTCTCCATCTAGAAGGGCTCCCTCTCCAAGAGGGAAAATGAGATGTTGATAACAGGGAGGTTGTGCTTGTGGGAGAGGGATACGGGGTATTCCTGGGATATCTCCATGTTTTCTTCTCAATTTTGCTGTAAATATAAAAGTGCTCTAAATAAAGCAGCTTTTTTTTTTTTTTGGCCGGTCCCAGGTCTTGAACTCAAGAGCCTGAACACTGTCTATGATCTTAATGCTCAGAGCTTTGAGCCATAGCTCCATTTCAGCTTTTTGGTGATTAATTAGAAGTTATAGTCTCACAAACTTTTCTGCCTGGGCTGGCTACAAACCATGATCCTCAGATCTCAGCCTCTTGAATAGCTAGGATTACAGGCATGAGTCACTGGTGCCCAGCAACTCTTATTTTTTAATGGTCACTGGCATTCATGAGTCCAAGACTAGATTTATTAATGAAGCCACTCACCTATAGGTGCTGAAATCTTGAGAATGTGTTGGGGAAGATAGAATTATGAAGGATAACAAGAAAGGCAAGGGTGAACAAATGCAGCAGTGGTACACACTAGACACTATGTTGAAAATGAACTATACAATTTATGGGGAGGCGGGGTGGGAAGGAAAACAGAGAACAAGGGGAGAGGTGACATTGTCCAAAAAGAAATGTACACATAACCTGGCTTATGTAACTGTAACCCCTCTATACATCACCTTTATAATAATTTTTTTAAGTGCTATGGAAGGGGCTGGGAATGTGGCTTAGTGGTAGAATGCTTGCCTAGCATGCATGAAGCCCTGGGTTTCATTCCTTAACATAAACAGAAAAAGCCAGAAGTGGCACTGTGGCTCAAGTGATAGAGTGCTAGCCTTGAGCATAGAGAGGCTCAGAGACAGAGTCAGGCCCTGAATTCAAGCCCAGGACAGGCAAAAAGAAAGAAAATAAAAATGCTATTGAAAAAAAAGGGAGGGGGCAAGCCGGGCAGCAGTGGTATGGTCTGTAATCCAAGCTGCTTGAGAGGCTAAGATCCTGAGTATCCCAGTTCAAAGCTAACCCCAGCAGACGAGCCTATGGGAGTCTTATCTCCAATTTGTCAGCAGAGAGACAGAAGTAGAGTTGTGGCTCAAGTGGTAGAGCACCAGCCTTGAGTGAAAAAGCCAAGGAACATCCCTCAGGCCCTGAGTTCAAGCTTGGGCTCCTGCACAAAAGCAAGGGAGGGAGGGAGGGAGGGAAGGAGGGAAAGAAGGAAGGAAGGAAGGAAGGAAGGAAGGAAGGAAGGAAGGAAGGAAGGAAGGAAGGAAGAAAGGAAGGAAGGAAGGAAGGAAGGAAGGAAGGAAGGAAGGAAGGAAGGAAGGAAGGAAGGAAGGAAGGAGAAGGAAAGAAAACTCATTTCAATGGTTTAAGGGTATGGAGGAAAATGTAGCCAGCAAAGTCCTAGGGTCAGAGTAAGAGACTAAGGAAGAAAAGCAAAGAGGGGACATGAGTTTGGAAAGAGCATGTGCAGAGGGCTTTCATCAAGGGGGAGAGGGGAGGTTCAGCTTGCCCAGCACTGCAGAGAGGGCAAGATGAATGAGAATTTTCCGAAGTGCAGGTAATAATAGGAAGAGGTCACTGGTTCTCTGCAGATGTGGTATCCATCACTACTGTGGTGAAAGCAAAAGCTAGGAAGCAGGAAGCTCAAGACCAATAGAGAAAATTGGCTCATTCTTCAGTGGAAAAGGAAGAAAAATTACTCCCTTCATCACACCCACATGCAAAGCGGGCCCCAGGGGGATTTCAGACGGAAACAAGCAAGGTAAAATCATTTTCAAGAAAAGAACACCAAGTCAGAGGCTATCCTGGGGGTGAGGAGAGCTCAAACAAAACCCACACAAACAAATCCCTAAGGGAGGCGAGATGTTCTAATTTGGTGACATTGGAATTAAAGAATTTTATTCGACTAATGGTATTGATGACAGATTTTTGCTCCCCTGGGTTTGAATTTAGGCGTTTGCATTTGCCGGGCATGCATTCTACCCACTTGAGCCACACCTCTGGCCCCCCCCTTTTTTTTTTGCCAGTCCTGGGGCTTGAACTCAGGGCCTGAGCATTGTCCCTGGCTTCTTTTCGCTCAAGGCTAGCACTCAACCTCTTGAGCCACAGTGCCACTCTGTCTTTTTTCTGTATATGTACTGCTGAGGAATGGAACCCAGGGCTTCATGTATACGAGGCAAGCACTTTACCACTAGGCCCTATTCCCAGCCCTTTAGGTTATTTTTCTGAGAGTGTTGTGTAACATTTTGCCTGGGCTAAGACCTATGCCTCCTACCTATGCCTCTCACACAGCTGGGATTGTGGATATGTGCCACCATGCCTCGCTTGTGAAGATGAGGGTCTCCATAACTTTTTATCTGGGTTGCCCTTGAACCAAAATCCTAATTCCAGCCTCCTGAGTAGCTGGGATTATGAACAGAAGCCACTATGCCCAGCCTACAGATGACATAAATTAAAAGAAGATTCGCGGCTCACAGCTATAATCGTAGATCATTCAAGAGGCTGAGATCTGAGGGTCAGGGTTCACAGCTAGCCCAGGTAGGAAATGGTGAGACTCATCTCCAATTAACCATCAGAAGTGGTAGTGTAGCTTAAATGGTAGAGCACCAGCCTTGAGTTAAACAGCCAAGTGAGAGCACAAGGCCCTAAGTTCAAGTCCCAGCAAGGGACTTATATTAATACAATAATAGTTGAACAATACAATAATAATCGAATAATACAATAAAAATAACAATGCAAACTCCTGGGTCCCCTCTGATCGGGAACAAACAACTTCTTCCTGTTGGCTGAAGATCCCAGGAACTCCGGTAAAGGGCTGGGTTCCTGTCCTCTCCCGTCCTGTTCTCCAAGAGGCTCAGAATAGAACCAAAGTCTCTTGGCTTCTCTTGGAACGAGAGCTAAGAGACCACACGACCACTTTTTCCTGTCCACTACTTTCTTTTGAGGTGGAAAGCAGTCAGTTGGAATAATTTACCCAGGGGCAGGGAAAGGAAAAAACAGCAAAAAGTGTTTGAAAAGGGAGTTATACAAGCACTTGCAGGAAAACCCCATTGAGGGGCGTAAATGCTGATTCAAAAGAGGAGGAAATATGAAATTTGACAGTTTTCCAAACTTTCCCTGGTCCTGAATTCCCTCCCTTCCATCATACACTTTTCTTGCTGACAAAACAAGCATTTAAAAAAAGGCGGGGGGGGGAACAGGTTAAGAACTAGAAAAGGGGGTGCTATTCCCTATTATATCTAGCCAGCTCCCCTAAGTAATAAAGGGGAAAGGCAGGCTTGAGCAAATGCCTGATGGTTCCCCTGGGAAAGGAGCACCATTCTGGATCACTAATGGAGGCCATTTTCCAGGGCTGCTTTGATCTCCTGCCCGATCCAGAAAGCCAGTACTCCAAGCAAACGGCTCTTCCACAGCCCCCAGCAGCTGTCTTCCCACTAGGGCGTGTGCCTGCTGTACTGTGGGGCCCCTCTTCCCGTCCAGCTCTACTGTGGCCCAGCTCCTGAGCCCCTTGGCCTCCGTCTCCAGGAGCCTTGCCTCCTCTTACTCCAACTTCCAAAACAAGAGCTGACTTTGCGGCTGAACATGAGTAAATGTGAGGCCAGACTCTCTGCTGGTCTTTGTTGAGTATTTGTTTTTGCCAAGCGGCTTGGTGGAGAAAAATTGCATTTCTTGGTTATTTTTAAACCTGGAGGCCTGGAATTTGATTTGGAAAAATAATAAAGCAAGACAGAGAGTTAAGTTATGGGAGATTAGCAGATCAGGGCATCCTCAGGGAGAGGCTGGATACTCCCTAGGGCTTGGGAGTCCGGGAACATTGCACCATCAGAGGACAGAGAAAGCTGAGAGCTCCGACTCAATTCTGTAGCATTCCCACATGGCATCCTGGGCAGGAACACTCTGTCTTCATGTGCCTCTCCTCTGGTATTTGAACTTGCCCCGTGCCAGGTTCTGGGCTCACTTGCACAGGGACCCAAGGTAGCCTTGGTCCCTTGTCTGGTAGATCTCACAGCTCACATGCAGAAATGGACAGTTGCAACATATGGACAACACCAGCTTGAGAGGGAAAGACACAGAGGTTGGGGACAAGCAAACTAAGACTTTTTTTTTTTTTTTTTTGTCTTTGTGTGTGCCTTAAGCAATGGGGCTTGAACTCGGGGCCATGTGGTCTTCCTTGGCTTTTTTTTTTTTTTTTTTGCCAATCCTAGGGTTTGAATTCTGGGCTTGGGCACTGTCCCTGAGCTTCTTTTGCTCAAAGCTAGCACTCTACCACTTGCGCCACAAAGTGCCACTTCAGGCTTTTCTGTTTATGTGGTACTGAGGAATGGAACCCAGGGCTTCATGCATGCTAGGCAAGCACTCTACCGCTAAGCCACATTCCCAGCCCTTCCTTGCTTGGCTTTTTTTTTTTTTTTTTAAACTCAAAGCTGTTGCTCTAACACCCAAGGCCACAGCTCTACTTCTGTCTCCTTGATGATGAATTGGAGAGAAACATCTCAGAGTTTCTTGCCTGGGCTGGCTTTAAACCACCGTCCTCAGATCTCAGTCTCCTGGGTGGCAAGGATTACAGAGGTGAGCCACCAGCATCAGGGACAAACAGGGGCTTTGAAGGTGAATAGACTTGGTTCCCAGTTTCTGCTGCATCTCTGATAATCTGTTTTTTGTTTTGTTTTGTTTTGTTTTACCAGTCCTGGGCCTTGAACTCAGTGCCTGAGCACTGTCCCTGGCTTCTTTTTTTTTTTTTTTCTCAAGGCTAGCACTCTATCACTTGAGCCACACAACCACTTCTGGCCATTTTCTATATATGTAGTGCTGAGGAATTGAATCCAGGGCTTCCTATATAAGAGGCAAGCACTCTTGCCACTAGGCCATATTCCCAGCCCCTGCATCTCTCATAATCTGCATTGCCTAAGCAACTTTGGCTACCTTCTCTGCCCCTTACCATCCTCATCTGCAAAATGGACATTCTTTTTTATTCATCCTTTGCTTACAAAAGCTAACATTTAAGCTGGGTGAGCCAGGAGCTGGTGGTTCCTGCCTTCAATCCTTAGGACACAGACACCTGGACAATCATGGTTCAAAGCCAGCCTAGGCAGAAAACTTTGAGACTTCATTTCCAATTAGCCAGCCAAAAGCTGGGCCAGAGGCATGACTCAATTGATAGAGCACTAGCTGAGCAAGTGTTGCCCTAAATTCAAATCTGGGTAGTACACACACACACACACACACACACACACACACACTTAACATTTATTGAGTTCATGCTCTATGGCAAGCACTGTTCTAAGCATCTCACTTATGTTAAAAAAAAAAAAAGATAAAATTTCCAAAAAAAAGATAAAATTTTGGTTCTCCTATTGGGGTAAAATGAGCCGGCATCAAAGGGTTGACAGAATCTGGCAAGTCAGAAGGGTGCCAGACTTCAGCAAAAAAGCAAAGGGAGTATGTGGCTGGTCCTGGGTTCAAGTCTCAGTACTGGCACACACGTGCAAGCTAAGCAAGTGTTCTATGACTGAGCTATGTCTGTAACCCTTAGCTTCCATTTTTAGCATTCATTCCACTTTTGCCACAGTAACTATCTTCTATTTCCCAGACCAAACTGGGATGTGAGGAGGTAGCTAATTAAAAAATTAAGACATGTCTGCCTAAACTAAGTATTGTAGCTGACTAGCAATGCTAACAACTTTCTGAGACCACATACTTTTTACACCTTTGAAAAATGTTCATTAAAGAACCCAAAATATAGCCTTTACATGTGGCACATAAGTAGGAAATTTCATCGTAAAATTATGCTTAGTAAACAATGTCTCAATGTTCTAACCTACTTAAAAAGTAAGATAGAAATGAGTGGGGCTGGGGATATGGCCTAGTGGCAAGAGCACTTGCCTTGTATACATGAGGCCCTGGGTTCAATTCCCCAGCACCACATATACAGAAAATGGCCAGAAGTGGTGCTGTGGCTCAAGTGGCAGAGTGCTAGCCTTGAGCAAAAAGAAGCCAGGGACAGTGCTCAGGCCCTGAGTCCAAGCCCCAGGACTGGCCAAAAAAAAAAAAAAAGATAGAAATGAGTGAGTTTTAGAAATTGTTTAAGTATCAGTGATAATTAAATTAGTCAATTCGATATCATCTCAAGGCTTTAAGTCATCTAAAGATCTTGGGAACTGGGTTAGGGGCTTGGCTCACGTGGCAGAGAGCCTGTCTAGTCAACGTGAGTCCCTGAGTTCAAACACCTCCTCCCCATTCCCTCAAAGTCTATTCTATTCTTAGGAAGATGAGGACAATAAATTCATCTGTTTCTCTTGTCCAGTGTTTCTACTTTGAGCAGGAGTGCTTTTTGTGTTCTATTTCATAGTTTACTGTCTTACATAAAGAAGAGGCTGAGACCACCGAGCAGTTACATACTGGGGCTCACACTTATAATCCTAGCTGCTTGGGAGGCTAAGATCTAAAGAGCAAGGTTCAAAAAAAAAAAAAAAAACACCAAAAAAACAAAAGACCACAACTCAACTATCTTTTTTTTTTCCAGTCCTGGGGCTTGAACTCAGGTCTGAGCACTGTCTCTGAGCTTCTTTTGTTCAAGGCTAGCACTCTACTACTTGAGCTACAGCACTACTTCCAGCCTTTTCTGTTTATGTGGTACTGAGGAATTGGGCCCAGGTTTTCATGTATGCTAGGCAAGCACTCTAGTACTAAGCTACATTCCCAGCTACCAACTCAACTACCTTATCTCCAGGTAACCACTAAAAAGCTGGAAGTGAAGCTGTGGCTCAAGTGCGAGAGCTATGTCAGAGAAAGTAGTTGTTTCAGTAAAACTTTACCAAAAAAAAATCTATACTGGGCCAGAAATCATTGGTGCACCATAGTTTTCCAACCTCTGGTCAATGGGAATAACAGTTTCTGTCTTCCCAGGAGTTGTACAACAGGTTCCCAGAGCTTTGCCCCCTCTGGCTGATTTTCCAAGCCTGACCCCCACTTCCACCCAACCCCAGCTTCCTCTTGTTTTCTATGAGCCTCTCTATTCTCTTAATGAATTTTCACTTTGGCTTCAAGTGGCGTCAAATTCTGTTGCTTGCACCCTAACTGATGGCAGCACTTACTCAATTTCATGTAATTCCATGTGGCTTTTAGGAAAGCAAAGTAGAGGGGAGAATAGAGTAGGCTTGGCCCTTCATTCCCACTGCTGCTAAAACAGCTCAAAACCGATTACAGCCAACAGCAGTCATTACTGTCAACTTGATTTATGATGCATTCATGTGTTTAAGTGTTTCTGTGCTATACAGCTCTAACTTCTTGTACCTCTTGCTTAGAAGATTTCACTGGTTTCTTCAATCAGGACTGTTCTGAATACTAATTTCTCCCAGTTCATTCCTATAGCTAGTCTTCCTCCTCCTCCCATCAGCTGCTTGGCTGTTACAATTAGGTGTTTCCTGTTTACAAAAAGATATGAAATATATTTGTTAGACTCCTCTCCTCATGCTTTGCTGTTTCCTTCTGCCTGACAGGATGGATTTCCCTTGTTGCTGGAATTTTATTTGTCCTTGCAAGTACTTGATTTGATGTTTACAGATTAATGATGGTGTAAGATCACCTCAGGTGCTCAGTTACATTACTCATCTGTGTTTTACTTATTTATACACTCCATCTTGTTCCAAAGAGGATTTACTAGATGTGTACCGGGTGATTTTGCTTTTTAAATAAAAAAGTAAATGATGAAAATGTGGCTTAGAAAAAAAAAAACTAGGGAGGAAAAAGAAGTGAATGAAGTAGTGACTTAGAGCCTACAGTCACTCTAACATCTGTGGCTTCAAGTTTTACACAGATGTTCGAGTTGTACTGTAAATCTTGTGTTGAGCGTCTTGGTTGGCAAAACAAACAGGGAAAAACTCTTCTTTATAGGATTTTTTAACTGTTTAACTGATATGTAAAAGCATAAAATTGTACCTTATGAATTCGATGTGATTTTTTTTTTTTTTCCAGTCCTGGGCCTTGGACTCAGGGCCTGAGCACTGTCCCTGGCTTCTTCCCGCTCAAGGCTAGCACTCTGCCACTTGAGCCACAGCGCTGCTTCTGGCTGTTTTCTGTATATGTGTGCTGGGGAATCGAACCTAGGGCCTCGTGTATCCGAGGCAGGCACTCTTGCCACTAGGCTATATCCCCAGCCCTCGATGTGATTTTTGTGAAACAGGAATGCATTGTGTAATGTTAAAAGCAGGTTAAACATCTCTCTCCTCAAATAACAGTGATTTTTTGGGGTTGGTTGTGGGGCCTGAACCCTGTCCTTAGCTAAGCCTCTTTGTGCTCAAGGCTAATGCTCTACCACTTGAACCTCAGCTCCACTTCCAGCTTTTTCTGTGTATGTGGTTCTGAGGAATCGAACCCAGGACTTCTTGCATGCTAGGTAAGCACTCTACTACTAAGCCACATTCCCAGCCCTGAGTGCATTTCTTTTGGAATAGTGTTACCCCCTCCCTCATCTTCTCCCCCTCCCCCCATCTTTGGTGTTGGCACTGGGGCTTGAACTCCTGAGTAGCTAGGATTACAGGCCACTGGGCTCTTTCTTTTATATTTGGTCACCAGGGACTTGTGTCCTGCTTCCTGCAGAAACTTCCACAGCCAGGCGAGAAGGCAGCCATGGTTAGAATGAGGAGAGATAGGGAGAAGAAAATGCTTTCAGAGGCCTGGAAGCTTTTAGAGGCCTGGTCAGATGTAGAACGGATCAGAATCTCTCCAGAGGCTGCTGAGAAGACACTGGGGAAGGTAGGTGTGCCTGAGGAGCTGTTGGGCCAGCGGGTGCTCAGAGTTGGTCCAGCCCTTGTGGCCTCTCAGGGAGGGGGAGACAGGTCTGATGCAGCATAGTTCATGGAGCCCAGGAGAGCAGCCGGCACACAGTGCAGGTGGCATGGAGGTTAACTTAGCATCTCACAGCCCCACACAAAGCAGTGCTGTCTGGAGGGGGAACTGGAGGCCTAGAAACTGTGACTCATGTGTGAAGCTCTACAGACATCCTGTCTTAAAGTTACCTGGGGGTTCGTGGAGCTGGTAAGCTGTAATGGTTTAAACCCAGGGGTCAAGAAGTAGAGGGTCCTGATAAATATTGCATTTTTATGACTATGTTAAAGTTGAATGTAAGCCAGATTGAATTCACTGACATATCCATTCCCATTCTATTGCTTTTCTTCTGTTTAAAAAATAAATGTAAGCTGGGCACTGTAGCTAATGCCTGTAATCATAGCTACTCAGGAGGCTGAGATCTGAGGACCACCATTCTGGAGAAGAAGTACCCTCTCCATTGCTCTTCCAGTGCCTTTGTTCTTCAAACACCATGCATGGTGTGTGTGTGTGTGTGTGTGTGTGTGTGTGTGTGTGTGTGCATATATGTGCATGTATGTGTATGCTAATACTGGTGTTTGAATTCAGGGTATGAGCACTATTCCTTAGCTTTTTTGCTCAAGACTAGCACTGTACAGGGCTGGGAATGTGGCTTAGTGGTAGACTGCTTGAGCAAAGAAAGCTTGGGGACAGTGCTCAGGTCCTTAGTTTAAGTCCCAGGACTGGAAACAGAGAGAGAGAGAGAGAGAGAGAGAGAGAGAGAGAGAGAGAGAGAAACTTGTACTCTACTAATCCCAGATTGACTTTGCGCCAAGATCTTGCTATCTCTGACTCCCAAGGAACTGGGATTTTAAGTGTGAACTACCATAGGGTGGCCCCTTGTTGAAACAGTCTATACAATGGTATTGATATTAATAAGTGATAGGCCCTTTAAGAGTTATTTTGGTCATAGGTGATGTACATTTATGAAGGGTTTACTGTACCAGAGTTGGTTATTGTGAGTACAAGATATTATAAAATGTATGACTCATCAGGTGTTCATGCCTATAATTCTAGTTACTCTGGAGGCTGAGATCTGAGGATTATGATTCAAAAACCAATCTGGGTGGAAAAGCCCCTGAGACTCTTATTCTCCAATTAACTACCATAAAATGAGCCGTGGCTTGTGGTGGCACTCCATAGTTTTATCTTGAGTGGAAGAAACTTAGGAGCAATATCCAAGCTCTGAGTCCAAACCCCAGCATCAGTACAGAGTCTCACCACCACCGGTCTCTCTGGTGCATTGGGGCCAGCAGCCAGACCTGACATGTGGAATCCACTAGGAACTGAACCAGCATATGGATTTTACCAGAGGCCAAGCAGAAGTGGAGGTCAGGCTCCTGGACTCCTCCAACAATGGCCCCAAGCAAACCTCTTTCCTTTATAAATTACCTACTCTTGGGCATTCTGTTATAGCAAGGGGAAATACCATCCTTCCATTATTCTCTTGGGTAGTGACCATTTCCTTCTGTTTCTCCATGCCTTCAGTCCTTAGGGAAGGCTGTACCCTGAGGCATGGTTCTATCCCTCCTTTCCCTCTCCCCCCCTCCAGTGTTGTTTTGGATTGAATGGCTAAATCTACCTAATTCTAGGGTAAGCAATCAGAAGCTCCTTAGTCAGACACCTCAAACCAAATTCCCTATAAGCTTTATGCCAATTGAATGACATATTCAACTGCACCTACTTAATTCCTGTGTCTATTCTTCACTTTGGGCCACATCTAGGCAGGGAAGTGACTTCTTAGTGGTCATTCCAAATCCCAGTCTTAGTGAAGAGAAACCAAAGAGCTTACAATCTAATGGGAGAACTGGACCTACCATCAAATACGTAGAACATCATTTAAGTCAACAAGACATAGAGATAACACATAATTCATCTTTTGAGTCTAGTGATGACGTGATGAGATTTAGGGGGGGGGAAACCCACACCAAATTGTGCTCTTAGGATCTGTAGCTAAAATATTTACATGGGGCCCTGATGCTATTCAAGCCGTGGTTTACAGAGCACAGCCTGTTCAAACCAAACAGTGTTTCTGATTTTGGAAAGTCGTCAAGGAATCAGTGTTTACTTAGACAACTCAGGCCCCAAGCGGTTCTTGTGTAGGCTGGATTCAATCCAAGAAGAAGACATGGCCCCGGAACCTTCCTCCTTCTCCTAGGACCTCTGGAACACCCAGCTCTCAGCTCTCCAGGGCCCTCTAGAGGGCATCCCGTCTCAGTTCAGCCTCTGATCAACTAACTACCTTAAACAGGACTGGGGAGGCCAAGGTCTGTTTTAGAACTGGCCTCCTTGGTCAATACAATGAGTAAACCTGTGCGAGAATGTCTCATTCATTTAACTTCCCAAGAGAGAATACGCTCCAGGGCAGAGGATTTGAGACTTAATATGTGCATGGATTGAATTAGACTTGAGCATAATGTGGGAGGATGGGCTAGCTGTGAGAAAGATCAGAGAACCCTGGGAGGCCAAGTCTGACTGCCTAGAAAATAAGACTTGCCACTTTTCCTAAAAGCAAGAAAACAGGCCCCAACATTACTGGAATACAATGGAAGTACAAGTGAGAACAATAATGAACACATAAAGGATGTACCATGGCTGAGTGTGGTGCTTCCTGCCTGTAATCCCAGCTACTTGGGAGGTAGAAATTGGGAAGATCAGGATTCTGGGCCAGCCTAAGCAAAAAACTTGAGGGGCTATCTGAAAAGTAACTAAAGTAGAAAGGTTGAGGCCTGGTTCAAGCAGTAGAGTGCTGCATACCATACATGAGTCCAAACTCCAGTACAATATAGTATATGCCACCATATCTGAACTCGCAATTAAAGTTAGCAGTATGGGGGCTGGGGATATGGCCTAGTGGCAAAGAGTGCTTGTCTCTTATACATGAGACCCTGGGTTCAATTCCCCAGCACCATATAAACAGAAAATGGCCAGAAGTGGCGCTGTGGCTCAAGTGGCAGAGTGCTAGCCTTGAGCAAAAAGAAGCCAGGGACAGTGCTCAGGCCCTGAGTCCAAGCCCCAGGACTGGCAAAAAATAAAAATAAAAAATAAAATAAAATAAAGTTAGCAGTTTGTGTTCTCCTTGAGTGAAAACAGGAGGTTCACGGTCCAGGCAGGCATGGCATACAGAGAACCCTGATCCCCAAAACAACCAACACACAAAAGAGACTCATTGAGTGGCCTAAGTGGTAGAACAACTGCTTAGCAAGCCTGATGTCCTGAGTTCAAATCCCAGTATTATATACACATATACACACATACAAACAAAACCAGTACTTAAATATTCTTCCTCCTCCTTCACCCTTCCCTGATCAGTTTTCACTTTTAGATAATCATTTTCTTTGACTTTAGTTTTCAGGAGAGAGCAATGATGAGCTACAGATAGAGCAAAATCCTAGGTCAGACAAGTTATTGTCTAGTCAATTAATCAATAATAAGGGGCTGGGGATCTTTTATTGAGTAGAATTCTAGAAGTTGCAGACCCACGACCATAACCACTTTTGCACATGGCAAGTGAACACTGAGAGTGAGACCAGTGTAACAAAGGAACTGAATATTTAATTTGAGTTATAAAAAGTTAAGAGTCATGGTGGACAGAGTTATTAGTGATTCCCTCCCGAAACCCTAGCTACTCAGGAAATTGAGATCTGAGGACCATGGTTTAAAAGCAGCCCAGGGGCTGGGAATGTGGCTTAGGGGTAGAGTGCTTGCCTAGCATGCATGAAGCCTTGGGTCCCATTCCTCAGCACCACATATACAGAAAAAGGCCAGAAGGGGCACTGTGGCTCAAGTGGTAGAATGCTAGCCTTGAGCTCAGGGACAGTGCCCAGGCCCTGAGTTCAAGTCCCAGCACTGGCAATAAACAAACAGGTAAGAAGGTCTGTGCAACTCCTAACAACAATTAACCATCAAAAAGTTGAAGAAGGGGGCTGGGGATATGGCCTAGTGGCAAGAGTGCTTGCCTCATATACATGAGGCCCTGGGTTCGATTCCCCAGCACCACATATACACAAAATGGCCAGAAGGGGCGCTGTGGCTCAAGTGGCAGAGTGCTAGCCTTGAGCAAGAAGAAGCCAGGGACAATGCTCAGGCCCTGAGTCCAAGCCCCAGGGCTGGCCAAAAAAAAAAAAAAAAAGTTGAAGAAGAGCTGTGGCTCGAGTGGTAGAGTAGTACTAGCTTTGAGCAAAAAGCTAAAGGACAGCACCTAGGCATTGAGTTAGTACACGCACAGACACACACACACACACACACACACACACACACACACACAAGATCATGGTGGTAATGGCTGCCATATTGGGCAAAAGAGCTCTAGATTAGGGCATAGCATTATGGGATAGAAAGAAGTGGATGTGAATCATACCTAGTGCCTGCTTGGTCAGGAAGGGCTATGATTTACAAGCAAGCATATCTCCCAGGTTTGAGCAGGAAATTTATCTAGTTAGCAAATTAAAACAATGCCTGCTGGTTTATGTACTTTAACATCAGATCGCATTATTTCTAAAAAGTCTTTGATTATTTTTTAATCTGTAAATTGCAAAAATAATTTAACTGAATTACAGGAAGATTATTAACTGGAGAAAATCTTTATCTGTTTCATCACACTTATTCATTTAATTATTGTATTTATATATTTCCTTTTTTTTTGCCATTCCTGGGGCTTGAACTCAGGGCCTGGGCACTGTCCCTGAGCTTCTTTTTGCTCAAGGCTAGCACTCTACCACTTGAGCCACAGCGCCACTTCTGGCTTTTTCTGCTTGGGTACCAAGGAATTGAACCCAGGGCTTTATGTTTGGTAGGCAAGCACTTTACCACTAAGCACATTCCCAGCCCTGCCTTTGTCTTTTATATAAGCCTGTGCATATTCTACAGGCATGTTTAAACTTAAGATCTCAGCCAGGCTCTGGTAGCTGACACCTGTAATCCTAGCTACTCAGGAGACTGAGATCTAAGGATGATCATTTGAAGCTAGCCTGAGACTCTTCTCTCCAATTAATCAGCAAAAAGTCAGAAGTGGAGCTGGGGCTCCAGTGGTGGAGTGCCAGCCTGGAGTGGAAAAGCTCAGGGACACTTCCAAGGTACTGAGTTCAAGCTGCAGTGCTAGCATGAAAGAGAGGAGAGAGGATAAAGAGGAAAGAGTTAAGTGCCAAGAGGAAGCGATCCCAGAATTCAGCAAGTGTATTGCCTGACATTGCTTCTTCCTGCAGAGAAGAGCTAAGTTCTGCTTTTCTGGACTAGGGCTCGCTGAGTCAGGGGTTCAAAGATATTAGCATGAGGATGGGAGTAGCACATGTCATCTGCTCCAGATGGTGAGGCCCCAGGGACAGAGTGTGGTCTTGAGATGCTTCCCTCCCCACCAACTGGCCTGGGAATCAAGGTCAAGGGTCAGGAAATCAAAGCTCAGTTCCCTGAGGTCCTAATCCCAGCCTCTCCAGCAGGCCAAGCCATCTAGAGAACATCAGCCTTGTTCTACCCTTGGCCTCCGCCGCAGGCTCAGTGAGTCTCAGAGGCCAAGGGATGTGAATGGGATAATCCCCAGCATCTGCTCTTCCCCGTCATTTCTTCTTTTTGGCTGTACTCTAGCAGCCCCGAGCACAGGGGCCAGAGCTTCTTTCAGCACAAATGACTTGACTTGCCAGGCCTTTGGTCTGCCTCACTAAAAGAGAGGGAGGATGAATATTAAAAGAACAGATTTTGTGCTCCATATTTACCCCAGATGACATTGCCTTCTTGGTCCCTAAAATAACTCCAGCTCGTCTGGGTGGAACGTTCTTGTTCTTTTTCATCTCACTATTTTGCAATTGTTTATGGAGACCATCACCAGAGTGATATTATCAAAGCAGGTCAGAGCAAAAGTCCAACCCCTTGTTATTACTGGTTTTTCCTTTTGTTCTTTAAAACATGACTTTTTCACCCCAAACAATTTCTTATAAGTACTTGGAGTTCTCACCTACAACTGGGCCAGCATCGTGCATGTGTGTGTGTGTGTGTGTGTGTGTGTGTGTGTGTGTGTGTGTGTGTGTGTGTGTGCTGGTCCTGGGGCTTGAACTCAAGGTCTGGGTGCTGTCCCTGAGCCTCTTTTGCTCAAAATTAGCACTTTACCACTTGAGCCACAGCTCCATTTCCAGCTTTTTGTTGGTTAGTTGGAGGTAAGAGTCTCATGAACTTTCCTTCCTGGGTTAGCTTCGAACTGCCATCCTCAGATCTCAGCCTCCTGGTTAGATAGGGTTGCAGGCAGGCGTGAGCTACCAGTATCCATCCCAGCATCCTTTTTTTTTTTTTTTTCCCCAGACCTGAGGCTTGGACTCAGGGCCTGAGCACTGTCCCTGGCTTCTTTTTGCTCAAGCTGCGCTCTTACCTTTTGAGCCACAGAGCCACTTCTGGCTTTCACTGTTTAGGTGGTGCTGAGGAATCGAACCCAGGGCTTCATGCACGCTAGGCAAGCACTCTACCACAAAGCCACATTCCCAGTCCCCCCCATCCACACACATCCTTTTCTGATGGATTCTACAGTTAAAATTATAGCAGCTGTCCACACCTTGGTGGGGGGAACACAGCAGGGGGGGTGATGAAAGTACTTGGATAGGCCTTCTAA
The DNA here is from genome assembly GCF_023159225.1 of Perognathus longimembris pacificus. Classification (NCBI taxonomy): domain Eukaryota; kingdom Metazoa; phylum Chordata; class Mammalia; order Rodentia; family Heteromyidae; genus Perognathus; species Perognathus longimembris. The sequence continues at coordinate 11,589,900 of NC_063167.1, read as the reverse complement.
ATTGAACACTAGCAGTAATCCCCTTCCTTTCAGATTGCCGGGTCAAAATTGCCGGGTGTTGAAAGAAGCACTAAATAAACCAAGAGTTGAAAGGACCGTCCACTGTTTGGCCTAAGGAATATGGTGACAGAACTCAACAAATAAACACAGCTGGCATGGGGTAAACCTTTAGCAAATACGTACCTTCTTGATTATTTCTTCATAGCCATCTCCTTGGCCCGAAGCCTTTATTGTAGCATTCTTGCACACAAATGGTGGGGTGGTGAACTTGTACACCTTTTAAAAAATTTTTTGGTCAGTCCTGGGGCTTGAACTCAGGGTCTGGGTGCTGTCCCTGCTCAAGGCTAGCACTCTACCACTTGAGCCACAGTGCCACTTCCAGCTTTTCCCGAGTAGTTCACTGGAGATAAGCGGCTCACAAACTTTCCTTCTGGGCTGGCTTTGAACCATGATCCTCGGGTCTCAGCCTCCTGAGTAGATAGGATTACAGGCATGAGCCATCAGCCCTCGGCTGAAAATGTTACTCTTAAGAATAATAAGTTGTCATGCCTTTTAAAATCATCTGTCTGATAGTCCTTGTTGCAGAAATAGAATCTTATTCTAGAAGCCTCCTAGCACAAAGCAAATTATGAACAGCTCAGTGATTTCTACAGCTATAGGAAGATGACAGGTGAATAGCATGGTAAATAGGACCAATAAATATTTAGGCTTTGAATCATGCTGTTCAGTGGAATATGACCTATGTAACTTGTGGCAGGGATGGGAGGAGGGAACTGGAGCAAAGCAAAGGAAGGGGTGCATTGTCCAAAAAATGAAATGTACTCATTACCTGACTTATGAGATGGTAACTTCTCTGCACAACACCTTAATAACAACAATAAAATTCTATTAAAATATTTAGGCTTTGTGCTTATTTGAAGTAGAAAGTCAAAGACATGCTGGCATAATAACAAAGTATAGCTGGGCGCTAGTGGTTCACACCTGTAATCCTAGCTACTCAGGAGGCTGAGATCTGAGGATAGGGGTTCAAAGCCAGCCAGGGCAGGAAATTCCATGAGTCTCTTCTCCAATTAACAACCAGAAAATAGGAAGTGGTACTGTGGCTCAAAGTGGTAGAGCTCTAGCCTTAATCACAAAAGCTCAGGGACAGCGCCCAGACTCTGAGTTCAAGTCCTAGTACTAGCAGACATACAGAGATGCAATTATTCCTGTAAGAAAGGCATAACACATAGTTTGTGACATAGTTTATGGTTGGAGAAGTTGAATAGGAAGAGTGGAGGAAGGAGGAAGGTCTTTATAACATGATCCCAAGAGTCTTCTACCAGATCCGTAAACATTTAGGCTGATGGCTGGAGAAAATAATAATAATTTTAAGCCTCTTCCTTTGAGTGCCTGGAAATGATGTTGACATAAAAATGAGATTACAGGGTGTTATTACATACAACTTCACTAGCTTGTGGGAAGTGATGGAAGTTTTCCAGAAATATGTAGCAACAGATGTGCCCCAGAGTAAATTATACAGAAGCTTAGAGTCTAACAGCATTACATCCATTGCTCAAAACATCTAAATACCTCTTTGTTTAGGGCCAGGTGAAAGATTAAAAAAAAAAAGCTTTGGATCAGGTAGACCTGCATTCAAATCACATCAGACTATGTGTTCCTTGTCCCGCCTCCCCACTGTTCCTTGAGATGCCAGTAGAAGCATTTGTATGGAGCTCCTGCTTAGATTTATTGTTCCAGTTTCTGTTATGAGGAGATCGATCTCTCTCTCTCTCTCTCTCCTTTCTTTTTGTGGGTCGTGGGGCTTGAACTTTGGGCCTGGGCACCGTCCCTGAGCTCTTCAGCTCAAGGCTAGAGCTCTACCACTTGAGCCACAGTGCCACTTCTGGTTTTCTGGTTAATTGGAGATAAGAGATTCATGGAATTTCCTGCCCTGGCTGGCTTTGAACTGTAATCCTCAAATCTCAGCTTCCTGAGTAGCTAGGATTATAGGAGTATAGCCCTGGTGCCTGGTTTATGAGGAGTTCTTTATATTTGTATTAGTAATGCCACTGCTAGAACAGACAGTCCTCAGCTTCTGTCTCTTAATAAAACGAAGAGGTATTCTTCTCTCCCCCAAATAGTCTGGCTGGATATTCTCAGAGAGAATACAGATTTCTTCCTATCCCCGAGTCTTCACTGGGATCCTCTGCTTTTAGTTGGCTAAGGAACTAAGAGAGATACAAGGTAGGACTCAGATGTATTATGCTACATTTGGAGATGGTATCTATTTTTCCTACACTCTGTTTGGGCAAAACCCAATCACATGACCACAACAAGAGTCACGTTATCTCAAGGCAGGCTGGCCTATATAGACTGTCAGAAAGACAAAGTAGGATTTACGGCCATGAAGCTTGTAGTGTAAACCTACCTCAAATCAATCAGACAAATGATCAAGATGAACATCCAACAGAACTGTACCTATCAGAGAAATCTTTAGCAACCAGAGTTTTACTATTATTATTATTACTATAGTACTAGGGCTATAGTACTATAGTACTAGGGAATATGGCCTAGTGGTAGAGTACTTACCTTGTATTCCAGTACTAGGGTTTGAACTTAGCCTCAAGCTTACTTGCTCAGTTGGTGCTCTACCAATTAAGCAATGCTTCCAGCTCTGTGTTTGGCTGCTTCTTTTGGAGACTGAGTCTCAGGCTTTTCTGCTGAGGCTGGCCTTGAACTGCAACTCTTTGAATTTCAGGCTTCTGGATAGCTAGCATGAGCTATTGATGCTGGGTAGCAATTTGAGTCTTCTTGACAGAGATTTTAAATTGTGCCAGATTTCATATGACCCTGCCTGGTAGGGTTTATTTATTTATTTTTTTTTGTTGTTGTTGTTGTTTGTTTTTTTGCCAGTCCTGGGGCTTGGACTCAGGGCCCGAGCACTGTCCCTGGCTTCTTTTTGATCAAGGCTAGCACTCTGCCACTTGAGCCACAGCGCCACCTCTGGCCCTTTCTATATATGTGGTGCTGAGGAATCACACCCAAGGCTTCAACGTATGTGAGGCGAGCACTTTACCACTAGGCCATATTCCCAGCCCTCTTTTTTTCTTAAATGGTATCTTTAGAAGAGCTTAATTTTCTTATTTTCATCAAATCCAACTTGGCATTTTTGTTATTTAGTGCTTTTTGTATCTGAAAATATTTTTACCAACTTAATGTGATGAAGACTTTCCCTTCTGCCCCCTAGTTTTATTCTGGAAGTTTTGTAATTTAGGGTTTTTTGTTTGTTTGTTTAGCCAGTTCTAGGGCTTGAACTCAGGGCCTGGGTGCTGTTCCTGAGCTCTTTTGCTCAAGACTAGTGCTCTACCACTTTGAGCCACAGCTCCACTTCCAGTTTTTGAGTGGTTAATTGGAGATAAAAGTTTCATGGGACTTTTCTGCTGGGGCTGGCTTTGAACATCTAGCCTCGGATTTCAGCCTCCTGAATAGCTGGGATTACAGGTGAGACACCAGTACCAGGCTTTTTTTTTTTTTTTTTTTTTTTTTTGCGAGTCTTGGGGTTTGAACTCAAGGCCTAGGTACTGTCCCTCAGCTTCTTTTGCTCAAGGCTAGCACTCTACCACTTGAGCCACAGCTCCACTTCCAGCTTTTCCTGTTTATATGGAACTGAGGTATTGAACCCAGGGCTTCATGAAAGCTAGGCAAGCTCTCTACCACTAAGCCACATTCAGCCCTTCCCCTCTCCCCGCCCCCCCCCCCGGCCCCCAGCTGAGGACTGAACACAGGGCCTTGCGCGGCAAATGCTCTACCACTGAGCCAAATCTCCAACCCCTTTGACTTTAAAAAAAAAGATGGGGGGCTGGGGATATGGCCTAGTGGCAAGAGAGCTTGCCTCGTATACATGAGGCCCTGGGTTCAATTCCCCAGCACCATGTATACAGAAAACGGCCAGAAGGGGCGCTGTGGCTCAAGTGGCAGAGTGCTAGCCTTGAGCAAAAGGAAGCCAGGGACAGTGCCCAGGCCCTGAGTCCAAGCCCCAGGACTGGCCAAAAAAAAAAAAAAAAAAAGATGGGGTCTTGTTATGGTGTCAGGCTGGCCCGCTCAAAGAGCTGCTGACTCTGCCTCATGGGACTGGGACTACAGGGGTGTACCACCAACCCCACCTTGCTCTGAACGTTTAGTCCAGCCAGACTGTTCTCTAAGTCCTGACACTTCATGGCTCCTCAGACCAGCTCTGCATGTGGTTGGATTTCACTTGGACTGTTGTAATGTCCAATTGAAATGAGGAACAGGAGCTTGGGAAGAGTCACAGATGACGGAAGGATGAGGTCAGCACCCTGAATGACCATTTGACAGGGCCCCATTCAGGAACTATGCTAACAGTTGGCAAGGGACTCATTGTCCTTGTCTCAAGAAACCCATAAAGCAGTAGTGATGCATGAGAAGTAACAAGGTGTGCAAAGCTCACGGTTTCCAGGGGAAACACAGAACAGGAAGCCCCAAGTCCAGCTTTTGAGGAGCTGTCAGAGGAAAGAGCAGAGGTTACTTACCCAGAGTCTAAGGGGACACTCAGCCTGGATATTCTGTAAAGTCCAGCCCAACCCAGAAGGGTGGGGGGTGTGTGGCTGGCCAGCTTAGTGTTCCGAACATGAATTCTCTCAGATATGCATATAAAAACTCTAACCGCTGGCCTACACGTGAAAGTCCTTCCTTACAGCTCTAATCAAGACCCCCCCAGATGGACAGGATATAAACACTTCCGGGCCAGAAGACAGCTGTGCATTCTCCCAGGTACCTATCACAAAAGGAAAAGCAAAAACTCTTGAGAAGCTGTGTCTAACCTCAGAGTAAAGTACCCTCGGCATGGCAGCCTTAGGCTGTGTTAAAAAAAAGAGCGGATTGCAGTGGTCTGTGCCCGTTCCCCTCTTCTGGCCACACATTCTTTCAAGATGCTGATGCGTGGAAAATATTGAGCTAGTCTGTCTAGCTAAGTCTGCCTCCTCTACCAAGCAGAGTCTTCTGTCTTCTAGACAATTCAGCACTTTCTTGTTGTTGTTGTTGTCGTTTATCTACACTCAGTTCTACTTGAGGTTCCAGTGATGAGAACTGAGACCTCAGAAAACCCTGTTTCATTCACTTGTGTACGCTTACCAAACTGTATAACAGCGCATGTCTGTACTAGAGCACTAGAGGCAGAGGAAGGGATTGAGTTCTAAGTCAACCTAGGCTACATAGCAAGACTCTATCTCAACCCTCCTGTAGTCAAAAAAAGGAAAAGGAAAAGAAAGAAAAGCTTACCCAGAATTCCTCCTTTCTTTCTTCTCTCAACTCCCTTCCTCCCTCCCTCCTTCCCTTCTTCCCTTCCTACCTTCCTTCCTAAGGAGGTGAAGATAGGAGGATTGAGATCTGTGGCCAGGAAAAAGAACAAGAACCTAGTTGAAAAACAATCTGAAAGCAGAGGGACTGTGAGGTGTGGCTCAAGTGGTCGGGTGCTTGTCTAGCTTATGTGAGGCCTAGGGTTTGGACCCCAGCATGGTAAATAAATACATGGTATAGGAACTGGAGAACACTCCCGCCCCACCCCCGCTCCCCTCACCCTCCCCCCACCCCACCCCTGGCCCCAGGAAGCAGGCTCAGGTCTGTTGATTGGAAGTGATTTAGAAGCTAAGGAATCCTCAGCCTCCTGGGATAATTGTGCATGTATTAACCACACATTTCTAGCTGGGGGAACTTAATTGCAGAGGGAAGAATAGAAAGCATGGAGGTGGGGGGGCATCTCCAGATAAGGGCTGTTGAATTAGGTCCATGTTAGTTGATAAGCTACACCAGGATAGGTCATTGCTCCTTTCCTTGGCTCATGCCATAAGGCTCAGAGCTTCCTTCCCACTCTGCTTCAGCTCAGAAAATACTTTAGGGCACCTGCTCTCTGTGTACACTGCCATATGATGTGCCAGAATGAGCCTAATATGGTGGTGCTAAGAACACTGAGTCAGAAAGACCAAAGGTGAGGATGAATTTATCCACTTATCTGTGTGAAAGTCATTTCATCTCCCCTTCTGTTGTTTTTCCTCTGTAAAACAATATTGATTCAAGTTTCTAGCTTTAAAGTCTCTATGAGATTCTTCTTTTTTTGTTTGTTTGTTGTGGGACTATGAACTCAGGGCCTGGGAGGTGTCCCTGAGCTGCTTTATGTTCAAGGCTAGAGCTCTTCCACTTGAGCCACATTACTACTTCCTGTTTTTGAGTGGTTAAATGGAGATAAGAGTCTTTTGGGGACTTTTCTGTCTGGGCCTGTTTTGAACCATGATTCTCAGGTCTCAGCCTCCTGAGTAGCTAGGATTACAGGCATGAACCATAGGTGCCCAGCTGTGGTATCTCCAATTAACCCCTAAAAACGCTGAAAGTGGAGCTGTGGCTCAATTAATACCATGCTAGGCATCCATCTATGAGCAGAAAAACTAAGGAACAATGCCCAGGCTCTGAGTTCAATCCTCAGTTAATAAAAGAATAGACATTCCGTTACATATTCTTAGTCGGCTTAGTCACACCAGCCCTATCAAGCAGATGCTATTATCTTCATTCACATCCTTTTGTTGAGCACCTGCTATGTTCTAAAAGAGGACTTAGAGACACAAAGGGGTCTTAGAGAAGGAAGACTGACCATCACAGGAAATTCAGAGGGCACCCTAGGACCAGGAGAATCCAAGCCAGCATGACGAGGAGGAGAAGAAACAGGCAGCATCCAGAGGTCAGGTCCAAAAGCAACCATCCTGCAACCTGGAATTCCCAGATCCACTAGAAAGGAACCAAATTTGTGGGCAGGTGGGAGTTAGAAGCCTGACCACAAAAAACTGTGGAAAGGAGCAGAAAAATGGGAGAGGTGGATAGCAGGAGCTGTGGATCAAGCAGGTTTTGGCTGTTGATGGCTTGACCCTTTGATAACACTAAGGGTGGGGTATTTTCTTTTCTTTTCTTTGGAAGCTGATGGGAATGATCCAGGATATGGAGAGAAATCAGTGACAAAGGAGAGGAGGATCTATCTAGGTGGTTGTGGCAGACAAGGGGCAGAGATGTTGGAGACTTCTATTGTTATATTTTTGGTTGGTCATGGAGTTTGAACTCAGGGCCTGGGCACTGTCCCTGAACCTTTTTTTTTTTTTTTTTTGCCGGTCCTGGTCCTTGAACTCAGAGCCTGAGCACTGTCCCTGGCTTCTTTTTGCTCAAGGCTAGCACTCTGCCACTTGAGCCACAGCGCCACTTCTGGCTGTTTTCTATATATGTGATGCTGAGGAATCGAAACCAGGGCTTCATGTATACGAAGCAAGCACTCTTGCCACTAGGCCATATTCCCAGCCCGCCACTGAACTTTTTCACCCAAGGCTAGTGCTCTACCACTTCAAGCCACAACACTACTTCCCATTTTTCTGGTGCTTAATTGGAGGATAAGAGTTTCATAGACTTTCCTGCCCTCGCTGGCTTTGAATCACAGTTCTCAGCTCTCAGCCTCCTGCATTGCTAGGATTATAGGCTTGAGTCACTAGCACCCAGCTTGCAGCCACTTTTAATTTTCCAGAAATAATCAGATGTCCATATTCAGCTGCGCTTCACTGGGGTTGGACAAGTTAGTTCAAAAAGGAGGGGATATGCAAGGAAGTAAGTATAATGATCATTACTCAGCCGAGTAAGAGAAGATAAATGAAAATCTGACAGGGTCAAAGGGTCAAAATCTGCCAGTCTCCCTGAGGTTGAAGAAATGATGTGGGCTGGTACTACATACAGTAAGTAGCTTAAGGTCAGATCTGAAATCTTACAGATGGTTTTTCTGAAATAAAGCAGATATTGGTGAAGGCATAATCTATAAACACTGGGGAGCCCGTGCCTAGGGAGAGAAGGAGGAAAATCATCAGAGGGGAAAAATTAATACGGCAGAATAATATGCTAATAGATATTGAAGTCATAGAGGAAGGTGTGGGAGAGGACTTGAAGGACAGTTAGGGAAGCAATCAGGAGTGGCTGGTGGAATAATTGAACAGTGGGAACTTTAAGGGGGTGAGGAGCTATTAATGAGGGGAGGGGAAACTACCAAGCTAGTGGGCTCTGCTCCTGGACTGCCTTGCATTGCTGTGTGTTTTGGGGTCAGTTACTTAACCCCTCTTGTGTTTTAGTTTTCTTCATATATAAAATGGGAATAATAATAGTATGTCTCATAGGGTTGCTATGAGAATTAAATGAGAAACAACAAATAATGTACTTTGGACATAACTTCCTTTCAATATATGTATTTTTTTGGCTGTCATAGGGCTTGGATTCAGAGGCTGGATGCTGTCCCTGAGCTCTTTTGGCTCAAGGTTAGCCCTCTACTACTTTGAGGCACAGCGCCACTTCTGGTTTTCTGGTGGTTAATTGAAGATAAGAATACTTTTCTGTCTGGGCTGGCTTTAAACCATGATCCTCATATTTCAGCCTCTTGAGTAGCTAGGATTACAGGCCTGAGCCACCGGCGTCCAACCTGTTGTGTTTTGTTTGTTTGAAACAGGGTCATACTATATAACTCAGACTGGCTTTGAACTTGTAATACTCCTGCCTCAGCTGCCCTCGTGCTGGGGTAACAGGTATGCCCTACTATACCTGGCTTCCTTTCCATCTCATTTTCTTCAAGGGTCATTTATTTCAGAAAACTTTCCCTCATGCCCTTATCTCTTGGTTTTGGGTAGGGAGCACCACTTTCCTCTTGATTCTCCTTCCCTAGCTGGTACTCCCTCTCCTTGCTGGTTCTGATCTTCCACACCTCTTTTCTCTGCGTGCACTCACTCCTAAGTGAGCCATTTTTAGCTGATGGTTCTCCCCAGCTTATCTCTAGCTTGCGCTCTTCCCAACTCCAGACTTCCACATGCCACATTACTTGGCATCTCCATTTACGTCTCCAAAAATCCTCTCAAACCCTCAAAGGACTCATCCTCCCTCTCCCTCTCCATCTCTCTCTCCCTCCCTCCCTCCCCTCCCCCTCCCTCCCTCCCTCCCTCTCTCTCTTCCCCCTCTCTCTCCCTCCCCCTCCCCCCTTCGCCCCAGGACATCTTGTCCCTCATTTGGCTGATCGCACTAAATCTAACTGGGGGCTCACACCTGTAACCCTAGCTACTCAGGAGGCTGGCATCTGAGGATTAAAGTTCAAAGCCAGCCAAGACAGACAAATCTGAGAGTATTTTATCTCCAGACCACCAAAAATCCAGAAGTAGAGGTGTGGCTCAAGTGGTAGAATGCGCTAGCCTTGAGCAGGGGAGGGGGGGACTAAGGGACAGTACCCAGGTCCTGAGTTTAAGTCCCAGTCCCAGTACCAACAAAACAAAACAAAACTCTAGGAAGAGGCACTATGGCTTAAGTAGTAGAGTGCCTTGAGCTGAAGAGCCCAGGGACAGCACCTAGGCCCAGAGTTCAAGCCCCACAATGGACAAGAAAGGAACAAAAAAGCACTAAAACCCTCAGCCTAGTTCTGGACCCCTTCCAACTTCTCATGTTACTACCAGTGCATCAGAAATACATTGGGCAGTGCAATTGCTTATTGCCTCCCATATATACTATTACCCTGGTCCAAATCACCTTTATCTTTTTGCTACATGACCTTTGGGGCTCTGAGATGAGGATTCTATAAATTGATATTTATAAAGTGCTTAACAGAATCCATATATATAAGAAGCACCTTGTCAATGCTTTTTAAATGACTAAAAGTGTCTGATATATAGAAGTAGTTTTCTTTTGGGTGTGGTGACTCAAGCCTGTAATCATTGTCACTTAGAAGGCAGAGACTGGGGGAGGGGTGGGTCCAGCCTGGGCATAAATGTTCTTGAGATTTCCATCTCAGTGGCTTGGTGAGATGCTAAGTTCCTGTTACCCCAGCAACAAGGGAATCACAACTAGGAGGATCAAGCTGGGCTGGCCTGGACATAAAATTGAGATTTTTTTACCTTGAACAAAAAGAGACCTGGAAGTATGGCTCAAGTGGTACAGCCCCCTGCCTGTTAAGTGCAAGGCCCTGAGTTAAAATTCCAGTACTGCTTGTGATGGCTTTGTTGTTTAAGGCTGGCACGCTATCACTTGAACCACAGCTCCACTGAGAAAAGAATTTCACCGACTTTTCCTGCCTGGGCTAGCTTCTAACAGGGATCCTTAGACCTCAGTCCCCTGAGTAGTTAGAATTACAGGTTTAGGAATACAGGTGTGAGGCAAGGGCACTTGGCTGCTTTCTAGTCTAAGGCCCTATGCCCCCTACAGTCCACCTGGGACACAGCAACACAGCCATCCTTTTGGAGCCTGAGTCATAGTCACTGCATTCATTGCATGTCAGCTGCTGCTTCTTTCTGCTTACATCACATTGGCTTTTTTGCTGTCTGTGGACACCACCGGGGTCTGATACCAGGGGTCTCTTTCCTTCTGCCTTTGCTATTCTGTGTGTGTGTGTCTGTGTGTGTGTGTGTGTGTGTGCCTCTGCTACCCAGCTTCCCTTCAGTTGTCTGATCAAATATTTCTTCCTAAGTTAGGTCTTCCTTGACTATCCTTCATAACAAGGCCCCATTTTGCTAGCCTGCCTACCTGCCCACTGCTCGGGGTTTCTCCACATCTCTAATCACTGGATACAATCTTTACTTCAGAGCCCATGGTCTCCTGGACAGCCTTCAAGCTTCACACAGAGTGCCTGCCTAGCATGCCAGGAAGCCCTGGGTCCTTATATTCAGCTCCTTAAAGCTCTGCATTGGTCTGGGTTGTTTTGCTTATGCTGTACCCCAAGTCCCGGTACAGAGGTTGGTCACCTAGCTGTACAATAAATATTTACTGAGTAACAACTTCCTAGATGCCTCTCCCTTTCTGAACGTCTGTAACACTGGTCTATAGCATTCTTGTGGGTATTGGCTGCATGCTTTATTAGCCAGTGGCTAGCGGTGCAAGCTTCGGCTCCAAGGCCTAGCCCAGGGTCTGGCCCATGGAAACCATTCCCGTTTTCCAGCAGGTTACCCCGCCCCCTCCCAGGTGACCTGGCTTAAACGTCTAAGCAGAGGGTGTGCCAGCCCTGGAAGGTACGTATTATCAACAGGGCTTGCAATCCAGCTTTAGCAAATACGTGTTGATTACAGAGAGGAGTGAAAATTTTGAGTCACTGTGGGGAGAATGGGCCGATTCTCTATCAAATGTAAAGTATGCAAAACTCGAAGCATTTATTTATTTATTTATTTATTTTGGCCAGTCCTGGGCTTGGACCCAGGGCCTGAGCACTCTCCCTGGCTTCTTTTTGCTCAAGGCTGCTAGCCTCTGCCACTTGAGCCACAGCGCCCCTTCTGGCCATTTTCTGTATATGTGGTGCTAGGGAATCGAACCCAGGGCCTCATGTGTACGAGGCAAGCACTCTTGCCACTAGGCCATATCCCCAGCCCCTCGAAGCATTTATTGAACCTAGTTTTCTAATTTTCTTTTCTTTGAACCTGGGTCATCTCACAACTAGCCCGTCCCAGGTAGCCCGGAAGGCCAAGGTCCTCAGGTCTCATCCACCAGTCACCGTTTGGTTCCTAAAACAAGGCCTGGTCGACAGCAGGTACTCAACACAACGGTGGCGCCAGCCCCCGGCTCCTGAGTTCCGGAGTCCCGGGTGGGAGGCAGCGGGAAGCTCCAGGACCCCACCCGCAGCCAGCGGCCGCGCGGAGACTCCAGGCCTGGCTCCAGGGGGCTGCGCGCTCCGTCCCCGCGGGGCTGGGCAGGGGCCCGGCCTCGGGGCGCACCAGTTCCGGTCCGCCGCAGGCTAGTGCTCCGGGTGGTGCCTTCCGCATCCTGGCCCGTGCTCCGGGGACGCCCTGCGGCCCACCGCGACCCGTAGCCGCGGGGTCGCGCGCCGGGCGTCCGAGCACACGGAAGCCTCCAGTGCCAGCCCTGCGCCCCCAGCCCACAGCCCCCACATCGCCCGGGCCTCGGGGCAGCGCCAGACAGCGCCGCCCCGCCCGCTCAGGCTCCGCCCCCAGCCCGGGCCCGCCCCCAGACCAGGCCCCGCCCCCTCTTCCCCACCCGAAGCTCCGCCCCCCGCGCCGCGCTCCATACTTGGCGATCGCCGCAGCCCGGCGCGCTCATTGGCCGCGAGCTGGCGGCGTGGGGGGCGGGCCGGGCCCGGTCGGGGCGGAGAAGGAAGGTGGCGGCGGCCCGGCGCGGGGGGAGGGGGGCGCTGACCCGGATGTTCACTCCTGGGCACCCGGGGAAGTGGAAGCGCTGGGCCCTGCTGCGGGGGGGAGAGCCACCAACGCCGGGACCGGGACCGCCGCTGCCGCCGCCACCATGGTAAAGCCCCCGCGGGCCAGGCCCCGCGGCCGTGCTGGAGCTCGCGTCCCCCTCCCCCGCCCACCCCCGGCCCGGGGAGGGGGGGGCTCCGAGGGTGGGGGAGGGGCGGGGTCCCAGACCCTAGGTGGACGCCACCCCGCGGGTTCCGGAGGGGGCCGCGGGCTGCCTCCCGCTCCCGGGCGCTGACCCCGGCCTCCCGGCCCGGCCTTCGCCCCTGCCTCCGGCCGGAGCCCCTCTCTCCCCTTCCGCGCCCAGGCTAGTCTCCCCCAGAACAGAGCCTGGACCCTCTGTGCCCCGTGGGCCCAGCCCTGCACCCCCTCCCGTCACCCAGGCGTGGTCCCCCGCTTCCTCCTCGATGCCCAGCTGGGTCTTCTTCCCCCGCCTCCAGGGCCCCGGCTAGGCCGCCGTTTCCATCATGGCACAGGCTAGGCCCCCATCTCTCCAAACTCCCTTCCCCTCTCCGCGGCCTCGCCGGGACCTCGGACAACCCCTCCTCTGTGGCCTCAGTTTGGATTTGTCTGGACCCCCTCCCCCAGCCTTCCCTTCCTTCGGTGGTCCTAAGTCTAGACCTCTCCCCCGCCTGCATCCCCCGGCCCTCGGCCACCCACGATCCACGATCGGGGTGGGGGGGGGGGACCCTGGGCTTGTCACACTTTTAGCTTAGTCTGCGTCAGCCCGCCCTGCCCGGCCCTGCTCCGTAAGATCCCGTTCTCAGTCCTGACCCCGACCCCGGTCCCCTCCCCTGTACCTAGGGAGCGTCCTCCGAGAAGCGGGGAGTAGCTCCCGCTGGGGTGGGGGTATTGGGAGCGTTGTGCCTTCTCGTGCTCCGGAGTTGCCCTTTCTGGGGAGGCCGCCTGGGAGCGAGCGAGCCAGCGGGCCAGAGAAAGAGGGAGGAGAGGGCGGGCATCCGGAACAGCGCCGGGCCCTTCTCCCGAGCCGTCTGGGCGGGCTGAGCGGCGAGGGTCACCGGGATGAACGCACAATTGCTCTTGTGAGGCCGCAACCTTGGGGGTGCCACCAGGCTCAGAGCCCCAACAACATATGGCCTGGACACGATGCACCCCAGGAGGCGCAGCCTTCCTTTCCCCCTGAACTGTCAGCTTGTGAAGGTTGGAACTGCCGATTATGGAGGTGGTTCGGATCAGGTGAGCTAACTGGAAGGCCGAGAGCTAGCTCCTCCACTCGTGGTGTTTGTTTTGGTAATGAAGGCAGGCGCTAGTGGAGCCAGGGGTGGTTTCTCCTAACCTCCCCCTACCCTTGAGCCCGCCCACCACACCCACTTGGGGACCTTCTACAAGGGTTGGCCACCTAGGTGGAAGGGCAGAGGACCTCTGCCCCACCCGGTGAAAAAAGCTTCGTCGAGAGCCTAGACCAGCCACCTGCTGCATCACTGCCCCGTGCTGCACCTCCCTGCAGAGCTGCCAGATGTTTGCTTGTGAACTTTGCGCCCTGGATGGTTTTGAGGTGCCGGGTTCCTTGTTTAATCAAGGGATGCTGAACAAGAGTGACTAGTTTAGACTGGATAGTAGGCTTTCTGGATATTGATTACAAATTTTTAATATTTAATATTGGAAGAAAACTGGTTTTCAAGGTGGTGGGGCAAGTGAAGCCCTGGCCTGAGCAGAGAACAACTTCCTGACAGTTTGGGGTGAGGACTTTAGAAGCAGGCTGAAGTTTTGTAAGTGTGCTCTCGGGGCAAAAGCAGGGGAGGGTGAGTGGAGTAGCCGGTTGGGGTTGCCCAGGGCAGCACTTGAGGTATGGAAGGACTTCTCCACACGTGATGGAAAGTGACAGGAAGCGCACATGACACCTGAGGCCTCCCAGAGTCCTCTATGTGGCTCTCACCGGGGCATTCTGAAAGGACTGAAAGGGATAAAGAAGATGCTATCTGCTAGACACTACTTCATCTGGATGAGCTCACTTCATACCCACAAAGTCTTGAAGGTGTTTGCTGGGCACTTGATAGGAGATAGGTGGATAAGATGATGGGGGTGGGGGGGAGGGAGGTGTGATATCAGAGTGTTGCTTCATGGATGGGAGAACCACTGCAGGTCAGTAAGAACCCATCTGGCGAGCTCTAGACTACATCGATCCCTGGTACCAAGATACTGGTGTGTTCGAAGATATAATGGTAATGTTTAGAAGACATAATAATAGGATGCTTTAACAGGAAGGAAGGTGCAGTGTTTATAGTCCATGGATTGTGTGCTAGATGCTTTGCGTAGGAAATCTTGTTTAATAGTGAAATAGTATGGTGAGAACAGCAATTTAATGTGGGTCACAACTTGAGCTCTTCCATAGCAGGGGTTTAGAGTTGTTTTCTGAGGCTGTATTTCTAGGGACTAGAACAGCCCCTGGAACTCAAGTGATTAGAAAAGTTGGGCACAGTGCTATATTCCACTAATGAAGGAAGAAACAAGAGGATTGTGAGTTCAAGGCCAGCCTGGGCAATGTAGTGAGCCCCTGTCTCAAGGAAAAAAGAAAGAGGGAAAGAATTAGTTTACTGTGGTCTTCTGAGATATGTCTGTGAGTTTAGCCACTTGGTTTATAGCTCATGTTTATAGCTCATTCCCTACAATCCTAAGTACTTTTTAAAAAAAATGTTCTTTCTTTTTTAAATTTAATTTAATTTTTCATTTGTTTTGTTTTTTTTTTTTTGCCAGTCCTGGGGCATGGACTCAGGGCCTGAGCACTGTCCCTGGCTTCTTTTTGCTCAAGGCTAGCACTCTACTTTTTGAGCCACAGCACCACTTCCGGCTTTTTTCCATATATGTGGTGCTGAGGAATTGAACCCAAGGCTCCGTATATGCGAGGCGAGCACTGTACCACTAGGCCATATTCCCAGCCCCCCTAAGTCCTTTTTTTCTTTTTTTCTCTTCCTTTTTTTTTTTCTTGTTGGTCAGTTGTGGGGCTTGAACTCTGTGCCTATGTGCCGTCCCTGAGTTCTTGAGCTCAAGGCTAGTGCTTTACCACATGAGCCACAGTACCACTTCTAGTTTCCTGGTGGTTAATCATAGATAAGAGTCTTAAGACTTTCCTGCTCGGGCTGGCTTTGAACTGCTATCCTCAGATCTCAGCCTCCTGAGTAGCTAGGATTACAGGTGTGAGCCACTGGCACCTGGGTTTTTTGGTGTGTGTGTGTGTGTGTGTTTGGTACTGGTGTTGTTGGAACTTCAACCCACGGTCTGGGTGTTGACCCCTTAGTTTTTTACTTTGTTCAAGGCTGGCACCCTACCGCAGCTCCACTTCTGGCTTTTTGGTTACTAATTGGAGATAAGAGCCTCAGAGCCCCTTCTCCTCCTTCAAACTGCATGATCCTCAAGTCACAGCCTCCTAAGTAGTTAGGATACAGGTGTGAGTCCTCAGTGCCTGGACCACTGGCCCCTAAATACTTTCTTTTCACTTCTAATTTATTTGCTGCTTGAATTATCTGGTAGCTGGTGTAGATAGTTGGAACAGGACAGAAGGAGTAGTCTGGGGCTGGACCATAGGGAATGAACTGTGTCTGATGGTAGAGAAAATAGCTAGGTGGCCATTTTTCATTGAGAGAATGGGTGTTTGAGAATCTAAAATGCACTTGACTTTGTAATGAAGATCATGCTTTTTGTTGGAGTCAGTTTCACCTTCCCGGCTAAGAATGCTGAGACAAATGGGATTTATTTGCATTCTCTTAGGTAATAATCTTACTACTGTCCCTAAGTGCTTCACAATTTCAAAGCACTTTTCCTAATGTAGCTCTGGCTTCTAATTTAGGAATTACTGTTCTGAGAGTTACAATTCTGGTACGGGGTTTATAGCAGTAGGGGCCAGAGGGAGGAAGAAGGCCGGTCAAGAGTTGTCTCTGGCTCTTAGATTGCTTTATCTGACCAGAGCTGACAGGAGAGGCTCCTTATATTGTTACCAGGTTAAACAATAGAGTTGGCATTACATATGTCTTGGTGAGTAGATAAAATGCACAATTCAATTCAGGCTTTAGGTGTATATACTGCCCTGTTCTTTAAATCCAGCTGGACTCTTTTGGGTAGAATACTTGTAGAAAAGTAGCTGAAGATCAGTCGTTTGGGATTTGGAGATGATAAGCCATGCCTTGGAAAGCAGGTCTTTGTTGTTGTTTGTTTGTGTTGCCAGTCCTGGGGCGTGGACTCAGGGCCTTAGCACTGTCCCTGGCTTATTTTTGCTCAGGGCTAGCACTGTACCTCTTGAGCCACAGCACCACTTCCAGCTTTTTTCTATATATGTGGTGCTGAGGAATTGAACCCAGGGCTTCATGTATATGAGGCGAGCACTTTACCACTAGGCCATATTCCCAGCCCCTTTTTCTGCGTCTCATTGGATAGTGTATACTTTTACATTCGCTGGGGAAGGGCAAAGGACAGAAGCCTGGACAGCACAGGAACTCAGTGGCAGGGAAGGGACTTGACTGTTGAGACCTCTCTGCCTGCCTGGCTTTGGATGCTCGCTCTTAGGCAGACACAGAGACTGTATGAAATCACTTTATTTTGTGTCTCTACTAGAGTTGGAACCCTGGACTTCAGCTTGCTGGGCAGGTGCTCTATCACTTGAACCCTGCCTTCAGCCGGAGGCCTTTTTGTGTGGGAAGCTACAGGATACCATTTTGCTTTCTACACGTGTGTTAAGTGGTTCCTGTGCTGCCCATGTTGTGAGCATACAGCGATGACCCAGGCGGGCGAGAGCCAGTATCTTCCCAGCTTCCATTGGCAGGGGGTGGACATGTTTTAAGTGAGGAAACAGCAGCGCTACAGGTGTGAGCTGTGGAGGAGGCTTGTGCCCGCTTGCGCTGCCTGGGGTTGCCCTGTCTTTGAGGGGTGCCTGCCACCATCGCATTGGAAGCGAAGTGCATGTGTTTGTAACCCATTCCTCTGCACATCTGAGGTTCTCCCGCCGCTGCCATGCAGCCCCGTAATGCTGCCCTGTCAGCCTAGCTCACCACCCACTGAGGCACCTGTGTGATCCAGGGCTGAAGTTTAACAAGGAACCGGAAGCTCAGGGGGTCCAGTGACAGATGTGAGTGGCAGGCCTGGGACTCAGACTTGGATCTTCCCAACTCCTCTGTGGGTCACTTGGGTCCTTAGAAACTGAGCCATCCGGCCCTACTAGTACAGGAGATTAGTGTTTCAGCGCGAGGAGGTGGAGACTTAGCATTTGTGTGGGCACTAGCCATGTGTTAAGCACTTTGCTAGAAGCTTTAGCCCAAGGAAGGTGCCTTGTACCAACCCAGTTATGTAGAGCCAGGCGGATTGAGGATAATAGCAGCACCTCCTCAAAAGGAGGGTTAAATGAGATAATACACGCCACATGCCTGGAACATTAGCACACAATTGCTTAGGTATTAACTATTCTCACTGTTTAAGGTGAGGTGCACGGGGTATGTGGTTACCCCCGTGGAACTCTGGAAGAACTGGGTTTTGTGGAGCAGGGGTGGCTGGACCCCTTGTCTCCGCTTCTTACTACCTGCTGATGCTGTTTTGAAGTGTGCGAGGCCTTGGGCTGTGCCTTGAAGGGAGAACGTCCCTGCTGAGCTTGACTCTCTTTGTCCATGGGGGACAGGCTTGCTGTGAGCTGGGGGCCAGTGCTGTTCTCTGTCTGGGAGCCTTGTCGGTGCTGGTGGAGCCCCCTTGCCCTCTTCCAGGCTGTGGGCAGTGTGTGAGCAGGGGCTTGTCTGCTGCACCTTGCCCTGGCCTCTGGCCCATAGGAAGTCTTCACTGAGCCGTTGAGTGAGGGAGTGAAGAGATTGGCGAGGAGGTTGCCTTTCCTCTCTTTTCCTTTTGCTCCTTGCCCCATCTTCTGGTGGGCTTTGGAGTGGATCCCGTGTGGATTAACTTCTGCCTGCCACTCAGTGCATGACCTTAAGTGAGGTCCCCATCTTTCCTGACTCTCAGATCCTCTGTGCACAGTGTGAGGATAACAGTTTCTAGGGATACCAGGATACCAGGAAAAAGAGGAACGTTTTATTAGACAACCATCCAGTGCCTGGTACACAGTAGTGGTAGCTTTGGCTATTATTTGTCATGCTCTGCCTGCCCCAGTGTGAAGGACGCAGATAGAAGCCGCCGTCTCTGACCTCTATCCCAGGAGGGAGAGGAGACAGAGGCATCTAAAATTGAAGGTGCAACGGAAGGAAATCACACTGGAAAAGACTTGCCGGAGGCTGATGTCTGTGCGCTGAGCAGCGTGACTCAGGTTCCCTCTCCTCTGGGAAGCCCTCAGACCTTGGAGCCCACAGCCAGCGGGAGGTGGGGGGGGGGTGGGGAGGGCTGGCTGTGAAGCCCCACTGGCCTTGCTGGGGTGGAGAGGGCATGGCACACCGAGCATGGCCAGCCTGGATCAGGAGATGGTCATCCCGTGAGTTAGAGGACCACAGAGTAGACAGGAGGAAGGGAGGTGCTCTGACTTGGGCGTGGTTGCAGGACGCCTGAGTTGCTAAGCTAAGGAGTTTGCATTTGATCTGGGACAGTGTGGAGCCAGCAACATTTTTGACAGGGCAGGTAGAAATTTGAGGAGGCTGGCAGAGTGGTGGTATTTTAGGAAGAGTCCTCTGGCCGCTGTGGACAGGAATGAAAGAGATGAGGCCAGGAGGGGAACATTCATGGGCATCAGGCTGCAGTTGTGAGGGCCGTGGCCACTCTGGCTGTTGGTACAGAAAAGAAGGGGTGGTGGATAAAGATTGGAAGGCAGAACGAGACGTCGAGATTTACCACCTCTGTGGGTGAGGGGCTCTCTTTCCCCCAGAGCTCCCCTGTGCACAGATTCAGATTCATCACTGACACACAGCTATTTCTGGTCAGATAGTGGTGTCTGCAGACTCTTGGTATCCTGTTCAGACTGAAGCAGGTTTCCGCCTGGTTAGCCAGTGATTAGCCATCATCACCCATCTGGGGACCCGTCCGTGGCACTGCATCCAGCCTGCATGCCACAGCTCTAGGCTCTGGGCACACACTGAAGTGCTTGAGACCCCCCAGCCTGTGGAGGGACACTTTGCAGGGTGGCCGTAAGAGTGACGGGGGCTGGTGTTCCTGCCTGAATTTTAGTATTCCACATACGTGGGGAACCAAGGCCAGCCTGAGATAGCCTGACTCCAGGACAAACTGCTCAGGATGCTCCAGGGACACCTGTGATACAGCTCTGGAGACCCACTAACT
Source organism: Perognathus longimembris pacificus (assembly GCF_023159225.1). Lineage (NCBI taxonomy): Eukaryota > Metazoa > Chordata > Mammalia > Rodentia > Heteromyidae > Perognathus > Perognathus longimembris. The sequence goes on along the minus strand of NC_063167.1, from coordinate 11,570,446 downwards.
GCATCTCAGTCCTAAAAGCAGGGGTGGTCACATACCTTGATGCTGCTAGAGCCTGGGACCAGGCCAGAGCCAACATGCAGAGTCTACACCCTGGGGCAGAGGCAGCCCTTGCTCACCTCCCCTTCACCTCCTGCCACTAGCTCATCTGTTTGGGACATCTTTGGAAGCTTGCAGGGAGCTTCTTCAACCCCCTAGCTATTCCCCCTCCCCCCGCCCCATTTGCAGTCCTCTTGCCTGTATGTACATAGCAGTAGCCAGGTGTACTGCTCCCCTGGCACCATACAGGGGCAAGTGTGAGGACTGACTGCTGTATGGAAGTGTCATACGGGAAGGGTAGGCATGACTGGCACTGAGTAATGCAAGAAAAGTGTTGGTGCTTGTGGTTTTTGTTAACGTGGCTAGTTGATGGCTGGGGTTTCGCTTAACCTCCCAACCTTACTTGCGAGGCAATGACTAGCTCTTTTTCTGAGACCCTTGGAGGTGGAGCCCCTTGCTCTGTGTTTGCAGCCTTAGGGGTCAGCCTAGTTAGACAATAGAGTGGTGAAAATGCCAGCTCAGTGTTTTCTGGCCTCAGTTTTTACAGTGGTGCTCATTGGAGGTAGTTATATTTGACCCTGAACTTCCGCTTCAGCTGTTCCCTCAAGCTTCCTCTTCTTGAGCTGACAGCACCCTCTAGTTAAGATCTGCTCTGAAACATTATCTGATTTAACAGTATTGGTGGTGGTGTGTGTGTGTGTGTGTGGTAGTTTATGTGTGTGCCAGAACTGGGACTTGAACTCAGGGCCTTGCTAGGCTGGTGCTCTGCCACTTGAGCCATGCCTCCACATTTCCCTTTGTGCTGGCTAATTGAAGATAAGAGACTTTCAGGGGTTGCCTGCCCAGGCTGGCTCTGAACCACATTGTGACCCTCAGATCTTGACCTCCCCAGTAGTTAGGACTATAGGCGTGAACCACCAGCACTCAGCAGTATTGGTCCGCAGATTAGGAAACTTGGGTGTTACCAAGTGAAATGTGTCCTGCGCAGTATTGGTTCTCAGATTAGGAAACTCTGGTGCTACCAAGTGAAATGTGTCCTGAGCATCACTCGGTGTTGAGGCGTGTTCTGGGACACATGTCCTCCGGTGAGTCCATCCATGTGCAAACATCCAACTAAGATGGCCACAATATCTCCAGGTTGTTAGGTCCTCCCCCCCTTTTCTTTTATTGCCTGTCCTGGGACTTGAACGGGGCCTGTGTGCTATCCCTGAGCTTCTTTTTGCTCAAGGCTGGTGCTCTACCACTTGAGCCACAGCTCCACTTTGGGCTTTTTCTGAGTAGTTAATTGGTGATAAGAGTCTCGTGGACTTTTCTGCCTGGGCTGGCTTCAGCCCGCAGTCCTCAGATCTCAGCCTCCTGAATAGCCTGGATTCCAGGCTTGAGCCAGGGTGCCTGGCTGCTTCCTCATTTCTCAGGAAAGAAAACCTAAGCCCAAGGACCCCAGCTGAGTCATGGAAGATGACTTGCAGACCCAGGCTCACCTCATTCCACAGCCCTTGCTGATGGGATTTGGTGGGGCTACTTGTCTTAGAGATGAGGAAACTGAGGCTGAGGGGGCCCTGTAGGTCCATCCCCCAGTGGCTGAGGAGGTGTGGGACTAGGTTTGGTTTGGGTTTAGGTTGTTGACATAAAAGCAGTTGGAACTATGTAAGCCGCCTGCAAATGTTTGTGATGGCTTAGCCGACAGCCAGAGGGTGCCTGGGTGGGACCACCAGGGCTAGCCTCTGTGCCAGAGTGCCTTCATGCCTGGCTTCCGCTCTGATGTAGCATGTAGCCAGTAGCATGTGGACTCACTGTGAGAGCCCCTTGTTGAGGACTGTCGGTTGAAAAGCCTTTGTGGCTGTGTTGGTTTTTTGGTGTTTTGGGGAAAAACCCGGAGAGCAGTCCACAGTTAGGTGACCTGGGTGGGTTGAGTTGGCCGCCTTGGCCAGCCTGTTGTTTGTTTCTTATCATTATGAGGGAGACTATTGAGAAATGTGTAAGTTCTTACCATCCCTCACACAGGCCTCTGCTCCACAGTGTTATAAATACGCTCCCCAAGAGCAATTGCAGTCACAACCGTAGACGCAGAAATAAAGAATTGTCTCAGCAAAGCAAATTTACTTCTGCAAAAGGGGGTGCCACCAGCCAAAAATCTGGCAAGCCAGCTCACTGAGCAGGCAGGCTGCTCCCCTATTTATCCCTAATGTTGCAGGCCCCGCCCCTCTGCTCAGATTGGTTGAGCTCACAGTCTGCCTGTTATTGGCTAGTTTGAATTGGATAAAATGTATTTACAGGGCTGGGGATATAGCCTAGTGGCAAGAGTGCCTGCCTCGGATACACGAGGCCCTAGGTTCGATTCCCCAGCACCACATATACAGAAAACGGCCAGAAGCGGCGCTGTGGCTCAAGTGGCAGAGTGCTAGCCTTGAGCGGGAAGAAGCCAGGGACAGTGCTCAGGCCCTGGGTCCAAGGCCCAGGACTGGCCAAAAAAAAAAAAAAAAAATGTATTTACATAAGATGACTTTGAAATAACATTATCAATACACAAGTAATCTGGAAAGATGCCTGCACCCTCTGCTATTTCTAGAACAATCTGAGGTAAGTCTTAGCTTTCATCTTGAAGCTAGTTTAAGCCAAAACCTTACATTTCAAAAATCTTTTCCTTATCCCAAAGCAGTTCATCTTTTTTTTTTTTTTTTTTTTTTTGGCCAGTCGTGGGCCTTGGACTCAGGGCCTGAGCACTGTCCCTGGCTTCTTCCCGCTCAAGGCTAGCACTCTGCCACTTGAGCCACAGCGCCGCTTCTGGCCATTTTCTGTATATGTGGTGCTGGGGAATCGAACCTAGGGCCTCGTGTATCCGAGGCAGGCACTCTTGCCACTAGGCTATATCCCCAGCCCCTTTTTTTTTTTTTTTTTTAACAAGAGTGAAGTCACTTAAAGCAGCAACTTTTTTTGTTTTTGGTCTTTCATAGGGATTGAACCTGGGCATGGGTGCTGTCCCTGAACTTTTTTTGCTCTAGGCTAACCACTTAGAACCATAGCTCTACTTCCATTTTCCTGGTAGCAAACTGGAGATAAGAGTCTCACATACTTTATTGCCCAGGCTGGCTTTGAATCACAACCCTCAGATCTCAGCCTCCTAGCAGCTAGGATTACAGGTGGCCTTCAAAGCAGGAACTTTTAAACTACACATTTTGATAGAAAGACAGTGTTTTCTCACAATAGGTGTTTGTAGGTCTTTAATAATGTAAGCCATTTTCCTATATTAGGATGACCCATGTGAAATTATGTGAAATTGCTAGGGTATTTATTTTTGGTGGCAGTCCTGGGGCTGGAAGTCAGGGCCTACGTGCTAGCCCTGAGCGCTTTTGCTCAAGGCTGGTGTCTACCCCTTGTACATAGCTCTACTTCTGTTTTTTTTTTTGATATTTAGTTGGAGACAAGAGTTTCACAGGCCCTTTTTTTTTTGGCCAGTCCTGAGGCTTGGACTCAGGGCCTGAGCACTGTCCTGGCTTCTTTTTGCTCAAGGCTAGCACTCTGCCACTTGAGCCACAGTGCCATCTAGCCTTTTCTATGTATGTGGTGCTGAGGAATCGAACCCAGGACTTCATGTATATGAGGCAAGCACTCTACCACTAGGCCATATTCCCAGCCCCTTGCAGGCTTCTTAAAACCTGGAACAAGGGGCTGGGGATATGGCCTAGTGGCAAGAGCGCTTGCCTCGTATACTTGAAGCCCTGGGTTCGATTCCCCAGCACCACATATACAGAAAATGGCCAGAAGTGGCGCTGTGACTCAAGTGGCAGAGTGCTAGCCTTGAGCAAAAAGAAGCCAGGGACAGTGCTCAGGCCCTGAGTCCAAGCCCCAGAACTGGCAAAAAAAAAAAAAAAACCTGGAACAAAAGCCCTGTCAAACAGCTTGCTCATAGTCACAGCTGCATGCCCTCCCTGCAAGGCCCAGAGCAAGCAAGGGTCTACAGCTGCCTCCTCCATGAGATCCAGCATAGCCCCAGGTAAACACTCCCTCAAGCTGAGGCCAGGAGAGTCCACATGCACGCAGAGTCCAGGCCGCTAGCATTACCCTGTGCCTGGCTTACCATGCATTAACTTATTTAATCTTCACAAAGACTATCAGAAAGCTTTTCCTTAATGTTTGAGGTGCTGGGATAGCACCCAGAACCTCATTCAGTAGGCAAGCACTCTTCCTTCAAGCTATAGCCCCAGCCGGAGATAGCTACATAGGCAAGGAGTTAGGGAGGTGAGGTGGCCTGTCTGCAAAGGCTCGGGCGGAGGGCGGGGGCCGGGGCTTTGTTCCCAGCACACACCCCTCACAGGGCTTTTGTTCCAGGTTATAATACAAACCACTCTTTTTGGAAAAATGGCTTAATTTTTCTTTCTGTGAGCGTGAGTAGCCAACCTTGGCACAGGGTTACATTTGGCACCCAGAGCCTTTGAGGGAAGCCGAGGTGCGGTGCTACCCCCTCCCCCTCCCCTTGGGGACTGTGCTTAACTTGTGGCCCGTTTTCTCCTTTTCTATGGGATATAGGAGGCAGGTTAGCTTCTGCTGACCTTCACTGCATTTGGAAGCTGCCTCAAATGTAGAAGATTTCTTTGGTTCAGCGTTATTATTTCATTTGAGGATATGTATTTGATTTTTAAGCCACGTGGGAGTTGGGGCTTAGCTGTATAAGGAGGTCAGATTAGGAAGATAGAGAGGAGCAGTATGGAGAGAAGGCAGCCTGGTACAGCAGGAGAGTGGAAGGTGTATCTGGAACCCCCACCCACGCTGGCCGTTGAAGAACTCACCCTTTCCTCACTCTGAGCCTCAGCCTTGTGACTGGTGAAAAGAACAAACATCTTTCACAGAGCAGTGGGGATTAAATACAAATAATGTCCATGCAGTATAGTTGCCCAGGCTTAGGGGTAGGCACTTGAAATTGGCTTCTTATTACCTGAAATTCTGCCATTTGTCATGTAAAGTGGTACCATGGAATTGGCTCTGAAAATTCCCAGGCCAAAGAATACTGAGTCTTAAGGAGCAGATTAAGAGGAGGCCTCTTAAGTTCAGGTTTCATGTGTTTGCTCTTGGACTGGTGCCTCTTTGTGCCCTGAAGGGCCTACACGGTGCTTACCAGTCTTAGAGTGCAAGGGGACTTGCCTAGCATCAGCATTTGTCACCAACCCATGCCCTGCCCCTGCCCTATTGCGCCCTATTTTACAGCTATGAGAGGGTAAGTTACCCAACACCAGAGGGGGGGGGCTTCCCAGAATTCAGCCTTCTCATATCTATGGAGACAGGCCCAAGGATGTCATTGTCATGACAGAGAAAAGGTGCTTTGTGGGGCTGGGGATATAGCCTAGTGGCAAGAGTGCCTGCCTCGGATACACGAGGCCCTAGGTTCGATTCCCCAGCACCACATATACAGAAAACGGCCAGAAGCGGCGCTGTGGCTCAAGTGGCAGAGTGCTAGCCTTGAGCGGGAAGAAGCCAGGGACAGTGCTCAGGCCCTGAGTCCAAGGCCCAGGACTGGCCAAAAAAAAAAAGAAAAGGTGCTTTGTGTTGATGACTTTTAAACTTCTGTAGCTGAAAGTAGGGTTTGGTTAGGTGGTTCCTGCTGGTGTTGTACCATTTGAGCCATGCCTCCAGGCCTATTTGCTCTTGTTATTTTTCTAATAGGGTCTTAGATTTCTCCCCAGCCCAGCCCAGCCTATTCTGCCATCCTGTTGATTCTTCCTGCATAGCTGGGACCACAGATGCCTGTCACCATGCTCAGCTTTATTTGTTGAAATGGAGTCTGGTGAATATTTTGATGGGGCTGGCCTTGAGCTAGCTGTTTGTAATCTGTTTATTGATGATCTCAAGTTTCTATTTATTTATTTACTGTATTTAGTAAGTCTTAGGGCCTGGGCATTGTCCCTGAGCTTTTTGTTTTTTGCTCAAGACTAGCACTCTTCCACTTGAGCCACAGCTCCACTCCTTGTTACTTTTAAATCAACATAAAGATTGTATATATTTTTGGGGTGTGATTTGTTTTTATATACAATGTGTGTAATGTTATAATCAGGTTAAGTGTAGCTACTTAGACATTGTAATTTCTATCTATCTATCTATCTATTTATTTATTTATTTATTTATTTATTTATTTATTTATTGGCCAGTCCTGGGCTTTGGACTCAGGGCCTGAGCACTGTCCCTGGCTTCTTCCTGCTCAAGGCTAGCACACTGCCACTTGAGCCACAGCGCCGCTTCTGGCCGTTTTCTGTATATGTGGTGCTGGGGAATCGAACCTAGAGCCTCGTGTATCCGAGGCAGGCACTCTTGCCACTAGGCCATATCCCCAGCCCTCTTTTTATTTTTAAAAATATTTACTTATTTTATTTTTTGTCAGTTGTTGGGCCTGAGGTTGAGTTGAGGGCCTGGCGCTGTCCCTGAGCTCGGTTCGTTGGAACTAAGCGGCTGGCTAAATCTGGGCTGGCTTTGAGCTGTGATCCTCAGCCTCCTGAGAAGCAGGGATGACAGGCGTGAGCCACCAGTGCCAGCTTTCATGATCATTTCTTTTTCTTTCTTTCTTTCTTTTTTTTTTTTTTTTTTTTTGCCAGTCCTGGGGCTTGAACTCAGGGCCTGAGCTCTGTCCCTGGCTTCTTTTTGCTCAAGGCTAGCACTCTAACACTTGAGCCACAGCGCCACTTCTGGCTGTTTTCTATATATGTGGTGCTGAGGAATCGAACCTGGGGCTTCATGTATACAAGGCAAGCACTCTACCACTAGGCCATATTCCCAGCCTCATGATCATTTCTTTATGGAGATAACAGAATCCTTTCTTCTAGCTTTGCTTACTTTGGTTTATTTTTATTTTTTGCCAGTCCTGGGCCTTAGACTCAGAGCCTGAGCCACTGTCCTTGGCCTTTTTTTTTTTTTTGCTCAAGGCTAGCACTCTGCCACTTGAGCCACAGTGCCACCTCTGGCCATTTTCTATATATGTGGTGCTGGGGAATCGAATCCAGAGCTTCATGTATATAAGGCAAACACCCTTGCCACTAGGCCATATTCCCAGTCCTTTACTTTGGTTTATAAGACTGGGTCTTGCTGTATTATCTAAGATGGGCTCAAACTCCTGGATTCAAGCCATACTCCCACCTCAGCCTCCTGAGTGCTGGGACTACAGAGGTGTACTACCACGTCCAGCTTTCTTTTTTGAAGTACATGCATACATTTTATTATCTGTAGTTACCCTACTGTACAATAGAAGAACACTGGACCCTTTTTTCTTCTATGTTGCTGTATCTTAGTATTCATCAGTTAGCCTTCCCTAGCCCATCGTAAAACTCAGGAAGAATGAATGCAGTAGTTGCAGTTCTTCATTTAAAAGGGAGTCTCCAGGCTAGGCAACCAGTGGATCACACCTGTAATCCTAGCTACTCTGAAAGCTTAGATTTGAGAACAAGGTTTGAAGCCAGCCTGGGCAGACTGATCCAAGAAACTCTTATGTCCAATTAATCAGCAAAAAAAAAAGCTGAAAGTAGAGGTGTGGCTTAAGTGGTCCAGAATACCAGGCATGAATGAAAAAAAGTGGAAGTGTGGGGCTGAGATCAAGCCCCCCGTATTGGCACCAGACAAGAAAGGGGGAGGGGCTAGCTTGCGTGGTAACTTCTTACCTGTGGTCCAGGCCTGGGATTGCCTTTGGTGCTGTCTGCTCTTTTCTCCTCAGTGTATGTCTGTGTAGATTTCACTTTGTCCTGGCTGCATCATCCCTGCTAGAAATAACGGATGTTAGTTCATCCCCAGGTACTAAGAGACCCCCCCACCCTCCGCTCAGGAGTTTAATGCCTCCTGCTGCAGATGACCTCCCTGGCCTAGGAAGTGTCTGCAGGATCTCAGTGTACGCAGCTGCTGCTCCTTTGCTCCTTCCTAGGCTTCGATGCAGGTTCAGGGTCTGCATTTCCTTAACCACCTCCATGCCATTATTTCCTCCTTAAAAATAATTTTCAAGGGTCTGGGGATATGGCCTAGTGGCAAGAGTGCTTGCCTCATATACATGAGGCCCTGGGTTCGATTCCTCAGCACCACAGATACAGAAAATGGCCAGAAGTGGCGCTGTGGCTCAAGTGGCAGAGTGCTAGCCTTGAGCAAAAAAGAAGCCAGGGACAGTGCTCAGGCCCTGAGTTCACGGCCTAGGACTGGCAAAATAATAATAATAATAATTTTCAATAAGGACATTTATTCACGTGCTAACTAGAATTCTCTTGTCCACATGCCTGCCACAAAGCTGGCTTTCTACGCATTTCTGCTTGGGTTGCTGGAGAGCATGCAGAAGCAATCTGGGAGTTTCCTGGGATTCTGCTTTTGTTCTGAGTCCACCCTACTGGTTTGTTTATTTGTTTTGTTTTTGTTGCCAGTCCTGGGCCTTGGACTCAGAGCCTGAGCACTGTCCCTGGCTTCTTTTTGCTCAAGGCTAGCACTCTACCTCTTGAGCCACAGCGCCACTTCCCGGCTTTTTTCTATATATGTGGTGCTGAGGAATCAAACCCAGGGCTTCATGTATACAAGGCGAGCACTTTACCACTAGGCCACATTCCCAGCCCCACCCTACTGGTTTGTTACGTCATCATTGTTGGAGAAACCATGTCTTGAAATCACAGATAAGAACTGGTTCCTGTGGCCCCAGGAAGACCCTTCTGCCACGTGGCCAGTTGGCAGGATGTAGACATAGTATAAGTGTGGGCTCCTCCAGTCCTGGTGGGGCCTTGGACCTTAAGCCATCATTTTCAAGAAAAGTGTCTGGTCAGGTGGTGATTTTCATGCGTCACATGACAGGCTTTGTGTTGGGAAAAGTGCTGATTGGCCCTGAAGGCGGACTCAGCTAAGAGTGCCTACTACTCTGCTCGTCAGTGTACATGCATTGTCCTGTTTACTTGCCAGTGTTTCCCTAAGTGCAGTCCTATCGATTTATGTACATGAGAACTGTAATTATAGAGACTTTACCTAAATTGCTAATAAGTGGCTGAGTCAGGGCTTGCGCCCAGCCGCTCTGACTTCAGGGGCCTTTGCCTCTGCCGTGTCATGGAGTTAGGCTGCTTGCATGAGGCATGGGGCTCGTCCAGGGACCCACTGTGACCACTAGGGCAACTGGATTGGGGCCCAGTGTCTAGCCTGTGAGTGTCTGGATTCTACACTGAGTGTTATCGGCTCCTGTGGGAGCTCAGGCCTGTTTTGGGGTTTGAGGGAGGAGACTCCACATCCCTCCAAGAGTCCACCACTCAGAGACAGTCTCAAGCAAAAAGATGGATTTATTGGGGAAGTAAAGAGCGAACTGACTGGCCAGGGATGCAGCATAGTCTTCGGGAGCTGAAACTATGACAGTGAAAGTAGGCTGACCAGCCAGGGACAAAGTGCAGACTCAGGCACTAACACTGTGACCCCAAGCAGTCCTCAAATAGGGGTTTTATAAAGGTAAAAGCATAGCACAGATGTAGGGGTTAACGCAGGGGTAGACCAAGCAACCAACAAGCCATTTACAGAAGCAGAATTTTGAGGTCAGGTTGACCTACTCCTTCCAACATTTCCTACCATGCTTCCCTAGTCAAGATGGAGTCAGCTGTACTCCCTACAACCAGGCCCACGCTCAGGTCTTTGAGCTTCTCCATCTTTCCAACATCATGTTGGGAGTCTTCTTGGCATGTGTGCTGATCATCCAGATTGCCAGTGGTTGAACCAAAGACGAAATGTGGGGGCAGGGCTGGACCCCAACCCAAGACTCTGACTTAGAGCTGCTCCTGGTTTGCTGCCGTGTGCCTGGGAAATGTGGATGGAGCAACACAGGGCTGGAGAAAGTGGAGGATGTCCAGCAGCGGGTCAGGCTTAGGTTACATGGAATGTCGGCCTGAGAAATGATGGCCATGGCACTGAGTAAGCACCAGAGTTAGCCCGTGTTGTGTGACATGCTGTGTGCAGGGTTACCTGGGGGCTACTGGGAGGATTTGATGCAGCCACAGTTTGGGAGCCCTTCTCTCCCCCCGCCCCCCGCTTGCCAGCTGTAGTGTGTGTATATTTGCCTCCCTTTCCCACGTCTTGTTTTGAGTCCCATCCTGAAGGTAAGTCCTGAGGCTGAGGCTGGGGGAAGGAGCGTTCTTCCCGGGCACAGCAGCCTCTGACTGGCTGCATCCTCCAGGTCCTCCGAGCTGACCATGACCGCCCAGCCTAGCCAGCCTCACTTCCTCAACCTGACCCATGGCTCTAGCCACACTGAGGTAGAAGGGCATCTTCCTGCCAAAGTGTACTGTTCTTTTATGTGTGCTGTGTGTGTGCACACGCGCGTGTGCCAGCACTGGGGCCTGAACTGAGGCTGGAGAACTCGAGTTCCTGCTACTGAGAATCGGAATGCTGATGAGAAAGAGTCAGCACAGCCCTTCAATGTCTGTGCATTCTGCACTCATGGATCCAACTGTGAACCAAAAATAATTGGGAGAAAACTGGGTTTGTGTTAAACCCATAACCTGTGTTTTTTGGTAGTTGCTAAACAACAGAGTTTGTGTTAAACCTGTAATATATTTTTGCTCACTTGTTAAACAATACACGACAACAGCTGTTGTATCGGGTAGTCTGAGCCATTTACAGATGATTTGGAGTGTCGGGGAGCATGTACCTAGGTTGTATGCAAGTTCTGCACCATGTTATATAAAGGGCTGCCTGTGGGGGTGGGGTGGGGAAGTGGGTGGTTCTGGAACTGGTCCTCCTTGGATACCAGGGTACCAACTGTATTGGTTTTGGAGTTAAAAATAAATTACCAAGTAGACAAATTTGGAAATAATAGAATCTGCACCTAACATGTTATGTGCCCAGAAGGTTGGCCCATCTATTTCTCATAGATGGTGCTTTAAAATAAGATTTAAATCTAGGTATGGTGGTACACACCTTTAATCCCAGCACACTGGAGGCTGAACCTGAGGCAAGACAAGTGAGGATTGCCTTGGCTACATACTGAGATACTGTCTCAGATAAAATAAAACAAAATTAAGATGTGAATAGGATTCTTTTTGTCTTGTCTATGGCAGGGCTGGAACTCAGATCCTGGGCACTGCCCCTGAGCTCTTTTGCTCAAGGCTAGCGCTCTACTAATTTGAGGCACAGCTCCACTTCCAGTTTTCTGATGACTTAATTGCAGATAAGAGTCTCACAGACTTTCCTGCTCTGGCAGACTTCAAATTGTTATCCTCTGATCTCAGCCTCCTGAATAGCTAGGATTACAGGCAAGTGCCACTGGTGCCTGGTTCTTTAATTATTATTTTTTTTTGCCAGTCCTGGGGCTTGAACTCAGGGCCTGGGCTCTGTCTCTGAGCCTCTCTGTGCTCAAGGCTAGTGTTCTACCACTTGAGCCACAGCGCCACTTCCAGCTTTTTCTGTTTAGATGGTGCTGAGGAATCGAACCCAGGGCTTCATGCATGCTAGGCAAACACTCTACCACTAGGCCACAGTTCCAGCCCTTATTTGTTTTTTTGGTTTTTTTTTTTTTGTGTGTGTGTGTGTGTAGATTTTGTTTTCTGTGAATCCCAAGCTGTCCTGCAACCCTTATCCTCCCTCCTTAGCCTCCAGAGTACATGAGTACAGGCTTGGGCCCGTATGCTCGGCTCACCACGCCTGGCTCTTGTACACATTCTGACTGTGTGTGGGGGGGAGTGGCTTGGGAGAAGCATCAGCTCAGTGAGGCTTTTCCATTGAGTGATGAGGATGTGCGGAGTCCCTTTCTTCCTGTCCTAAGACAGGCGTGTGCGCTGCCTCTGGGAGTGGGTCTGGCTCCTGTGACAAGGGGCTTCTGGAGACTGGTAGTTGTGGGTGAGGCTCCATTCTGTGGAGCTGGTCAGGGCGGGCGGGCACCCTGAGGCTCTGCTGCCTTGCAGTGTTCCCAGACTCCAGTTCCCAGCCTCTGATGTGGCTGTGGAAATAGATGTCGGAACCTAATGTGGTTGTTATAGGAACCCAACTTGTGCTTCCAGCCAAAGCCGTCCTAGTAATTTGGGCTCCCGTGAACCAGGAGTCCCCCTCCTGGCCTCACAGTGTGGGAGCTGGCAGGAAGCATGGCACTGATAGAAAAGAGTCTGTGACATCTGAATTACTGAGGTGAGGGAAGGGGCTCAGAGTTTGACCTGGCCCAGATGTCAGGGCTAATGGGGAGGCCATCTTGACAGCCATCTTGGGGCCAGAGTAGGGCTGAAGGGTACTGTACATTGTCCCCCTGACCCTGTGGTATGCTTGTGCAGGGTACAATGACTGTTGTCTTAGTCTAGATAAGCTTGGGTGGGGGCAGGGGCAGCGTCTATCCGTGACTTGCCCTGGCCCACCTCACTGGCCTAACTAGTGTCCTACCCTGGCCCCCCAGTTACATATTGGATGAGATCTCTTTGTCCTCTGGGCCCTGTCATAGCCACATGTGGCTTTAGATGCTTGAAATGTGACTGGTGTGATTGAGGAACAGAGTGTACAGTTTTAACAGACTTAAGTTTAAATGACCACATTGCCAGTGGTTCCTGCACTGACCAATGTAGATCCAAGTGAAAGTTGACTCTCATTGGGGAATTAATTGGTTTAATTCAAAAAATCATCCTAGCGAGGCGCTACTGGCTCATGCCTGTAATTCTAGCTACTCAGGAGGCTAAGACCTGAGGATTGCTGTTCAGAGCCAACCTGGGTAGGAAAGTCTGGGGTCTCTTACCCACACTTAACTACTGAGAAGCCAGAAATGGAGCTTAATGGTAGAATGGTAGCCTTGAGCAAAAAAGCTCAGAGGTGTCATCCAGGCCTTGAGTTCAAGCCCTAGAACCTGCATCCCTTCCCCTAAAAATCCCTGTACGTTAGGCATGAGACCTCAGTGCTCAGAAGGCTGACAGGAGGATTGTGAGCTCCAGACTAGCCTAGGCTGCATAGAGGCTCTGTCTCTAAACAAAGCCAGGCACCAGTGGCTCATGCCTATAACCTAGCCACTCAGGGAATCACAGTTCAAATCTCCGGTTAACCAACAAAAACTGGCAGTGGAGCTGTGGCTCAAGGGGCAGAACACTGCCCTTGAGCACAAAAGCTTCATGCATAGCACCTAGGTTTGAGTTTAAGCCCCTGGACAGAACAACAATGTGGTTTAGTGGTAGAGTGCTTGCCTAGCATGCATGAAACCCTGGGTTCAATTCTCACTACCTCATACACAGAAAAAGCCAGAAGTGGTGCTATGGCTCAAGTGGTAGAGCTCTAGCCTAGAGCAAGAGAAGCCCAGGGACAGTGTCCAGGCCAAGTTCAAGCCCTTGGACTAGCAAAACAAAACAAAACAAAACAAAACCAACAAAAACAAAACAAGACCCAAATAAATAAGATAAAATAAATAACAATAATTCCAAGTTAGAACCAATTCCAAGTCAGGGGAATACCATTAAACTGGATCTGCCTTTTTTTGCTTGTTTTGAGGCAGAGTCTCAGTGTAGTTCAGACTAGCCTTGAATGCAGAATCCTCCTGCCTCAGCCTCTAGAATGCTGGGATTATAGACACAGGCCTGCCACACCATACCTGACTCTTGCTTTTCTTTTTTCATGTGTTAAAATGTTTAGTTGAAATACAAAAGTTCAGCACAAGACATTTTATAGGACTGGGGATTTCTTTTAAAACCAAGAATAAGAGAAATGCAACAAAATGACCTTTCTCCTTTTCCTGAACTTTCAAGGAAAAGGTAGGTCACAGGGTCATGAAAGATCCTTTTGACCAAATCCACTTTCTCCGCCTACCAATAGCTTACACTCGTTCCATACATATTCCTGAGTAAAGATTTACAGTTCAGATTGATTGGCTTACATAACCACTAAAAAAATTACTTAGCACCAGCCTGCTTCTTATAATGTTTTCTTTAAACAGGGTCTTACTGTGTCTTGGCCTGTAGTGATTCTCCTGTCTCAGCATCCTAGTAGCTGACACCATAGGAAACACACTACTGTGCCTGGCCTTAAATTCCTTCTGTTTTGGGCTGGGGATATGGCCTAGTGGCAAAAGTGCTTGCCTCGTATACATGAGGCCCTAGGTTCTATTCCCCAGCACCACATATACAGAAAATGGCCAGACTTGGCGCTGTGGCTCAAGTGGCAGAGTGCTAGCCTTGAGCAAAAAGAAGCCAGGGACAATGCTCAGGCCCTGAGTCCAAGCCCCAGGACTGGCCAAAAAAAAAAAACAGAAAAAAAAATTCCTTCTGTTTTTATTTTATTAAAGCAAGTTATTTAAGGAGTCGTACAGAGGGTTTTCAATCTGACCAGTCAGGTTATGCATACAATATACATCTTGATCATTGTCATCCTCTCCATTGTTCTCCTTCATCTTTCCCAATCCGTACATACCCTCGATATACGCGGTTTCATTTTTACATATGTACATTGAATATACTGACTGTATTTGCTCACCCTTTCTGTTTTTATTTTAAATCTGATTAGGTAAATAGGCAAACACTATTTTCTAGGAGGTGAACATTATATTGGAGCATTAACCAATAGACCTCCCCAGGCTTCAGTTTCCCCATCCCTAACTGACATACTGGACTGAATGAGCTTCTAAGAGTCTTGTGCATGCATCCTTCTTATGATTCTGCCTTTAATGGGATTATAATGGCCCCAGTTCCAGCTCATTGATCGCCCCGTGTGCCTGGAATCATGTTGCAGACACTTGGTAAGCTTGGTTAGCTCATTTAAATGTAGTGAGTCAGCCTTCATTCACCCCAGTGTGCCAGGTATTATTATCCTAATTTTATAGATGGGAAAATTGAGGCTTGGTGAGGTTAGGTAATTTTCTTACAGTTACAGGTTAATTTGCTTGTAGCTAGGCTGCTGGTTAACTGGAGTTCCGGTTCCCACAAAGCTTGCCTCATTCAATTTCATCTTCAGTTAAGACTTTATTTGTGTAATGACTATTTTAAAAAATAGATCATTTTCTTAAACATTTACACCTGTTCTTTTAAGTAAAATTTCAGTTACTTTTGTATGTGTGCACGTGTGTTTGTGTGCGTGAGTGTGTGCATAAGTGCGTGTCTGAGGTTTGAACTGAGGGGCATCGTCCCTGAACTTTTTCCCCTCAAGGCTAGCACTCTACCACTTGAGCCACAGCTCTACTTGTGACTTTTTGATATTTAATTGGAGCTGAGAGTCTCATGGACTTTACTGCCTGGGTTGGTTTTGAACTTTGATCTTCAGATCTCAGCCTCCTGAGGAGCTAGGATTACAGGCTGAGCCACTGGCACTCCTTCCTAGTCAGAATTTTTTTTTAAAGGTAGGCATTACCCTAGTCAGTGGCCCTGCAGGCTTGTGATTTAGGAAGTAGTGATCAAGTGGTATGTGAGGATTCTGTGTCCCTGGGCTTGCTTAGAAGCCTGGCTTCCGAGAACCTACTCTGACTGGAGGGCTCTCCTGAGCGCATGCCTGGCTCAGGCTGGAGAGAGGAGGCAGAACTTGAGGAGGCAGAGCTGTCTCACAGTGGTCTTTTCTTCCCTGTGTATCCCAGAGCAATAGAGACCAACGTCAGTTTGGACTCTGAAACTTGAGACTCCATTGTGTGCCTGTTGGCTGAGTGACCTTGTATGCAAGTCACTTTACCTTTCTGAGCCTGTAAAGGGTCTTCTCATTTGTCTTTGTGGCAACAGTTTCTCTGGGGACACGTGTTGTGCGAGGGCCCCCAAGGGAAATCATTGCTCTTTGCAGCTTCCATGGTGCCTGCTTGACACTGGGAGGCTGTTGTCAGACCTTTTCCTCCCGGGATAGCTGGCCAACCTAGCCCCAGTCCCTCTGGAGAGACTGGGTCACGTCTTGAAGGTCAGTAATGCATTTCTAATAGTAGTACATGGTACCATTGAG
The DNA here is from genome assembly GCF_023159225.1 of Perognathus longimembris pacificus. Taxonomy (NCBI): domain Eukaryota; kingdom Metazoa; phylum Chordata; class Mammalia; order Rodentia; family Heteromyidae; genus Perognathus; species Perognathus longimembris. The sequence continues at coordinate 11,554,564 of NC_063167.1, read as the reverse complement.
GACATGTAAACAGCTAGTGTCGTCATTGGGTCTTTAGGGTCCTGGGCTGCTCCTGGGTGGCCATGACGGCCGTCCTGAAGAATCAGGGTTGGCTATGCATGTTACTGGGGGCGGGAAAGTGCCATTTTTCTACCCAGCCTTCTTTTCCTTTTTTGGTTGAGTAGATTCCATTCTGCCACTTGGGCACTGTGGAGGAAGAGAAGCTAGAGGCTGGACAGGTAGAAGTAGGAAGTGTAAAAAAGTCAAAGGAGGTCTACTGTCTTCTCTGAAAGAGACTTGAATCTTCTAGATTGTTTTTCTGGCAACAAAAGCAATGCTTCCTCTTCTTAAGTGTTGTGGAAATGTATAACTGGGAAAGGGGAGACCCTCCTGATTCCTCTCAGATCACTTAGCAGCTGATACACTTATTTGTTATAGGTATTTTCTGAGCATGTACTAATAAAAGGTTCAACTGTAGCCAAGTACTGGTGGCTCATGCCTGTAATCCAAGAGCCCCAGGAACAGCCAAAAAAAAAAAGGCCAACACATAGTAAGGTCCAAGGTCTAGAACATGTCATCCTTTTATGACACTTTAAAACATATGTGAAGGGGCTGGGAATGTGGCTTAGCGGTAGAGCGCTTGCCTAGCATGCATGAAGCCCTGGATTTGATTCCTCAGCACCACATACACAGAAAAAGCCAGAAGTGGCGATGCAGTTCAAGTGGTAGAGTGCTAGCCTTGAGCAAAAGGAAGCCAGGGACAGTGCTCAGGCCCTGAGTCCAAGCCCCAAGACTGGCAAAAATAAATAAAACGTGAAATACACAAAAGTTGCTTTGACAATTGTAGAACTTCCAATTGCTTAAGCATGAGAGCCAAGTAGTGATAGGAATTCATTGAGATCCTTAATCTGTTGGCACACAGGGAAGGGAAAGCTGAAATCTTACTGTAAGATGGCCAGGAGGCAGAGCCATCCTGGAAAAATATGAATTCAAGGAAACTACACATAATGCAGAGATGCAGTGCCTGGCCTCATGAAAAGGATTTTCTGTGGAATATTTTTCTTCATTTGGAATGCATCCTCACCAGTAAAGACATTTGGGCAAGCACACTGTATCTTCTGTTGTCCGCAGCAGCGTGACCCTCACAAGCCAAGAGAGATGGCAATAGCCAGGCGGCGCTAGCACCAGTCTAGACTAAGGAAACACGGTTCTCCCAATGGTCATAGCACCCAATTTCCTTCACATCTTTGAAACTAATACTGTTCTCTACAACTTATACAGCCAGTCACTGTGAAATTCAAACCAGATCATGCTGGACATGGTGTCATTCGTTTAAAAGAGCAAGGATGGGAGCAAGCCCGTACAAAGATTTTTTTTTTTTAATCACTATGGTTTTTGAGGCTTCCAAGAGAAATGAATGTCATGTAAGACGCTGGTAAAGAAAAGTGGGACCAAGTTGAGCTTGAAGGAAGCCTCCAGAAGGGCCTGCAAAGTGAAGATAGCCCACTCGCCCACTCCCTACCCTCCTGGCATAGGAGCTGTGTGTGACCGAGCCCGATGGCCCCAGCTTCTCGCCATTTCCCCATCAATTGTTTCTTTTCTCATCTTCTCGATTGAATTATAGAGCTCCAAGTATGAACATGTGCCCACGCGTGTGTGTGCAGATTCTTTATATTAAAGAGTGCTGGTGCATGCAATAAGAAAAGCTGTGAAAACCTGAAGTTACTAAAACTTTAATTATAAAAATATTAGGTTGAAGCCAAAACATTTTTGTAGCCAAAAAAATGCTGACCATTAGCAATGTCATCTGGTTCAACTCAATAAAGCTTCATTATGGAAAGTTTGGGTCATGGAAGGAAAAAAATACTCGTAACATTTTCATTTGTAAATAATTTCTTGGCCACATGTGCTTTGTGATTAGTTCTGGCCACAGGCTGCACGTGACACGCACTTCTTCCTCCCCCCTCCCTTTTTTTTTTTTTTTTTTTTAAGACTTGACCTCAGGACGTGGGTTCTGTCCCTGAGCTGTCTTACTCAAGGCTAGCTCTCTACCACCTGAGCCACAGCTCCACTTCTGGCTTTTTGGTGGTTAATTGGAGGTGAGAGTCTCTCAGACTCTCCATTGGCTGGCTTTGAACCCCAATCCTCAGATCTCAGCCTCCTGAGTAGCTAGGATTATAGGCATGAGGCACCATTGCTTGGCTTTGTCTCTCTCTCTCTTTTTATTTTTTTGTGCCTGTTTTGGGCTTGAAAGCACGGGCTGGATGTTATCCCTAAGCCTCTTTGTGCTCATGGCTAGCACTCTGCCACTTGAGCCACATCGCCACTTCTGGCTTTTTCTGTTTATGTGGTACTGAGGACTCAAACCCAGGGCTTCATGCATGCTAGACAAGCACTCTACCACTAAGTCACATTCCCAGCCCTTGTCTTCCTTTTTTTTTGTTTTTTGTTTTTTGCCAGTCCTGGGCCTTGGACTCAGGGCCTGAGCACTGTCCCTAGCTTCTTTTTGTTCAAGGCTAGCACTCTACCACTTGAGCCACAGCGCTACTTCTGGCCATTTTCTATATATGTGATGCTGGGGAATCGAACCCAGGGCTTCATGTATATGAGGCAAGCACTCTTGCCACTAGGCCATATTCCCAGCCCTTGTCTTCTTTTTTAAGACTCACTATGATCCAGGACTCACTACGTGCTGGGAAGTGCTTGTGGCCATCCTTCCTCAGCTCTGCAGCGAGCCCCTTAGGGTGGGAGAACGCCTAGCTTCTGTGATACTGGCTGGAGCTTTTGTAGCACAAAAGTCTTACAGGACTGAAGTCCTGGGTGCCGCTTCCTCTCTACATCACTCCTAGGAAAGGTGAGGCAGGAGTAATAGTATTACGTAAACTACGAGCAGTATGTTGACAACAGGAATGTCATGCCACTTTATAATGTTGTTTTTGTTGTTCTGTTCCTAATTGAGTACGCAGTAATATTTCTTCTTGCATTTATTTGCATGTCTTTGGTGTGCAAGATTGAATTTCTTTGTCCATGTGTTAGTACAAGTGATTTTGTACTCGATGCCATCTACTCCCATCCTTGAGCTGTGCATGTATGTATGCATGCCTGTACCAAATAACAGAATTATGAGAAGTGTTGTAAGGAAGAGCTCCCTGGGTGCTCACCGTGGACTCCACAGCTCCCTCTGGGTGCCTTCTCTTGGGGAATCAGAGGTGCCTAATTAGTGTGAAGGCCGGAAGCCAGTGCCATGGGCTTTCTGTGAATTCCCTCGGGCCCTGTGACTTCTGTGTCATCTTCCACTCGCAACTGCTCTGTGAATTCTGCTGAAATTTGTGTCACATTACAGTTGGATTGAGGGCCTAATTAGCCGAAAACCTCAGGAAATTAAAATATTACTCCCAGTGCCCCTCCCTCTGTGTTTGTCTCTCTTGGCCTTTGGTTGGTTTGCCTTTGCTGCTGTTTGAGTCCCAACAAGACATGGGTAGAAAGACAGCCTTTCTGTTGCAACTTCCTGAGGCTGGGGATGATCGCAGCCCTGAAGCCCCTCTTCCCCTTCTCTACCTGAAGCTGAAGTTATATTTATTTATTTTTCTTTTATATATATTTACTTATTTTAATGTTTTGTACTAAAAAAAAACCACACCAGTTAGTTGTGCAAGAGGATTTTATTTTGACACGCTCATATTGTGTACCTTGGGATGAACTCACTCCTTTCATCACATTCCCCGTGCCTTTCCACACCAGTCTGGACACGAGTCTGGAATATGGTCATTATTCCATTCAGTTTCTGGGAAGGCGTGTGGTGGCTCCTGGTGCCCTGCCTCCCGTGTCCCAGAGGAAGGTGACTGCTTTCTCAGTGCTGTCTGCAGTGTTGGAAGTGCCACGTTATCTTTCCTTCCTCTGTTCCCTTTTCCCAGTGAACCCTATGTTGGACCATGGGGCACAGCCTGAGGACCTCATGGGTGGGATGGGCTGGTAGTGAAATACACAGGGTCGTGGAGGAGTCAGGGCAGCTCTGTGTGCAGTAAAGGAACCCACGCCTGGGATCTTGAGATCACCGTTGTTGGCAGTGTATTCCTGTGTGCCAGCCTCTGTATGAAACCAGAAACTGTATAGTGTGTGTGTGTGTGTGTGCGCACGCGTATGCACGTGCAGAACTAGTTTCCAGGTCTCAGAGTATCTGATCTCATCTTGAATTTGTACTTTCCCCTCTCTGAAGATGTTTCAGTAGTACTCACTTTTTGGAACCAGGCCACATGAAGAACAAAGGCCTTTCCAGGTGGGACCACTGTGGCCACTTTCCTGTTTGTTAGTCTGTGTGTCTCTCTAGCAATGGCGAGGCAGATTCCTTTCCTTGGGGAGGAGAAATCCATGTTTGTTTCCTTTGTCAGTAATGAAAGTATTTGGTAGCAAAGCTGTGCCCGGTGGCCTCTTTTACTTGCACCACACTAAAAGAGCCAGATGCCCTGTTTGTTGATGATCCCACCTCTGCTCACCAAGCGCCGGCTAGCTTGATGCCAAGGTCCATGAAGTCAGTAACCTTGCCAGCCTTTGAATCAGGTTGAATGGTGTCCGCAATTGTCCTCCAAGGGAACCAGGGTGGCACGGGGTGTGAGTGTCCTGGGCCCTCAGATTGGGGTTCCTTTTGTTCCATGGAGATCTTTCTCACTCAGCACAGCTTGCACTTGACGTCCTCAGTCTGAGCAGCAAAACGACTCTTGTGTCCTCGAGCAGATGGAAGTCCTCTGTGGCCTGTAGATGCTGGTCACCTCCGGAAAAGTAGCAGGACGGCTTCGACACGGCCAGCAAGTCTTCCTACCTTGTCTCTCCAGTCAGGGCATGAGGGTATTCCTGAGGAAAGTGCAAGGAAGATGTGCCCTTGGCTGTGGGGATGGAGGGTGGATGAGGACAGACACACGGCTCTTCTGCTTCAGCTCTTGTGACCACCACGGGCTGTGGCTGTGTGAAGCCGGCGGTGAGCCGGGCCCCCGCGTCCGCCTCGTAGGCCTCCCCGGGTTCTGTGCCTTGCTGCCTGCCTGCAGCTGCGGCCACTTGCGTGTGCTTAGCATCTTGCGTATAAAAATCCTGTAAAGTGCTGGGAGTTGGTATTTATTTATTTTTTCCACATAAATAGCCGGCTCTGAGATTGTAAATTCTTCCTCTGTGGAAAGAAAGTAATGGCGTCTGTGTGCTGGGGGTGGTGTGGTGGACATGTGAGTTTGTCTGAAAGGCTACAAGCCAACAAGGCTTTTCTCTTCTGTCCCTAAGCAGGATTGCAGATCCGAAGGCCACAGTGGCCAGTCCATAGTCAGCTGGGATGTGGCAGGGCTGGCAGACAGGAGGGCCCTTGTCCTGGTGTCCTACCTGGTTTGGCGGGGTCACTTAAACCATGAGTCGAGGAACTGTAGGACCACCCCGAGGGGACACCTGGGTCAGCAAGCAGACAGAGAGAGAGAGAGAGAGAGAGAGAGAGAGAGAGTGTGTGTGTGTGTGTGTGTGTCTCTGTCTGTCTGTGTGTCGGTCCTAGGGCTTCAACTCAAGGCCAGGGTGCTGTCCCTTAGCTTTTGTGCTCGTCTGCTATTTGAACCACAACAGCTCTGCTTCTGCTCTTTTGCTGGTTAATTGGAGATAAGACTCTCACAGCCTCTCCTGCCTGGGCTGGCTTTGAACCACGACCCTCCTGAGTAGCTAGGATTATAGGTGTGAGCCACTAGCACCTGGCTTTCCAATTGTCCTCTCTTAGAGAATGCAGCTTGAGTTTTTTCCAGTTAAATAAAAATGGCAAGATTATCACCTTGATTGTTGGTGATGGGAGGGGGAAACACTGCCTAGATAGCTGTTGGTGACGTGGATATTTTAGATGCTCCACTCCAATGTTGGGCCTTTCCTTCACCTCCCCTCCACTCCCCTTTCCTCCCCTCTTCAATCTCGGGATTGATACCGAGATCTCATTGATTGATTGATCCCGGGTTTCATGCATGCTAAATGCATACTATACTGCTGTACCCCCCAGCCCCTCTTTTTTTTTTTTTTTTTTTTTTTTTGCCTGTCCTGGGACTTGAACTCTGGGCCTGGGCTCTGTCCCTGAGCCTCATTGTGCTCAAGGCTAGTGCTCTACCACTTGAGCCATAGTGCCACTTCCGGTTTTTTTCTGAGTAGTTTATTGGAGATAGGAGTCTCATAGACTTTCTTGCCTGGGCTGGCTTGGAACCATGATCCTCAGATCTCAGCCTCCTGAGTAGCTAGGATTACAGGTGTAAGCCTCTGGCACCCAGCTCCCTTATATTTCTCAAATGGACCCACTCTGGGCTTGAGTACCCTTGCCACTCAGTGGCCTGGAGGTGCCGATCGCCTCCCCCTGCTGCTGGGTCAGGCCCAGACCTTGAGCTGCACTCCTGCCCTTGGCCAGCCTGCCTGTCAATTGCCCGGCAGTTCCTGAGCCACCAGCCCCTTTCCCTTCCTTCCCTTCCTGGCTGCTTGGTCTGCATTTTGGCTTCCTCTGCAGGACAGATGCCCTGTGAATTCAGCTTTAACGAATTGCTCAGCCTCTCCTCCTTCCTGTGCCCGAAACTTACTTTCCTTTCACTCCTGCTGACTTCTGCAGGTCCTCACCCGAGGGTCGCCCGTGTGCGCGTGGCCTTGAGGACATCCAGATAGAGGGACAGCACAGAAATTTCTCAGCTGAGGCGTCTAGAGGTAGCTCTGCCCATGCGTTCCTACAGCACTGCCTGAAAAACAGTGCTTTGGAGATGTCTGGCAATGAGTAAGGTAGTGAAGCCTTTGGCATCAGTGAGACGGCCTTGGCTTCCTGCATGCCAGCAGTGTGCCTAGGGCAGGTCCCCTCAAATCACAGCTTCAGCCTCCACAGTTGCCAGCGGGAGCAACCATGCACCTGGGGATTGGAAGGGTCAAGTAGGGGATATGTGTACCTGTGTAGCACACACGCAGCAGGCAGGCAGATAGTTAATAGTGACTCTCGGTGATTTTACATGTGGTAACCTTCCAAAATAAAAGAAGTATTTTCAGCTCCTTTGAGTTGCCGTTGCTCATCTCTCTCTGGAGTCACGGGGGGGGGGGGGGATCTCATAGGATGGCCTTCCTCTGTGGGAGGTTTAGCTGAGATAAGCCACACCGTTTCAGTCTCCCTGTGGACTGTGGCAAAGCTAGTGCTATTTCCTCTGTTTATTTTTTGGCAGTCGGAACTCAGGGCCTGGGCACTCTTCCTGAGCTTCTTTTTGCTCATGGCTAGCTCTCTACCACTTGAGCCACAGTGCCACTTGTGCCCTTTTCTGTTGATGTGGTACTGAGGAATTGAACCCAGGGCTCCATGCATGCTAGGCGAGCACTCTACCACTGAGCCACCTTCCTAGCCCTGTGCCATTCCCTCTTGCTGGCCTTCCCAGGGCTTTCCTAGCTGAAGCTTCATTGCGTTCCTCAGTTTACCTCCTCAGTTTTATCCTGCCCAGTCTGGGGTTTGGGACTCTGGGAAGCAGAGGAGGGTGAGGCTAAGTCCCACGGGCCGGCCCTTGGCCCCCCCTCTATAGTGGCTGCTGGGTTGTCTCGGGAAGAGTTCATGTACACTGCCTGCTGCTTGGGCTACCAGCCTGGATTCAGCGAGGGCTCTGCACCTGTTGGCTCTTGGCGTAGTAAGAAGCAGATTCAGCAAGTCCTCGGTGACAGAAGCCTTGTGACGGGGCTGATGGAACGGGGGTTACGCTTGAGCAGTGGGAGTCACAGCCTCTGCGCAAGGAGCTCACTGAGGCGTCCTGAGGATGGAGGTAGGTGAGGCTCCCCTAACCCACCCCAGCGGGCTTGTCTTCATCTTAGGGCGTCATAGTGAGGGATAGTCAGGGTGGAGTCTTGGAGAACGTGTTCTGACCGAGGTGTGGAGGGCCGGAGGCTAGGGCAGGTGTGGTCATCAGGAGCAGGCAGTGATCGCTGCCAAGGGATAACGAGGATAGTGATAACAATTGCTTACCCAGTTCCCCCGCTTCCTAAGGTCACTACCGGCACACAGGGAGCGCCTAGCACATGCCAGCCGCTGTGTGCGGCGTAACTGTGCCGCCTGGGTGAGGATCCCCAGTTTGGTTTTGGACGTGAAGAGGACAGGGTCCTCTGGTGTCATCGGAGACATGAGGAAGGCAATGGCTTGGGGGAGAACATTGTATGCTAACGTCACCCCACTTGCCCCCCAGCCTTGTCACTGCGCAGCCCCTGGGGAGTTCTGGCAAGGGGGCTCAGGGCCCTGAGGTGTGGCACCCACTACAGTGCTTTGCCTCTCCCCACCGCCCCCATCAGTCTGCTCGGGAGGTTAGCCCAGTGTGAGACTGTCCATTTCCACTTGGGGGGGGGAGGCTGGAGGGGTTCTGTGTGCCAGTGTCCCCGTGACTTCTGCTCCCATCTGAGTCTTTTCTTCCCAGTCCTCCCCTGTGTCGCTCCTCTGCCCCAACCACTCCCCAGGGAGCCCATGGGAACTCAGCATTTCTGGACAACGTCACTGCTGAGGTTGCTGAATTGAAACGTTAAGGCCTTCACAAGGCGAACAGCTGCTAGTCAGGAGAGGAGCAGTGACAGTCCTTCTGCATAGTTGAGTTGGTACTTTGTAAATTTTATTTATTTTTTTGAGTGTGTGCTGGTCCTGGGGCTTGAACTCAGGCCTGGATGCTGTTCCTGAGCTTTAATACTTAAGGCTCTACCACTTGAGCCGCATCTCCATGTCTGTTTTTTTTTTTGCTTATTAATTGGGCTCTCAAAGACTTCCTGCCTAGGCTTACTTCAAACCATGACCCTTAGATCTCAGCCTCCTGAGTAGGTAGGATTATAGGCATGAGCCACTGGTACCTGTGGAATTGGTGCATTCATGACATAGAGTCTCACTTTCCTGCCAGACAAGTGCCTGGACTGTGACTCACCTATTTCATCATTCCTGGAATAACAGACATGAGCCATTGCATACAGCTCTCCTCTGTGAAGACAGAGTCTCTGTTCAAGATGACTTTGAACCATGGTCCTCCCAATCTTACCTTCCCTTGCGGCTTAGGGCAACAGGCTATATAGGTTGAGAGTAATCTCACAAACTGTGTTGCCCAGGCTGGCCTCAAAGTATAATCCATCCACTCTCTGCCTCCTAAGTAGCTAGAATTATAAGCATGAGCCACTGGCCCTTGTGTGTGTATATGTGTGTGATTCTATACATATAATATATTGTACACATGTAACATCATAGTATTATGGATGGCAGTGCAGTAGGACAGGACAATTAAATCACAACCTCGGAATCAGGCTACTCTGCCTCATATTAGGTGTATGATCTCCATACACCTCCCCTGTGGAGTGGGAGTAATAATAGAAGCCATCTTGTAGGCATGGTAGGGGGGTTGGAAAAGTTGAAAGATGAAGTCTTTATCACAGTGCCTACCACAGAAAGCCCAGTGTATGTATTACTACCTTCTCTTTATGAGCCTGCTTTTAGCTATTTCAAACTGTGCCATTGGGTAGACATGACAAAAGACCTGCTTTTGCTGTCTGCGGCATAGAGACAGGCTCCATTATGCACTGGCACCTTTAGTTGGGACTGAAGTTTGGGTGTTAAGGTCCCTGCCCCTGTTCTCGGCTCTGTTGCCCACTCTGTGGGCCCTAGTACGCTTCCTTTTCTGGCTGTTACCCGAGTTTCCAGGCATTGGGGCCCCACTTGGTTCTTGTAGCCTTGGTGAGTATGACCCTTTATTAGACCTGCTCAGGACACACAGGTGTACTTTGTGCTGTCTTGTGGTCTCCATGGTCATTGTTCTGCAGTCTGGTCACTGCTGGGGTTCTACCTGCAAATGGAAAGCCCCCGGGGAGCCACTTGTCTCTGATGGGAGCAGTCAGAGGGGCAGGGCAGAAGGGGGCAGTGGTCTCTACTTCCCCTCAGTCATCGTGTAGCGTGCACATGGTTACTTTTAATTCTTGGTTTCCTCCAGTGCCAGGTAGACTCATGATACAAGGTTCTCCCACTGAGGCCCAGGCTAGCCTAGAAGACGTGGCCCAGAGCTTGGCAAGGCAACAGGCACATCAGCTCTGATGGGAGAGGAAGGGCAGGAGGGGATCAGGTGCCCTCAGCGCCCAACAGTAACTGGCAGGAAGGGTGATGGGAGGGGAAGGAATGAGCAAAACTGGCAGAGTCCACACAGAATCCGGGGCCCGTGATGATGTGGACGTAAGAGGCCAGGGTCCCGTGGTAGACACTGCAGCCACTGTGCCCCAGGGACTGTGTGTGCTGCCCCATAGGTTCTTGCCAAACAGGGTGTAAAGGTGGCCTGGTCGCCAGGCAACTTGGAAGTGAGTCAGCTGTGGAGGCCTGGGAACGGACCCCACGTTGACCGTGGGTACAGGAGGGCGAGGCACTGCTCTTCCTAGGGTCCAAACAACCAGATTGTAGCCAGGTTTAGTTGTGAGTCAGAGAGGAAACAGTTGGAGAGATTGTGCCTCTGAGCTTTGTGGGCTGAGGAGGGTGTCAGAAAAGCAACTTGCTCATTTCTTCTAAACCCTCTTCAACTTAGAGAAGCAAAAGGAGAAAAATACTAATTACTGTTATTCTGCAGGGTGAACAGGAGGCGGGGGAGGAAGGGAAGGAAGAGGAAGGGGCAGCCCATTTATACAGGAGCATGGTTCTGGCCCTTGGAAAAAGGTGCTCACACTTGGTTCTCATCTCTGCAGACCCTGGAGCCCTGGTGCTTCGTGGGCCGACAGGTCCCAGCTGTCTGCACCCTCTCCCTGCCTGAAGGCGGCTTGCTAGAATCCCAGGGAGCGAGCAGACTGGGCCTGCTAGTTCCTCACCCTGAAGTGCGCTTCATGCTCTAACTCCTGGTTGCGGATGTCTGAGGGGCTCGGGCTCCTGGGCAGAACACAGCACTCTTGTGAGACCTGGGAGGTCAGAGGAGGAGCGGAGGGGCGGGGCGGGGCCTCGCTGGGCAGATGGTGAGCAGAGCAGACAGCCAGCATTGATCTTGGGGGTGTGTCCTGGGCCTGCCTAGCCCACAAGGCCTATCAGCTGAAACCACTTGGCTGGTCACTGCCTCCACACACGCTTCTGCAAGTGGAAAGCTCTGTGGCCTTTGCTTCATGGAGGGCTGGGTGATGTGGGTCCCATCAAAGACCAAGTGGGGGCTACCCAGCCTCTCCATCCACGCCAGGTTTTAAATTCACCAGCACTTCCCTTCCTTTAGGAAGACCAAGCGACGCTGCAGAACCTGCCCCCTCAAGGCTGACCCAGGCCCCCCCGTGCTGTGTGTGGCAGAGGTGGTTCTCAGAGAGAGCTGGGATAGGGTAGGGCCCGGCCTGCTGCACGCCCACCAGGCTCCAATGGAGCTGTCTGGGACGACTGGGTTGTAATTAAGGAAAATGTTCAATGTTAAAATTTTATGTCTGGAAAATAAACCCTAATTTTTGTTTAATACAACTCTGAGAGGGTCAGGCTGGCAAAACCATCTTGGCAGATGGATCATAGGTGTTTAGAGACTGAGAAATACTGTAATTAAACACTGGAGTTCAGTTCCAGTGACAACCTTGGGTGGACACCTAGAAGGGCAGGAAGATTTTAAAGTTTCGGACACCTAATTGCCAGCCTAGGAGGTTTGTGCCTGTCTCCACCTGCGCGGGCCTCTGGGCTGCTTTTCCGGTTTGTGATCACTGTGCGTTTTACCTGCTACATAAATTTTGACTCACCTCTTCCAAGGCGGCTTTTTTTTGTTTTGTTTTAGTCTTAAATTTCATATGCATCCTTATATGAACATTTCCAGAGTAGATTGGTAGATTGTCTCGCTGGGTGGCTGTAAACACAAAACATTTAAATTTTGTAAATTTTTAGCAAATGTACAGAATTATTTAGCCATAACCTCAGTCCAGTTTTAGAACACTTCCATTTTTATCGTCCTACTTTCAGTCTTCGTTCCTACCCCCTGTCTGTCCCTAGGCAACCTCTAACTACTGGTTTAAATACATGGAGTCACATGGAGAGAGAGAGAGACAGAGAAAGAGACAGAAAGACAGAGAGACAGAGACAGAGACAGAATGGGAGAATGAATGAGTGTACATGTGTATCCGTGTGTGTGTGTGTGCTTTTTTGGTGTTTAATTGGAGATAGGAGTCTCACGGAGGGCTGGGAATATGGCTTAGTGGCAAGAGTGCTTGCCTTATATACATGAAGCCCTAGGTTCGATTCCCCAGCACCACATATGTAGAAAATGGCCAGAAGTGGCACTGTGGCTCAAATGGCAGAGTGCTAGCCTTGAGCAAAAAGAAGCCAGGGACAGTGTTCAGGCCCTGAGTCCAAGGCCCAGGACTGGCAAAAAAAAAAAAAAAAGTCTCACGGACTTTCCTGCCTGAGCTGGCTTCCAACTGGAATCCTTAGATCTCAGCCTCCGGAGTAGCTAGGAGTGCAGGTGTGAGCCACCAGTGCCCAGCTCACATGGGGCATATTTTAAATAAATTATGAAAGTAATGCTTGTTAGAAAGTATCTGAAAGAATAGGAACCAAATTATTATTGTCTGCTCCCTGTGGGGAGTCTTTGGAGGCCTTAGGAGGACGTATGCAGTGCTTGTCCTTTACAGAGAGCATGCATTGCGTTTCTCATCTGAAGAAAAGGGTAAAGGGGAGATGTGTATGCTTGACCTGTGAAAAATGTGAGAGTGTAATGAGAATAAAAATGTTATTCAGAGTTCCCCTATTCGCAGTCTTCCCTGAGTGTCTCTCCCCCTCACCCCCACCCCCACCCCGGTTTGGTTGATTGTGAGGCTTGAACTCAAGGCCTGGGCGCTGTCTCTGAGCCTCTTTGTGTGCAAGTGCTCTACCACTTGAGCCACAGGGCACTCTACCACTAAGCTACATCCCCCATCCAGAGTGTCCTTTTAAACAGAGCTTTCTTGCTTTAAATTTACATTCTGCTTCTTTCACTGGAGTCAGGTGGAATCTTGTGCGAGCTTCCTGTGACTGGCTGTACAACGCTTTGTCTTAGGACTGTACTGTGTGAATGTGTGTTGGATGTTAGATTGTCTTTGCTTCTTGCTATTACAGATAGGGCTGACATGAGACCTTTGTGAGATGCTTGGGTCAGAGGGTTTGGGCCTTTGAAGAAGTTTTGCTTCCCAATATGGAGTCTGTTTTGCAAAATAACTTTCTGGATACCTTGTCTTGAGTTTCACCGACTCCTGGAAATGACTTACTTTGGACCTGGGACGGGGTCTGGATGGCTCCATTAGTTGAGATTGAGGCTGAGGTGGGAGAGGCAGGCCCCTGAAAATGGCACAGGAGCTGGCCTGTAGTTTATCACCATGAATCCTACCATCTTAGGACTTAGGCACATTGTATCTCGTGTTCATAATCCCTTTGCATTCCTTACTAGTTTTCAGTAAAAATTGATGAGTTTAAAAACAGTCTGCTGGAACAGATTAAAGTCTGAGTTGTCACAAGGGTGAGGGAGGCAGGCGTCTGGGGTATTAGAAATGAACTGGGAGGGACTTCCCAGGGACAGGACATGTGAACTTCAGGAACAAGGCTGGGCCTGGTGTACTCTGAACTCCACTGCCACAGGACATTCACCAGGGCCCTGAGTTGGGCCACCTGGCCCTCACCACCTCTGCTTGCTTGTCTGTGAAGTGCCTTGTACCCCAGAGCTATTTGCCGTCATCTCCAAAGTGTTCCTTGAGTTTTCAAAGCAGCTACAGGTTCAACACTTACCTGAGCTGGCCTAGGAATATGGCCTAGTGGTAGCGTGCTTGCCTTGTATACATGAAGTCCTGGGTTCGATTCCTCAGCACCACATATATAGGAGAAGCCGGAAGCGGCGCTGTGGCTCAAGTGGTAGCGTGCTAGCCTTGAGCAAAAAGAAGCCAGGGACAGTGCTCAGGCCCTGAGTTCAAGCCCCAGTACTAGCAAAAAACAAAATGAGCAAAAAACCCAAAAAAACCTTACCTGAGTTTTCTTCAATCTCCCTAAAAGGGGTCCTAGGCTGGACGGCTTTATTGTGGTTCTGTTATTTGGTGCTTTATTATCATAAAATGAGAACTGACTTTAAAATCCATGAAGCCAAGATCTGAGGATGGAGATTTGAAGCAAGCCCAGGAAGAAAAGCCCTCGAGACTTTCCCCTCCAATTACCTAGCAAAAACCTGGAAGTGGAGGCATGGCTCACGTGGTAGAATGCTGGCTGTGAGGGGCAAAAGCCCTGTGGGAGCAGAAGGCCTTCAGTTCCAGCCCCAGTACTGACACGCATGCACACACGCACGCACACACTCATGCACCATACACTGTCTGTTGTAGAGAAGGATGCCAGTTCTTTGCCCTTGACTGGATGGTGTTAAAGCAGGCCTGTGTTCTCCAAGTTCGCTGCTCTGGTGCTGATAGAAGAGAGTGGATAATGAAGGCCTCTTTCACTGCAGGCAGTGTAGTTCCCACTGTCCGAAGGAGCTGTATTTCATTGTGTCCAAGGTGGCCGTACAGCAGCAGAACTTTGCTAAACACAGACCCAGCAGGAGACTCCACGGTTTCTACAGGCAGCCAGGAGGAAAGCTTCCTGGGAGAAAGGCTTCGGTGTTTTTGAGGACCCCATCTTGAGTCCTTCAGAGCAACAGAGTGGCTGCAAAGCTGCCTGGAGGGTGTGCTTGTATCCTCCTGCAGGGCTTCTGGGACTGAGTGGGAGCGAGTTGCCTGAGGTCCACTAAGCAGTCCGCCATCTTGCCTGGGAGCCAGGGAGAGCCGGGCTCAGTGCAGGGGAGTAAGGAGTGTTGCCTCTATGGTTTTTAAAACCTCTCTATGAGCTGGAAGTGTTACAGCGCTCACATGCTCAAGGAACTGAGTTCAATCTCCAGTACAACCAATAAAACAAAACTTTATGAACCCCCTTTTATCTGTTGCCCCAAATTGTCCTCCATAGCTAGTCTTGTTTCATCTCTTCCCACCTCTGCCCTCCCTGGCCTGAATTGGCTTGAATCACATCTTGGAGATATATGTGAATAAAAGACACAGGCAGGGAGACAGCCTCCCTGTGGTGCCCAGGTTGGTCTTAATCACCCTGCCTCCACCCACAGAGTACATTAAAGAAGTAATACAGATCCAATGTAATGCCTCCTGCCCACGAATTTGACCATCGGGGATACCTGGGGCAGTGATTTTGTGTGTGCCGTCCTGGGACTTAAACTCAGGGCCTGGGCGCTGTCTAGGCTGGCACTCTACCACTCAAGCCACAGCTCCAGTTCCAATGTTTTCATAGTTTATTGGAGATAATAGTCTCATGGACTTTCCTTCCCGGGCTGAATTGACCTCTGTCCTAGATCGCAGCCTCCTCAGCAGCTTGGATGGCAGGTGTGAGCCGCTGGCATCTGGCCACGAGGATGATTTTTGGAGCATTCCCTGGGGGATGGTACCATGTTCTGTTTAATGCCCTGTGCCCATCTCACCTTTGCCCCCAGGAGTTGGTGGTGTAGTTTTGGAGTCTGGGTGACAGGAGAGCCGTGGGTCTGGTGCGTGCTGTGCCCATTGCTACCCCCCTGTGGCCTGGAAAGGAAGTTGCATGCATGTGCTGCACCAAACCCCCACCGGGCTGGCAGGGCTCCCTGTCCATCTTGGAGACTCTTCTTGCCCTGTACTGGCCCGGCCACAATGCTGAGTCCCAAGTAGGGCTGCGTTCCTGCACACGTTACTTCCCCCCAAAGCCCTCCAGCAGGCCACCAGTGTGTCTGTGTCCCCTCCCTGTAGGCTTTGTATGGGACAAGAAACACAGGATGAACTCTTCAAGGTTTTGGCCCTGCTTGTCATATGTATTTTCTAACTGCCATGCGTTTTAGTGCAATAGTGTGTTAAAGGTGAACTAGAGGGAGCTGGTGGACACTCCCAAGGCCTGTGCAGACCCTGGTGTGTCCTTCCTACCTGGGGGCCTCACAGGTGCACGGACACCGTGCTACAACAACAGCCCCTTGTTTTGGATCCAGAGTTGCCATTCATTCTGTGCAGCCGGCCTTGGCCTTTCACTGTGGAGAGGCCATGCCACACGGCGGGGTTGGGTTTCAGGAGAAATGCTTATTCCAGGTAAAGAGCAATTGTTTCCACATCGTCCCCGCGACCCTCTCATTTTTAACATGCATTCAGCACAGAGGTGTCTTTTACTAGAGTTTCCTGAGTGATTGCACCGCTCAGTACTTCCTAGGCAGCTTATTGAACTTGTCAGTAATAGGTGTATTTTGCTCCAACCATGGAAATGTCAGCCCGGCTCCCCCTGCTCCCCAGCACACACACCTGATGGTTCACAGGCCCTCGGCCCGCTTGCTTCCTGTCTGAGCCATGGATGGTGGATGGCGGTTGGCAGCCTGACAAACTGCCATGGAAGCCCTGGGTGTTAGGACCCAATGCTCTCCAAACAACAACATACACCACAAGCCCCAAACAAACTGCATCTTTCAGGAGTGGGGTCACTTCTAAAGGCAGGCGCCAATGTAAGCACCTGGGCAGCGGGTGCGGGTGGGACAAACCCCTGTGAGCAGCCCAGTGCTGGCTTGAGGGTACCAGCCAGCAGCCCGCAGAGAGGCCGGGGTGACTAACCCCCCCTCCCCCCTGGCCCTGGCAGATCTTGGGCATGGCTCTGGAAAATGAGAGGACTGTGGACATGACAGGTGGAAGGAAGGGCAGCTGAGCAGCCACTGCATTGTGAACAGGATGCCTGGGGCATGGGTCCCCTGAGGGCAGCAGTAGAGCTGGAAGGCCCATGGCTGTAGGGGTTCTCTGTAAGGGAGAGGGGCTCCAGGGGCTCTGGAGAGTCTGATTCCTTAAGAAAGAAGACCTGTCTGGATGTAGTGGTGCACATTTGTAATCCCAGCACTGAGGAGCCTAAGAAGACAGTAGAATCAGGAGTTCAGTATCAACTTGGGCTTAGGTAGTGAGTAGGTCTCAAAAAAGAAAAATGAAAAGGCTCTTGAGCCAGGCACCAATGGCTCATGCCTGTAATCCCTGCTACGCTACTCAGGAGTCAGGTGGGGCAGGAAAGTCCATGAGACTCATCTCCAATTAACCACCAGGAAAGCAGAAGTGGAGGCTGGGAATGTGGATTAGTGCTAGAGTGCTTGCCTTGCATGCATGAAGCTCTGGGCTCGACTCCCGAGTACCACATACCACATAAACAGAAAAAGCCAGAAGTGGCACTGTGGCCCAAGTGGTAGAGTGCTAACCTTGAGCAGAAGAAGCTCAGGGACAGTGCCCAGGCCTTGAGTTCAAGCCCCAGGACTAGCAAAAAAAAAAAAACAACAGAAGTGGATCTGTGGCTTCTGTGGCTCCAAGTGGTAGAGCACCAGCCTTGAGCAAAAAGAGCTCAGGGACAGCATCCAAGACCTGAGTTCAAGCCCCACAACCAATAACAACAAAAAAGACTCATATCTGTAATCCCACCTACTTAGGAGGCAAGAAGCCAGAGGGCTGAAGTTAGAAGCCAGTCCAGGCAAAAAAAAAAAAAAAAAAAGACCCTCAATTAGGAAGCCTAGTATTGTGGTTCCTACCTGTGATCCTAGCTGTGAGGAAGGCAGTAGCTCAATGGAGGTTGGCCCTGAGCAAGAATATAAGACCCTACCTGGACACACACACACACACACACACACACACACACACACACACACACACACACCACCCCCCCTCAAAAGCCCCAAAGGCCTCAAATCCAAGATCTTAGGAGTTGATGCTGTCTTTTTCCATATGAATACAGATGGTGTGTGGTGCAGGAAGGAGCTGAATGCTTGCACGAGTGGACAGTCCTGGAACTGGAGCAGTTCTGACTTAGTTCCCTGTCTCCGGTGGGCTAGCCCACGTCAGCAGGCCTCTTTGGAGGGTCAGCCCGTGTCTGAAATGTGCTGCCACGCCTGTTCCTCCTTGAACTTGGGGTGGGGTGGAACTTGGAGGTTCTGAGAACATGGGAGAGCGCATGCTTTCCATCATGGATTGGAAACTGTTTCCTTCTCCTGCCCCTTGCTCTGGATTAAATCTTCTATGAGAATGAGCTAAGCATTGTCTTCAGCCAGAGGACCTAAGAGAGAGCAAAAGAAAGCTGGGGCAGGCCTGCTGCTGACCAGGGAGCAGCCTGGGCCATCGGCCCCTGGTGAAGGGTGGAACAGAGCACCCAGGGCCTCACCTCCCAGCACCACTCCTGAGTGTGGGAGCCACCTCCACGCACGGGCCTCTGGCACAGTACTTGGTTCTTAGGTGGAGCGTGAAGATAGCCTCAGGGCATGGCCTGGACAGACCAGCCCCACCCCTTTGCACAGCCTGGAGGCCTCAGGGGCCTCTGGCTTTGGGCTCCTCACTCAGAACGGGGGCAGCCACAATAGTCTCTTGGGGACAACTCCTTAGTAGGGCTGTTTGCTCACTGAATGTTGTCATTGCATCTGCTTTCCTGAAGCTGGGGACAGCCGTGCACTTGGAGTCTCATGGAAGCCCACCAAAGCTGCACATGCTCGCCCTGGGCGGGTGGTGGGGGCCTTCATACTTGCCCCAGTGATGGAGGCCAGCCTCCCTGCCTCCTGGGTCACAGCCTGCATGCAGTCCTTGCTTTCCCAGCCTCCCTCTCCCTCAGCGGTTCTTCCAGCTGGCAGGGAAGCAGCCAGGCTTTCTGTAGCATTCCCACGATCCTGTAAGTGAAGAGCTGACCCCTGCGCCATGTCCCCGCCCCGCCCCTGCTGTGGGAGGGGTGGGAGGTAAGAACAATACTTGGATGGATGATGGTCTCCCGTCTGGGGCTCTGCCGGAAAGCTGAGCATTTGTAGGTCATGCGAACACTTAGAGCTCTCTGGGGATTGCAGGGTTCGAAGGGGAGAGTGAATTGATTTCTTACCTTCTTGTTGGAGGAAAGAGCTTAGCAAAACAACCCCCTCTGCTTCCTGAGCTCTCCTGTGGTGCCTCTATTAGTTTTGGTCGTGGAACTTATGAGCTAAGTATAAAAAAATTGGCAAAGCAAAGATGTTTTCTCTGTGTGTCATGAAGCTCTTCCACTGGTAGTTTTGAGGCGCTTTGTTCCACTTCCCGGGCTCTAGGGTGGTCTGGAGAGATGCATCTTTCAGCTTTGCTGTTCCTCTGTGTGCCCTCTGACTTTGCCTTCTTCACATCGAGTCCTTCAGACCTGGCAGAAGATGCACGTGTGCTCCTTGGGCTGGCCAACTATACATCTCGTATTCATTACAGGACTGGGAGGCGGGCGGGAAACAACTGATGTTGCCATTTATTTTCTCTCTTGGAAATTAGCAGCATCCCCATCCAGCATTTACTTAGCAAAGTGTGTCTCCTATGATCAGCTGTGTCCTTTCTTGTTGTGGCCTCTGGTGTCTTGTTCACTTGTAAAGGAGAAATGTACCAGTGCAGGGGGGAGGGGGGGCGCGGGTTAGGGTGACAGTAGCTCAGCTTTTGAGCTAGTTTGAGAATCTGGTGTATGTGTGTATGCGTGCACGTGCATGCACATGCATGTATGTGGGTTGCTAGTTTGTTGAACCCATGGCCTAGTACACATTAGGCAAAAGCTTTACACAATGAGTTACATCCTCAGCCAGGATCCCTAGCCAAGGCCATTTGCTTCTAATGAAAGCTGTTAGACAGTGGATTTATACGGCTGTGAGTTAGAAAAAAGTCCCTGAGAAGTTAAGAGTGACTGGATTTGTAGAGGATAGCTACACTGGCCTTTCCACCTTTCCAGCTGAGCCCAGGCCTCCTTTATTTGTTTGCTTATTTATTTGTGTGTGTGTGTGTGTGTGTGTGTGTGTGTGTGTGAGAGAGAGAGAGAGAGAGAGAGAGAGAGTCCTGGGGCTTGAACTCAGGGCCTGGGTACTGTCTCAGATTTTTATGCGCAAGACTACTTTACCACTTGAGCCACAGCTCCACTTCTGGTTTTCTGGGAGTTAATTGGAGATAAGAGTCTCATGGACTTTCCTGCCCAGGCTGGCTTTAAACCATGATCCTCAGATCTCAGCCTCCTGAATAGCTAGGATTACAGGCTTGAGCCACCAGCACCCAGCAACACACACATAAATATTTTTATTTTTGTTTGTTTTTAGTTGTGGAGCTTGAACTTGAGGCTGAGGCACTATCCCTGAGCTCTTTTGCTCAAAGCCAGTGCTCTGTCACTTGGAGCCACACGCCATTTCCCCCAGGCCTCCTTTGATCAGCCCGTAGATGCGCCCAGGCTCTGCAGGCCCTGTGATCTTCCTGGACACACAGTCTTGGCTGTGCTGTGGTGGACAAGAGTCCAGCACTGTTTCCAGAGAGGCCTTTGTTTGGAGATGTGAGGCTTTATGTCCTCCACCTGTTGTCTTCCCTTCCTCTTCTCTGCTGCCTGTACACGTGGCGTTGGTGGGCAGTGACTGACAGCTGTGTGCCCGGCACTCCTCAGAGTGCAAGCCCATCAGTGTCATCTTACAGGAGGGAAACGAATGCATACCACCCTGTCTCAAGCCTGTACCTCAACTAGAGACTGGGCACAAGGGCTTTGGGGTGCATACACCTGCTGTTGAACCCCAGTCCCCCACTCTGTGTCTGTTCTCCACCTCTGAGGCTTTACACCAACACATCATAAGATTTTTCTGTTTTCAGTACTGGGGGATCAAAACCAAGGCCTCACACATGCTAGGCAGGTGCTCTACACCAAGCTATATGCCTCAGCCCCTGGGATCTTTTCTAAGATTAAATCAGAGGTTGATGTTGCAGCTCAGTGGGTGAGAACCCTTGAGTTCCATCTCTAGCACCCAAACCAGCAAAACAAAGATCAATTGAGATGTTGCCATGGAAAGTACCTTAGGATGGTGATTCAAAAGTTCTTGTCAGGGCTAGGGATATAGCCTAGTGGCAAGAGCGCTTGCCTTGTATACATGAAGCCCTGGGTTCAATTCCCCAGCACCACATATACAGAAAATGGCCAGAAGTGGCGCTGTGACTCAAGTGGCAGAGTGCGCTGTGACTCAAGTGGCAGAGTGCTAGCCTTGAGCAAAAAGAAGCCAGGGACAGTGCTCAGGCCCTGAGTCCAAGGCCCAGGACTGGCAAAAAACAACAACACACACACACAAAAAAACGTTCTTGTCAATTAAGTTGAGAGATGAAACCTATGCCGGCTACTTGCTGAGTGCCGGGCTGGTGGGCGTTGGGGGGGGTGCCACCCATGCCACCCATGGCGAGGCCTGGGCTGGGCGGTAGCTGAGTGAGGCTTGGTGGCAATCAGCTCAGTTAGCCAGTGCTGGCTTCGGGCTTTGGATTTCTGGAGCAGAAACCTGGTGACCCCTTTTCCTTAATTCTTTGTGGCCATTGAGCGATGCTAAGCCGCCTACCTAACGTCCTTGAGATGCAGCGTTCAGCTGAGGGTGGACAGGGAGACTGTGAGCCTCGAGCCTCTCCTGCAAGCGTGTCCTTCCTGTTGGCAGGGGTTTTCTCAAGCTCTAAGGAAACTGCAAACGTGGCTGAGAGTTACCAAAGAGGTGGTCTCCTGACCTGATTCCTGGCCTTTGTTCACAGCGACCCTCTTGCAGGCTTTCAGGTGACGTTAACAAGCAAGCCCAGGGCAGCTGAGTTTCAGTTCCTCTGGGAGTGTTGCAGTCCTGATCCTGTGTGGTGACGCTCTGTGTGAGAGGGAGCCCGTAGCACTCCACTGTTCTGAGCACTTCCTTAATGTGTGTTAGGAAGTGCTAGATTTTTGACTCACACTTTCTGAATTGTCCTCAGTCCCCAAGATGGATACCAGGCTGGGATATGACTCAAGTGGTGGAGTGCTTACCTAGCAAATGCAAGGAAAGCCCTGAGTTTGAACCCCCATACGTAATATGTACATAATGATTGTTCCTATTTAATACATGAAGGAACAGGAAGATAAAAGCCACATCTAGACCTCCACCAGGAAATGACAGTGCAAGCTCAAAACCATGCTCTGTCTTACTTCAAGTCTTCTGCCAACTGCAGATATCTGCAAGGCAGTCTTAGGTTTGAAAATTGATAGACTGATCTGACCATTACATTTGTATACATGTATTAAAATGCCATACTGAGCCAGGCACCAGTGGCTCATGCCTATAACACTGGCTACTTAGGAGGCTGAGATCTGAGGATTACAGTTCAAAGTCAGCCCAGGCAGACAAATCTGAAAGACTTTTTTTTGTTGTTGTTGGTCATGGGGCTTGAACTCAGGGCCTGGGTTCTGTCCCTTAGCTTTTTCACTTAAGGCTAGGGCCGTATACTTAGAGCCAAAGCTCTACTTCTGGAGATAAGTTCTTACAAGACTTTCAGCAGGGGCTGGCTTTGAATAATGATCTTCAGATCTCAGTCTCCTGAGTATTTAGGATTACTGGCATGAGCTACCAGCACTCAGCTGAGACTCTTACTTGGAGTTGAGTTGAGTTTTAAGTGGTAGAACGTCATGCAGAAGGGAAAATCTGGGCAAGAGTTCAAGGCTCAGAGCTCAAGCCCAAGTACTGGCACACACACACACAAAAGGGTCACATACTCCACAAATATGTACAATCACCATTTGTCTATTAAAAGTTAACATCTGTTAAAAGTAACCAAGAGCCTTCCCCTCTCCTCTGTTCCCCCTTCCCTCTGTCTTGTATGGGGGTATGGGGGTCGCCCGTGCTAGACAGAACTCTGTTACTTGAGCCCCTCCCCTGTTTCTTTTTTTCTTTTTTTTTTTGGCCAGTCCTGGGCCTTGGACTCAGGGGCTGAGCACCATCCCTGGCTTCTTCCCGCTCAAGGCTAGCACTCTGCCACCTGAGCCACAGCGCCCCTTCTGGCCATTTTCCGTATATGTGGTGCTAGGGAATCGAACTGAGAGCTTCATGTGTAGGAGGCAAGCACTCTTGCCACTAGGCCATATTCCCAGCCCCCCTCCCCTGTTTCTTGTATGGGGGTCACCCTTGCTAAACAGCACTCTGTTAGGTGAGTTTTGCCTCCAGCCTCATGTGTTTTTGTTGTTGATAGTGGTGGTGGTTGCGGGATTTAAACTCGAGGCCTGGGTGCTGTCCCTGAGTGCTTTTGCTCAAGGCTATCACTCTACCACTTTGAGCCTCAGCACTACTTCTGGTTTTCTGGTGAGTCTCACAGACTTTTCTTACCTGGGCTGGCTCTGAACCTTGATCCTCAGATCTCAGCCTCCTGAGTAGCTAGGATGACAGGCGTGAGCCGTGAGCCTTGAGTGCCCAGCCCATGTGTTTTGATGTCTAAATGTTGTATTCTTTTCCCAGCCTCCTTGGGACATGAGTCAGAAAGTGGCGCTGTCCCCTTCTAGGTAAAATGTTTGGGTTGATGGAGGCTTTATTGTTTTCTCCGGGTCCTTTAGAGCTTTCTGCTTTCCCATTCAGACTTGTCTGTGTTCTTGCTGGTTCTACCTGAGGGCTGCCTCTCTTTCGGAGTCATGCACAATGCCTTATTGGAGGAACCTGTGCCCACATGGTTGCATGTGGGCCACCTTGTCAACCTGTTTTGGAAAAGGCTTGTGGGAGTTGTCTGATTATGCCCTGGAGAAAGAAGGGAGTTTACTTTTCTTAGTCAATGAACATGTGGTGGTTTTTCCAAGGTGGTGGTAGTGGTGCTGCTGCTGCTCCTCCTTCCTTCCTTCCTTCCTTCCTTCCTTCCTTCCTTCCTTCCTTCCTTCCTTCCTTCCTCTTCCTCTTCCTCTTCCTCTTCTCTTACCCCCCCCCCCACTTCTTCGTGGAATACAAAGGCACTCTGCCTTGTCTCTGACTTTCGAGAAAGGCTTTGAATTTCCTGTGCAGTTGAAGCACGGACAGCATGTATGGCATCCATGGAGGAGGTCTCTGGATTTCCCCTAATTATGTGTCTCATTGCCAGTTGGCAGAGCGGTGGGATTAGTCGCTTGCCATGTGAAACCTGCCAGGATCATGCAGGGGCAGCAGCTGCAGACATCTTTGAAGCATGAATGACCAGATCATAGGTGACAGCACCCTGTAGATCTTCTGGAGGGGTAAAGGGAACCATCAACCAGCGGAGCCGTCTGTAAAAGGCTCCAGTGTTTTCCAGAAGTCCACCTGTCTATGACAGTATTGAGAATCATGTCCATAATTCAGGATGGCAGTGCAGAATGTGGAAGTAGAAGAGTAACCTATAATTTGCTCAGCCTAGGAGGAGACACTGTTTCCATTCACTTGCCTATGAAATGGGTCATAGTTGTATCCCCCACCCCCATCCCCAGTGGGCTATAGCCATTGCTACTTTTTTCCCTTTTCTTTTTTGAAGTTGATCATGTTGAGGACTGAACTTAGGGCCCATACTTGCTAGGCAGGCATTCTATCCTTTGAGCCGTGTCTAGTGTGTCTCTAGCCTCTCTCTTTAGAAATTGGTTTGCTTTCTTTTTTCTATTGATGAACACAGGGACTGGCACATACTACAGCTAGTGTTTTATTGCTTAACCCATTTTTTTCTTTTTTTTTTTTTTTTTTTTTTGGCCAGTCCTGGGGCTTGGACTAAGGGCCTGAGCACTGTCCCTGGCTTCTTTTTGCTCAAGGCTAGCACTCTGCCACTTGAGCTACAGTGCCACTTCTGGGCATTTTCTGTATATGTGGTGCTGGGGAATTGAACCCAGGGCCTCATGTATACGAGGCAAGCACTCTTGCCACTAGGCCATATCCCCAGCCCCATTTTGTTTTATTGATTGGTTGATTTGCAGTACTCGGGTTTGAACTCAGGGCTTCATTTTTTTTTTTTTTGCCAGTCCTGGGCCTTGGACTCAGGGCCTGAGCACTGTCCCTGGCTTCTTTTTGCTCAAGGCTAGCGCTCTGCCACTTGAGCCACAGTGCCACTTCTGGCTGTTTTGTATATATGTGGTGCTTGGGAATTGAACCCAGGGCTTCATGTATACAAGGCAAGCACTCTTGCCACTAGGCCATATTCCCAGCCCCCTGCTAACAGAATCTTATACACAGTAGTACTGTGAAGGACATAAACACAACTCCATTCTTAAATGTCAACTTATTAAACTAAGAGTGGGAGGAAAGTACTGAAGTGTATAGTGAAGGATGTGTCCCTGTTCATTGGCCTGATCTAATGAATTATAGACAAGTCTGGGCCTCGAGTTTCCTCATTTAGGTCCTCTTTGGTGTAACAGTTCTGTGTTTTAAAGCGTAGAGAGGTGAGGGAAATACACCCAAAAGAATGTGCTCCCCCTTAGCAGCTGGCTCTCGGCCAGGCCCAGAACAGTACTGTCCAAGTCCAGCAGAGCCATTTACAAGGTGGCTTTGTTTGCTGCCCATCAGGCTGTCCAACCTCAGAAAGCAGGTGGCAGCACTATGTGGGGACGAAATTTCAGCACCTGAGTCAGTCTTCCAATCCCCGAGGAGCTTGGAAGAGAGGGGTTGGCCGCTGGCTGCATGCTGGGGTGAAGGACACGCGGGAGTGTCTGTTGTCCAGGAGAGGTAGAGGAACCTCCAAGCTGTGGAAAGGTGTAGCTGCCTTCCTCCCCCCCCCCCCCACTCTTGGTGACTTCCCCTTTCTGAGAGCCATTGCACCAGGTCCACTGGGCAGATCCTGATCTCTGCCAAGGGTCTGCCCTGTGCTGCAGTTAGGAAATTGAGGCTGTGCACAGGCATGGCTCCAGCTCTTGAGTGTGACTCACCTCGGATAGTTCACTTCCTGCAAGGTTATGTAAAGGAAAAATCCACTGGTTGCTGTGCTAGATCGCTAAGTTTTCCCCTGGAATAAATATACCAGGGAGACAAGGCACATGTAAATTTCGCTGTTGGATAGGGTGTCAGGGCAGCTTGGGGCCAGTCCTAGGCCTGCCCAGGTTCTCTAGTTTTGATGGCTTCCACTGGACGTGGGAACACTAGTAAAAAGGGAGATCACTCCGTGGTGGAACTATTCCTGCAGATGTCCTGGGCTGAGACGTAGCTGAGTTAAAAGGGGCTGAAGGAGGTTGGGTGAAAGGCACAGCAGATGCAAGGGAGGAAGACTCGTGGATGACTGGAACTTTCACCGTCTTCTGCCTTTACTCTCCTTTTGGCTTTAGGAAGCCGGGTTTGCATGGGGTGAGTGTTGTGAACTTTGCCCTTCTTTGTTGGTGCTTAATGGCTTAGAAACCAAAATAACACTCCACCCACCTTTCTAGAGCCTCCTGGCAGTCTAAATGGAAAACCTGTGTCATGTGAGGGGCAGGCAGGGATGAACAGGTCCTTAAGCACCTGAAAATTGTTATACGAAAGTCTTAGCAGAGAAGCCCTGAGGCTTTCTGCTCTGGGGAGTCCTGCTCTTTGGGGAGGGGCACTGCAGGGCAGCCCAGACCCCATTTGCCAGGGCCTTGCAATGTAACCCATGCGTTTAAGAAAACAGAGGCTCCAAGAACAAAAGGGGTGACTTGCTGCTTGCTTATTAGTTCTATCACAAATAAGTACTATCTATTATAGATGTGCCTTTAGCACCTTAGGTTTCTTTGAGAGAAGTGAAAACCTGTGCACATATACACCCAAATATTCAAGGTAGACTAGGGTACTTACAAATGATGTCTCTGTGGACCCCAAGGGCTGAGCCTGAAATCTATCTCGTCCCATATATCTCATGGGATGTGGGCATTGGTTTTATTTCATTTCTTTCTTTCTTTTATTTTTTTGCCAGTCCTGGGCCCTGGGCCTTGGACTCAGGGCCTGTGCACTGTTCCTGGCTTCTTTATGCTAAAGGCTAGCACTCTGCCACTTGAGCCACAGCGCCACTTCTGGCCGCTTTCTATATATGTGGTGCTGGGGAATTGAACCCAGGGCTTCATGTATACGAGTCAAGTACTCTTGCCACTAGGCTATGTTCCCAGCCCTGGACATTTGTTTTAAACAGGAATAATCCCTTCTTGTCAGGTTTCTCACCATGTAGTAGGTTAGAAACAATGTGTTAGGTATGGAAGTGTAACCCACAGCCCAACAGAAGGGGCAGGAAAATGTGAACACACAGGATGGATGCTTTGACAGGTGTCTCTGGGTTAGGTTGACAGGGCTTACCTCTATGCAGCCCACTGTCCTGTGTTATATAAAAGTACGGGCCATTCAATACATGTTAGAGAGATGCTCTTTTAGGATTTAAAAGTAGTTAGTTCTTTGAGTCAAATATGGTGGCTTAAGTTTGTAATCCTAACTTTAGGAAGCAGAAGCCAGGAAGTTTACTGCTTCAGGCCAGCAAGGCAATGTAATAATAATAATAATAATAATAATAATAAAATAGTGAGACTCTCAACTAATTAACAAAACTAGGTGTGGTGGTACATGCTTGTCATCCCAGCTATAAGGGAAGTGTAAGTGGAAAGATTTCCATTGAGGCTGGCCCTGGCACGAATCTGAAATCTTACTTGAAAAATAACCAAATGACTGAGGGTGTGGCTCATTTGGCAGAGCACCTGCTTGTCAAGTGTGAGGTCTCCAGTTCAAGTCTCGTCTTCACTGTGACTTTGACTCAGTCAGTAAAGGACTTTCCTGTGGGACCCGAAGTGTCGGGAGGGTGTGTGTGGGTTTGTGTCTGTGCTGCCGTCACCACTGAGGCCCTCCTGAGGGCGGGTCACTGCGTAGAAGAAGCACTTTTCCTTTTATTAATCCCAAATGGATAGTTTTCCAGAGTGACCCAAAGACTAGTTGTAGCTGGCCTCACCCCTGAATCAGTCCCCAAGTAGCCCCCAGCACAAACTGTTCCTAAGCCACGGGCAGGAAACACATGCTGTTTCTAAGTAGCTGCTTGCTGGGCCCTGGATTAGGAGAGCAGGCCCGGCTGAGCGACACGGGCGTGTGTAAGTCAGCCTTGGGCTCCGGCCTTGTTTCCCTCTGTGTCTGTGAAGTTGCTGCTCGCCGGCCCTCTGGGGACGGTAGACCAGCCAACGCCGGGGTGAACTTCTGCACAAACTGCAGGCCCAAGGCGCTGGAGTGTTGCTGACGTAGGGATGGTGCTGTGAAGTCCAGATCTGCCCTCATCAGTTCTGCTGTGGAGAGGCAGGGCTTGTGTGTAAAATACTAGCAGTGTGAATTACCCTTCATCCCCGAAATGTGCACCCTACCCAGGCGTGGCACTGCCTTCTGGCCAGTGGCCCCAGCTAGGAAGCGAGTTGCTCCAGACCTTTGGGGCTCCTGTATCTCCAGGGTGACCTTGACTTTCCAGCCTGTCTGGTCCTCCTGCCCAGAGTCATCTCTGCTCCGTCAACACAGGATTTCTTTGGTGTCATTTACTGTGGCTGTCTAACAAGATCACCTAAGACCTGACACTTAAGAGAACCATGGCCTCATTGTTTCTGGTAGCTTCTACAGCTCAGAGAGTCAAGTCCAGGCCCGGCAGCTCAGGCATAGGATCTTGCACTATTGCAGTTACATCCAAAGCTGACAGTGGAGTCCTGGCGCTCACAGGCATCTTCTTTCACAGACCCTCAGTGGAGTTCGCAGACCCCTGTGGCCTTGCTTCAGGGCTTGGTGGACCCTAGTGCACAGCATGGCCTCCTGGGGTCTCCAGTGTGTACAAACAGCAGGCAGGGCAGAAGCTGTGGGTATCATGTGGCCTTGGACGTTACCGAGCACCAGTTGTGCAATGGTGATGAGACAGTCACTGGCATGAGCTTTTCCAGTTCCAGTGCAGGGGACACAGACACCCCTCCACCCCTCCTTGCAAGTGGAGTTCATGGGATAGATTATCTAGTTATGGCTTTTTTGGGGGGAGGGTCTATTGTGGGGCTTGAACTCAGGGCCTGGGCTCTGTCCCTGATCTCAAGGCTCTACCATTTTGAGCCACAGCTCCACTTCTGGTGTTTGAGTGGTTCATTGGAGATAAGACTCTCATAGGGACTTTTCTGCCCAGTCGGGCTTCAAACCACAATCCTCAGATCTAAGTCTCCTGAATAGCTAAGATTACAGGTATGAGCACCCAGCTAGTTTTGGCTATTTTTGGAAAATACAGTCTACTTTACCTTCTTAGATGCACAGTGTTGTTTCTCTGTGGAAAAATCTTCAAGAGGCTCCTAAACCTTCCCAGAAGTGTGACTTTTAAAGGTGAAAAGGGTAAAGAACACAGCACAGATACTTCATCTATAAAGTACATAGAGAAAACTGTTGGAGATAAGGCTGTAAGCCAGAGCCTCTGAGCTCCCCTGAGTTTCCGGGGAGTTGTCTGGCCTTCTGTCCTTTGCAGCAAGGCACAGTTGCCCTATGCCGGGTGCACCTGATCGTGCTCTCAGACTGGGTGGCTAACAGTGTTCTGCACACCTCCTTTTCCTGTGCTACTGTAGGTATGCTGTGCCCAAAAGGCCCAGGGGCTCACTCCTGAGGGCCTGGGACAATAGCCTGGCTCCTGTGCCTGCTCTTTAGACATCTTGGGACTCATGGCACCACTTAGAGGGCACCTTGGCTCCAGGACAAGCTCGGGCTTACCCTAGGCTATTCCTCTATTCCTGTCCTCTATTCCTGGCATCCCCTTGTGCTGTACATGTGGACTTTGAATCTGTTAAGTAGGCCAGCTTTGACAGCTGATGATTTAACAACACTTATGTCTGAACTCTCCAGTGGGCATTTTGTGCTGTAGTATTTTGACGTCCATTATTTTCTGGAAAATTGTTCTTGTCTATATTAATACTATTTTACTTGTTATGGGATAGCTTAAGCTGTTTTGTGTGCTTCCTCTCTAAGTCATAGGAAACAGACCAAAAACCAAAACATTTCCTGCCTCAGGTGATGAACCTTGAAGGCTGGCTCCCTGTGGCGCCTCCTTGGGGTGAAGTGGGGAAACACACCCTGCATATATCCCTCCATGTCCTTAAGGTCTTAGGCCTTGCTCTTTGCCCTTATTGATTTTGACAGCATCATAAGCTCTAAGAAGACCTTATGTTCACCATTCAGCATCAGAAACAGTGCTTGTTACCTAGGAGACACTCTGTAAATAATTAGGGAATGACGAATTGAATGGGCAGAGAATTCTGGAGGGTGTAATGAAATGGTCATTCTTCAGCTATTTATTTTTCAATTCAGAACACCACCAGTGGGAGGTGGGAGGGTAAGAGCTCATTTTATGAACGGGGTGTCTGGAATCAGTCGACATTTCAAAGAAGCTGTCTTAGTCAAGGGGTGACAGTTTGCAAAATAAATAGACCTTGTGGATAAAGGAAACCACAAGGGAGGGAGATCCTGGGAAAGTCAGCGTGCCGTGAGTGGTGCCTGTGTCTTTGGACCTTCTGCGCCCTGTTACTGACCACACTACACCGCCTTGTGGCTGTCTGACTTACAGACAATTGGTTCTTGTTTTGTTTTGTTTTTGTGCTGGAACTGGGGCTTGAGCTCAGGGTCTAGTGTTCCAGCTAGGCTTTCTTTTGCTCATGGCTGGTGTACCTCAGTTCCAAGGAGCTAAGGTCTTGTGGATTTCTCTGCTCAGGCTCTTGAGTTGCTAGGATTATAGGCATGAGCCACTGCCACCTAGCTGAGTGTTTGGGACAGAGCTTCATGGACCACAATCGGAGCCTGACCCAAGGTTAGCACACAGTATGTGGCTGTTGGTTTGTATCACCTAGTTGTTAGTTTGCATGGGACTGAATCCTGACTGATGGTTGTATTGAAGGATGAGGCAAATGGGACTGAGGTATGTGTCTGTCTGTACTTTGGGTAGGATAGAAGCCATGGGCCATCTAGAAGGAATTTTAGAGTCCGTCAAGTTCAAATCTCAGGTCACAAGGTTAAGTCAAATGCACATCTTGTGACTGGAAAGACCAAAACCCTGTCTTCACTTGTTTTCCATTCATATTCTTCTCTAGTACTATTAAAAAGTTACTTTGAGGGGCTGGAGGTGTGGTTTAGTTGGTAGAGCGCTAGCCCGTGAGTGAAAGAGGCAGGTAGTGAGTTTGAGTTCCCATCTTGGACCTAAAAAAAAAAAAAAAGAAAAACTTACCTTGAGCCTCTGTCCAGTAGCCATCTTGGTAATGCAAGTTTTGCCTAGGTCCGGGCATCATGAGTGCCCTGGACCTTCCTATTCCACGTGCAGCCGGGGCCGCATCACTGTCGCCTCTGGTGGCTTGTTGTCATTTCCTTCCTTGTTCTTCCGAACTTTGTGTTCTTCATTCCCTTGGCTTGAAGCAGAAGAGGAAAAGCTCTGCCATGTCAAGGTGCACACACATATACACATGCATGTATGTATGTTTGTGTCTAACAGTCCACTGTTACTTTTTTTTTCCAGTCCTGGGGCTTGAACTCATGGCCTGGGCACTGCTTTGAATTCAGGGCCTGAGCACTGTCCCTGGTTTCTTTTCACTCTACCACTTGAGCCACAGCGCCACCTCTGGCATTTTCTATATATGGTGCTGTGGAATCGATTCCAGGGTTTCATGTATTCAAGGCAAGCACTCTACTGCTGGGCCACGTTTCCAGCCCCCCTGAGCTGCTTTTGCTTAAGGCTATCACTTGAGCCACAGAGCCACTTCTGGCTTTTTCTGTTTTATGTGGTACTGAGGAATTGAACCCAGGGCTTCATGCTAGGCAAACACTCTGCCACTAGGCCGCATTCCCAGCCTGCCACATTCTTGTGAATGTGGCTGCATCCTAGGTCATTGACCTCTGGGGGCCTCCCCCCCCCATTGTCCTGTTTTTGGGGGTCTCATATGTGTTGTGTGGTTGTAAGTCATCCATGTTTCTTAGTTCTCTTTCTGTTTGGACCCCTTACGGTTTGGGCTGACTCCCGGTGAGTGGCTCCAGTTAACTGTAATTTTAACTTTTTACAAGCTGTCAGTAAGCTTTCCCATGTTGCTTCACTTAGGGGAAGCATTTAGTCATTTCCTAGTTTAATGATAGTTAAACATCCTTAGCCCTAGAAATTTGCTGTGAAACATTTCCAATTAAGATTAATTGGGACGAATGCACAATGTGAGTTTGATGGTTTGGGGAAAGTGTGGTGCTGGCAGGAGGCACAGTCATCCGGCCGCCTGTGGCTGGCCTTTGGGGTAAGGATGGTTTGGCTGGCTGGGAGGTGAAGAGGCCCCTTGGCCCCCCAGAGGGTCCGGATGCTGTGTTTGCACATTGGCCCTCTCTGGTCAAGTTATGTCTTTCTTTTCCTGGATCACACTGCCCAGGTTTTATGTAATCCTTTATGAATCCCGAAATGTTCCAGATTAGTTTCAAATTAGCTAGGCTTAGTTATAACTGAAAAAGATGGTTAACATCTAGCTAGTTTCCAGAGGCCAGAGGGCCTGTGAGTGGTCTTGGAGTAGAATTGTAGTTTCTAGAGACAGGTCTTGTCTTTGACCAGGACTCCTAAGTGATTATTTGAGGCTCAGTATCCAGGCCAGCCATTGTGGGAAAGCTGTCCTATACACAGCTGGACTTCTAGGACATCGCTGGCCCCTCCTACTGACACTGGCAGCTTCCCTTTCCCAGCCGGATCTGCACCTGCGCGACACTTGGCGTCTCCTGCAAGGATTGGGGCTGCCTTCCCCAAACCACTCCTGGCTAAGAAGCACTAGTTGACCGTTTGCAGCAAGTTGCAGTTGAATCATGTAGGGTTCCATTCTTGCCCAGCATGGAACACTTAGCCATTAGAAGTGTGAACAGTTGACTCAAACTTCCAACACAGTTGAGTGAGAAGGATAAAGTACATTTAAAGCTATTTTCTAAATATGTAAGACCTGTGTGTATATTTGCACATAATTCCTCAATCCGTAAACACAAACTACCATGTGTTACATACCCCTTGTGCATATTTTTTTGTTGTTGTTAGTCATGGGGCTTGAACTCGGGGCCTGGGCGCTGTCCCTGAGCTGTTTTGCTCAAGGCTAGCACTCTACCACATTAAGCCACAGCACCACTTCAAGTTTTCGGGTGGTTAATTCGATTGAAGAGTCTCATGGATTTTCCTGCCTGGGCTGGCTTTGAACCTTGATCCATAATCAGCCTTCCGAGTAGCTAAGGTTACAGGCAAGGGTCGCAGCCTCCCAGCCTGCATTCATTCTTACCTGGAGAGCTGTTTCCATGGAGCGGAGGGAGTGGAGGATGAGGAACTTGCCCAGGGTCATAGTTATATGGACAACAGACCTGGGAGTTGAAGATGCCTCTCAGGAGTCAAGTCAGTTTATCTGTGCTCTGCCCCAGGCATGGTGTAAAAATTCCTTCTCATGCCAGCAAGCCAAACCCATGTTGCCGTGGCCTCGCCTGACATGGGTTGGCGTAGACCTGTGAGACCAAGTTAGGAGCTGGGAGCCGCCGGAACGTCTCTTTAAGTAAAACAAGTGATAGGGTTTCTGCTGGGGGTTTTGGTTTGGGTGCTTTGGCTTGGTTTTCATTTCTTTGCAGAACAGGCAGTTTGCTGTGTGTCC
Organism: Perognathus longimembris pacificus; assembly: GCF_023159225.1. NCBI lineage: Eukaryota > Metazoa > Chordata > Mammalia > Rodentia > Heteromyidae > Perognathus > Perognathus longimembris. The sequence continues at coordinate 11,521,299 of NC_063167.1, read as the reverse complement.
CAGGCTGAGGGGCCACTGATCCACCACAAGCAAGGCACAGGGATTTTCTTTTGTTTTAAACATCCTTCTACGGATGGCATGCCGATATCTGGAAATGAAATGGACTCTGGCTAGAAAGATGTTCTGTCTTTGTGGATATCAAGGGGTCCTTGCTCCACTGATTACTTGTGGTTAGTGGGCCTGGATGCAAGTGGTGATGTTCAAAGGTGGGGTCTCATTATGCCCAAATGGCGTGTTTTGAGGGCTCTACTTTCCTCACTGGTTGCCTGCATTGCTGGGGCGGACAAAGATCATTGCCATTTTCCCCGATCCACCCTTCCCACCTTCTCTGAGCTGCTCCCCTCCCCAGTTCACTTCACTTTACCATCTTGGCCCCAATCCCTCCTCCTTTCCCTCCTCCTTCTCCCCTTCCTTGTTGGCATTATTGTCTGTATATTTATGGTGACTGGGACATAGGGGCCTTTAGTAAATAGTTACCTTCTAAGTAGTAAGTGAGGAAGGCATGGTGAAGCACACTGGGTAGCTTTCTGAAGATGCCCAGTAGATGAGTACTTTTCATTTCCCAGCACCCCATGCAGCAGTCAGCTGCCCTGTCATTTGTCCACATTGCCGGCTGGAGTGAGCTCAGGTCTCGTTTGCACAAGGCTTCAGAAAATTTCCTGGGCATAGTTGAATGAATGATGATGGACTTTTAACCCTCCATCTTTTTTTTTTTTTGGCCAGTCCTGGGCTTGGACTCAGGGCCTGAGCACTGTCCCTGGCTTCTTTTGCTCAAGGCTAGCACTCTGCCTCTTGAGCCACAGCGCCATTTCTGGCCGTTTTCTCTATATGTGGTGCTGAGGAATCGAACCCAGGGCTTCAGGTATACGAGGCAAGCGCTGTTGCCACTAGGCCATATTCCCAGCCCTAACCCTCCATCTTTTAACACTCCATCTTTGCCCGGTTTCTCCGTGGCATGAAACCCACCAAAGATCTTTTCTGGCAGTGCTACCTGAGGCTCACACTTGGACAAACCTAATCTGCTGCAGGAGCCTGTTCACCATGGAACAGCCAGGAGCGGGCACACCTGCAGCTGCCAGGTCTACTGAGCAGATACCAAGGAAGGGCTTGGAGCCTTGTGCCCTGCTTCCTTCGGGACCTCATGCAGAGGCTGCTTGCAGGAGGATAGACAGCTTGCTGAACATCCTCTGTGCCCAGCCCTGGTGGAGGCGGGGGGGGGGGGGGGGTGGGGAGTGGCGGGGAAGGAACTCTGGGTTTCAGAATATGCCTCAAGCAAACAGCAACCAGAGGATGCTTTTAAGAAGGAATCCTGAGTGGTAGCAGAAGTGACTTAAGCACTCTTTTTCTTCTTCCACAGAGTGATCAGCAGCTGGACTGTGCCTTGGACCTAATGAGGCGCCTGCCTCCACAGCAAATCGAGAAAAACCTCAGCGACCTGATTGACCTGGTACGTGCCTTCTTCACGTGGCTTCATTGGAGGCCATGGCTTCTAATCACTTGCTTTTGTGCTGCTCTTCCCATGCGGAATTCAAAACGCAGGAAACCCTTTCTCTCTGTAGCCAGAATCTAGCATTAGGCAGAGAGAGCTTCCTCCACATAAGGAAGACAAGTTTCCTATGGGGGCCCTTTCTCTGAGACCATTTTTGTTGATTAAGTCCAACATAGGCATTACAAAGTTGATTAGAATTTTCCCCCAGTCTTAAAGTTGATTGTGACCACTCCCCTCTACCCCAGTTAATTTGTCTTCAGTTTCTAGAAATTTGAACATTTGATCATGGCAAGTTCAAGGCCACACCCCAGCAGGCACTCAATAAAATGACTACACCAGGCCCTTACATAATTTTGTGGTTTTGTTTTGCTTTATTTTCATTATTATTTTATTTATTTAGTTAGTTAGTTTGTGCCAGTCCTGGGGCTTGTACTCAAGGCCTGGGCACTGTCCCCGAGCTTCTTTTGCTCAAGGCCAGCACTCTCTCACTTGAGCCACAGCACCACTTCCAGCCTTTTCTGTTTATGTGGCACTGAGTAATTGAACCTAGGGACTTCATGCATGCTAGGGAAGCACTCTACCACTAAGCCACATTCCCGTCCACATAGTTGTAAATACTCAGGATTATTTCTTTCAAAATGAAGTCTCAGATTAACTGGCCCCAAAATATTACTTGGAAATGCTAAAATATTCAAAAACATCTGTAAAACCACAGGAAAAAATTGAAAAGAAAAAATCTGCAAACTCAGATCCTAAGGGACCAACCGTCTTGCTTAGATCATTTAGCAGGTCTGGAAGCCACAGTCTGTTTTCCCATTGTGTCCTGTGTGTATTTTGTGTGTGGCTATCAGCTGCCAAACATGGCTGGCTCATCAGTGTTGTTTGCTAAACTAGGAGTCTGAAATCTCATTCCTCTGCTATGGTGATTTATTTAATCCATTGAATGGATTTGAGGCAGTTTTACCAGGAAAAAAATATTGTAGCCGGAGACTAGTGTCATCTACAAGTGCAGTGGGGCCATTTGTATATTTATAGGGACACCAGCTCCCAGCCAGGAATAGTTGTGCAAAGAGAGAATCGAGCACCTAGGAGTTATAAACCTGCCGTGTTACCTGTAGTGAGTCAGGAAATGAGGAGAGGTTTTGTGAGGTCAGTGGTCCTGCTGCAAAAGCCAGCCCCACATAGGGGTCTGGTTCTAGAAGTGAAGAGAAAAGGGGATGTTAAAAAAAAAAAAAAAACTGAAGATCTGGCAATCCTAACTACTCAGGAGGCTGAGATCTGAGGATTGTGATTTGATACCCACCTGAGCAGGAAAGTCCTTAGGACTCTTTTCTTCAGTTAATCACCAGAAACCATGAAATGGAACTGTGCCTTAGTGAGCAAAAAGAGCTCAGGGACAGCACCTAGGCCTTGAGTTCAAGCCCTACCACCAACCAAAAAAAAAAAAAAGAAAAAGAAAAGAAAAAAAAACCAAAAACAATGAAAGTCTGTGCTAGAGAGTCTCAGCAGAGTGTGAGAGACTGGTAGAGGGTCATCTAGGGTGGGGAGAAACATTCAGATTTTTATGGGAAACTTCCTGCGTCTTTTTTGTTTGTTTTGTTGTTGTTTTGTGCCAGTCCTGGGGCTTGAACTCAGAGCCCGGGCACTGTCCCACTATGCTCAAAGCTAGTGCTCTACCACTTGAGCCACAGCGCCACTTCTGGCTTTTTCTGTTTATGTGGTGCTGAGGAATCGAACCCAGGACTTCATGCATGCTAGGCAAGCACTCTACCGCTAAGCCACAGTCCCAGCCCACATCCTGAGTTTTAAACCTAATGGTTGGATTGGCTGGGTCTGATTTTTGTATAGTTTTGCCTCGGGCAGTTGAGGAGAAATGATGGGCCAGAGGGATTTGGTGTGGTGTGACAGTCGAATATCCTCTGCAGGGAATTGGCCGCCTCTTGTTCATGGCCTGAATTCTTTGGCAGCAGGCCTCCGAGGCCGAAGTGTGGTCTGGTGGCACACCCTGCCTGTTCTCATTCAGGAATGTGTGAGGTGGGCCAGCGTTCGAGGTGCCATCAGGCCCCTGTTCCCCGCAGCTGCGGGGGCTTTCAGATTTCCTCTTAAACTCAGCAAGAAAGTACACTTGGCTGAGTTGCAACTGAGTTTGCCAATTCAGTTATTACTGTGTTTGAGAAACAAATCTCAAACGTACAAGTCAGAAAGGATGAGCACATTTCTCTCTGTGGACCTGTTGGTGTTGAACAGGCTGCTTTGTTCCTATGGCAGCGAAGGGCTGTCTTACAGCTCTGTGTTTCCGCCCAGGACGTCTATCTCTACATCTTTCAGAACTGTGTATGTTGCCATTTTTATTTTAAAAAAAAATCTGGCTGCAAATGCCAGTTTTTTCCTTGAGCTGAATGTAGTCACAGCATCAAAAGGGAATGAAGGGAGGAGTTTGAGACATCGTACACCACATCAGACACACCTTACCCTCTCCTTCTCTAAAACTGCATCTTAATCTTTCAAAAGCCACCCTGCCCACCCTTCTTTTTTTGCTTTTTTTCCTGTTACTAGTGCTTGAACTTAGAGCCTCGTGTTTGCTGAGCTGGTGCTTTGCCGCTGGTATCTCAAGGACTTTTCTGCTTGGGCTGCGTTTGAACAGGAAAGCCCACTGGTACCCAGCTTCAAAAGCAGTTCTTTTCTCCTTTTTAACTGAATTTGCAGAATTAAATTGTTAACAGTTGAGCTGGGCTGATGGTCCTGTTGTGGCTCTGGAGTCTAAATGTAGGTTTAGTGTCTGTCATTTCAGAGAATCCATGACTCTGCCCTGCATCTGCTTAAAGCCCCGACCCTGGCCTGTGATTCGTAACCCAGGCAGGTTGGGCGTTTTCAGAGCCTGTCACAGCCACCTCTGGAATGTTCACCTGCTTGCAGCCGTGAAAAAAGAGGAGAGACTCTGGTGTTAAGGCTAACAAGAATGTTGGGATTTGCCAGCGTTTCCCTGAGCGGAATGGCTTCACTCAGAAGTTAGAGCCAGGCACTGTAGGGGAGTCTATCCCGGTCAGCGAGTGGGCCGATTACTGAGTAGTATTAAAGAGAAATGTGGTGTGTCCTGGGCAGCTGGGCCAAGCAGCTGACTTACCATGCCAGATCAGCTTTCTGTTTTCTTTCCAGCAGGAGCTTTCACTCTCTCTTGGGATTATGATGCGCTCTCTGATTGGTGGGAAATGACCATCTCTTGCAGATGGCCAAAACATCATTTTATTGCATATTAATCTCATTGTGCTAGAACGAAGCCATCTGAAATCTGTTGTTAAGCTATTTCAAAAATAGCCACATGTGCATGTGGGCCAAAAACCATGTGATGTCAGGATTCTCACTTGGCTTCCTGAACTTTGACCTTCTCTGTCCTTACTTGCACACCACTGGCAGCTCTGGTTGAAACTTCCCAGCTTGGGTATATGTTGAGCCCTAAGCTGAGGAAGGAGTTTCTGCAGACTGGCACCCAACGGGCCATCCATCCTTTGCCTTTTAAAGAGCACATCAAAAAATAGTCCTGAACCTATTTAATAAAGCAAGAAACTCTGTCTGCAAGCATTGGTCACTTCATCTTTTAGTTAGGTCTCTTCCTGCTTTCCTGTGATTACCCAAAGGCTGGGCACTTGGGTGTCCCCAAAGTTTCCCCACGCTCAGGAAAGGCTTCAGGGCTGGGAGAGCTGCCTGCCAGCCTGGCCAGGCCCCGGCGGAGGTGCACAGGCATCTCGATGGCTTCCCAGTGCCTTGCTGATCTGGGTGGTTTTCATTGCAGCACTCTCCTCCTTTGAGCAGCCCAAGTGGCCCTCCAGAAATAGAAAGGGCCAGCTGGGCACAGGGCGTTGCACCGTCAGCCTCAGCAGCGTCTGTACTTTGAACATCTCACGCCAGGCGCCTGAGTGGCCCGCGGGGAATGGGATGGGGCAGCCCAGGGCTAGAGTGCACCGGGACCCTGGCGCCATTCCGGTCTCGGCCTCTGAGTGAGTGGAGGCTGCGGTGGATGAGCCTGCTCCCTCACCTATGTGATCCGGTTAGCAGAATAGCATAGTGCTGTTATTCAGTCTTTAGTCTCTTTAATAGTTAAGTCTGGAATTTATTTCTCCAGTGTCAGCTGTGTGGAGTGAAACAGAAAATTCAGTTTTGTTCCCAAGCAGTGAAGGTGTGCGAGGTCACCACCCCTGCCCTTGGGAATCCTGAGGGCCAGGAGCAGTGTTCTGGAATGATTCGACTTTCTTGTTACACGTTTCTTCCTTAGTGTTGCCATTTAAGAGTCTGTAACCAGCACTCTTCCTCCTGTATTTCAAAGACATGCCTAAGATACCGCGCCCTCAGAGTAAGTAGGGGAGTCCACAGGAAGTGGATGGGGCTGAGTCAGCAGTGGCCCTCGCCTGTGAGATCAGGTGCCGTGTGCCAGCCGTGTGCCTGGGAAGCAGTGCAGCCTTTATCCCCGGCTCCCCGTCCGTAGAGAGGAGGCAGGGGTTCCACAGCTTGATCTCTGTAAAGCATGATTTCAGTTGGATTTTCTCAGACCACTGGTCATTCCCCAGTGAATAAGCTCTGGAGAGAGGAGTCTTCGGAGCGGCAGAACTGAGTGATTCCAGCTTGCTCTGGAGTCCTGCCAAGCAAGGAGAGGCCTGCTGGACCCTGTTCTCTGATCCCCTAGGGATGTTGCCTGGGGCTGTATGTCTGGCCTCTATCCTCCCAGGAAGTTGGCTCCACGGGGGCTGATTCAGTCTGTAGGGCTGGAGCACGGAATGGAGAGTCGGTGGCCATGGCCACCAACCCTTGCAGTCTGCTTACACCGACGTTTCTGAGCATATTCTAAGCTTTCCTGCGGGCCACACTGCTGCAGGCCCCCTTTCTGGGGCGGGGAAGCATTCCAGCCAAAGGCCTCCAGCAGCATTTAATGAACTCCATCCTTGGAAAGTTGTGGTGAGCCTTTGCATGCCAGCGTCCGGCTTTCTGAATGACTGCAGCTGTTGTGAGTCAGGCTGGAGAGCCAGAGAACAGACCATGGGCTTTGTAGGTGCTGAGCTGGCCCGTGGCCCCTGCCAGCACTGCTTTCCTGAGGATGGTGCCCCTGTTGTCACCCTGTGCTGCAGCCTCAGGGTTGTGTCCAGGTGGTAGCTTGTTACCTGTACAGACCAAGAAGAAATGGTGAGGTCTGCTTGGGAAGAAGTGGGGCTTCTGGAGGTGCCCTCACCTGCCTGTTCCCCATCAATGTGGCTGGAACTCTTTGCTATTCAGTGAATCCTGTGGTGTGTAGCAGCCCCTCATTTGATGCCATTGAGGAGGAAGTGAGGGGCTGGAGGTGAGGTCCAAGTGGCAGAGCACCAGCTGAGGAGGAAGTAAGCTGAGTGAGCAAGCGCTAGATCCTGGCACGGGCAAAAGAAAAAGGAGCAAGGAAGATGAACTGCAAAGTCTTCCTGGACAGCAAAAACTGAACCTGTGTCCACCAGCCTTGGGGTCAGAAAAAGGAGCAAGGGAGATGAACCAGCTCCTGCAAAGTCGGCCTGGACGGTAAAAACTGATAACCTGAAGTCCACCATCTCCCATCACCTTTAAGTCAACCACCCAGCACATTTCTGTGAGTTTTCAGACATTACAAGCTACAAAATAGGAATTATTTTTTGTCTCATTTTAGATTTAACTGTGCCCTCTTTCATTGCCCATAAAATATTTTTCAGTGAATGGCATGGAAAAATAAATAGTTAGCTGGACATGCTTGTGCAGATCTGTAACCTCAGCCCTACAGTATGCTGAGGTAGGAGGATCATGAGTTTGAAGCCACTCTGGGCTACAGAATGAGACCCTGTTCCCCCACCACCACCACCAAAATAAAATGAAATAAAATAAAATAACTGGTGCCTGGCTCACGTCTATAATCAAGAGGCTGAGATCTGAGGATCAAGGTTTGGAGCCAGCCTAGGCAGGGAAGTATGTAAGTGAGTCTCTTAACCTGCATTTAACCACCAAAAGCGGAAGGTAGAAGTGTGGCTCAAGTATAGAGTGCCATCATCTTTCAGCGAAAAGACTAAGTAAGGGACGGCGTCTGGGCCCTGATTCAAGCCCAGGACTGACACAGAATAAAAAACAAGAACACTTAACTTCAGGAAAGCCATGATATGTAGAAGTACTTACTTGTGGGCCAAATTATGAATACACTTCATTGCCTTGTTTAGTTCCCAGCCATTCTTGACCAGGAAAGTCTCCTGACCCCAGATGTGTATCCTGTACCTTCCCCCTGTGGGGACCACACGGAGGGGGCGGGCAGGCCGAGCCTCCTGCCATGACTGTCCTGGCCCAGTCTCCTTGCCTACCATCAGGAAAGAGTGAGGCTGGCCAGACTGTCCTGGGGTTCGCCATGGCTTCAAGACCTTGGGTAGATCATGCCCGCTCCCTGTTTCTTTCATCTGTAGGATGAGGGCAGGGAAATGCAATTCATGGGGCACGGAAGGTTGAGTGCTAAGAGGGACACAGCAGGCGGTGCTTCGTAAATGCTAGGTGATGTCTCTATCTCCTTTACTGACTGACTCGCCCCTAGGTGCCAGCAGCCTGAAGGCTGTGTCCTGTCGCCCAAGCAGCCTTCTGGGCTGTGTTCACCCTGGCCGTGCCCCAGCCTTGGCTGCACAGTGAGACATAGCCCCCACGCACAGCGGCGAGGACTGAGCATTTCATCTGGGGCAGGTTAGGTCTCCCATGAGGCTGCTGTCAGATGGCCATAGAAACAGTCCAACATGCTTTCCCTGGACCTGTTGTCAAGGGAGGAACCCTGAGCTGGGAAGCTGCCCCCCACCTCAAAGCTGAGAGGAGGAGCTCAGAGGCTTCCAGAAAGGTCAGGGTTGGTCTGACACCATGCACTCCTGCCCTGCCCTGGCTGGTGAGCTCCAGGTGGCCTGGGTCTTTCTAGTGTCCTTTTTTTATTTTTTGGTCGGTCCTGGGGCTTGACCCCAGGGCCTCGGCACTGTCCCTGAGCTTCTTTTGCACAAAGCTAGGCCTCTACCACTTGAGCCACAGCTCCACTTCTTGCTCTTTCATTTGTAGTTTATTGGAGATAAGAGTCTCACAGACTTTCCTGCCCTGGCTGGCTTTGAACCACAATCCTCAGATCTCAGGCTCCTCAGCAGCTAGGATCACAGGTGGGAGCCACCAGCTCCCGCCTTAGTGTTCTTGATTGTGTGGCAGGTGTCTTCTCCTGCTTTGTTCCTGATTTTGGAACTGCTCCCAGAATAATTCTACAGTTGCCTACAGCAGTAGGGTGGGGGCTGGCTACACAGAAAGTGGCCAGAGCAAACTCTGTTCAAGGACAAAGCAGCTGTCATGGTAGGTTCACCAGGTCATTTGACCTCCTCTCCTTTATCTCAGCCAGGCCACCTGCCAAGGCCCAGTCTTCAGGCTCCCTCTGTTGTCCGCAGACTTGTGCAACTCTCACTTTCCCTGATCCACTGAGCTTTTGCCCCTTACTACTTCTTCAGTCTCTCTTGACGCCCACATTCCCCATCCCCTCACACTGCTGGTGTCATCTGGATTCCGTGTCCTCCCCCCTTCCCAGAGCCCCCAGGCTCCTCTGAGGGTCTTTCCCAATCAGCAGTGGTCCTCTTCCCATAGTTGTTTGCTCTTCGGGGCCTCCTGATGCAGAAAATGCCTGTAGGTGCCACTCCTGAAGAGCCAGTGTGTTCACTTCTTGGAAACTGTTCCTTTTATAATGCCCTCTTTGTTAGCCAAAGACACAAGGGCGGGCACACTCACGAATCAGGCCTTTGCGTGATTCTTAACCAGGTGTTCTAGGCTGCTGGTCGGGGCTTGGGTATACACTTAGGAGCACTGGGTGGGAGATGGCTGGATGCCTTGGCCTCGAGGCCCAGTCAGCCTCGGCTTGCATCCTTGCTTCATCTTACCTCCACTTCACTTTCTTCACTGCTGAGATGAGTGTGAAGACACTACCTGGAGAATTGTATAAAGCCAGTGGCCGGACGCAGCTGCTTGCATGGTTCAGAGGTTGCATCAGACGTGTACAAAGTGTCTGCTGCTCACATGGCTTCTGTCAGATCACGGTGGTATGCCAGACACCGTTTGAAGCCCTTTCTTACTTAGCTTATCAAACTGCACACCGTGATCTTGGTCTTCTTTCACAGGTGGGGAGACAGAGGCTTTATAGGTGCCCCGGCCTCACAGCCATTGCTGAATTGTGGAGTCGGGTCAGCCCCAGCCTAAGTGACTCCCCCATCCTCCTGCCCTGCTTCTGGGCCACGGCTGCCCCAGGAATAGCTTTCTCCTTGTCACCGCAATCCTTGGTGGACAGCTGGGTCTGAATACAGATACCTTCACAGCACTTACTGTAGATTTCCCCTGGTGCCTGAGCCAGTGTCAGTACTGTGGGTCAGCTCCTCTGGCACTGCATCTTAGAATAGGATGGAACAGGAAACCCTTGCCCAGGCCCAGGGGCCACCGCCAAATAGCAGCACTGCCCCTGGGGATGGACGGGCTCTTCTAGAGGCTCTGAATTGCTTATGGAGAGGAATTTTAGAGCTTCAGAAGGGTACAGGTAAAGCATACCTATGATCCCACCAGCACTCAGGAAGTAGAGGCCAGTGTGGTCTACCTAGTGAGACAGTCTAAAAAACCCAGAACAAATGAAGGAAGAGAAAGGTGGGGGCGGGGGGGAAGAGCAAGGGTGAATTGCAGCTTTTCCTAGTGTGGCCCCAGCTACCTTCCTCTTTTGGGTTCCTGGCCTCAGGCCTGCTGGAGGTTTACCCCTTTGCAGATCTGTTGCTGCCTTCCTGGGCCTGTTGAGCTCACAATTAAGGCTCATTAGAGAGCCTATCAGTCATTACACACACACACACACACGCATGCACGCGCACACACACACACACGTACGTATCCTGCCTGTGAGGTGCCTCGGGACCGGCAGGGGCAGGGGCTGGAAGTCCCAGGCCCCTTGAAGTCAGTCTCGCAGTGGCCGCTGACCACATTCCGGGTGCTCTGTGTGCAGAGGAGGTGTGAGCGGCTCCGGTGCGGCTCCAGATGCTGGGCCCTGGCCGGCCTGTTGCCTGTGATATAATTGAAACCTTTACACCGGGCCCAGAGTCGAAGCTACAGATGGTGGTGGGGAGTTTTGTCAGATGAAGGCTTTAAGTATCTTGACAGCAGGCTGCTCCGAGGAGAGGTCCTGAGCCAAATGCAGAAGAGATTTAATTACCGTTAATCTCCCTCTCCCCTCTTTCTGCAAGGTATTGGGACACTTAATTACTATTGACTGGAAGCTAAAATAACACTTGTGGTTCAGGACAAAACCCTTCAGATTTGCCCAGGGCTGGGAATGATTACTCTCATCCAAATAGATTTTCTCCACGCTCTCACTGTGTGCGGACTATTAAGATGGGGGGAGATGTATAGCAGACACTTAATCCCTCCTCACCCACATGTCTACACCTGTCTCACTGAGCTTCCTACTCGCACGAGGTGCTTGTTCACAGTAGCCCTGCCTCTACCCTCTATGTTGAGTCACTTAAACAGTTGGCTCAAAACACTTCCTCCTAATGAGCTATAACATTGCATTCCTAGGACCAGGGAGGGGCTCTGGCTCCTGAGTCCCATGGGAGGTGGTGGTGGTGCTCTGTGTCCCCAGAGCCTAACACACTGCCTGCTATGCCAGCCGGAGGTGGGTGAATGTGGTGATGGGGCAGCATGCTACCATCCCACACCGTGCTCTGGAGGAGAGGACTCCGCTCCGTTCCAGGCCTGCCAGGCTGTGCCATCTGCTGTGGAGCCTCCCTGAGCTGAGTGTAATAACTCAGGCATGCGCCCGACAGGTGGCAGTGTAAGAGGCAGCAACTAAGTGGGCATGAGTTAGGTAGGTCCAAGCCTCGGGTCGGCTCCCTCTGCCCGGGGTCCAGTGGAAGCATTGTGAACTTCCCTGGTGCTCACAGGACAGCGGGGGAGGATGAGCATTGCTAGGTGCAGACCCAGGCCAATTGCTGTCACGAGGAGGAGCGTGGCGACAGTGAGCTTGCTGTATGGGTTTTTGTGCCATGAGGTGAGCGGAGGAAGAGGCCAGCAACCCATACGTGACCTTCCCCATCCCTGTTCAGCTTCTCTGGTAAAAGGAGGTGTGTGCAGCCTCATCCAAATGACCCTTCTGGCCAGATGAGCGGATGAAGACATCTTGGACCCCCAGAGGTCCTGCCTTCCGTGAGCCAGGAGTGGTTCACCAGGCAGGGTGCTTGGCCCTCCGAGTAACAGGGTCTTCAGGTCTTCAATGCCTCCATGCCAGCGCGCCATCTCTGTGGTCCTGATGCTGCAGGCTTTAAGTGGGCCTGTAACGTGGGAGAAGTGCAGCTAGGGATCCAGGAGGCAGGCCCAAGGGCTCCGGGGGTGCCGCGTGCTGGTCACCCACCATCCCTACTGGGTGTGGGTGTGCTCAAGCCTCTTGAGTGGCTCATTGAGCAGTTATTGGTTCTGCCATTCCCTAGAGCACGGGAGTTGTAGGACAGCTTCAAGGCAGGCCTTTTTGCCTGCAGGGCCCCCTGCATAGCCAGCTGTCCTCAGCCCGATGCCCTTGTCCTGCTTATGGCTCTGAATATACTGCATGTCAGCAGGATGGAATCCAGAGAATGATCTGGACTGGCTTAGCCAGGGCCAGCCGGTGTCACCTGTGATCTGCCAGGGCCTGGGCCTCACTGCCTCACCCACAGGCGCTCTCCCCGCCCCTCTGTGGAGAGGCCACCGCTCCAGGGCAACTCAGCGCGAGTCGCGTGCTCTTTCTCTTGCTGTCTCTTTCTGTACGTCCCTATCTCTGTCTCCCCTAGATCTTGGCAGAGGAGAGCTGAGGCCTCCTCCTCACTGCGGGAAGGCACGGGGTATCTTCAGAAGTAGAGTGAAATTACTAGTTAAACGAGTGTGCACCCTGGATGGCATTGCACTTTGTGACATCTGGAAGGAAGAATCTGAAGGCTACTGAGGAAGAAGTACTGTCAAACGGGCAGGGCCCCCTGGGGGAGCGGGGGGGGGGGGGAGGGAAGGAGGGTAGTGATCGTTTCCTGTGCCATTACAGAGCCATCTGCCTGTGCGTGAGAACTCACATGAACAAAAAGCACAACACCAACATCTGGCTCGCTAGCTCTCCCTGAACTCTGTTTCTGCCTCAAAACACAGAAGGGTTAGTTAGGCACCAGTGGGTTATACCTAGCTACTCAGGGCAGAACAGTCCACTAGACTCTTAGGTCTAACCAACCAGCAAAACCAGAAGTGGAGGTATGGCTCAGGTAGTAGAGCACAGCCGTGTGTTTTGAAAAAGCCTAGCAAGAATATAAGGCGTTGAGTTCAAGACCTGGTATGTGTACACACACACACACACACACACACACACACACACACACACACGAGCTTTCCTGCCTGTGGTCTGTGGAAGCACCAAGGTAGAGTGCACGGGCCAGCCGGTGCTCTTGCTCCTCCTCCTCCTCCTCCACAGGGATCTCTGGACTGCAGGAAGGGTGGCGAGGGCTGGCTAGGACTGCACACATTGTTCCTGGCCAGAGTATCTCACAGATTGAACTTGCTGACTACCCATTGTGTCCACATTCTTTCCATTCCCAAGACTTGCTGATGCTCCCCGGGCTTTGTAAATCTTCCCCCAATTAAAGGGCCTCCTGGCTGTGTGCGGAGCTCTTCTGACTGGTCTCTGCCCATCCATGTTTATGTTTAAAATTCCATCTTTCCAAAATGTTCACCACTCAGCAAGTCTGTTTGTGAAGACCTCATTTCTGTTTGGAGCAGGTTTCATTGTTGTTTTAAGTTTCTGGAATGAATGTGAATCTGCTCCTGGCTCTTCATTTTTACATTGAGTCTGGCCATGACATTGGAAGGTGGCAACCTTGCTCTTTAGTGTCCTGAAGAGCCCTTAGATGAACAAAGAACAAGGGCATCATTTTTGCCTCCACTGGGGAGGAGAATGAGCAAGAAAGCCAGGTCCCCTGGGGCATGGGCAGCTGTCCAGGAATGTCAGAAGCCCCCTGGGAAGGAAGGTGAAGAAGCCAGGTGAGGGTCAGGCTGAGTAGGCGGCATCAGGACTCGGTCCTTGTCACCTGCAGCCGGGAGTTGTGGCTCACCAGGAATGCACAAAGACCCTGTTCCTGACCGTGCACTCAGAACTTGCTTGTATGGGAAACCGGGGAACAGTATGCAGACAGCGTCTGTCCTTAAGGGATGGGTGAATGTTCCTTTCCATTAGCTGCTGCCTTCTGGTAAATGAGAACTGTGAGACCTAGAGTGAGATGCAGAAAGCGGCTTCCCCACAGACCTAGAGAAGCCTGTCCTTCCTGAGGGCTGCTCTTAGCCAGCCATCTCACCAAGGCCGGCAGGCCCAGCCCAGGGGGAGGAGCACCTGGGCTGCCCTGTGAACATGTCTGATTTTAGAGACCAGTTAAAACACTTAGGAGAGAGTGGCATGCTCATTCTGCCTCCCCTGGCATTGAACTAGGCCGGGAATGCAGGCCGGGCAGTTCGGGGGAGCCTGGGTGGTGGCCAGAAGTGTTTGGAGCTGTCCTCCGGTCGAGCCCAGGGCTTTGGATCCTCTGAGCCACTCCCTGAGATGCACACGTGCTAATGGTGTGCCCAGGTCAGCGCAGGGCAGGGGCTCTGAACACCCATGGAATTCCCCCTCGGAAATCTAGACCTCTCTTTGGAAATGGGGTGAGGGAAGCAGAGCATACATGAGCTGTCCTGCAAGAGGGAGAGAGAAAGGAGAGGGAGTCGGGATTCTGTACACGATGCAGACACTTCCTGAGAGCTCTGGGGGAAGCTTGTGTGGTCATGAGCCATCACCCCCCTCTACCCTGTGGGGTGAGTAATTCATTGTGCTGTGCCCCACTGTGGCTTGCGGGAAAGCAGGGCCGGGCCTTGGCTGGTTTGTGCTTACAGAGTGCCTTGCCCAGAAAGCTGTTTTACAAAATAATGTTCCAAACTTTTGATTAATTCTGAAAGCTATATCCTGGGTGATGATAGAGATAATGAGTCAACTAAATATTGACTGTCAAATGCTATAAGAAGCGAAGCACTGGTGGCTCCTACCTGTAATCTTAGCTACTTAGGAAGCTAAGATCTGAGGATCACGGTTCAAGGCCAGCCTAGGCAAACACTCCAGGTCCTTAGATTAACCAGCCAAAAAGTCAGAACTGGAGGTGTATGTAGCTCAACACCTTCAGTAGAGCAACGGCCATGAATAGAAAAGCCACATGAGCTCCAGGCCCTGAATTCAAGCCCCACTACTGGCATGTACATGATACGATAGGATTCTCAAACTGAAACAAGCTTTATGCTGATCTAGGCTCAGTGAAGCCCTTTTCCAAACGTCCTGTCCCCTCTACACCTCCTGTGTTGCCCTGTGTGGCGGAGGTCTTCTATTGGTCTTTGAGCTCCTTGCAGGCTTATCTGGAGCCACAGATTATTATATGAGTTTTACTACAAAATGGAGAGACAGGGGAGCCCCAGAAGCTGAAAGACCCAGCCACTAAGGGGCCTCATTAGCTGCGGTAGGAAGAAGAATTACAGATTTATCTCTGCCCTGTGGTCATTTCCATTGATGACTCAAAGAAATTGCAACCAAACTTGATCATCTGTCACCCTCCACCAGAAGGAATCGAGTGGGATTCTGTAGCTAGCCCAGCATGCCATCAGCGTGTTTTGAGCACCCATTAGTGCTGGTCTGGCCATGTCCACCCTGCCAGACACAGGCAGAAGTCTTCCTGGAATCTAGAAGGCTGTGTTGTCCAGAAGCTTGTGGCCCCAAGAAGTTGGGGAGATTGGTGATGCATAGAGCCAGGACTTTGTAGCTGGATTTGGTGTGCCGTCCTCTGCGGAGCTGGTGGTCCTCTTTGGCCACACCCTCCAGGCTGTCCAGTCCCTGGACTCTGGGCTATCTCATGGGTTCCAGAATCCATTGTGCCACCTGCATCACCTGTTGCCTGGCTTTGTGATTCTTTGTTGGCCTCCTACTCCCCAGCCCCTCGGGTTGGTGTCAGGAACAATAGGTCTTGTCCACCCTAGCCTCCCCCTGCATAGTGCTAGCTTCCCATTCAGGTGGCGTTCATTCTCTCCTAAGACATCCCTTCTAAACATCTCCTCATTTTGTATACACTTCCCTGGTAGCCCTTCCATAGTTTATATCCAAAGCATCCTATACATGGGTGTTTTGATTATATGTGGTTTATGAGCCAGGCCTAACCCTCACACCCAATGATGAAATATAACCTGATTTTCCAGGACCTCTGTCAGGCCTCTCCTTGGGAGGGTTTTAGGAGAAAATTCAGTTTACATTGACCTTATGGTGCCAAAACCTAGTCTTGCTAAATGCTTCCCTGCCACCATTTGGTTGGCTGACGCCTTCTTCCATCCGGGATGCTTTGCCCTTGGGTTACTTGCCAGGCAAGAGGCGGGAGGCTGCCTTGGCTCGGCGGGCAATTCTGGCCTTGGGGGATTGTATGGGGTTCATTGTGTTCTGGTGCCAGCTCCTGTCTCTGCCACATTAGCCAACCTGCGGCTTACTCTACCTGTGCACGTTTTCCTCATCCAGAAGCAGTAACAACCTGAGATGGAGTGGGCCTGCCTCTCGAAGGGCTGTGTGACGGGCGGTGAGACGGGCCTGCTGTGCTTGCATCCCTGGAGGATGGGATGGAGAGCTTTGGGAAGTAACGTGCCCTTGGACAGAGGCCGGCTCGTCCCTAGGTTGAGGTGATTCTCCAGTAAAGCTGGCTGGCACCGGTGGCACGGGCCTGTGACCCAGCTCCTTGGGAGGCCGAGGCCTGAAGGCTCACGATTTGAAGCCTGCCTGCGCAAAACCAAAATCAGTCTCTAACCAACAAAAAGCTGAGCTGGAGGCATGGCTCAAGCGGCAGCACTAGCCGTAAGCAAGAAAGTGCTAGAATTCAAGGCCTCACTGAGTTCAAAAAGAAGGAAAATACAAGCAGCACAGTAATGGTTTATTTTTCTTCCTTCCAGTATACCTTAGTATAGTCTTCAGAGGGGTTTATGTAGAGATTATGGGTGTTTGACCTTATTGTTGGTATGGTATTCGAAGAACGACTACATCTTAATAAAGTAGCTTTACCAGATTTGTATCTTAAAGAGTAATAATAAATACATTTAAGCATTGCATCTAGCAACAAATAACATAACTTTATTGTTAAGATGCTGTACAGAGAGGGGTTACCATTTTATAAATCAGGTAATGAGTACATTTCTCTTTTGAGCAATGTCACCCCTTTCTTTGCTTTCCCTCAATTCCCCCCCCCCATCCCTGCCCACGAGTTGCATAGTTCATTGTCCACATAGCAGCACAGTAATACTTTAATAAGCAGCACGTAGAAGGCAGCACTGAGAGGCCTTGTCTGTGTTTTGTTGGCTGTTGTTTTCTTGTTGTATTGGGCTTTGATCCCTGGATCTCCTGTTTGCTAGGCAGGTGCTCTACCACTTAAGCCATGCCCCCAGTCTGATGTCAGGCCCTTGCCCACCACACTTGCCTCCCTCCCCTGTGCCGGCTGTAGGCTGGGCTCCAGGCAAAACTCGCTGGGGCCAGAGGGGCAGGGCCAGCCTTTCACATGTTTTGGGACAGTAGTGCACCCCATGTAGGCGTGAGAGCTTGAATCTCTCCATCCAACTCCATGCCAGCTCATGAGTTAGTCTCTCTCCCCCAGCCCTGTGCTGGAGAGGTGCTGAGCAAAGTACTAGGATCTTGCTTCCTGCTGAGGCAGACCTGGGCCTCAGGAGATAGGCGGCCAAGCTGGGCAGCCCTAGCCCTTTTCACACTTTACCACCGTCCACCCACACATAAGCACTGGCCAGACTTGGGGTCTGCCAGATGCTACAGATGTGCGTGCTCCAAGGGGCTGCAGCCCAGACCTGGGATGGCCTCTGCGCTGGAGCCCTGGGGAGCTGTGTGGAAGAGGAGGGCTGGCCACCCTCTGAGGATAATGCGGGGCCTGCGAGGCAGAGTTGGGGATGGAAGGTCCTTCTTCCGGGTGGTGGGGCCAACATTGGGCCGGATAGATACGGCTAGGGATGTTGGGGTGTCACATAGGAATAAGGACACCAACTCAAAAGGAACTGAGCCAGGCAAAGTTTACTTCTGCAGAAGGGTGCACCGTCAGCCAAAAATTTGGCAAGCAGAGCTGGCTGGCTGCCCCTCCCCTTTTATTCCCAATGCATCAGGCCCCGCCCCTCTGCTCCAATTGGCAGTGCTCAGGTTCCCAATCCGCTTGTGAGTGGCTAGTTTGAAGAGGTTAGGCTGTATCTAGTACACAGGTTTGCACAGTAACCATTAACAGGCTTTGAGATAAGATTTACAGTACATAAGCAATCTCAAAACACACATGCTCTGTTACTTGAACAATCTAAGGTGTGTCTCAATTCCTCTTCAAAACATACTCACACCCGCAGCTGCTTTCTTGAACAATCTGAGGTGTGTCTTAATTCCAGTTAAGACAACACCTTACATTCCAAAAATCCTCCCATCCCAAAGCATTTCCTTTTCCTTTTCTTGTTGATAATGTCTTAGCAGAATAATCAACTAGAACAGAGCTAAAGCAGCCCACTTTGACAGAAAAGGCCTGATAGGTGGCTAAGTTGGGGGAGTCCCCTTGCCTGCAGGCAGTCCTCAGCATTGACACCCCCCCCCCCCAGACACTTACATCCTGTGAGTTTTCTGCCTCTTTGGAGACTAGAAGGCACTAGTGTCTTGTGCTGTGTCCTCTGAGGCCAGTTCTTAATGCATAGTCACTTGTGTCCACCCAGGAGATGAGATACACCTGACAGGGAAATAGTTAATTAGGCTGCTCTGCTTGCTTGTCGCTTCAGGGAGAGGCTAGTCTTGCTTGTGCCTGTGCTCAAACATAGTGACTGGTAATCTCTTTTATTAGTTTGTATCTCCTTGTGCTGCCCCTTCTTGGCCCTTCTTTTACAAAGCAGTTGTGGCCTCTTGCTCCAGGCTTTAAGCCTGCAAAAGATGAAGCTTTTGAATCCTGAGTGTGAACGGCTGAAAGCAAGTCTGAGAGCTCTGTTATCCATCTCAGGATTGGTGGGCGCCTGCCCAGGTGAGGAAATGGAGAGGAGGCTTATTTCTCCCCCCCCCCCTTTTTGTTTTGCCAGTCCTGGGGCTTGAACTCAGGGCCCGGGCACTGTCCCTGATCCTCTAGGCTAGCACTCTACCACTTGAGCCAGAGCACCACTTTTAGCTTTATGGCTTAGTACCGCTTTATATGGTACCCAGGAATGGAACCCTGGGCTTCATGCAGGCTAGGCAAGCACTCTCCCACTAAGCCCCATTCCCAGCCCAACTTATTGTTTCTTGAGAAGGCTCCTTGGGGTTAGTGGCATGTGAAATCACATTTCTGACTAGCAAAGAACATTGATTGGCCAAAATGGTTCTCCAGCATTGGCCCTGTTGCCCAGCTTCGTTTGGATCAGACCCCAGTCACCGGAGCCCCCACAGGAGCCCCGCAGCCTGCTGTGCCCAGTTTAAGGCTCACTCGTGTTTTTGAACAATGTTTGGATTAATGCTACATCTTACAAGTTATAGTCCGCAAATGAGGATTACAGCCCGTGCTGATCTTAATATCCTGGGATGCAGGGATTGCTGATGAGAACAGAGGTTGGGTCTGAAGGAATGTGGGGGAGTACTGCTGGGTGCTGGGGCCCAGTGCAGGGAGGCCCAAGGACTCCTTTCTGTTCCTTGTTGGACTCTGCCCAGTGAAAGGTGCTGAGCCTCTAGTCACAGACTGGGAGAGCCCAGCCCTGCAGCCCCCACACCAAGCTCCCTTGGGTCTGCTCTGGCCAGGCCCTTTGTCCGAGTGGCTTTGGTTCCCTGTCCCAGGGCAGGACAGTTCGCCTGCATGATGAGCCTGAGACAGGGTTTAGGATCTGTACTAGTCCTCCCCAACCCTCAGGAGCTGTTAGAGCTGGACCACAGCCTCCCTGGGCCTGGGCCTCCTCACCCACGGGTGCCATCATTCCACAGAGCTTTTGTGCTCGGGGCCAGCTCTCTACCACTTGAGCCACAGCTCCACTTCCAGCGTTTTGTGTTAATTGGAGCTAAGAGTCTCTCCTGCCTGGGCTGGCTTTGATCCTCAGAACTCAGCCTCATTGAGTAGCTAGAATTACAGGTGTGACGGGCTGGGGATATGGCCTAGTGGCAAGAGTGCTTGCCTTGTATACATGAGGCCCTGGGTTTGATTCCCCAGCACCACATATACAGAAAACGGCCAGAAGTGGCGCTGTGGCTCAAGTGGCAGAGTGCTAGCCTTGAGCAAAAAGAAGCCAGGGACAGTGCTCAGGCCCTGAGTTCAAGGCCCAGGACTGGCCAAAAAAAAAAAAAAGAATTACAGGTGTGAGCCACGGGTACCTGCCTCTTTTAGAGAGTGAAGTTTGGGACCTAGGAAAATAGAAGGAACAGGATGTTGACAGAGCCCCCTGCTGGCCAGTGGGCACCATGCACCGTGGGCACCCAGCTTGCTGGAAAGTGGGGGGGCGGGGAGGGGGAGGGGACTCTTCCCAGCTGTGATTTCACCAACATTACTCATCTGTTTTCGATTCTTATCTCTGCAGTAATGGGCTCTTGGCCAACAGGCAGATCAAAAGGTGGAGTGTGTTCATTTGGCCATTTGAAAAAAAGCTGAAGTATAAGGGTGCACGTCTTAAGGGCACTGTGGTTAGATTATCTGCGGTGTTGAACGGGTCTGGCTTTTGTGTTTTTTCTGAAGGGTTCATCTCAAGTTTCTTTTTCTGGTTGAGCAATTTTTTTCAACATTAATAACTAATGGAGAAGAGGAAGAGGCAAAGTAGAACCATATGGCGGCATGAACACAAACCTCACTGTGGCCGGAAACTTCTGATTTGTATCTCCTTTCATGTGATCAGCTGTTGGGTTGGGTTAGATAGTAGGGAAGGATTCGCTGTGGGCCAAAGCAAGACCTCACTGTTTTTTTTTATGTGTGTGTGTGTGTGTGTGTGTGTGTGTGTGTGTGTGTGTGTGTTGCCAGTCCTGGGCTTGGACTCAAGGGTTGGGCAATGTCCCTGGCTGCTTTTTGCTCTAGGCTAGCACTCTAGCTCTTGAGCCACAGAGCCATTTCTGGCTTTTTCTGTGTATGTGGTGCTCAGGAATGGAGCCCAGGGCTTCATGCTTGCTAGGCAAGCACTCTACCGCTAAGCCACATTCCCAGCCCTCCCTGTACTTTTTAATCTCTTGTGCCTGCCTTCCGTAGACGCTGGCTGGGAACTGCAGCTTTGGGCAGCTCATTGTATCTCTTCTCGAAAACAACTGTGTGTTGAGCTGCCTCAGCACCAGAGGTGAAGTAGGCAGCGGGATGGAGCAGAGCCAGGCCCTGGCCTATGGCTACTGCTGCTCTGAGATGGGCGTCTCCCTGCGCTGCACAGGCCGGTCTTGGGCTTAAGTCCTCCTCCTCCTCCTCCCTCTGCCTTTTAAGTAGCATGGAGCTTTAGGACAGTGCCATTGCTGCCCAGATAATGCAGTATCACTTTTTTCTCTAGTACTGGAGATGGAATGTGTGCCAGGCAAGTGGCAGAACTGCCACTGGAGCCATGCCCCTCATCCTCTTTTAGAATTTTCTTTCCCTTGCCTATCCTTGCACTTGCCATCCTCCTGCCTCTGCTTCCAGAGTAGCGGGCTTGTGGGTGGCTACATCATGCCTGGCCTGCAATGTGGTTTGCCCGGGACTTCCCACTTGCTAGACCGGCACTCTTACGTCGAGCTGCAGTCCCTTCATTGTTAGGAGGGTGTGGCTGGTGACCTTCTAATCCCTGATCGCCTTCCTCCTAGTCTTAATATATTTTCTTCTCCTTCCGCCTCTCTTTCTAATGGGTACCTGTAAACCAGCTTGAAGGCTCCAGAGAGAGGACCGCAGCAATTCCTACTCTAGAGGGTGAGCCATGCTCCTTTGTAGCAGAGGAGTCAGTGGAGCCCTGAACCTCCCTTCCAGAGAAACGGGGGGCCACTGTCCTGGCCGGCACAGCGTTTGCTGTTCCAAGTCACTAGGGTTTAAGTTTGGCCCAGCAGCCTGGGCCAGCCTTTGATGGGGTCTGCTGCTCCTCACCTGAGCTGTCTCCGGGTCCACTGCTTCCGCAGCCCAGAATGGGCTCAGCTTTGCTTGGCCCTATCCTTGCAGTTAAGTCACTGTGCAAGCTCACCATCCACAAGACTTATGGTAAATTCTTCCGTTGGCTTTATTTTGTTTTTCAATACTAGGGTTTCACCTCAGGCCTTGGACCAGTTAGGCAGGCACTCTACCATCTCTGGCCCTTTTCTTGCTTTTGTTAAATCTAACCGGTCGGGTCTCGCACTTTTCTCCTGGGCTGGCCTGGCCTGCGGTCCTCCCTCTGACACTTCCCACATAGCTGGGATGACAGGCTGACCTCCACCTCCTTTGTGGCAAGCATTGCAGGCATGAGCACCATGCCTGGCCTCTCCCACTGTTCTCTCGTAGTTGCAGGGCCAAGGACAGGGTGAACTAGAAAGAGCCGAGCCATTGCCATCTTGGCAAGCAATTTCCTTTTCCCACTGGGGAGGATGCTTGGTGCAAGTTGGCAGCCCCTTGCCAGGCAAATGAAACGCTGAGACCCCCACAACCAGGCCACAAGTCAAGAAAGAGCCAGCACATGCATAGACTGTGGAAATGACTCAAGCCCAAAGGAATCTATTGTTGAGAGGGCTGCTGTCCCTTTCTGGAATATTTTGGTGGAAATGTGATGTTTTGAGTTTGGAGGGGGCTGCCTCAGCCTGCTCACTTGGGGGCCATGGTTGGAACTGGCAGTGTGTGCCGGGGGGGTTCAGCCCCCCTCCCCCGCCCACCCCCCAGCCATGGGGCAGGACTGCAGAGGCAAACCAGCCCAGCTCTGCTGTGGAGAGCCTGTGAGCAGCTACCTTTGCATCCAATGTGGCTGACTCTACAAGCCAGCCTGGGCATGCTTGGCCAGAGGCCTGGAAAGTGCTGGAAACTCCACCCGGCATGGGAGCCTGTGGGAGTTCTCTTGCATGGATGGGTTATTCTTTTGAGTTCTTTGAATTCCTATGTATTTGAAATGTTTGCCTTTTTCTCGGGACTTGAGCTAGTACTTTGCCCACCAAAGGCCAAGAGCAGGCACATACATCCTCACGCTTACTGGACCACCCCGGCGGCCAGGTGAGAGCCGCCTGGGGCTCACGCTTCGCCGTAACCCAAGCCAACTTTCTTTATAGAGCCACACACGTGATGTTGGGCACATCTAGGGGAAAAGAAGAACAAGCCCATGATTTTGGCAAGGCACCAAGGGCCAGATGTCAGATATACTGCCCGCCATTCAGATGCCTGAACCGGAATCTGAGGTGTTGTTTTAACCACATTTCTACCTGCTCTTTTCCTCCTGCCAGGTCCCCAGTCTGTGTGAAGATCTCCTGTCTTCTGTTGACCAGCCACTGAAAATTGCCAGAGACAAGGTGGTGGGCAAGGATTACCTGTTGTGTGACTACAACAGAGATGGGGACTCATATAGGTGAGCTCATGCCTGGGACGCTCCCATGCCAGCCATTACCGAGGTGACACAAACACCCTTATGACTTGGACGGACCAACATTCCACTCGCCCATCTTTCTGTTTGTCCTTTTCTCCTCCTCCTCTACCGGTCACCCAGCTAGCCTGCAGGTGTTTGGGGAGTGCTTCCCTTAGCATTGGTGATGGAGTCCTCGTGGATCTTAACGGAGAGGGAGGGACTCCATTAGCAGATGGCTGCTCCTTTGCCACGTGTATGGTCCTGCAAAGGGCAAAGCACAGCCTGTGCCTGCGGTGGGGATTCTGCATCCAGGGAGGGGGCCTCCACCCGGCTCTGTCTGCCTCTGTGCACCTCTTGAGTACTCGTTGACATTAGTCCTTGCCTGGGTGATGATCTAGCTATGAGATCCTGGCACCACTGGCACAGGGCTTGCAGGTAACACGGTTGCAGGTGGGGGTTATTTCAAGGTAATTCCTGAAAGTGATGTCTGAGCTAAGATTTTTGTGGGAAGAGAGAAAGTAGTAGGGGCTGAACTCAGGGCCTTGGGCTTGCTGGACAGCAACACAGGGGTGACAGCAGCCATGCCCAGAAGCAGTCTTGCCGTAAGCATGTGCTATGAACTGGGCACTGTTGAGGTCTCTTCTGTTCGTCTGTAGTTCAAGGCGGGGGGGAGCCGGCCATCATAAGCACGTCCATAAATAAAATAGTTTGTGAAAGGAGCCGAGTATAGGCAGAGGAAGATATAGAC
Source organism: Perognathus longimembris pacificus (assembly GCF_023159225.1). Lineage (NCBI taxonomy): Eukaryota > Metazoa > Chordata > Mammalia > Rodentia > Heteromyidae > Perognathus > Perognathus longimembris. The sequence goes on along the minus strand of NC_063167.1, from coordinate 11,497,513 downwards.
CCAGAAGACCTTCCCAAGTGTCCTTCAGAATGCAAAAGTTAAGTCCTGTACAGGTTGGAGGGAAGAGTTTTCTGGGCTTAAATTAAGCCCCTTAGGGGAAATGAGCTTGCTGGTGTTCAGGTGTGTTAAGAGGATGAAGCCAAAAGCCCGGCAGGGAAAGCATACCAGAGTCTTGAAGGCCCGGTGAAGGCTTCCTGGAGTGAATTAAAGACATGGCACATAGGGCGAGCTGGACAGCGCAGCCCAGAGCTCACCACATATTTTAAAGGTTTAATTGTGACTGTGTGAGCATGCGTGCACACGTATGTGTGTGCTCTAGTACTGGGACTTAAACTTTAGGACCTGGGTGCTATTCCTTAGCTTTTTTGCTCAAGGTATTACTCTACTACTTGAGCAACAACCCCACTTCTAACTAATTGGAAGTAAGAGTTTCATGGCCCAGGCTGACTTCGGGCTGGGATCCTTCAATCTCAGCCTCCTGAGTAGCTAAGACCTGAGTAGCTAGGACTATAGGTGTGAACCACCAGTGCCCAGCTTAAATAGTGACTTTTTTGTGTGTCGGTCATGGGACTTAAACTCAGGCCTTGGGCACTGTCCCTGAGCATCTTTGTGCTCAAGGATAACACTTTACCACTTAAGCCACAGAGCTACTTCCTGTTTTTGAGTGGTTAATTGGAGATAAGAGTCTCACAAGGACTTTTCTATGGGGCTGGCTTCAAATCACAATCCTCAGACCTCAGCCTCCTGAGTAGCTAGGATTACAGACATGAGCCACAAGTGCCCTGCAAATAGTGACTTTTTTTTTTTTTTTGCCAGTCCTGGGGCTTGAACTCAGGGCCTGAGCACTGTCCCTGGCTTCCTTTTGTTCAAAGCTAGCACTCTACCACTTGAGCCATAGCGCCACTTCTGGCTATTTTGTTTATGTGGTGCTGAGGAATGGAACCCAGGGCTTCATACATGCTAGGCAAGCACTCTACCTCTAAGCCACATTCCCAGCCCCAGTGACTTTTTTTTTTTTTTTGAGAGATGAGAACACTGTTGTATTAGAATGATATTTTTTCCTGCTGCCAGGAGAAGTTAGGTGGGCAATAATAGAGCAGAGAGTAGAAATGGGGTGCATGCCAGCAGATGTGCCAGGGGTGGAGTGTGTTTGAGACGGGTATGGTGGGTGATTGCCGGACTTAGGGCCATTGATGGAAGCGGGGGGGTGGTCCCTCAGGGAGTTCCTGGTTTGGGGATGCTTTAAGATTGAAGTATTCTTTAGGTCTAAGCAGAGGTGCTGGCTGGTGATACCACTGGGCAGGTCAAGTTGCCAGTGGGTGTGGTCCTCCTCCGGAGGCTCCAGAACCTCTGAGAGAAATGCCCCTTGACAGGCCAGGACGTGCCTGGCTGCCGAGAGTGGCCTCAGAGGGCTTCCCGGAAGAGGGATCTGGAAATGGAGTTGTGCTCAGTCAGCATTATCCCCCCATCCACACTGCTAGCAAGCTCCATTCAGTCCAGCCGTTCTACAGGAGGCTGTGGAAGAAGAATGGGGTTGTGCCCATGTCTGGCTCCCGGGGGCCTCAAGCCAGGGTGCCCTGTGTGCCCTGCCTGCCCTCCTGAGATGCCAGGGGGGCCCCAGAGGCTCGGGGAGCTTTGAAGAGGAGCGTGACCAGCACGCAGAAAGCTTGTCTTTCCTCTCCCCTTGTGGATCTGAGACTTCAAGGTCTTCTGATTTTCTCCACACATTTCCATCCTGTGTTTGATCGTTGGCTTAAATAAGATCCTTATGGCGTGACGGTTGCCAGCAGCACGGCTGGAGACCTGTTAGCTGAAACAAAAGGCCTTCTGGGGAAATGAAAGCCTGACTTTTGAAATCTAAGCGTTCCTGTCCATCTGTCTTTTCTCAAATGGCCTCCATTTAAGCTCTTAAATGTGTTCTGAGTGCCCCTTCCACGAAGAATATTCTGGGTAATGTTAGGATTTTTCCCCCAGCTAAAATTACCCTGGCTCCAGGACTAGTGGCTTGAAATGCTGTCTGTTGCCTGTGAGCCAGGAGAAATGTGAGTTACAGGCTTCTTGGAAATTCCAGGCCAAGAGAGTCTGCCAGAGGATGGGCTCTTGTGTCTCAGCAGGTGGCCTTTAAATAAGAGCCAGTTGGGGTGGGTCTTCCACCCAGGCCAGGGACCGTGGGACCCAGTGGGCCCAAGAATCTCAGAAGAAGCCACAGTGGGGAGGCAGGCATTGAAGGTGGTACTCGGGCTTCTGCCTCTGCAGCTTTGCCCCAGTAGAGAACCAGCCCACTTACATGAGAATCGCGGCCACAGGTCTGCCCCCTTTCAGCTGCACCCCGCATCCCAATCAGATCTAGTGACAGGCCTTGGTCAGGTGTGGGTTTGTTTTTACTCAGGCCTGGGTTGCTACAATTACAGGCCTGAGCCACCGGCACCCGGCTCGATTTATTTATTTTTTTAGTGGATTTCACGATGTTGCCCAAGCTGGCCTCCAGCTCTTGGGCTCAGGCAATCCTCCTGCCTCAGCCTTCCAAGTAGCGGTCCTCCCACAGTCCAGTCCGCAGGCCCGCATGTGAGATGTGAATTCCCTTCTGGAGTGGGAGGAGGCGGCCCTGGCCATCACCCGCATTTGTGGAGGAGGGGCAAGGATTTGCAGAGGGAGAGGGAGGGCTGAGCACAGACCCAGCAGCTCTGGGTCTCTCACTGTTGGCCAGGCCACAGCTTAGGCGGTGGGTGTCCACCTTGTCATGTTTCTCACCTGCTGTGGGCAGCACCTGGTGCCTCACTCTCTGTACGGGGAAGTGAGGCTCCTCACGAAGGTTCTGTCTGTATCACTTAGCTGGTAAGCAGGGCAGGGGCTCAAAAGTGGCTGCAGGTAGTGGCTTAGCCTCTGAAACCCCGCACAACTGGAGCCCAGATTCACCACTCACAAGCCGCTTCTTCCTGAGTGATTCATGGGCTTCTTCCCCCGTTCTCCCTGCAGGTCACCGTGGAGTAACAAGTATGACCCTCCTTTGGAAGACGGGGCCATGCCGTCTGCTCGGCTGAGAAAGCTGGAGGTGGAAGCCAACAATGCCTTTGACCAGTACCGAGACCTGTGAGTTGCTCGCCTCATGCCCCACAGAGCCTGTGGGTTTGCGTCCTTTGACCCCGTGGCTGCCTCCATGACTAAATCTGAGCTGCCCGTGACAGGATGTGGGCCACTGGTTCCTTGATTGGTTAGCCACCGACCGTGTGGTCCTAGAACAAGACAGATTTCCCCGTGTCCCGGCCCATGACCATAGCAGGTACTGCCAGGATAGCCACTGTGAGGAAGATTGTCTCACTTCCTCCCAAATGCCATAGCTACTCAAGTCCCTGTTTTCCAGATGGAGACACTGAGGCGCAGAAAGGTTAAGGCCAAAGGCAGACCCAGGACTTGAATGCCCATCTGTCTCTTCTTGATCTCTGGGTTTTTACTGTGCCTCATAGCTGACTGACTGGTGCTCAGGCCCCTACTGGTGGCTTAGCTGACAGGTCAAGCTAGGTTGGTCTTTGCAGTGAGATGAAGCAGCCTTCTCCAAATCAGCGCCTCTGAATCCTCAGCTGACTGGGGCAGGGTACCAACTCCTGCCAGAAGAAAGTGTTCACACATCTGCTAGATGCTTTTCTGCCTCCTACCACCATATCCGAGAAAGCGCATTCACCTAACTAAGCACTATCTCAAGGGAAGGCTCCAGAGATGTCCTCTGAAACATTTTCTTAACAGAATTTCATCTTAAATTAAGTTCTGTACTGAAAACGTAGCAAGTTTAAACTATGTGGTACTAATTCTCTGTGGCTTCCACCATCTAGAACTGGGGACAGCAGACAGTTAGAAAAGCCTTGCAGGCCTCAGGCTAGTCTTTGTTTTTCTTTTTTTCTATATAACTTTTTAAAACATTAAACTCATCGAGGCACCGGGGGCTCACGCCTGTAATCCTTGCTACTTAGGAGGCTGAGATCTGAGGATCACGGTTCTAAGCCAGCCCTGGTGTGAAAGTCCATGAGACTCTTACCTCCAGTTAAGCACTAAAAAAGCCAGAAGTGGAGCTGTGGTTTAACTGGTAGAGCACTAGCCTGGAACAAAAGAAAAATTCAGGGACTGTACCCAGACCCTGAGTACAAACAAGCCCCAGGAGTAGCACCAAAAAAAAAAACCAACCAGTTAAACTCTGGGACCAAGTATGGTAGTGTTCATGCTTATAATCCCAGCTACTTAGGAGATGAAGGTTAGAGGATTGTAGTCCAAGGTTCAGCTGGGCAAAAGCAGGAGACCCTGTCTGTCCAGCCTTGGGATTTGGCCCTCAGTCATAGTTTGCCTACCCCTAGTGTAGTTTATAGGCAGGAAAATAGAAATCCTAGAAATAGCAACTGAAGTAACTGGTGGTCAGAAAAGAGGTTTCTATCTCCACTGGGTAGACTGGTCTTCTGCCTAGCTCACAGCAGTTTACTATGACTTGTCTCACTTACAAATGTCTTGGGAAGGAAAAGACTCTCCTCAGTGTGACACACCAACAGAGCCCAAGAGAAACCAGAGTTTTAAGTGGCTTGGAGCATTTCAGCAGCCCCTCATGACTCCCGAGTAACCCAGCCTTGTCCTGGTCCCTTGCCACGTGGCGGGTGTCCTTAACTGATCCTCTCAAAAACTGTGGGGAGACAGCTTGTCCCTTCCAGATGACACAGGCACCACGAGGGCAGTGACTCACACAGGACCACAAGCATGGAGTCAGAGAGCTAGGATTCAGGTCTGTGTAAGAGTTCTAGCTCTTCAGTTTTGCCTCATAGCTCCGTCCCCATTCGCACAAAAAGTAGTTCTTCACTCGTTTATTAATACAAATACAGCCACAAATAAACCAGCTATTCAAGAATGTCCCAAGTGGAATTAGTTTCATATTGCAGTAGTAATGCTGATAGTAAGATAACAATGGTAGTCATAGTTACCGGCCCACGGTCTGCTCAGTCGCGTTCAGTCTTACCGTGGTCCTTACCAACCCCCCCCCCCCCAAACAAGTGAGTGGACAGATGAGAAAGGCGAAGTGACTTCAGATGCACAGGCCAGGAGGTGGTGGAGCCACATCCTTCCCCCACGCTAGGGTCCAGGACAAATGAGCAGGCATTTGTGGGCCTCCCGTGAGCCGGGTGGGTGCTATCACAGAGCTTCCACGGGGCAAGATCCAGTTAAGTGGGGAGTGGGAGGGAAAAGCCCCCTCTGCCCGTGTGTGCTGGGCTTCCACACGAATGGGGCCACGTGGGCCTCTCCTGAGCCAGAGAAGCGAGGCGGCCGCCTCACTCCCTTGTTCTCTTCGGAGGCTACGTTGAGTGCTTTTAGTGTGTGTGTTTCAGGTGGGCTGCATGTTTAGATTTAGTGAAGGGTTGGGTTCTGATTTTTATAGACTGAACACATTTGTATTGTTTCCTTAACGAAGTGACCTCGACATGTTGTCTTACAGTGCATTTAGAGCCAGGCGTGGGACGAGCTGGTCTTTGTGTTTGATTTCTACTCCCCTTGGGGTCGTGTCCCCCCCCCCCATCTTGTCCTTCCCACATTGAGAGCTCAAAACAACATTCCCTAAGCTCTTACATGTAGCTGTCAGCTAAGCGGGAGCTGCCCACCACACAGATGGGGAGGCGGAGGCTCAGGGAGGGGCCCCAGGTGGGCAGCTCAGCCTGAGACCTCCAGTGGCGTGGCCCTGCCCTGTCCTCTGTGAGGAGCTCTCCCCAACTGGCCCACGTGGGATCAGCTTCGCCACTCTGGGCTAAACGTGATGAAAACCAGTCTGCTTTGTGTTTCTAGGAAGATGGGGAAATGAACTCCAGGACTTGTGCTTATTAGGCGCGCTACCACTTGAATGACAAGCCTTGCCCTCAGTTCTTTCTACTTTGGTTTTGGTTTGGTTTTGTGCTGGTCCTGGGGCTTCAACTCAGGGCCGGGCGCGTCCCTCAGCTTTTTGTGCCCAGGCCAGTGCTCTACCACTTGAGCCACAACTCTACTTCCAGACTTATTTTGTAATTTAGTGGAGATAAGAGTCTCGCAAACTTTCCTGCCCAGGCTGGCTTTGAATTGCAGTCCTGAGATCTCAGCCTCCTGAGTAACTAGGATTCCAGGCATGAGCCACTGGCACCTGGAATGCTTTTGTTATTTCTTTCACAAACAAGGTGGCTTACTAGTCTCATTTTTTTTGCTTGGGCTGGCCTACACTGAATTCCTCATATTTATGCTTCCTGCCTAGCTGGGCTGACAGGTGCCTGCCACTACATCTAGCTTCCTGGAGGGGAAGAAGTGGGGGCTGAGCTAGCCTCAGACCCTCATTCCCCCCCCCCCCCATATCAGCAAATGGAGTAGCTGGGTTGAAATGCATGAGCCACAGCACCTGCCTTCCTTCATCTTTTTCTTACTCTCACCTGTCAGTACACCACTCCCCTCCAGAATGTCCCATTTTCAGAGCACCCTGGGGTGTCCGTGGCATGCTAACATCCCGAAAGTGGGGTGGTAGATCCTGATCTCTTTTCCCCCTAGTGTTGGAATACAGGCCTTTTGTGTCTAGGAGGCCTTGGTCCTTGAGTATCACTGACCATTAATGGTGTGACACTGAGTTTTCTAGATAGTTCACTAGGGTGGAAGAGCTATACCTCTCTCTCTCTTTGACATTTGTACCCTCCCCACCACTGACCCGTGCCCATGGAAAGATCATTTATTGTCACCCTGTGGACAGAGCCATGGAGCTCTGTCTTCCTTTCATGCTGGCCAACAGGCTCCGGTAGAGGTCCCTGCGATGAGGAAGTTGATCCTGCCCAACGCCACCTCAAGCCTGCCAGGCTGCCACGCAAGGGGCACGAGGTGGCTCCCATTCCAGTCCTGGTGAGAGTTGTTTGCGTCCTCAGGCAGACCCATCCCCGCTAGGAAGGAAGGATGGCTGAAAAGTCACTCCCTCCAGAACACAGTGGGTGCCACTGTGCCCAGGGGAAGTGAGTCGGGCACGTGTGGAGCGCCCCCACGTCCCGTGGGACCCAGCTCAGACTTCGCATGGTGCTCGTTGTTGCAGAAGCCTCATATTCTGGTGAATTGTAGAACTAAGGCTGGTTGGCGTATGCTCGAATATCTTGACTACTCACCCATCAGATACCTCAAACTGCCAGACTCCAGCCACATTGGGGGTGTCAGCCCTCTCTTGGGGGATGCTAGGCTGCTGAGAACTTTGTTAGAGAATCGTATTTGTGAACCAAGCCTCCCTTTCTAGTGGGAAGGCCACTCTGGATTTGCTCATAGATTTCACTCACACCCACATACACACACACCACCCCCCCACACACACACCAGGGAACAAGAGGGGGAAGCACTGGCAGCGCAGGTGTGCAAGGCGTGAGCGAGGCCCCGCTGACTTCCCCGTGTGCCTGCTGCGAGCCCTGTGGCCTCGTCCTTAGTCCTTGAGCTTTTTAAAGATAAGCGGAGGAACAGAGCTGAAATGTGACCCAAGCCACAGTTGGCCCTTCCAGAGACATTCTCCCCAGAGCCTTCTCTGTCATGAAAGAAAAAGAGCCCCCTGGTGAGATCCTGGGGGAAAACTTGATTCTATCGTCCCGAGGGCCCGGCTTTGATCCTGCGCCTGCAAAGGCTTTGACTTTGCAGGGGCTGGAGTTAATCACCCACACATGGAGCCAGTCTGGTCGGAGTGGCTGACGCACAGGCCCTCTGGCTTGGAACTCCCGTGGGAAGTGGCACCCCACCCCAGCCTGTGCACAGCATTTCTCAACCCCAGACTCAAGGGCCAGCAGTTGGTAGTGTAGCTCCTGCCCCATAGGAGGCAAGTCAGGCCTAGCAAGTGGAGCCGTGTCCCCCACTCACGTGGTTCCTGGCTTCCCCACTCCTCCTGGCTCTCCTGCTGGACCGCTTACTGGTGACCCTCTTTGCCATCCTGTGCAGAAAGGAGCCCAGCAGTGGTCTTCCCCAGGGGATGAAGTGCCAAGTAGCTGTTGCTGGCAGTCACTTGGTAAGAATGCCCAGGTGATGGTGGGCGCCCTTTGCTGTGTGTTGGGACTGCAAGAGCCCATCACCACAGCAGGCCATCACCCACCACCTTGGTCCTCATCCCTCTCCCAGTGCCCAAGGTTTCTGCCCATGATCGCTGCATCCAGCTCTGTGCAGAGCTAGAACTAAGGTGGAGAGTCGGGAAAGGTAGCGCCCTCGGGGACAGCTGGCACTTGGCTCTCTCTGCCCTCTTTCCTGGCAGGGTGAAACTTGGCTTTAGCCTGAGCCCTGTCCAGCTTAGCGTCCCAGAACCTCATTCCTTGACCTGAGTGGTCCATCTTCTGGGGTAAGGTCTGGAGGTGGCATTGTCAATACAGCTGCCAGGAATACAGCTTGCTCATAGTAGGGGTAAGCCACAGAAGGCTGCGGGGGGCTCCGGGGTCAGCAGCCTGACCTGCCAGGTTCCCAGAGAAAACAGGAGCCTGTCCAGCTCCAGCCCTCAGGCTGGGTCCTGCTTAGCCTGTCGGCCTGGGTTCTGTTCTACCCAAGACCAGATGTTCTAGCCCTCCGCTAGAAGGAGGGGCAGCACCAGTCTCTCCCACAGACGATTGCTCCCATCTGCGCCAGACATCTTGCCTGCACTCTGCGATCCCCGGCTCTTGACTTGGAGCAGATAATATTCCAAACATGCGGTTGCAATTTATTGGCCTTATAAGTTAATTTTAGTGGGTGAGCAATTGATTGAAATCAAAACTTAATGAAGGCCAGGGTCTGGGGGGGTGGGAGGAGGGGAGGAACAGAGTTTTGTGTTCTTCCTTGTTTGGGGTCTGAGATAATCTTCAAAAGCTTTAATTAGCTTTTCTAATCAACTCTGCTTGTCTGGAACAAGTTTGCCTAGTGAAACAAGGCCAGCCAGGCTCCCCATGGCTGTCCCCAAAGCCCACGGGCCTCTACGGGAGTGACCCAGGGTGCTGGATAGATGGGCCTTCCCCTTCCTCTACCCCGTCCCTAATTGGCAGCCAATTTAGAGGCTTGACTGTTTCTTCCCTTTCTACTGTCAGTCCAATGGGACTGATGACATGTGAGCAACCCTGACCCAGGAAGGACAGGGCAACCACCCATCTGTCATTTGTCCCCTTGTTTCTTGGGTTCCTGGAACTATATGTTCCGTGCCCCAGGACTCTGGGCTCCTGGGGATGGCCTCTTCCTCTGCACATGAGCCCTGAGTGTCCATTGCTCCTGTCTGAAGAAACCTTGTAGAGTATGGGGAGTTGCTGAGATTTCAAGCGGGCTTGCTGGGCCAGAGGCGTGGGGACCTCCAGCAGGAGTTTCCAGCGCCCACCTGGATGAGGCCAGGCTGCAGAAAGGGGAGAACCTTGGCTTCAGAAGCAAATTGGGCTTGCCTATACTGCCCTTACCCACCGAGTAACTCCTCTGTGCAAGCCAGCTTCCCTGAGCCCGCCTCCTTGTCCACCTGGAGGGTTCCCAGCATGCTCTCCTGATGCCCCGGCCATGAGCCCGCTTCCTCATCCACACAGAGGGCTCCCAGCATGCTCTCCTGATGCCCCAGCCATGAGCCCGCCTCCTCATCCACACAGAGGGCCCCAGCCACCCTGGCTCCTCACAGCCACACAAGGCCCCAGGCTGCTCAGGCCACATTACCACCCAGTGCTGGATGCCTTCTCTGTTCCTGTGATGATGATGGGGTGCCCTGGCCTTGGTGGGGTATCAGGCTGTTGTCATTGGCCTTTCTGGAAGGCTGTGCCTTGGGTCTTACCGTTCAGCCACCACCCACAGGGAGACATGGAGAAAACGGAAAGCGAGGACTCGGGCAGGCACTGACACCTGGTCCCTGCTGCATCGGGAGAGAGACCACGGGTCATACCGAGCACTTCCCAGGAACGTGGCACAAATGGGTGCAGCCATGATGAAGTGAGACCCAGCCCTGCTCCTACTTCATGAGGCTCCTGTCTTAACAGGGCTGAGGAGCACATACTAGGCCACGAACAAATGGACGAATGCCTGCCCCATCTAGTATATACGGGAAGATATATACAGAGCAGGCACTGGGGTAGGGAAGAGCAGCGGCCCCAGCCATGGAGCAGCTGGGAGGGGAGAGGGGCAGATAGTGGGTCTGCCTTGAGCCTCATCAGAAGGCCTGCTAGTGAGGCGAGCCTCACCCCAGTCTTTCCACTGATAAGAGGAGCTCACAGTACCCAGATACTGTGGTTTGTGCGGGCTCCCTGCTTTCGTGGTAGGAGTCTGAGGTTCCAGTGCATGCTGCAGTAAGTCACGCCCTGAGCCCCAGGTCTCTAAGCAGCTCTTCCCTGGGTCATCCAGCTCATTGCTGGGGAATTGTGTCCCCTGTGACTCAGCTTGTGCCTGCATCCTTCACGCCTTCTCCCCAGGCTCCTTCGCCCTCTTCTGCTTTCTCCCTCAGCTGGTCCGCTCTGCTCTTCCAAGTCCTGTGACTCCTTCTAGTGCAGCCTCAGCCTCAGACCTGGAAGGGCGGCAGCCAGGCAGTGCCCTGAGCAGGGGGGAGAGCAGGGCCTGGTCCATCAGGCGAGGGAGCTCCAGGCTGTCGTCCATGAGGGGGATGTGAGCAGGACGTAGGCTGGGGCGCCCGGGCTTGGGTGTGGCTCTGAACATTGGAGGTTGGAGCAGAGGCCAGGGAAGGGAGGACCAGGCTGGCTGGTTCAAAGCCCGACAAGGTCTACAGTTCACGTGCCAGGTACTTTCCACTTCCAGGAACAACAACCCTCGGACTTTGGGGTGGGGAGTCAGGAAGGGGAAGCAGGGAGCAGCAGAGTGAGTTTGAAGCCATGAGGAATGTGCTAGAAGGTTCCAGATCTGGAGGGACCATTGGGCATGGCATAGGTACTGTGTGTGTCTTCACGAATTCGGGGAGCTTCAGGGCACCCCCTGCCTGCAGTGGAGTTCTGCTTGCCACACCTGGCCCGCCCGTGAGGGTGCTGGAAGTGGCCAGTGGGACTCACTGCAGTTAGAGTTTTTCTTCCGTCGGTACTGGTCGGGATTGAACTGGGAGGTACTGCTACTTGAGTCACGCCTCCAGTCTGTGGTTGTCATTCTATGATTTTAACTGAAGCCACCTCCTGGGGAGGGGTCAGGCCCGCCCCTCCCTCGCAACGCGTGCATCAGCTCCCTGGGGCCCTTAGGAGGCTTGCCTCTGACTCCCCTCCAGGACTGCTGATTGGTTGTCTTGACTTGTGCTGCCTACTCTCATCTGCTAAGGGAAAGTTAAGAGGAAAACAGGAGTGGGTAGAAAACCAGTTCACTGTGCACATGATTCACCCAGGGGAGCCTCAGGGATACACACACACAGTGTGTGTCACTCAGGCACACTCAGGGCTCTGCAGTTACACATGCTGCCTGCTCAGACGGTGTTGGATGGGGTGCAGGGCAGAGTTCCCTGCTTGGACTGAACTTACAGCCTGAACCCATCCCACACTCCGCTCACCACGGCTGGGATGCCTCACGAGGCCACACAACCTCTGGCCACCTGGTGTGGGGCCAGAGCGTGGACCCAGCTCCCCATACCTCAGCTCTGTGACCTGGGTACATTCCCTTTTTTGGCCTACAGTTTGCTTAACTGTGACACGTATGCAAAGCCCTCAGCCCCAAATGGGTTGTGCACAATGACAGCTCTGGCTGATAGTGACGGCTTTGGAGCCCCGGAAGTCTTCACTGTTGACGCATTCGCAAGGTGGGCTCCTTGGGGCTGGCAGCATTTCCCCACGCAGTCCACAGGGAACAGTCACCACAGTGCTACCTACAGAGGCTTCAGAGCCTTGAGCCCAGCCTAGAGCTGGCTGGCAGCCCCTCCTGCCGCACTGTCGTCTCCAGAAAGGCCTCTTCTTTCCCTTTACAATAAAAGCCTGTGAGGAGACGCTGCAGAGAGCTGCTGCCATCCAGATGTGCACCTCTAGGCACAACTTGCATTAAAGTTGCACACGCCTATGCCAGCCAACTGGTGTGTTTGTTCAGGGGAGCTCTGCACCTGTGTGTGCCAGAAGGAATTCCCACAATACCTGTCCCATCTGTGGGCAGACTCTGGGACACAGGCTGTAAACCACGGTGAGAAAGCGCTGGACTCCACACCCAGACAGGCAGGCCGGCCGGCTGGGCGTGCCATGTGGACGTGGCCAGCTTAGTGCCAAGTGTTGTTGCTCTTTCTCCATTTTGTGTGAAGCCAAGTCTAGTTCTCAGAGACAGGCCACTGCTCCCACCCAGCAAGCAGCGTCTCGTATTTCTGATGGGTTACCTCCTGGGAAGTTCAGAACACATCAAGGCCGTCATCTGCCCCCCAGCACACGGCAAAACCACCTCATACCAGCCAGCAGGCAGCGAGGCCAGCTCCTGGTCCTACTTCCTCTGTCTTCTTCCTGGCTGGGAGCTTACTGGGTACCTGCACCTTTGAGCAGAGCTGACAAAACCAGGGGAAGAAAGAAGCCTCTGCTGACTTCTCTCTGCAGAAGTTGTCCCTGGGGGCAGCGCGCACATGCATGCACACACACAGTCGCACACGCATGTGCACACACATATCCCCCCACCCACCCCTGCTCAGCCACTGGCTTCCCAGCATTGGTTAGTTTGGAGCCAGTGAGTGCAAAAGGAATGCTGGCTTTAAGATGCCTCTCCAAGCAAAATGGAAGTTTTCCTCTTTCCCAAAGTGCAATGGAATTGTTCCCACCTGTGGGAACCACCTGCTCGCTCAAAAACAAACTGCTGCTGGTAGAGGCTGAAGAAGAGACAAAGGTGTTGTCCTAGGCCAGAGCCCAGATGCTGCCTCTGCACTGCAGTCTCCTTGGTTGGGTACTAGCTCATTGCCCCTGCCTTGTGCCAGTGCCAGTGCAGAAGTGTCCCTCATGACGGTCAGACTTGCATCTTGCTGCTGTTGAGTGAGATCTGAGAAGCAGAACAGTTGTGTGTGTACAGAAGGACACGGGAGGAGGGCAAACCTCAAACCCTTACGACTCCTCCAGCATTACTAGCATGGTGCCAGGTGCAGGAGGGTTTTGCTGTTTCCATTGCACTGACAGTTTTAGTCTGGACCCCTCAGCTGGCATTTCGGGAGCGTGCCTTGTCCGTTCTTTTTTTTTTTTTTTTTTGCCAGTCCTGGGGCTTGGACTCAGGGGTCTGAGCACTGTCCCTGGCTTCTTCTTGCTCAAGGCTAGCACTCTGCCACTTGAGCCACAGCGCCACTTCTGGCCGTTTTCTGTATAGGTGGTGCTGGGGAATCGAACCCAGGTCCTCATGTACACGAGGCAAACACTCTTGCCACTAGGCCAAATCCCCAGCCCCTTGTCCGTTCTTTTCTTCCCTCACTCAGACAGCCCAGCCCATCTTGACTGCAGTCAGGCTGTGGTGTTCTTGTCTTGGTCCCCGCGTAGTAGCAGCGGCAGACTGCAGCTCCATCAGCCGGTGCCTCTGTCTTTTCCATGGAGCCTTTGCCATGGGCACTGCGCTCTTTCTGTGGATAGCAGAGGAGTTCTGGGGTGCAGAGTGCTGGTTCACATAACCCGGAACTCGGCGACGCTTTGTGTGGTCTCCTGCTTTCCCATACGTTCCCAGGCGAAAAGACCTCCAGGAAGGGGTGGCCTGGATAGACAAGCGGCAGTGGTAGAGCCACGTCTGCGAGAAAGATAAGTAACACATTGGAGTGGAAGATGACAGAGGGGGCGGTCCACCAGGTGCTGTGTGAGATGTGAGAGAGGAGTCCTGGGTTGCATGTGAGAAAGCTTGTGTCATTTGAGGCGATGCCAGGCGTGTGTGCCGTGTGAACACTGTGGCTTGGGGAACTGAGGGGACCCTGTGTCCCCATTCCTTGCTCCGAAACAGCTTCCGCCACACCGAGTCTCCAGGAGGCTGGGGGACGTGGGACCAGGGGCGGGGGGAGTTCCTGTTCCACTTTTGAAGGACCTGGAGGGTGTTTCAGATCACAAAGCATAAAGCATGGGGACTTGACGCGGTGTTATGAGGAATGACGGAAGGATGGGAGGACGGAGGTTAAGCAGGCCACCTTCAGTGCAGAAAGGACTGTGGACCGTCTGAGGGAGGGGCATTACGTTCTTGTTCTGTGTGGCTCTAGAAAGCAGAAGGAAGAGGCTCAGGTCCAGAGAGAACTATTTTGAATTATTCCACACAGAGATGTTTGCCTTGAGGCATGTAAGGACCTGCTGTCACTCACTATAAGTGTGAGCGCAGAGGTGTGGCAGACTTGATGTTCTGAACCCCCTTGTGGCACTCAGGTTCTACCTTGGGCCTTATCTGACCCTCCCTGGTCTTTGACACTATGTTGGTATCAAGTTAATATGCCTAGTCTTTATTTAATAAAGCCAGCTATAAGAGAAAAGCCCCATCCAGCACCCACGGGGCTTCCCCATACATCTGGGTCTGTGGCTGTGTCAGCATGGCAGGTGTCACAGGCCAGAGCTCAGGAACCAGAGCCTCCTCACTCAAGCCCAGTTCATGACGGTGGCCCCTCCAGGTAGTGGTCAAAAGGCCATGTCTGAGGGAACCCAGGAAATGCAGAGCTGGTTTCCTGGCCAGCCCTGGAAAAGCCATTCCCTTAGCGGGTCTGGCCTGGCCCCCCTTCTTCTACTTCGTCTTCGTCTCTTTGGTTGTTTGGTCATGGGGCTTGAACTCAGGGCCTAGGTACTGTCCCTGAGCTCTTTTGCTCAAAGCTAGTGCTCTACGACTTCGAGCCACAGGGCCACTTCTGGTTTTCTGGTGATTAATTGGAGATAAGAGTCTCAAGGATTTCCCTGCTTGGGCTGAACCACAATCCTCAGATCTCAGGCTCCTGAGGCGCTGGGATGACAGGTGTGAGCCACTGGCACTGGCTGCCTCTTTCTTTTGTGTTTGCTTGGTCATGGGGCTTGTTCCCAAGCACTTGTGCTAACACTGTACCAGTTGAGCCACAGCACCGCTTCCAGCTTTTTCTGTTTATGTTGTACTGAGGAATCGAACCTAGGGCTTCATGCATGCTGGGCATGCACTAAGCCACATTCCCAGCCTGGCTCTTTCTTGTGTGGAGGTAATATCATGGGACTCACTCACTACCTGTTGGACGCCTTTGTATGCAAACTTGGAATCCAGCCTCTGACCCCAGAGGAGCCTGCCAGCTTCCAAGGCTTGCTCCAGGCCCATCTTCCCGCTCTGCAGCCTGGTGTTGACTGGGATCGGGGAATGGATTGGTCATAGTTACAGCTCAGATTCCCAAAACAAGTTTCCATCCAGAGTCTCCAGACATGCCGCGGCTTCAGGCACTGCACAGAATATTTTCCTTCCTTCCTCCTTTTGTGAAGCAGGTCACTGTGAGTGTAAGGTATATGTCCCCTTTTTTCTCCAACCCCCAAAGTCCTGTGGTTGAAGAGTTCCAGGCGTAGACTGTATACGTAATTGTAACATGATTCAACAGGACGAGTTCTTTTCAGAGAGAAACAACCTAGGTCTCTGGGAAGAGAATCACTGACACCTCAGGCCACAAGCTGATTCAAAGATCTTACAGGTATTAGAGACTGAGCTCAACCAGGTGCTTGATTGGAATCGACTGTGCTGGCAATCAGCCCCATCTGAGATACTTGCCTTTTGCTCCTGGCTCACCTGGTGCAAAGGTATCCCTGAGTGCCAAGATGCCTGTCTCTGCCTATTTATAATCATTATACTGTTAGTAACAGGCAGTGGCCCCGTCTGGCCCCATCTTTCCATCTCAGCAGACAGATTCCCCAGTAGAGTCCATCTGCCTGCCGGAAGCTGCCAGTGCTGCTTGTGGAACCGATGCCACTCAGTGACAGAGTTCACTCTGTGGACACCAGCAAAGCAGAGACCCCAGTGCTCTGATCCTGGTCCCCCTACCCACTGTTTTTTGTTTGTTTGCCAGTCCTGGGGCTTGGACTCAGGGCCTGGGTGCTGTCCCTCAGCTTCTTTTGTTCAGGGCCACTTGAACCACAGCACCACTTCTGGTTTGTTCTGTTTGTATGGTACTGAGGAATGGAACCCAGGGCTTCACGCATGCGAGGCAAGCACTCTACCACTAGGCCACATTCCCAGTCCACCCTACCCACTGTTGATTGGTCATTCCACCCACCCCTCATGTCCAGAGCTTTCTGAGGCCACCCACTGCACAGTCTAACCCTGTCCAAGCTGCCTTGTCTGTGGTCTTCACGAGGCTGTCCCTGTGTCGTCCTGTTGGGAGACTCCCAGGGTGGCCATTTGTCTGCATGGTCGCACTCGATTTTAGCCCTGTGCCACCTGAGCGGAGCCCATGCTTTCCTCGTTGATTGAAGCCTCACTTCCAGAACTCTCCAGGATCTCCTTTTTGAGCCCAGTCGCCTGAGCTGCAGTAGTCATCCCTGGTCCCCCCACCTTCCCCACCCCCCAAGTGTGAACGGTGGGGGGCCGGTGGAGCTGCAGGCAGGGCAGAGCTGCTCCTCCATGGCCCTCCGTGCTTGACCACAGTGGACGGCTCGCTGACCCGAGAGAGGGTCACTGGTGATGGCGGAGCCCCCTTACTGAAATAGCATGGCATCATTTAAACAATATCGATACTACTTGACTCATTAAATACACAAAGGCCAGCTAAAGTGCTTCCATGTGTGTGCTGTTAGCTCTGGCCGGCAGCTCCTCAGATGGCTTCATGTGGTTTCAAACAACATTTTAGCACATTCTTAAAATACCCACAAAAGCCTTTATGTAAAAACTCATAAATGCGAACCACATAAAAATGATTTTTTTCCTTGTTTCATGTCATTATGATCAAAGTACAGTAGGTAAGAATATATTTTCAGAAACTTGTTGAGGTCTCTTTAATTAATGCTTCACGCGCAGAGTAAAACCATAAACCATGTAATGGGGAGGGGGCTGTCTGTGCACCCCACAGTTGCCAGAGCCCCGCCGGGCCACGAGCTGTCCTGACAGTGGGTGCCAGTGAGCCTGGTGTTTTGGGGGAGATGATGAAGCAACCCCTCCAAGTGGCACGGCCACTCTCCTTTTGGGGTGTCACGTTGTGACTTGTGGCCACTCGCACCTCCGGAGGTCCCTCTCGGTGCCTGGGATCAAGTCTGTTCTCGACTTGTTGTGGTGTTTGGGCCACACCTGAGGAGGCCAAGTCCCAGCGTGCCCACCCCACCTCGCCAGGGAACACCCCAATTCGTTCGGAGACGGGACGCAGTCCGGTGAGTGACCGGCCGCCTCGCCCCTGCCCGGCCGCATCTTCGTGAAAAACCCGGCCCATGATAAATGAGGTTCCTGCCTGGAGGAATGTTGTCCCAGCTGTTGCAGACGGGGCTCCACAGAAAAGTGCTCGTGACTGGATGCCAAGTTAAAAAAAAAAAAAACAACCCAAAACACCCACGTAGCCCAGCCCCATTGCTGCGCCCAGTGTTATATAAAGGCCAGGCATCTGGACGAGGGCTGGAAGGGACTTTGGAAAACTCCCATTTATGGGATACGTTGGTTTATGGTATTGCGGCTCATTTTTAAATTGCCCTCTTTGTGCTCTTGCAGTACGTTTTTAAATTTTGGGAAACAGAGCAGTGACCCACAAGGAGATCACATTTGGGCTTGCAGTAGGAAACTCCTTCATTTCCAGCGTTTCGAAACTGGAGACATGAGCGGTGTGGCCACGGGGGAAGCTGAGGATGCCAGGGCAGAAGCGGCCACAGGGTGGGGCGTTGGCATGGCAACAGCCCGCTCCGCTGGATAAAGCCTACTGGCTGTTGTTTTGTTTCTCTGGGAAGAGAAGACCTTAGGCCACTGGCGCTTTTGAAGTAGTCTCCGGTGGTGTTGACATGGGCTATGAACCCCCAGCCTTCTCCAGGCTCCTTTCCAGGACAGCCTGACCCTGCCTTTCCCCAGCAGCCCAGCTCCCCGAAGAGCAGGCCCTGGACACCACAACTCCTGAACCACAGGAAAGAGAAAATGTCCCGGGCTTCAAGCCTGCTTCCGGCAGCCCCAGGCCTGACCTAGCACAGAAAG
This sequence comes from Perognathus longimembris pacificus, assembly GCF_023159225.1. Classification (NCBI taxonomy): domain Eukaryota; kingdom Metazoa; phylum Chordata; class Mammalia; order Rodentia; family Heteromyidae; genus Perognathus; species Perognathus longimembris. The sequence goes on along the minus strand of NC_063167.1, from coordinate 11,479,534 downwards.
GGCCCCGGGTTGAAGGTAGATTTAAGGTGGTTTTTCCCCTTTTGATGTGGGCTCACACTTCCTACATGCACGCAGGCTCTAAGGGAGACCTTGTGCAAACCACCTTCTTTGTTGTTGGTGGTCATGGGGCTTGAACTCAGGGCCTGGGTGCTATCCCTAAGCTCCTTTTGCTCAAGGCTAGCACTATGCCACTTTCAGCCACAACACCACTTCCATCTTTGTGGTGGTTCGTTGGTGATATGAGTCACAGAACCTTTCCTGCCTGGGCTGGCTTTGGAACCACGATCCTCAGATCTCAGCCTCCTGAGTAGCTAGGCATGAGCCACCAGCCCTGGGTATGACCACCTTTTATATCACCAACAGGACAAGTAGCAGATGGGCTTCTGGGGCTCGGCTTCCTGGGGCCTCCTAGGTGGACACAGGGCCCAAAGGAGTTACCACGGTGAGGGAGAACATGCCAGAAAGGCTCTGCAATCCATGCCCCCAGGTTGGCAGAGTACTGCAAGACCTCAGGTCCAGCAAGAAGGTCCTTCCATCTGCACACGTCCCAGGAACACTCCAGAACCACCTGCTGGGGCCCTGCCCCTTGCAGGTCTGGTACAGGCAGGCCAGGGGCTCCCAGCCTAAGAGGCTTCACTTTGAACAGTTCTAGATGTGCAGTAAAACTGTAAGAGTGGAATGTAGTCGGCCCTCGTTGCCACGGAGCCGGCGGGGAGTGAGTTCCAGGACCTTGGTGGGTACAGGAGTCCTCAGACACGAGGCCTTGGCTCATGAAGCGCGGTCCCCACGGCCCTCCGCGTGCTTTAACCCTCCCCAGCACCCTTTCTTTCCCTGCCATGTCAGCAGCTTCTGCGCTACACGTAAAGAGTTTGCACATTCACTACAGACTGGGGCTTTTTTAAGGCAGTCCTGGGACTTGAACTCTGGGCCTGAACTTTTGTGCTGAAGACTAGCACGCTACCACTTGAGCCGCAGCTCCCATTTCCAGCATTCCCCCCCCCCCCCCCCCCCCCGTGGGCCTGGGTTTACACCGCCAGCCCCTGGCTGTTCACTGAGTGGATGAGCCTCTAGCCGAGCTTGCCACGGGGCAGTTGGCAATGGCCCACAAATGTGTGGTGCTCACGGTGCCCTTGCAGCTGCCCTTCTGGGATGCCAGGACAGGTCCTGTACACCCGACACCCGCCCTCTATGCCGGTTCCGAGGTGTGCCTGCTGCACCAGGAGCAGTTTCCTGAGGTCTTTCTGTTCCAGTGTGCTGGTCACGAGACCTGTGGTTCCCCAGGGTTACCAGTTGGAGACCATGTCAGTTCCGAAGGCCCTGCGGGGACCTCTGCTCCCGCGGCCTCTGTCACCTTGGACCAGGGTGCACACTCATTACCTGTGTTCCTAGTCTTTCCTTCCCCTCTTCCATTTGGTCACAACTAGATATTGTTCCGTGTTGCCAAGCTTAGCCCTTCGTTTCTGGCGTGGGTTTTTCTAGCTAGTCACTTGATAAGACCAGCAGGAGTCCTGGCGTGCGAGAAGAGGGCTTGCTGCTATTTTTCCCCCTTTTCTTGGTCAGATCGCTTCCCCAGAAGCTAAATACTGAACAGTCGTCGATAATAGTAACTACTGTGGCAGCAGTGGCTCCCATCAGTTGCCTGCTCTGGGCCCTACCTGGGATCAAGCCACAGCTCAGAGACGTGGAGTTAAGGTAGCCAAGGAGTCAAAGGTCAGGCTCAAGTTGATGATTCCCTGAGTCCACATTCTTCTCTTGACTTAAATGGCACCACACATCTCCCCTCACCAGGGATGAGCTGCTGGTGGCCCCAGGACATGTAGGCACATCATCTGGTACAGTGCGGCTGAGTCGCAGCCTGGGACCAGGGTCAGTAGTTGACTGAACAGCTGATGGGCACATGGGCCTGTCTCCCGCAGGTATTTTGAAGGTGGCGTCTCCTCAGTCTACCTCTGGGACCTGGATCATGGCTTTGCTGGAGTCATTCTCATAAAGAAGGCTGGAGACGGGTCAAAGAAGATCAAAGGCTGCTGGGACTCGATCCACGTGGTAGAGGTGCAGGTACGGTCCCCCCTCCACAGGTCCCTAGGGGGGACAGGGGGAGTACTGCTGGGACAGGATCCCTGCGGGTCCCTGGAGCCCCTCCAGGTGAAGATGAACCAGGATTGCACTCATCACTGGCCCTCCAGATCCTCAGAGAACTTAATGCACACGTCCAGGTTCTGCCCCTTTAAAAACAAGTTGGGATTGTGTGGGGGAGGAGGTGTTGTGGTGATGATGTAACGGGGCAGATAGACCGACCCCAGGTTGGAGAGGCCACACCAGGCCAAGGCCCTCCTGGGCTCAGGTGTACCCCAGGTTCTGATGTCCATCGTGTCTTCTCAGGAGAAGTCCAGTGGCCGCACTGCCCATTACAAGCTGACCTCCACCGTGATGCTGTGGCTGCAAACTAACAAATCGGGCTCGGGCACCATGAACCTCGGAGGCAGCCTCACCAGACAGGTGCGGTTTCCACTCTCGCCCCGGGGCCAGCCTCAGAGCTGACCCCCTGCCCTCGGCCCCACCCAGAGACACCCTGCCCACGCTTCGCAGTGTCGCCGCCATTCCCCAGCCGGCTTCCGGCGGGGTGGGACCCGGAGCCGGCGCACTCGCCTTGTCTCCTCTCCCTCACGGGGCTCACCCCCCTGCAGCCCTTGCTCAGGCGTGCCAGGGTCAGCCATCATTCCGGCCAGTCCGCCTTCTATAAGCTGCGGTGCGTTCAGGGTCTCCACATCTCCAGCCGTACCTGAAGTCTGGCACCGGTGTCACCAGAGTGTATACAAATCGAGAAATTGATCAAGACGGGGGTGGGGGGGAGGTGTCATTGGGCTTGAAATGAGAGCCTGGGCACTGTCCCTGAGCTCAACACTGGCACTCACCCCTTGAGCCACCGTTCTGCTTCAGGCTTTTTGGTGGGTAGTTGGAGATAAGCGTCGCATAGCCCCTTCCTGCTCCGGCTGGATTCAAACCAGGCTCCTCAGATCTCAACCTTCCTGAGTAGCTAGGATTACAAGGCATAAGCCATCGGTGCCCAGCCTTCTAACAGAATCCTCCAGGGAGTTCTCTAGGTGGTTAAAATTTGGGGCAGTGACAGCTGGCCGGGCTGCGAGGCGCCCTAGCACCCAAGCTGAACTGGGAGCTCGCATGGGAAGGCGCCGCCTGCCCCTGGACCGCACTGCCTTAACCTCTGCATCTAAGCAGCTTCCAGACCCCACAGAGGGGGCACGGCGGGGCTTCATGCTTAAGACCATGCGCTGTGGAGACCCCCTCACGCCTATCCCATCTGAGGGCGGCCTTCCCTGGGCCTGCCCAGTGCAGGAGGCTGCGGAAGGGAACGAGGATGTCCGGCGGAGCTTCGCCCTTGCGGGTGGCGCTGGCAGGCGCTCCGGTGCCTGCTGCGCAAACCCCTCCCTCCGCTCCCGAGTGGCTTTTGACTATGAAAATTTCCCTTCAGATCCACCGATTTTTCTTTTCCTCAGCAGGCTTTGGGCTGGGGTGCAGTTTGCTGGAAGAGGGCTTCTTTTTTTTTTTTTTTTTGGCCAGTTCTGGGCCTTGGACTCCGGGCCTGAGCACTGTCCCTGGCTTCTTTTTGCTCAAGGCTAGCACTCCGCCACTTGAGCCACAGCGCCGCTTCTGGCCGTTTTCTGTATATGTGGTGCTGGGGAATCGAACCTAGGGCCTCGTGTATCCGAGGCAGGCACTCTTGCCACTAGGCTATATCCCCAGCCCCTGGAAGAGGGCTTCTTAGCACGTGTAAAGCCCTGGGTTCCATCCCTAGCAACCCAAACTAGAATGGTAATTACGGGTTTGATAGCTCTGTGATAGAAACACATGGCAGAAAGGATGCGGTCAGCAGCTGTGTCAGTGAGCTTGCGTCCACAGACCTGTGGAAGTGCCAGGCGGCGCTGGCCAGCGCGCCCGGAGTGGGGGAGGGGAGGAGGGGGCTTGGGGTCTCTCCCGTGGCCTCTGGGCAGGGCTCTGTCCACCCCACGCCAGGCCAGAGCCCACTCATGTTGCGCAGACAAGGACCTTAGGTGGAGACAGGACAGGACAGGCCCGCCAGCCCTCCCACCCCCCCGTCCCACACAGAATGGCTGGGAAACCCCGCTTCTGCACCTGGAGGCTGCTTCCTGCATCCTGGCCACTTGGAGCTTTGGTAATTCCACCCCGTGGACAGCGACCTGCACAAATACTTCATCCCTCGCTTTCCTAATCATTTCAGTCAGAGCTGTCAGCCACGACCAGAGTCCGGTCCCGGCTTGCCAAACTCGGGCCCGGTGAGCAGCCGTCCTCACCACACCTTGGCAGGGGCCGGGGGCCTTGTCTGTGCTGCCTTTTGCTCCCGGGGCTCTGCTGAGGAAATGCGGGCTTCTCACCCAGCTGAGCTGTGTTAGCCCTGAGGCGTTCCTGCGCTGTCCGTAGGAAAGGGGGTGTGGGGCGCAGTGAGGTGCACAGCCTCTCAGCCAGCAGAGGAAATCGGGGTTGAGGGGCTTCGCTGTAGGTCCCAGGTGAGCCCTGGAAGAATGCCTGTTTGCCTTGGGTGGGAGATGGAGAGGTGAAGGAGGGGTGCGGTGAGGGGCAGGGCTATGCGGCTGTGAGCTGGGGGGGGCGGGGGGGAAGAGCTGCCCTGCCCAGCTGTCAGGCAGGGCCTGGGCTCTGGCGGTCACGCGATCACTGGACCAGTAAGTCCATGTGAAGCTCTGAACCCAGATTTGTCAGCAGGAACACCTGCTCTACCTACCCAGCCACACGCGCCTGGTCTGACTGTGTGGATGGCGGATGCACATGGAGGTGCAGATGGGCTGGCCCGACCCCGCATCGGGCCACGCAGGGCCCCGGGGCCGTTCCCGCGAGGCCTGGTCTGCCCCCCCCCCCCCAAACAGGGAGGGCAGATAAGCCTGTGGCCGGGTGAGAAGGAAGAAGGGAAAGGCAGGACCTGGGAGTCGTGGGGGTGGGGTGGTCAGAGTTTGGGAGCGGCCCGGGCATTCCACAGCCTCCTCACAATCACCCCCACACCCCCCACGGTGGCAGGAAGGAAGGAAGGCCCGTGCGCCTGGAGCTGTCTGCTCGGCCGTGCTGAGCACCGGTCCTGAGAGCACTCCGGCCGGCTGCGGGCTGCTCTGCTGGGACAGGCACGTCCTGCCCCTAGGCGGCGGGGGGGGGGGGGGGGGAACTTGCCTGTGTGTGGCCCCAGGCACTCACTCCAACAGCAGCAGCACCCTGAAAGGCTTGCCTGCACCCACCCCATCCTCCCCCGCAGGAGTGCGGAGCGTGGCCTCAGTGCTGCAGCTGCCTTCCCCAGCTAGCCGGACACACCCTAGCGCGAGCCCCCTTCGTCCCCGCCCGCCCTCTCCCGGCCTTTGGCTGCCCCTGCCCAGGGTTGTCTTTGACACAGGAGTTAGGTAGTGGAGGAGATAAAGTGGGGGCTGGGAGGGGAGTGGGGGCCTGGGGGGCGCAGGAACCACCCTCTTCCAGTGCCCTCCCCCCCCCACGGGAGGGGGTGGAGCAGGTGGAGAAGGGTGGCACACCAAGGACCCATCTGCGGAAAGTGGTCCCTCCTGCCGGGAGGCAGAAAACGGACCCGAAGTCTCGAAAGATCCGAGGCTGGGGGGGGGGGGTGGGGCTGCCGATGTGGGTGTGATATTCTTTACAGATTCCAAATATTTAACCATGAGGGTGGAATGCCCGGGCAGCTCCGCCTTTCCTCCCAGCCGTGGGGCTCCGCCAGCCCTCCCTGGGGGACCGGGCAGCCCAGGCCGCCTCACCTGGGCTTGGTGGTTAGGTCAGGCACGGATTTGTTGAGGGGACAAAGCCCATGGTTCCTTCCAGGAGGACGGAATCCAGGGTGGGTGGGGCCGGGGGTGCGTGTTAGGCAGGAGAGCATGGCTCCTAGGAACGGGGTACTCCGTGCCCCAGACGGAAGGCTGGCAGGAAGCGCCCCCTGTGGGGCCTGCCCTTCCTCCAGGAAGGAAGGGGCAGCCGGCTGGGCCCTGCTTGGGCCTTCCACGCCCTGGGCAGTGGTTTGTCCTTGGCTTTTCTGGTGAAGAGGAAGGGTCTAGAAGGAAGCGAGGTTCCGCCGCGCAGTCTGGACTGACCTTCACGGAGCTGAGGAAGTTGGCTTTGAGCGTTGGTGCCGCTTCCTCACTGCTACTGCAGATCTAGAATGTAGTTCCGGACTTTGGAGAGCCGCCTTTCCTGGGAAGCTGTTTTACTTCCGGCTTGGCAGCCGTTCCCTTCCAGACCCCAGGAACGAAGGGTCCATTGGGGGCCTGGCAGGGGGACAAGCTCCCAGTCCACCAGGCTCTGCTCTGCCTCGTGTGAACCCGAGTTCACAGACCAGGGGCGGAGGCCTGGACCAGCCAGAGCTCTTCTCCTGGCTCCAGGACGGGGAGCAGACGAGGGGCTTTGGGAGGCCACCCCGTAGCGGCCTGGCCTGTGTCGTCGCCATCACGGCTGTGGAGAGGAGAGCGGCTGGCTGGGGACAGGAGGGCCGGGCTGACTCCAGACTCACTGGAACCACCTTACGGAACATCTGTGTGGCCACAGAACATAAAAATGTTTTACTTCTGGCAGCCACTTTTATAAGGATGTAATAATATATGCATTGCAAAAATAGCCCTATTTCTGGTGGGTCAGCATTGCCGGCTGCCCCTGGCCAGGTGTGGAGGGGGCTGGGGGGGGAGAGAGGAGCCCTGGAAATTGCCTCAGGGGCCAGATGGCTCCCCCATGCCTGGCCTATCTCGAGCAGCCCCCGCTGAGCCTTTTACTGGGGCTCCCCTGCCCCCCCCCCAGCGTCTCTCCTTAAGGGTCCAGTGGCTTCCGCCTCTTTGTTGGAAGGTGCCTCTTGATTCTGACGCACAGAGGCTGGGAGCGAGGGCATTGAACTGCTCACCTGACTTCACTTACCTCGCAATGACCTCTGTCCCTGGCTCCTTCCTCCTGTCCAAACATGGCGGCCCAGCCTTGGCTTTGATGTGCTTGTGCTTTTTGGAACTCGGTTTTTCTTTCTTTCTTTCTTTCTTTCTTTCTTTCTTTCTCTTCTTTCTTTCTTTCTTTCTTTCTCTCTCTCTCTTTCTTTCTTTCTCTCTTTCTTTCTTTCTCTCTCTCTCTCTCTCTCTCTCTCTTCCTTTCTTTCTTTCTTTTTGCCAGTCCTGGGCCTTGGACTCAGGCCTGAGCACTGTCTCTGGCTTCTTTTTGCTCAAGGCTAGCACTCTGCCACTTGAGACACAGTGCCACTTCTGGCTGTTTTCTATATATGTGGTGCTGGGGAATCGAACCCAGGGCTTCCTGTATACCAGGCAAGCACTCTTGCCACTAGGTCATATTCCCAGCCTGTTTTCTTTCACAATTCCTTTTTGTGGTTATTGAGAATGCTCTCACTAGCCCAGGCTGGCCTCTAACTCGCAGCCCTCCTGCCTCAGTCTCCCCAGCACTGAGCTTTCCTGTGTCCCCGTCCATACCCAGTCTTACTTCCTGCTTCTTGTTACTCACTGAGCTTCTGCATCCTGTCCAACAACGACTTAGTAATGTGAGCACTTACATGGTATTCTGCTAGCTACCCTTGAAAACAGGCAGACCTCTCCTAGAAAAACTCAGTTTTGGAAGTGGAGGTGGCTCAACCCGCCTTGAAAGAAAAGGCCAAGCCAGAGTGTGAAGGCCTGAGTTCAAGCTCTAGCATTGGTGGGAAGGAGAAAAGGAGAGAGGGAGGGAGGGAGGGAGAAGGAAGGGAAGGGAAGGGAAGGGTTGATTTTTGTCAACTAATATTAAAAGTGGATTGTCAGGATTCCTGAGCCATGTCAGGTGTGGCTGTCCCATCCCCCTGTTGAGGTCAGAGCTGACTTGCAAGTCCTGGGCTTAGAGCATCCCTTCCTGGGGGTCTCCTGTCCGTCCCCCACGGCCCCCAGTGGCTGAGAATGGGCTCTAAAGTAAGGAAGGGCCTGCCCCAGGCCCCCCCATCGCTGCCTGAGCGCCGTGCTTGGTCATTTCATGACCCTGGCCCCGGTCTTCCAACGGCCAAGGCTGGCAGCCCCTCCCCACGGGGCACTGGGCGGGGAAGGAGTGGTGTGAGAGGCAGAGCAAGGCTTCTCGGGGCCCCAGCAGATTCCCCTGGAAATGAGGCCGTGGGCTATTTGTGACCTGAAACTTCAATGGTTTTTGCGCCAAGGAACGTGTCCTTGTACCACGTGCTGTGCCGGCCAGCAGGGACCGAGGTGACGGCGTAGTCAGGCCTGGTTCCTCCTCCTGCTGCCTCCTCTCACTTAGTGCTTTGGTGGGGTTTTTTTTGCAGATGGAGAAAGATGAAACTGTAAGCGACTGCTCCCCACACATAGCCAATATCGGGCGCCTGGTAGAGGTGAGTGGGCCTCAGGACTCAGGGCCTCCCCCGGGAGGCCGCGTGCCTGCCACCCCAGCTCAGCCCCTCCCCCTCCCCCACTGCCCCACGCATGCCCCCAAGGACCCCACTGTGTCCTGGCTCTGGGAAGCAGCGCCCAGTCCTGTCTGGCCCAGTCCACTGGGTGTGAACAACAGACGCTGCGGCGCGGGCCGGAAGCCGATCCCTGGAGCGCTGGCCTGCCGCAGAGCAGCTTCAGTTGGGGCCGAGGCCCCGCCTGTCACCACCGTTTGGGAGCCGGGAAGTGTTCTCCAGCTTCACAGAGTTGTTATCACGGAGTCGGTGGCCAGGCTGAGGGGTGGTGATGTGGTTTAGAGCAGCTCCCAATAATGGTCAGCGCCGCCCGCCAGCCCCTAGGTGTTGGCTTCCTTCGTGCCTAAGGGCAGTGGACGGGGTCCCGGCCGCTGGAAGCGCAGTCACGTGTCTCCCCCGTGTGGCCACAGCGGGGACTGCAGGGTGGGTGGGTGGGTGGGTGGCCGGTGGGTTTGCCATCCTGGCTAACCGACCTCCCTTTCCAGGACATGGAAAATAAAATCAGAAGTACACTGAATGAGATCTACTTTGGAAAAACAAAGGATATTGTCAACGGGCTGAGGTAACGTACCAAAAATTCCAAGTTTTTGAACCACAAAGGGATTGGAATCCCCGCTCTGTGTCCATGTGCCTCAAATTTGTCCCTTTAAATGGGGCCCCGCGAGTCCCCCTCTGGGGAGTGCCGTGTAAGTTCTACAAGGTGTAATACTTGGTATTCGTAGTTTGGGGTTCCTTCACTCACCTCAACAGCCTCTGGGTACCCCCTCTTCCTGTAGCAGCCTCCCCTGGCTGGGCAGGCCCAGGTACAGACTCTGCCCACCCTTTGGTGTCTGGGGCCTGGGCGCGCCCCACCTCGCCGGACGCTGGCCTCTGGCACAGGTAGAGGCCCCCACCGCTCTGTGCCCTCTGCCGTGGCGGTTAGCGATGGCCTGGGCCCCGAGTGCCACCCAGTCATCTTGTGCTTTGGGTTCTGCACGGCCACCGAGCAGAGGCTGGTGGGCGAAGGCCCATGGTGTTCTGAGCAGGAGGGCCAGCCCCGCTGATGGGCAGGAGAAGCAGCCGCGGGTCCCCTCCAGCGCTGACCCGGTCTCCTCCAGGCTCCGTGGCCCCAGGCCTCTAAGCAGCCCAGCACTGCTGTTCCAGCCCTGGTGTTCTGTGCCTGTGGTAGCCAGCCCCTGATCCCAGTCCCCAGTCCAGACCTCAGGACAGGGACAGAAAGGCGAGACACCACTCCGGGGGTTGCCACCTCTCTGGGGGTCGCCTTGGCTTGTGAATTGGTCCAAGAGACAGATTCCAGATTTAAAGTGAGGTGGCAGGAACCCCTTCACTCCCCCTCCCTGGCCCGTGTCAGCTCAGGGCCCCGTGGGCCTGGGTCTGGGCTGCCGCATCAACCCCTCCCCCCCCATACCCTCCCTCCCCATGCCACCCCTGCCCGTGGCTGGGTATGGGGTGTGCGTCCCCGAACACCAGGACCGCCGCCAGCGTCGACCACGCCCTCCGCGTTGCTGTTCTTCCTCCCGCTCCCCCCTCTCTGAACGCTCTGTAGATCTCTTGACGCTCTCCCCGACAACCACAAGTTTAAGCAGCTGCAGAGGGAGCTCTCGCAGGTGCTCACCCAGCGCCAGGTCTACATCCAGCCTGATAACTAAGCCGACCCAGGTACCCCGCCTGCGGGGCGCGAGGCCTCCCCACTAAACAGGACTCACCAACCCGCCGGCGACTCGCCGGCCAGTGGCTGCCGCGTGCCCGTTTAAACCGCCACTAACCCCGTCCTGCTCGTGGCTGGCGGAGCAGCCACATTAACGTGTAGCCTCAGCCCCACGTAACAGACACGGGCCCCGCGTGTGCAGTGTGTGCTTTGCACTGTGGCACGCTGATGCCTGGTTTGGGCTTTTGCTCCGAAGAAGCCCGGGCCAGCGCACTAACACCCCCTCTCCCCCCCGTGTGGTTGCTTGTGTGCACTGAGCCAGGCTGGGCCCGCGCTGTGGGGAACAGCACCCCCTTCCCCCTAACGAGCTGCAGCTGTCACGCGGGCCACGCGGGTGGGAAGGAAAACAGCCTTTGCTTATTGACAATGGCCAAGAACCATGACCGGAGCTTGTGACAAATACAGATGGAGGGAAGCCGTCGGCAGCCCTGGAGACGGGCGGGAAGCTGCTTTTAGAGCAGGGCCGCCAGCCGGGGGCCTGGCCGGGTGGGGCTCCGTGGGGTTTGCAGTGGCCCGCGTGGCTCGGCCTGTCCCTGCAGTGAGGTCTGGGCGGCTCTGGCCTTTGCGCTGGCTGGAGGCCGCGGCGGCCAGCAGGGGGCGCCTTTCCAGGCGCACGGGGGTATCCACACTAGGACTGGCAGATGGAATCCAGGTTGGGGTTGCCTCGTGGCCTCATCCCCCCTTCTTCCTGGAATGGGGATGTCCCTGGCGCTCTCTCCCCTCGCATCTGCTGGTAGCCGGTTGAAACACGGCTCCACCGTTAGGTTCTCGGCTGGGGGAGGTTGGTACGGTTGCCGGAGTGGCTGAGATGCCCCAGATGCCGGTGAGCCCGCGGAGGGACAGAGGGACGCGGGGGAAGGCGCTCCCGCGCTGGCTCTGCGCCCAGCTTGTGGAAGAGGGCTTCCCGCCACTCCGGGTCTTGGCCGCAGGGGCTGCCCCTTTGGGGTCCAGGCTGAGGGAATCTTCTGGGCTGCTGAGCAGCCAGTACAGCTGCCCCTAGAAGCAGGGCTGCCGGGGCCTTGTGCGAGATGAGCCAGGCCCTCCGAGGGCGGGGGCGGAGCCATAGAGGGGGGCGGAGCCGTAGAGGGGGGGGGCAGGGGCCGAGGCCGCATGGTGCCTGTGCTGCGCGGCGTGGAGCCCGCCCCGGGGCCGCCGCGGGGACCTGGTGGGTGCCGTGGCCCGGTCTCCCAGGTGCAGGGCGGGCAGCCCTCGGCACCCTCCCGGCCTCCAAGGTGGCGCCTCTCCGCGCGCTCACGCGCCTCCCTCCCTCCCTCCCTCCTCCTCGCAGGTCCGTGCAGACATTTGCAGACAAATCAAAACAAGAAGCGCTGAAGAACGACCTGGTGGAGGCTTTGAAGAGAAAGCAGCAGTGTTAAACCTCCGCTTCGCTGACCGGACACGCCATGCACTCCTTAGATTCCTTTCTTAGAAAACTCGTTTTCTGCTCCCTTCCCTCGGCCCTCCTCCCCTCCCCTCCCCTCCCCTTCCCCCCCCACCTCCCCTCCCCTCTCCTCCCAGACAGGTCACATAACAACTGCATCGTCGTCGACCGCAGCGCAGCGCCATCCCTCCCCACAATAAACCATAGCCCCCCTCGGCTCCGGGCCTGCTTCCCACCACGTTTTGCTACCGACTCGGTGTCCCCATAAAAGCCGGTGTCTGTTCGCCTGCCCGCCCCCCCCCCCCATTTACAGGCATAAATATGCCGCCAGCACCCTCCCGCCCACCTTTTTGTTACATTGGTGTAAAAAATGTAAAACAAAAAAATTTTATGAACTAACTGTGGTGTGTGAAAGACGAAAACTGGAAATCTGGTTGGTGTGTTTGGGAGTGACTTGGGCGGGGGCCGGGGGGCAGCTCTGGAGGCAGAGGGGCGCCCCCGGCACTGCCCCGCGCAGGGCTCCCCCCCCCCAGCCCAGGGACCGCGGTGAGGGGGGCCGGCGACTGTCTGCTCTTTTGGCCAGGTGCTTTTCTGTCAATTTTTATGGAATGCAAAAGGAGTTTTTTGTTTTATTTTGTTTTTTTTGTAAAGCTTAAACAAAAAAAAAATCTACATCTTATACTTGAGCCTCCATACTTAAAAAAAAAAAGGAAAAAAAAGAACAAAAATAAATAAATAAAAAGAAACTGGGACGCAGTTGGCGCCAGCCTTGTGTTCTTTCTCGCCCGCCCTGCTCGGCGTGACCTTGGCATGACCTTGGCTGGAGCTGGGGCCGCGGGGGGGGGGGGGGGGGGGGGGGCGGGGAGGGCGGCGGCTCACCTCGAGCTGAGGGAGCCCCATCCCTGCCCTGCGGGGAGGGGAGCTGTCCTGTGGCCACGCACTGGAGGAGCTGCACCCCCTACCCGGTGGCAGCCCCGGTGACGACCTCCCGGCCTTCAGTTAGGGCCTTGCGCTTCTGCCCGGGACGGCCTCAGACCACAGGCCTTCTTTCTTCACCTCCCGGGTCGCTGGGATTGCAGGCAGGAGCTGCTGTGCCGGCACATCTCAGTTTTTAGTCCCCCTTCCTTGGTGCTGCACACCGTGCTTCCCCCTGCGTGGCCCGGCACGGCCGTCCCCAGCCCCGTGGGCCAATCTTCACCAGGAGACTTGCCACATTCTCTTCTGAGAGACACGGGGCAGCTCAGCCACCTCCCCTTTCCTGCGCGGCCCCCGGGATGCCCCTGGAAGACTGGAGGGAAACCAGCCCTGCCCTGAGCGCCTGCTGGTGGACGCTGGGTCCCGGGGCTGTCACTGCACCCCACAAGCCAAAGAGGCAACGGGGATACGGCCTAGTGGTAGAGTGCTCGCCTCGTATACATGAAGCCCTGGGTTCGATTCCTCAGCTCCACATATATAGAAAATGGCCAGAAGTGGCGCTGTGGCTCAAGTGGTAGAGTGCTAGCCTTGAGCAAAAAGAAGCCAGGGACAGTGCTCAGGCCCTGAGTCCAAGCCCCAGGACTGGGGGGGGGGGGGGGGAGGGAGGTAGTATATAAAGGCACATTCAAATCCTCACTATATTTTGTTCTCAGTGTATCTAAAATCAGCCACAGGTAAGGTGGACCACATTGCTTCATCACACATAGTCATATCTATTACAACAACCATTCATGTGGCTTGTGTCTATAATCATAGCTACTCAGGAGACTGAGACCTGAGGATTGCAGTTTGAAGCCAGTCTGGGAGACTCCAAGTAAAGGTCTGATCAAAATGGTAGAGCACCAGTCTTGAACAAAAGAGGTAAAGGCCCTGAATTTAAGCTGAGTGAGAATTGTCACTCATTTTTCTTTACATTTTTTTAATGAGGTGGGATCTCTCTCTAGCCCATAAACACCAGCACCCAAATGGATTACATCCGTAATCCTAGCTACGCAAGAATCTGTGGTCTAAGGGTTGTGATTTGAAGCCAGCCCAAGCAGGAAAGTCTTGTGGTACTATCTCCAGATAACCAGCAAAAAGCTGGATGTAGAGACCTGCCTGGTTCAAGCTGTAGAGACCTATCCTTGAGCAAAAAAGGTGGAGACGCTCTAAGTTCAAGCCCCAGGACTAGCACTAAACTAAATGAAAACCACTCCATTACGGAGGTTTTGAATAAGAACTATACATTTTGCTTTATTTCAGTTTTCATCAGATGGGGTCTCTTTGTAGCCCAGACTAGCTTCAAATTCCTGAGTTTATTTGTACCTTGGCCTCTAGAATACTAGGACCACAGGTAAGAACCAGTACACTTGATCTTATAGATTTTACTTTGTGCCCCTCAGGAGAATAAATGATCTTGTTTCATATTTTGGTCATAATTTGTTTCATTTCAGAATAGAAACATCATTTGGTACAAATTCATAAAGGTGAAATTTCTGGAACATAAACATGGCTGGACATCTTACTGGAACTTTTTATTTAGAATATTGTTTCAGGTAATGGCCTACCTCTACTGAACATTTCCAAGGCTCCTTAGAAAATATAGATGACAGCTGGGAATGTGGCTGAGTGGTAGAGTGCTTGCCTGGCATGCATGAAGCCCTGGGTTCGATTCCTCAGTACCACATAAACAGAAAAAGCCAGAAGTGGCTCTGTGGCTCAAGTGGTGGAGTGCTAGCTTGAGCAAAAGCAGCTCAGGAACAGTGCCCAGGCCCAAGTTCAACCCCAGGACTGGCAAAAAGAAAAAGAAAAAAAAGCCAGGTTGTTCTCATTTACCTACCATGCACATCACCCATGTAAAACAGCTGTGCTGTGCTGGGGGGTAGGGGGGTATCATGTCTCCTCCACTGGAGTCAGAATCCCCTGATGGACAACACTGCGGGCACTGAGTCACTGTGTATTGAGCACCTCCTCTGTGCTGGGGTGCAGTACAGTGCTGACAGAAAGCTGGTCTTTGTCCAGAGTGGCGAGGTTGAGGATGTGGGCAGGTGAGGGAGGACTGTGTCCTCAGCACTGGCTCAGGCAGGGCCAGGGCAGTACTTAGCACAAAAGGCAGTCTAGCTGCAGGGCTGGCACCTGACCTGGCTGCTTCCTAGACCCCGGGTCCCAATGCTCAGCTCCCGTGGGGGCCGGTGGGATGGGGCAAAGTCCAGCTTCAGGAAGCAGTGGCCCAAGACCGCAGACCCAGCGGTAAAGCCCTCCAGACCTTGCTCCTGCAGCCCAAGGCTGAAGTGCCACGGGTGAGCCATGGCGCCCCCTCCTGGAGAAGGCGGGAACTGGAGGCCGTCTTGTCTTTGTGGTCCTTGGAGGAGAGCCTGACAGGCTGTTTACAGGGGGGCTGGGTTTCTGGGCCTCACCCTTCTGCCAGCCCTGCAGCCAGCCTCTCCTGCCCGGTACCCCATCGCTGGGACGTGGGAGAGGCTTGCCTCTGTCTGCTGGGGCCAGGCCAGGCTCAGAGCAGGGCTTTCTTTGTGGGACGCCTCATTCCACAGTCAGCATCCAAACTGCAGCTGGGCATGGAAGCACACACCTGGAGTCCCAGCACTTGGGGTTTGGGGGCAGGGGAGGATGAATTTGAAACTAGCCTGGACTTTGTGTCTCAAATGCTTCTATAAGGGCTGGGAATATGGCCTAGTGGTAAAGTGCTCGCCTCATATACATGAAGCCCTGGGTTCGATTCCTCAGCACCACATATATAGAAAAAGCCAAAAGAGCGCTGTGACTCAAGTGGTAGAGTGCTAGCCTTGAGCAAAAAGAAGCCAAGGACAGTGCTCAGGCCCTGAGTTCAAGCCCCAGGACTGGCAAAAAACAGAACAAATGCTTCTATAACCCACCATGACGGGTAGCTTTGGAGCCACCAAGGCCGCTTCTGCTCCCCCCAGTCCTGAGGAGACCCCCCGGACAAGAGAGACTGGCGTCCTGCTGCCAAGAGCAAGAGAGGTGGGCCAAGGAGACGGGAAGACCCCCGAGGTGCCTGTGACCCCACCCACGCCAGGCAGCCGGCCCCCGCTTCAGGTGGGCTGGACAAGCTCCTGTGGCTCTACCCTCATGCCACAGGCCAGGAAAGGCATAAGCCTGTGCTTCCATCTCATTTAATCAGGGCCCACAGGGTGAATGGGCTGAGGACGGAGCTTGGGGCTGGGCACCCTGGGTGCCTGGGAGGGGCTTGGCCACGCCCCTGGGGCAGCCAGCAGGGGCCGCCAGCCCCTCCCCATGCCTGACACCTGATTGGCTGTGGCCTGAGCCCTGAAGGCGGGGCTTGGGAGCTGTCCTCCACGTGTTTCCTGAGGGCAGGACGCAGGCCTGGTTTCTGGTCCTATGGGGAGGTGATGGGAGTTGGGACCAGGCCAGCAAGAAGGGAGATTGCCCTGCTGGCAGACCCACAGGCCAGTGACTGGACAGAACAGGGTCTGGAGACCAGAGAAGCCCCGCCCCCCCTCCTGACACCTCCCTTCTAATCCTCCAGCATACCCTGCCCCCTCCCACCTAATCCTCCCGATGCACACACAGTCCCACACACTGTCCACCCAAGGCGGGAGCTGGGGCCAGCGTGGGCCAAGGTGGACTCAACTGCTCTCCCCGGAGGGCCCTGGACAGCAAGTGCAGAGACCCAGCCAGAGCGCGGGGTGTCGGGAAGCCGGGCCGGGCTGCCAGATGCCAGCACCCCGGGAAGGAGCGGTGGAAGCAGGCTGGGGCTGGGAGGCACCGTTTACTAGTTTGTGTTCCGTGGCGGGACAGTCTAGGCTCAACGGCTGCAGGGATGAGGTAGTGGGCAGGGCGCCCTGGGGTCCTGCCAGGCTCCCTGGGGAGGCTTGTCCGTGGAGGCCATCCCGCTTCTGGAAGACAGTCCATCGGGTCGGTCGGAGGACTGAGGCTTGGCAGGGGCAGCTGGGCCTGGAGGTCCCCGCTATCCTGGGCTCAGCTGTGCAGCAGCGGCTCGTGCTCCGGGGAGGTGAGGCGGCTCCTGTACACCAGGAACTGGATGGAGATCTGCGCGGCAAGTCAAGGCCACACCAAGCAGACGGGGTTGGGTCTTCTCCACCGGCAGAGCTGGGGGGGAGAGAGGTGCTTCCCGCCCTCCTTCTCCCCTACCCCTCCACTTGTAGGGGACCAGCCTCGACCTCCCAGCCTTGTTCTTGCTGTCTCCCCACTCTAAGCCTGTGCTCCCGCCTCAGGAAGCCTCCCTTTGCCCTGTCTGTCACCAAGGCCACTGCAGAGCAAACCTTCCTCGTGCTGCACCCGGGGGACTCGGCCAATGTTCAAACAATGCCCGTGTTTGCCTTCTCCTAAATGAGACCTGACTAGCTTCCTGAGTTTCTGGAGCACGGGGTCACTCCGAGGGTTTCCCACACTCCTCTGGAGTCTCTGCCCTGGTGGGACAGTGACTGTTAACGCAGATGAAAATACAGAAGCACGGAGGGGTGGATGGTCAAGCCCTGAGTCACACAGCTATGAAGCAGTGAAGGTAGGATTTGAACCCAAAGTTCTCTGACTATACTTTGACTCATGGGTGTCCCTCCAGGCCAGCTTTCATTCTTGAGGCCTGGACACACGAACTCCTATCCTCCAGGCCTTTGCAGAAGCTGTTTTCTGGAACTCTCTTCCCTTGCCTAACTTCTGTTCCTTCATGCTATAGTTGTTTACCCTCTAAATCTGGGAAGTTGGAAAGCTACCTTGCTATCACTGCAGCACCTGGTACCACTGCAATAAAGTAACTGCCTGATCACTGCATGTATTCTGTCTGACTCCCAGCTGGACCAGAAGCCTCCCCTAGGCCAGCCTGGGCATGCTGGCCTTGCTCACTGATGGAGGAGCCAAGGCGCCAGTTGGCGCTTGGTGGGTGCTCTTACACAGATACGATGGATGGATGGGTGGGTGGGAGGTTGGGGTGGGAAGTTGGGTGGGCAGGTAGATGGACAGATGGGAAGTTGGTTGGATGAGTGGATAGATAGTAGACAGATGAATGGATGGTGAATGAGTAGGAAGTTGGATTGAAGGATGGATGGATGGAGGGAGGAATGGATGGATAAACAGGTGGGAAGTTTAGTGGCTAGATGAATAGATGGAGAGATGGGACAGTAAGATGGAGGGTGGATGGATGGGAGGTTGAAGGGATGGGTGGGTGGATGGATGGATGGATGATGGATGGAGAGACAGATAGATGTGTGGGTGAATGGATGATGATGGATGGACGGATGAGTGGATGGATGGATGGTGATGATGGATGGACAGATGGATGGGTGGATGGATGGTGATGATGGATGGACAGATGGATGGGTGGATGGATGGATGATGGGTGGATGGATGGATGGGTAGATGGGTGGATGTATGGGAGACTGAAGGGATGAATGGATGGTGATGATGGATGGACAGATGGATGGGTGGATGGATAGATGGATAGATGGGTGGATGGATGGGAGACTGGAGGGATGGATGGATGGTGATGATGGATGGACAGATGGATGGGTGGATGGATGGATGATGGGTGGATGGATGGATAGATGGGTGAGAGGTTGGGTGAGTAGATGGATGCTGAAGCATCTACAGCCAGAGGCTGCCCATCCGCTGGTCGGCATTGCCACCTTGAAGGATACGATGGTGTCAAGCAGCAGCACACCCAGGCTGCCCACGAGCCAGGGCAGGTGGTGCAGCAGGTAGCTGCCCTCGCTCTCCCCCACCTCGGGGTTCTTCAGCAGCACGCTCAGCCCGTACAGCGTGTTCCCCAGCATCACCAAGGCGAACAGCAGGTAGGAGATGCCCTGGGTGGACTTCCGTATGAACTGGGGGCGGAAGGGGTGTGGTCAATCACCCAGAGAGCTCGTCTGTTATCCCAGCACTTGGGGAGCTGAGTCAGGAGGATGGAGAGTCTGAGATTGGCCTGGACTACACAGTGAGTTCAAGGCCAGCCTGGGCTATCTAGTGAGCCCCCCCGCCCCCCCGCAGTGGTATGACCCTGTGTGTGATTGCCCCATATTACATATGCCATCGTCCTGACACCACCCAATCCCTCCAGGGCCTGGCTCTCCATCCCCACTCAAACCTGCACAACCCAATCTCACCTACAGACCCCCATCCCTGTTCTCCACCTTCTCCTCAGCTTCCCCTGACCTGACCTCTGACCTCTGACCCCAAGCCACATGGCCTGGCTGGCAGTTAGCACCACCAGGTTGTGTCCAGAAGCAGGAAGTGGCTCTGAGAGCGGGATGGGTTTTCCCAAGCCGGCAGCCTGGGTGCAACTGAAAGAGACCCACAGCTCGCCATCCTTAACCGGAGGACCAGAGCCGCGTGGGGGGGGGGGGGGGGGGAAGGGGCCCGCTCCTTCCACCCCACCCCATCCCTCCGAGGGCTCAAGGCTCACGTTGGTGCGGATCTGCGGCAGCCGGGAGAGCAGGTACAGCACGCTGGAGATGGAGCCGATGATGAAGCCGATGATCTCCTGCTTGGTGAAGGGCTGGGGGGACGGAAGGGCATTCAGCGCTGGGAGGGCCAAGTGCCGAGAGGCCCCGCCCCCCTGCTCGCCCCACTTACCACCGGTGTGAACGCGTCTGTGCAGGGAGGGCCGTGGGGCGAGCCGCACCTCTCCACAGACAGCAGCGTCCGCCCCCGGAAGACTGCCCCGGGCGCAGCCGCAGGGCCCCCGCTGCCGAGCAGGGGCACCAGGCACACGGTCCCCATGAGGAACAGGAGCACGGAGTTGATGGGCACAGACACTGGATGGAGGCAGGAGAGAGAGGGAGGTTGGGTATCTCAGTGGCCGGAGACGGGGACTGGAGTCCCAAGCCTTACCCCTCTGCCGCTGTGTGGCCTGGGCCTTGTGACCCAGCCTCTCTGAGCTTCAATCCTTTCATCCGTAAAATGGGCACAACAGTGCCTTTCTCCTAGGGTGCCAAAGTGGAATCACTGTGGACAGTGGGGCCAGGATGCTGACTTAATTCCCTCCCAAGGCTCCCAAGTTCTGGAGGGCAGATGGCAGAGGCGGCCTGCGAGTCTTGTTTCTCCAGCTCCATGCCCAAGGCCCAGCACTGAGGTGGAGCGCATGGTAAGTGGAGCCCCCTAGTGGTCTGAGCTGGGATGTACTCACTGCGTTCAAGGCGCTATCAGGAGGAGCCCGGCTTTCAGACAAAGCCTTTCCAAGGTTTGATTTATCCCCCCACATGGAAAACTTGCTTCCCCCAAATTCTGGGCCTCCCACCCCATGGCAGCCGAGAGCCAGACCCAGGGAGGTCCCGCTACTCACACCGCGAGGGGCGTTTCTTGAACTTGTAATAGAAGTACAGGGTCAGCATCACCACATCTGCCAGGACGTAATACACGGCCGTGTAGGTCTGAAGAGAGAAGAGGCCGGGTGCTGTCCACCGTCCCCGGCTCCGCCCAGGACTACTGGACGGGGCCACATCCGGCTGAGCAGCCCCGTCACTGCGCTCTCCCAGCGGTTCCCTCCCCTGGCGTGGAGGGGTCCTGTGGTCTAGCTAGCCGGAGAAGGAGGAGCGCCCAGGGGAACAAGGGGCCTGGCAGGAGTCTGGGAAGCCCAGGAAGTGCCAGGGAATCTGTGGCTAGCCCGACCAGTCAGGATGAATCGGGGCCCGAGGCAACTTGATGGCTCTGGTGTGACCTAACACACACAGGCAGGACTTCACAGTCTCGCTGGGGACTGGGCCTTCCTGGCTGACTCCTAGCTCGGCCTGGTTACAGGAGAACAAGGCCATCTGGGGGGGTGGGAAGGGTCCTCATTTCCTCCTCCAAGGCCCCACACCCTGAAAACATACGCTCACGGCTCCCTTCGAAGCCAAAGAACACAGTGGACTGATGTGCTCATACCACAGTGGGGAAACTGAGGCTCCGACAGGGGACAGTGGTTTGCCCAGCAGGCAGAAGGCTCTGGAAGTGTGGGGCCCCAGCAGACAGAACGATCTGGAGCACAGCCTCTCCTACTGGCTGCTCCAAAGGCGTGCAGGGACTGCCCACCGGCCTGGCCTCCGGCACCTCTCCACTACCCCCAAGCCTGGGGCGCTGCTCACCTGCAGGGGCAGCTGGTTAGCAAGGAAGGAGCCAATGAGGTTGCAGGAGTCTCCGCCGATCCAGCCCAGGAGGAACCACAGGGACAGGGCCTGGTCCATGTTGCCTGTCTTGCAGGCCTTGATATATTGACTGTGGGAAAGGAAGGGGGTGAACATCAGAGTCTGGGGGCTGTGAAGCCATCCCCAACAAGGGGACCTTTGTCAGAGGAGAGCCACGGAACAGTGGCCGCGATGGACCACGGGTGGTCTGGGAGCCCATCCCCTCTGAAGACTCTTGGGCCTTTCTGGGCCCTGTGGAGGATTTGGGGGGGTGGGGAGAACCCCTTCTAGCCAGGCAGCACTATGGCTATGCATCTTTCCAGAGACCCACAGTACAGCTCAGATGAGGGTAGACAGGAAGTCCTCCAGTTTTGTGTCGTTTCCTGGCTTCCTGTTTTTAGGAATTGGGGTGGGGGTGGCGGCAGCAGTAGCCCCAAAGTCTGGGCCTACTACAGTGGAAGAGGACACTGGTGAGGAGAAAGGGAGAGCCACGGCCTGGTCAGCTTCAGTGGGTGGGAGAAGAGGGCAGGTGGGGGCTCCTGGACCTGTTTTAAAAGTCATGAAGCGGGCTGGGGATATGGCCTAGTGGCAAGAGTGCTTGTCTTGTATACATGAAGCCCTGGGTTCAATTCCCCAGCACCACATATACAGAAAATGGCCAGAAGTGGCGCTGTGGCTCAAGTGGCAGAGTGCTAGCCTTGAGCAAAAAAGAAGCCAGGGACAGTGCTCAGGCCCTGAGTCCAAGGCCCAGGTCTGGACCAAAAAAAAAAAGTCATGAAGCCATCAGGAGATAGTGGCTTGCGCCTGTAACCCTAGCTACTCAGGAGGCTGAGGTCTGAGGATCGAGGCTCCAAGCCAGCCTGGGCAGGAAACTCCATGAGACCCACATCTCCAATAAACCACCTAAAAGCTGAAAGTGGAGGTATGGGCCAAGAGCACTGGCCTTGAGCAAAGGAGCTCCAGGATAGCACCCAGGCCCTGGGTTCAAACCCCATGACAGGAAAAAAAACAAAAACAAAAACCATGAAGCAGCCTGCTACTGAGGGCTCACACCTGCAATCCCAGCAGTCAGATATGAAGAGGCTCTCAGTTCAAGGCTAGCCCAGGCAGGAAAGTTTATGAGACCCTCTCTCAACCACAGCTGCGCACAGTGGAGCACACCTGTCATCCCAGCAATGACGGGAAGCCTAAAGCAGGTCCATGCCTAAGCAAGGGCCAATCTCAAAAATCACCAGCACAGGTGGCTGACACCTGTAATCCTAGCTACACAGAAGGCTGAGATCTGAGGACTGCGGTTCAAAGCCAGCCCAGGCAGCAAAGTTCATGAGCCTCCAATAAACTACTCAGAAAAAGCCAGAAATGGTGGTGTGGCTCAAGTGGTAGACTGCTAGCCTTGAGCACAGGGAGGCTCAGGCCCTGAGTCCAGACCCTGAGTTCAATCCCCAGGACCAGCAATATATGTGTGTGTGTGTGTGTGTGTGTGTGTGTGTGTGTGTGTGTGTGTGTGTGTGTGTATAACAATCATAATTGGGTGAACAAATGCAGCAACAGTACGTACTGGACACTATGTTGAAAATGAACTATACAACTTGTGGGTGGGAATGGAAGGGAAAAACTGGGAGAGAGTGAAGGAAGGGATGACATGGTCCAAAAAGAAATGTACTCTTTACCTGACTTACGTAACTGTAACCCTTCTGTACATCATCTTATACAGGTTGTTTATTTATTTGCCAGGACTGGGGCTTGGACTCAGGGCCTGAGCACTGTCTCTGGCTTCTTTTTGCTTGAGGCCACTTTAGCCACAGTGCCACTTCTGGCCATTTTCTGTATATGTGGTGCTGGGGAATTGAACCCAGGGCTTCGTGTGTACAAGGCAAGCACTCTTACCACTAGGCCATATTCCCAGCTGTACATCATCTTTATGATAACAATAAGAATTTAAAACTTTATCATAGTTGAACACGTATTGTCTATCTTATGACTAATTCATACTTTTTGTTATATTTCAGAATAAAGCCATTACAATTTTTGTGATCTAATATATGTAAGGGATCCATAAAGCCTAAAAAAAAAATCACCAGCCCAAAACCAAGGGAAAAGCTGGAGGCACAGCTCAGTGGGGGAGCACCTGCCCAGCCAGCACAAGACCGTGAGCTCAGACCCCAGTACTGAAGGAAACAAAGGTCATGGAGTTGGGGGTGATAGTATACACAGCACTCAGAAGGCTCAGGCTAGAAGATGAGGAGTTCAAGGTTAGCCTGGGCCCTGTAGCAAAACTCTGTTGGAAGGAGGGAAAGGAAAAGAAGGGAAGAAATAAAGGGAGGCCAGGCTGTAGGTCAGTGGTAGAGAGAGCATGTGGTCAGGGTGCGAGGCCTGTGTTCAATCCCAAGCACTAAAAATAAAATAAGATAGGGGCTGGGAATATGGCCTAATGGTAGAGTGCTTGCCTTATATACCTGAAGCCCTGGATTCGATTCCCCAGCACCACATATATAGAAAACGGCTAGAAACGGTGCTGTGGCTCAAGTAGCAGAGTGCTAGCCTTGAGCAAAAAGAAGCCAGGGACAGTGCTCAGGCCCTGAGTTCAAGGCCCAGGACTGGCAAAATAAAATAAAATAAAGGAAGAGAGGGAAGGGGGAAAAGGAGAGGGGGAGGATGGGGGAGGAGGGGGGGAGGGGAGGATCAAATGTCACCCCACTACCGAAACCTGAACCTAAGAGCACTATGCACCCAGGCTCCTTGCACAACTGCCCCACCTCCACTCTGTCCACCCCAGCGGCACCCATTTCTCAGCCTCCAAGCAAGGGTTCCCCTCAAAGCTGCCATCCTCCAACTCTCTAAAACCCCAAGCTTGCCACGGTTCTTCGAGAAGGATCCACATCCTGAGGTGCCAGCCTTCTGAAGGCCCAACATCCACCTCAGCCCCACCCAGGGCGGCTTCCCCTTCCTCCCGGGTCTGCTCTGATGACCGCCCACCCTTTCCCCATCTCCCACACCCCAGGAGACTGCTCCTCCCGTGGGCTCTGAACCAGCAGCCCTGTCCCTGCCGGCTCAGTGACTTGCAGAGGCCTAGCATGTCGCAGGCCCTGGGGAGGCCAACCCACGGACCATGGTCAGCTTCCTCCTAAGACCATCTGACTGGACTGTCCTCCATGACTGCAGGCCCCACACAGGGACGCGAGTCCTAGGGAGGAGTGGGCAGGTGGCTGCCCTTGCTATTAATGGGGGCTCTCTCTGCTTAACTGGCCACGCAGGAATGGGACAGCCAACATGGTACCAGGAGCAAGGTGATTCTGAGCAAATCCTCGAGGCTCCGACCCAGTGCTGGGACATCGATGGCGGAAATGTCTCTCTCTCCCTTTTTTGTGTGTCCAGTAGTGAGCCTTGAACTTGGGACATGGGCACTGTTCTCCAGATTTTTTGCTCCACCACTGGGGCCATTGATCCACTTCTGGCTTTGTTTTCCTGGTTAACTGGAGGCAGGAGTCTCATGGACTTTCCTGTGCAGGCTGGCTTTCAACCTTGATCCTCAGATCTCAGCCTTCTGAGTGGTTAGGACTCAAGCATGAGCCACGGAAGCCTGGCTAGGACAATCTTTTCCACACATGGTACCAGCTCTCTACTTGCAGAGGAATGAGGTTGGGCCCCTGGCTCATATCTAGTACCTATACACAAATTATACAGTGAGGCTCTTAGAAGAAAAGGTAATCAGCAAAACCCAGGCTGGGAGTGTGGCTTCAGTGGTAGGGTACCTGTCGAGCAAGCTCAAGGCTCTGAGTTCAAGTCCGAGAACTAGCATACAAAAAAGAGGAAAATTAAAAGAGAACCGACAAAATAACAGAAAATATTCTGCAAGTCATACAGCTATCAGAAGAGGATGCTGTGTCTAGAATATATAAAGGGCTGCCATGACTCAACAACAAAAAAATATTCCAATTGAAAGTGGACAAAGAAGAAATATACAGGGCCATAAGCACATGAAACACTGCTCAACTTCATGATTCACAGGAAATGAGACATGCGAACCAAACCCACAAGAAGACACCTTTCCATATCCAAGAGAATGGCTAAGTAAAAACAAAAACAGAAACAAAAAAAAAACAACTAATACCAAATGTTTGCAGGGACCAGGAGGGATGTGGCCTCATCCACCGCCAGGGGGCAGTAAAATGAAATGACTAAGGCCAAAACCAGCCTGGCTGTTCCTCAAAGATCACACACAGTACGCCGGTAATCCTAGCGGCTGAAGGGCTGACACAGGAGAATCAAGTCTGGGCTACACAGCCAGACCATGTCTCAAAAAGAATTTTTTTTTTAATGTTTTTGTTGGTCTTAGGGCTTAAACTCAGGGCCTGGGTGCCATCCCTGAGCTTTTGACGCACAAGGCTAGAGCTCTTCCTCTTTGAGCCACAGCTCCACTTCTGGTTTTCTGGTGGTTAAATGAAGATAAGAGCCTCACAGACTTTCCTTTCCAGGCTGGCTTTGAACCTCAATCCTCAGATCTCAGCCTCCTGAGTAGCTACCATTACAGACGTGAGCTGGTACAGGTTTCTTTGTGGGACAATGATAATGTTCTAAAATTAACTGTAGTGACAACTACACAACTGCAGATAAACTAAAACCAAGGAGTTGAACCGTGTAGGTTCTTTGTCCGTAGGTAAATTATCTCTCAATAAAACAATGTCCAAGTCCCTGATTAAGCCCTTATCATTTTCCCTCAGGATAAAGAACACAGTTGTTGTTTTTGGAGAGGGTCATAGTTGAAGAGTGAATCCAAACCCTCCTGCTTGCTGAGCACAGCCTCTCCCACAGAGCAGCCTCTGAACACAGGCTGAACAATGAAGAACAGATTGGGTGATAGAGCTGATATCGCACACGCATGCGCACACACACACACACACACATGCGTGCGTGTGTGCGGTCTGGTCAAGAGACACAGCAGTTGCACCTCCTCTCATTGCCCGGAACCAGGTCCTTTTTACCCCCTGCCTCCTGCTGGCTTCACAGCAGCCCCGGATGAGAGCAGTATTTACAGAAAAGGAAACTGAGGCACATAGCAGTGACGGGCTTGCCCAAGTCACAGCCTGCAGGTAGCAGAGCTGCGTGTGGACGCTCTGCCACCGGAAAGTCCCTGTGCCTCTCCCTGCGGCGGCCACACTTTCGGGTATCCACTGCATCTCCACCCGGGACTGTCCTCTCCGATGCTGAGGACAGCAGCCATGCCTGACACATCTCAGCTCTCCTGGACCTCCGCCCTCTTCCTTACAGCCTAGGCAGGCAACAGCAAGGTTTTGTTAGTTGTGGGTCCTGAAATCAGGGCCTGGGTGCTTTTTCACTCAAGGCTCATGCTCTACACTTTGAGCCACAGCTCCACTTCCAGGGATTTTTTTTTTTTTTTGTCAGTTGTGGGGCTTGAACTCTGGGCCTGGGTGCTGTCCCTGAGCTCTTCAGCTGAATGCTAGCACTCTACCGCTTTGAGCCACAACACCACTTCCGGTTTTCTGGTGGTGGTAACCTGGAGATAGTCTCATGAGCTGGCTTTGAACCGTGATCCTCAGATCTCAGCCTCCTGAGTTAGCTAGGGTTACAGACATGAGCCACCGGCGCCTGGCTAACTTCCAGGGTTTTTGGTAGTTAAATGAAAATAGAAATCTCATGGACTTTCCTACCTGGACTGGCTTTATTTGTTTTTGCCAGTCCTGGGCCTTGGACTCAGGGCCTGAGCACTGTCCCTGGCTTCTTTTTGCTCAAGGCTAGCACTCTGCCACTTGAGCTACAGCGCCACTCCTGGCAATTTTCTGTATATGTGGTGCTGGGGAATTGAACCCAGGGCCTCATGTATACAAGGCAAGCACTCTTGCCACTAGGCCATATCCCCAGCCCCAACACATGGCCCTCCTTGAGTGGGCTGGAAGTCAGCATCTGTGGCTGGGGGGGGGGGGGGGGAGGAAGTTCACCTGGCCTGGAGCCTGGGAAGGCCCATGACCAAGTCACCTGGTCCCTCCTGGCACCTCAGCCACCACCCTGCTGCCCTCCCCGCTCCTGCCACCCAGATGTACTCACGGGAAAGTAGAGGCAGCAAAACAGAGGATGGAGACCAAGCCCAGGAACACGCTGGCCTGATCCCAGCCATCCTGGGCACACTCGCCAAACACATCCCAGATCCAGAGGATAGAGCCATTGGGGCATCGGGAGAAGTTGCCGGCACCCAGTTTCTTCCAGACCATGGCTGCGGAGGGAGCCGTCCCACCACCGAGGGCCGCGTGGCGTAGAGGCAGGTGAGGCTTCCTTCTACAGGGAGAACGAGAGGAGGCCGTCAGCCTTAGGAAACCCAGCTCTACCCGTCGTCATTCTGCCTGAGCTCACCTCAGCCTGATCACCAGGCCCTGGCCTGACAACTGGACTGGACAAGGAGAAAGACATAGTCCCTGCCCACGGGGACCCAATCAGCTTCCAAGTACACAGATCCAAATGAGCATGTGCCAACCACAAGGCAGAGACATTCAGCTTTCCCACTGGTTACTGCTTGGCTTTGGGTCAGCATTCAGCCTCTGGGCCTGGCCCTGCTCATCTGAACCATGCAGGTGACAATGGCCTCCCTCATGTAGTGCTGTTAAGTGAGTAATTGGATTGGCCCTCAAAGTTATCTTTTGTGTGTGTGTCAGTCCTAGGGCTTGAACTCAGAGCCTAGGCACTATCTCTGGGCTTGCTCAAGACTAGCCACTCTACCCCTTGAGCCACAGCTCCACTTCTGGCTTTTGGTGGTTAATTGTCGATAGGAGTCTCACAGTCCTTCGTCCCCAGGCTGCTTCAAACTGTGATCCTTAGCTCTCAGCCTCCGGAGTAGCTAGGGTTTACAGATGTGTGTCGATCCTTTATCTTCAACAGCTGTTGACTCTAATCTCCAATTAACCACCAGCACCTGGGTGTCAAAAGTCATCTTTTGTTCTACACCCTGAGTGTCCAGCTTGGTTCAGGGCCGCTGCTGTTCATGCTGAGTTACTCTGGAAGGCTCTCACTGGAAGGATTTCCTGGCACACAATTAAGTCAGAATGAAGAGGAGGTGATCCTCCGGGCTGCCCAGTTCAGATTCTGAAGCCAGTATTCCTCCAGGAGCTCACAAAGCAGGTGGAATGTCTTTAGCAAGGAGTCCAGAGCCACCTCCTGGCTCCTCTTGGGGACAGACAGAAGGGCCCTGCCAGAGCCTGGGCACACTAAACAGAGGACAGCAGCCACTGCATGAGTGACCCCCTAGAGAGGAGAGAGGGCAGAGCCGGGCTAGCGCCATCTCCATCGCTGAGAAGCGCTACCCTCTGACCAGCACTCCCCACCAGCTCTGCACCAAACCCCTGGAATGCAGTCACAGGCACCGTTCTCCCCTGGACTCTGAAGCAGACTAGAGAGACAGAGGAACCTGAGACTACAGTGGGGAAGTGATCTACCAGGTCACACCCAGAAAGGAGCTGGGGATCTCAGCTCACAGCCACTACGCCCACAGCCTTCAGGTGCTTCTGTCACCATAGGGGGGCGGGGTGTACAGCCTCTCTGGGTCAGGCACAACTGCCTAGCTTCTGGCCAGGCACAAAGCTGGCTTCGCCTTTTCTCCCAGTGCCAAGAGGGGGTTTCCTCAGCCAAGCCAGGACTTGCTCCAGCCACTTTAGTTCCCACTTGGGCTGGGGGGGGAGGGGGGAGGGCGTGGCCTGAGCTCCTCACAAAGCCATGCCCTGGCTGGAGCCATGGAAGTGCTGAAGTGGCAGCCATGAGGGAGAGAGAGGAAGCTTCTAGGCTCCTTTGAAGGCACTCAGCCCTAATGTGGCTCCCGGAGGCCCTGGAGCTGGGCCAGTGAGTGACCAGGCCCCTCAGGTCACTCACTGTTTGCAGAAACTCCAGGCTCAGCACAGGGTGTTCAAAGGCTCTTCCTGGACACCCAGATGACTTTCAGCACAGCCGGTGTGGAAAGTGCAGGCTCACACACAACCCAGGGAAGAAGTCCTTTGTTGTTCCACAGCCACCCCCTAATTGGACAGCCTCTGTTGTAGATTTGGAGCAAGCCACCACCACAGGTCTCCATATGGCCCTGTCATCCGCCCCAGCACAACTGTCCGCCTTGAGCAAAGGGAGACGGCCTGCCTGGGTCTGTCAATAAAATGGAACTAATGATGCTTCTTCCTAGGGAAATGCATATAATAAAGCTCTTAGCTGGGTGCTGGTGGCTCTATAATTGTAGCTACTCAAAGGGCTGAGATCTGAGGATCAAGACCCAAGCCAGCCTGGGCAGGAAAGTCCTTGAGACTCTTTATTTCCTATTAACCACCAAAAGGAAATGATGCTGTGGCTCTGCTGGTAGAGTGCTACTCTTGAGCAAAAAAAAACAACTCCGGGGGACAGTGCCCAGGCCCTGAGTTCAAAAATAAATAGGCCAGGAAGTGGCAGTGTGGCTCAAGTGATAGAGTGCTAGCCTTGAGCTGAAGAGCTCAGGGACAGCACCCAGGCCCAGAGTTCAAGTCCCAGGACCACCACCACCACAACCAACAAAATAGCCCAGTGTCTGACCTACATGGTAGTGACTGTTTTGAAGATAAGAGCCAATACCTTGACCATCCCAGCATCTCTCAGTCATGCACCCCTTCCTTGCCAGGTTAGTGGGGAGGAAACGAGACTGAGGGATCCTAAGTTTAAGCAACTCTCCCAGCTTCTGAAAGGATTCCAGTGAAGCCAAGGAGCTTCCCACCCAAGCAGATTTCCTGGGTCTACTGGCTCAAGTCCAAATTCCTGAGTGCCTTCCTAATCTGATCTCTTGGTTCCTAGTCCTCAGTTTATCAGCTTTGCTTTGGAGGTCCCTAGCAATCTGCATATGGAGCTCTTCCCTGCCCCCTCCAGGAATATCCAGGCCCAGTAAAGAGATACTATGGTCCAGTTCTAATCTGCCCTCTCCCAGGAGCCTTGGACAGAACTTGCTGCCCCCTCCCTTCCTCTGGGTCCCACACCTGGAGAAGGCAACCAAAGACCTCAGCTACCACTGCTCTTCAAACATGCTCTTCTCTTCTCCTCCCCTCCCTCCCTCTGTTGGACACTTCTAATTGTAGGGTCCTAGGCACATTAGCTGCACAAAAAAGATAAAGGTTTAGAAAATGTCGGAGGGGGGAGGGGTGGCTCACATTTGTAATCCTAGAGGCTGAAATCTGAGGATCGAGCTCTGAAGCGAGCCCAGGAAGAAAAGTCCCAGTGAGACTCTTATCTCCAATTAACCACCCAAAAACCAGAAGTGGTGAGGTGGCTCAAGTGGTAGAGTGCTAGCCTTGAGCACAAAGAGGCTCAAGGGGTGTGCCCAAGACCTGAGCTCAAGCCCCATGACCGACCAAAAAAAAAAAAAGAAAATGTTGGAGAGGAAGGCAGGACAGAGGAAGCAAAAGAGAAAAGCAAAGAGAGAAAGAAAAAAGCCATACCAAAAAAATGTAAAAATGAAAAGAGAAGGAAAGACAAAGGAAACTTGTAAGTTCACAGGGCCTACGACTGAGGCCACAAGCTAACCTGCCTGTTGCCTGTTAGTCTGGAGCTGAGAAGATCATGAAGCCTCAGCGTTCTGCTCTGCACATCAAGGAAATGATGCAGAGTTAAATGAGATAACCCAGCTAAGTGATTACAGGATCCTCAAGGGTTGGGATTCAGGGACCGGGGAAAGCCCTCCAGGGTCCCGAACACACAGTAGTAGCCTTGGGCTCAATGCTAACTGGAGGGGACCTGCGAGGCCGCCTGTCCTCAAACGTCTCGCAGGCCCCCAGCCCCTCTCTCTGCACACGCTCAGCCCGGCACTGGAGCCAGTCAGTGATCAGGTCCGTCCTCACAGATCCGGGGAGAGCGTGCTGGGGTCGTCCGGGCTGGGGGGATCCACCCACTCCAGGCCTCCCCCGGGTGACTCAGCCCGGCGCAGGCAGCCTGCATGGAGGGATAATGACAGGGTAGCCGCGGGGCCGACGCGGCCAGGCCCCTCAGCCAGCCGGCCGGCCGGCCCGCCCGCCCGCCCGGAGGAAAACAAAGCCCGCGGAGGACGAGGGGGTAGTGGTCCGGGGCCAGCCGGTGCAGAGGACCCCGATCCCAAACCCTGGACTAGCAGGCCCGAAAGGCCGCGCCGGTCGCCCCGACCCGGGACCCCGAGAGCTCTCCAGTCCCGGGCAGGCAGGTCGTCGCCCCCACGATCTCGCGCCACGGGAGGGGGCTTGGGTCCCGGACAGTGCAGAGATGGGAGGAAGGTGCAGAAAGACGCGGTCGAAAGCGCCAGCAGCCCCGACCCTCAGCCCTGGGCCAGCCGCTCGCCCCCAGCCTTCTCACCGCGCCGAGACCCTCGGGAACCGCGCTTCTGGGTTGAGTCCCCCGCCGCGGTCAGCTGACCAAGCTCAGCAGCCCCGCCCCTGCGCCGCTGGGCTCCGCCTCCCGCGCCGCGTACCCAGCCGACGGTCCCTGGGGGCGTGGCCAGAGCGCGGCACGTGTGCGCGGGGCAGCACTTTGCTCTTTGACCTCCCTCCCTTGCCTCCCTGGCTCCGCCCCCGTTTCGTGGGCGGGACGCGCCGGGCACGCATGCGCAGCCTCCATGCTGCGCGCCGCTTCCAGAGCCGTGAGCCGCGCCTGGGTCCGCGGCGCGCGTAGCCCGGGTCGGTCCGGCTCTCCGCGCCTCTTCGCCATGTCTGGGCCTCCGGCGCAGCGGGCCGCTTCGGGCGCCCCGGCCCGGCCCGCCACGGTGCTGGGCACCATGGAGATGGGGCGCCGCATGGACGCGCCGGCCAGCGCGGCGTCGGTGCGCGCCTTCCTGGAGCGCGGCCACACGGAGCTGGACACGGCCTTCATGTACTGCGACGGCCAGTCCGAGAGCATCCTGGGCGGCCTGGGGCTCGGGCTGGGCGGCGGCGACTGCAGAGGTAACGGCCGCCCCTGCCCCTGCGGCCTGGCACCCGGGGACATTGACCTGCCCTCTCCCCCGGCCTGTGAACCCCGGCTCCTCCGGCCCGGCCAACCCCGGACAGCTGGACGGTGTACCGCCCCGGTCACTGCCCCTCTTCTCCCTTGGGCGCCCCATCTTAACTCGGAGCCCGCGCTCACCCTTCGCTTCCTACCTCCTGCACGCGCGCGCGCACACGCTCACACACACACCCCAACCCTGCCGCGTGCCCCCACCCAGGCTTTGTGCCCATGCCCCCCCCCCGCCCCTTGCCATCGCCGCCCATGGATTCCCCGGGCACCCTTCGTGGTCTCTGGTCAGTCTCTAGACTTTGTCGTGTGCCGTTAAGAGTACTTCTTGGAAGCCAGGCACCGGTGGTTCACACCTCTAAATCCCAGCTAGGATTAGGGTTCAAAGCCAGTCCGTGCAGAAATGCCCATGAGACTTCTATCTCTAATTAAGCACTATAAAAGCTGAAAGGGGAGCTGTGGCTCCAGTTGTACAGCACTAGCCTTGGGCAAAAAAGTTCAAGAACATCGCCCAGGCCCTGAGTTCAAGCCCCAGGACCAGCACCAGAAGAAAAAGGAAAAGTACCTCTGGGTCCCTGGGGGGACTGCGGGGATGCCGTGGGAAGATTCGGGACAAGATCTTTCTGCCTCCTCTGTGCCAGGCTTTGTTGTGGGGCTCTTGAGAGGAAAAGTGCCTATACAAGCTACCAGCGAGCTCAGAGTCTCACAGGGACACAGGGAAGACTGAAGCTGGGAGTTGCATTAAAGAGAACACTGTGGACAAAACTCACAGTGAACAAAGCTGACATGGTAGTTTGCTGAGAGGTAGAAGAAAAAGAATAGGCCTTACATGGCTTGGGGATTGCAAAGTGATGTATGGCAGGATGGCCACTAGGGCAGGTAGGCTTAAGTGGGCGAGAAGGGGCTGTCCCCTGTTAGCTTCGTGCCTCTACCATCCAGTGTCTGTAGAGAAGTGCTCTCCGAGTCTCTTTAACATTCACCACATGGTGGATCTGAGGTGGCAGGTGGAAAGGGAATCATGGCTTCCAGATTTTGTCTCTGAATTGGTTTTTCTTCAACACTTCACTGCTTCCTTTGAGTGCAGTGGCTTATGAGCCAAAGTCCTCAGATCAGACCCAGGCAAAGTTCACACAAGAAAGCCTGAGAGCCACAGGGAAGGGACTGTGGACTTCTTCCCCATCTTTACCTGATGAGAGGATGCACCTCTGACCTACAGGAGCAGTGCAGAGTCCGTTTCCCATCAACTGGGATTCTCCATGGGTACAGGCTGGGCTGGATTCACTCTCAAACTATGTGAATGGTAGAACACCTGTTCTCACAGGGCTCGGGACTCTGCAGTGGAGGGATGCATGTGCAAGTTCGAGTCTGGGAGGGACTGTACTGATCTTGCTCAGTCGCCTCTACACTCAAATTCATCATTGCCAGGGCCTACCCCATAGTCAGGCGTCTGCATTTCTTTCCTATATTGTTATAACAACCCATTCCAGGCCTGCCCCCTTGAGTTCCTTTTTTGTGCTACAACCAAGGGAACTAGCCAGACCATTCAGACTGACAAAACCCCAGGAACAATCAAGTCCACAGCCAGTAGGATGGTGTTGGGGATCCTCTGAGGTCAGGTGTGTGCACCCTTCTCCTGTATCAGGTTCTGTGCAACCTGCCTGCAGTTTGCATTCTGAAAACACAGAATTGGAGCTGAGTCCTGCCTCTGTGACTTTGCCTGTCTTCTTCTGTTAAGACAGCTTGGGTCAAATCTCCTACTGAAAGCATCCGTGATTTGCAAGTTGGTATCAGGTAGAAGTCTGACAGCCTCTGCTTAAGGGCTCCTGGAGGGCCCAGCTAGCAGTTTTGTGACTAAAGACGGTGATGGGAACGAAAATGAACATTGGGAATTCACACTCAAGATAGAATTTAATCCTGTGATCTTTGTCTCAGAACAGTTCCATTCTTTTTTGTTGTTGTTGGTTGTGGGGTTTGAACTCAGAGCCTGGGTGCTGTGCTTGAGCCTGTTTGTGCTCAAGGCTAGTGCTCTAGCACTTGAGCCACAGTGCCACTCCAGTTTCCGAGTGGTTATTTGGAGATAAAATGATCTCATGGGGACTTTTCTACCCCGGCTGGCTTCGAACCATGCCCCTCGGGTCTCAGCTTCTTGAGTTGCTAGGATTATAGGCGTGAGCTACCATCACCTCGCCAGTTCCATTCTTGTTACTGCCATTTTACAGAAATAGAGATTGAGGAAATTTAAGTAAGTTAACCAGGGTCATGTGGCCAGTAAGGTGGCCCTAATAAGTCCCCTAACTGTTGCATTTTTCCTCCCAGTGAAAATCGCCACCAAGGCCAACCCTTGGGAGGGAAAGTCACTGCAGCCTGCCAGTGTCCGGTCCCAGCTGGAGACTTCACTGAAGCGGCTGCAGTGTTCACGAGTGGACCTCTTCTACTTGCATGCACCTGACCATGGCACCCCTGTGGAGGAGACGCTGCAGGCCTGCCACCAGCTGCACCAGGAGGTGGAGAGGGTCTCCTGAGCTCCAGAGGCGGGGGTGTGGGGGGTGGGGGGCTCTGCTTTTCCCATCTTCACACTCCCAGCAGAGGGAGGGCCCACAGCACAGGGCAGAGCTGGGAAGACCCCAGCCCCAGAGTCCCCTCTCCCACCTTCCCTGCCTGGAGTCCTGGGTTGTTCAGAGCTGTAACCGCACCTCTCCCCTGCAGGGCAAGTTTGTGGAGCTTGGGCTCTCCAACTATGCCTCCTGGGAGGTGGCAGAGATCTGTACCCTCTGCAAGAGCAATGGCTGGATTATGCCCACTGTGTATCAGGTGAGGGGGACCTGGGGTGCAGGGTGCTCGGGCCGTGAACTCCAGGGCTTTGCTGATCTTCCTTCCCCTCGGCCTGCCTCCTGTGCCCTCTGCAGAGCAGCCGCTCCTCTGCTCAGAGCCTGTGCATGGCTCCCAGGTGCCCTCAGAGGAGGACGACGTTCCTCAGCCTCCCAGCAGGCAGCTGCCCACTTCCTGCCTGAGTGCACAGCCTGGGCCCCTCCTTCCAAGCCTGTCTCTGCACCTCAACCTGGAACTGTCCTCTGGCTCAGTGAGCTCAGAGCTCACTCAGTCATCTCTTCCCAGGAAAGCCCAACCCCAGGAGCTGCCACTCTCTGAATGTCAGAAAGGTTTTGTGAGAATCTACTGTGGTCATTGTACTTGCCTTTATTCCTACATTCTGATTTTCTTTCTCTCTGGTTTGTCTCGTTGTTACTGGAGATCAGACTGAGGGCTTGGTGTATGCCCTGGTAGCCAAGTACTGTACCAGTCTTCTGTCATCCAGCCTGTCTACTTATTGCCTGTATTATTTGTTTATTTGTATTTTTTGTTGTTATTGCTAGTCCTGGGGCTTGAACTCAGGGCCTGAGCACTGTCCCTGGCTTCTTTTTGCTCAAGGCTAGCACTCTACCACTTGAGCCACAGCGCCACTTCTGGCCATTTTCTATATATGTGGTGCTGAGGAATCGAACCCAGAGCTTCATGTATATGAGGCAAGCACTCTACCACTAGGCCATATTCCCAGACCTGCCTGTATTCTTAAAATATAATTTTCTTGTTATTATTAAGGTGTTGTACAGAGGGGTTACCATTTCATAAGTCATTGCTTTTTTCAGACATTGTCACCCCTTCCTTCGCTTACCGCAGTCTCCACTGTTGCCTGTGGGGTTTTTTTTTCTTCAAATTTTTATTATCAAACTGATGTACAGAGAGGTTACAGTTTCATACGTTAGGCATTGGATACATTTCTTGTACTGTTTGTTACCTTGTCCCTCATACTTGCCTGTGTTTTTAACTTGACCATGTAACGTCTTTTCTAGACTTGCCAGTGGTTGTAAATCCCGTGTCTGGCCCATAGATGGAGCCTACACCCACTTTGTAGAGTGTGAAATCTAGGCCAGTTTCCCTCCCTGGGGCCCAGTACTTTCCCCCCACTCTGTTCTACCACTGATGATTTTAGAAGTAACTGCTGAAGTCCTGGGCTAGTATGGACTTAGGGTATGTATTTATTTATGGCGGTTTTCGAGTTTGAACTCTGGGCTTTGCACTTAATGGATAGATGCTTTACTTGAGCTATGCTCCCAGCCCTTCCTGCTCTGGTTATTTTGGAGGTAGGGTCTTGGTTTTGTCTCTGGTGGTCTTGGATCCCAGTTTACCTTTTTATGCTTCCAGTTATAATTGAGATGACAGGGACCACAGATGCATAACACCATGCTCAGCTTTTTTCTATTGAGATGAGTTATCATGAACTTTTTTCCCAGACTGGTCTCAAACCATGCCACAGAAAAGTCCATGAGACTCTGCCTCCGATTGGCCAGCAAAAACAAGCTGAACTAGAGGTGTGGTAGAGTGCCAGTAGTGAATGAAAAAGCCCTGAGTTCAAGACCCAGAACCAGCACACGCATACAAAAGAAGACTGTCAGGTACAATGCTAAGCCTAGAGTTTCAACCACTTGGGAGATTGAGGCAAAAGGACCACTTAAGCCTAGGAGTTGGAAGCTTTTGGAATTGGAAGTTTTTAGAGACTGTTAGCCTCCAAAAAGCTTTTAAAACAAAGTATTTGGTTTTGTTCTTTTTTGCTTGTTTAAAAAAAAAAAGAAAGACCGAGTGGTTCTGTTCCCGTCACACGTCCACTCTGTCTCCCTTGCAGGGCATGTACAACGCCACCACCCGGCAGGTGGAAACGGAGCTCTTCCCCTGCCTCAGACACTTCGGACTGAGGTTCTACGCCTACAACCCTTTGGCTGGTATGGGCTGCATGGACACAGCCCCTGGGGGGGCGGGGAGCAATCCTGGCCCTGGGAAGCAAGGGGTGGACCTTTGCCAAGAGGCTGGGCCAAACCCCTTGTGCCTCCTGGGAATCCCCTTCCCCGCCCAGAGCTGTGAAGGATCCGGCATCTGATGGAAAGCATCTGAGCAAGGGTTCTGATTGCAGCCTTCCCTCAGGTGGCCTTCTGACAGGCAAGTACAAGTATGAGGACAAGGACACCAAGAAGCCCCAGGGCCGCTTCTTCGGGAATAGCTGGGCTGAGACCTACAGGAACCGGTGAGCCACAGTGGTCTGCTTCATCCTGGGTGGCATGCGGAGTCCCCTTCATTGTGAAGTAAGTTCTAGGCTGCCCAAGTGTAGCTTTCCTCTGAGGATTCACCTGCTGGGAAGGAGGTCTGGGGCTGAATCTTGCTCCAGTGGTAGCCACTGTGTTTCACCAGGTAAAAGAAAGGCTATGAGTTAGTTCTCAGGAATCTGAACATCACTGCTGCCTCTGAGGAGCCAGCAGCCTGCCTGGTTCTGGCCCTGTAGACGAGGCAATCCTTTGCTAGAGAGGACATTAGCCCATCTGTGCTGCAGAAGGACTTAGGGTAGGGCTACTCATCCTACTTTGGTTCTGGCCCTCTGTGACATCCAAGGTCTTGACCCTGTACCACTCTCTCTCCCTGCTCAGCTTCTGGAAGGAGGACCACTTCAAGGCCATCGCCCTGGTGGAGAAGGCCCTGCAGGCCGCCTACGGCCCCAGTGCCCCCAGCATGACCTCGGCCGCCCTGCAATGGATGTACCACCACTCCCGGCTGCAGGTAGCTCCGCCGTCCTGGGTGCTAAGATTCTGCCCTTCTAGGTGGCCCACGGAGACCATTAGATGACTTTATCTTCTGAAATTTCTCTTACACTTCTCATGGCTGCTCTTCCCATTGACCTCTGGGCATAATGAGTCTTAAAACCATGGATTTAGTATCCCTTAAAACTCAGGAGTTACAATTGTCCCTTATTAACAAAAAAGCTGGAGTCATACAGCTACTAAGGGCACAGGAACCTTTAACATTTTGCAGGATTATCCGCAAAACCCATGACTCACTGCTCTGGTGGGAGCTGAGTGTTCTTTTTGTTACTGTCAGTCACGGGCTTTAACTCAGAGCTCTTTTGCTCTAGGCTAGCACGCTACCACTTTGAACCACCTTCACTTCCGTTTTCTGCTGGTTAAAGCCTGCCCTAGCTGGCTTTGAACTGTGATCCTCAGATCTAGGCCTCCTGGGTAGCCACCAGCACCCAGCTTGGGTGTTCTTTTCTCTCAGGGGCCTGTATCTTCCTAGTGGATCTTCTCTGACTTCAGCCTCAGGTAGTTGCATAGTATCTGCCTTGAGCATGCTGTTCAGTAAGTAAATGGCTCCAAGTGCTCAACGTGGGTCTGACGTTACAGAGGTTGACAGATCTCAGTCAAGTTTGTGTGGATGATCTGGAGTTGGGGTGAGGGGACTATCAAAGCACCTGAGGATATAAATACAGATTGAGAATCTTGCTGGGGCAGGTAACTGGAGCCACTGAGCAGCAGAAGCATGTTGAAATCCGGCTGTTTACCCATGCAGGCCACCCACGGGGACGCGGTCATCCTGGGCATGTCCAGCCTGGAGCAGCTGGAGCAGAACTTGGCAGCCACTGAGCAAGGGCCGCTGGAGCCGGCTGTCGTGGAGGCCTTTGATCGAGCTTGGCACCTGGTTGCCCACGAGTGTCCCAACTACTTCCGCTAGTGATGACATGGTTCTGGCTGCCTCTTTGATTCTCTCACTCTGGTCAATCTCTGCCTTACACTAATTTAGCATGATTTTTCCTGTATCCATCCAAACAGTATTTTTCTAGATTCGGGCCCTGCTCCCAGATGCCTTCAGAATGTAGAAAAGCTAGGACAAAGTCCCACACCAGCATTTCCTGTCCAAATAAAGCAAGCACCTGGCCTGCCTCGGCCTAGACCTGGGGAGAACCATATCTTGTCTTCTCTGCTTCTCACCACCTGTTCCCTACCCTGCCAGGGTGCCCACAAGGAAGGGGTGGAACCATGAACTGGGGGCTCCAGGAGGCAAAGGGAGCGGGAGGGTCTCAGGAGCACACCGCCCTCACAAAGGTCTCTCCTCCCTTGTTCTCAGCCACCCTGACTCACTATGCTACACTGCAGAAGGAAAGCCCTGAGTGCCCAGCAGTAGATTTTCTCATTCAGAATCACCTCACTGAATGCTTAGAAATGAAACAACCTGGGCAAACACCACAGTCAGAGTCCCCACAGAAAAGTAGAAGAATGTGAGAAAGCCTTCTCACATACTGTGGACTTTTTCTTTTTTTGAGAGAGAGAGAGTCTGTCTCTGTTGTTGCCCAGATTGGTCTCGTTCTTAGGCTCAAGCAGTCCACCCAGCCTCCCAAATAATTGGCAAAGACCAAACGAGAGTTCCCAAAGAAGACACCCAGTTGCCCAACCAGCACGTGGAGAGCGCCCCAACCTCATTACTCATCCAAGGAAAGAAAATAGAACTAGTTCTCACACATATGAGCAGGCGGGGTTAAAAACAAATATCATTAACAGCTGACTAGGGTTTGGAGAAACTAGAACTTTCCTTCAGTCCTGGTGGGACTTCAGATGGAGTAATGAATTTTGGAAATGATCTAACAGATTCTGGAAGAGTCAAACATCCACCTATCACATGATTGAGCTGTTCTAGTTCTTAGATCCAAAGAAGTACATTTGCCTGAGATTCAGAGCAGTGTCATAATTTTTTTTTTTTTTTGGCCAGTCCTGGAGCTTGAACTCAGGGCCCTGAGCACTGTCCCTGGCTTCTTTTGCTCAAGGCTAGCACTCTGCCACTTGAGCTACAGTGCCACTTCTGGCCATTTATTATATATGGGGTGCTGAGGAATTGAACCTAGGGCTTCATGTATGAGAGGCAAGCACTCTAACCACTAGGCCATATTCCCAGCCCCAGTGTCATTATAATTCATAACAGTTAAAAAGGAGAAAGGGCTGGGAATATGGGCTAGTGGCAAGAGTGCTTGCCTTGTATACATGAAACCCTGGGTTCGATTCCCCAGTGCCACATATATAGAAAACGGCCAGAAGTGCCGCTGTGGCTCAAGTGGCAGAGTACTAGCCTTGAGCAAAAAGAAGCCAGGGACAGTGTTCAAGCCCCAGGACAGGCAAAAAAAAGGAGAAATAGCCCATATGGCAGCAAACAGCACCTTGGACCTTGAAGCTAAAGTACAAAGGGCCAAATGGCTTCATCAGCACTAAATGCTGGTGACCCAGTAGCTCTTTGTTGTGCTAGTTCCTAGTTCTAACCAATAGGAACACATTAACAGCTGTGCCGTCTCATGGGACATGTATAAGAAAACATGCAATCAAAATGAGCAGATTCAGGGCTGGGGATATGGCCTAGTGGCAAGAGTGCCTGCCTCGGATACACGAGGCCCTAGGTTCGATTCCCCAGCACCACATATACAGAAAACGGCCAGAAGCGGCGCTGTGGCTCAAGTGGCAGAGTGCTAGCCTTGAGCGGGAAGAAGCCAGGGACAGTGCTCAGGCCCTGAGTCCAAGGCCCAGGACTGGCAAAAAAAAAAAAAAAAAAAAAAAACTGACAAAATGACCAGATTCAGGGCTGGGAACATGGCCTAGTGGTAAAGTGCTCGTCTCGTATATATGAAGCCCTGGGTTTGATTCCACAGCACCACATATATAGAAAATGCCAGAAGTAGTGCTGTGGCTCAAGTGGCAGAGTGCTAGCCTTGAGCAAAAAGAAGCCAGGGACAGTGCTCAGGCCTTGAGTTCAAGGCCCAGGACTGGCAAAAAAACAAAACCAAACAAAATGAGCAGATTCCATTTAGGAAATCTTATTTCATCTAGTTTAAAAAAAAAAAAAGGAAAGCTGGGGATGTGGCTTAGTGGTAGAGTGCTTACCTAGCATGCATGAATCCCTGGGTTCAATTCCTTAGTACCACATAAACAGAAAGAGCCAGAGTCACAGTGGCGCTGTGACTCAAGTGCTAGAGCATTAGCCTTAAGCAAAAGAAAGCTCAGGGACAGATCCCAGGCCCAGAATTCAAGCCCCAAGACTGGCAAAAAAAATAAATAATAATAATAAATCCTAAAAAGGAAAAAAATTGCAGCTGGTGGCTCCTGCCTGTAATCCTAGCTCCTCAGCTGTGGTGGGACACTGGCCTAGCATGCACCAGACCCTGGATGAGCCTCAACACAATTATATATGTAAATCTAAAACACTCGTGCCAGTTCTGAACTTTGCTGCCCTTCATGCAGCCAGTGACAGTACATTCCCCATGGTGTCCAGTATTGATAAACATTGTGGGTAAATAACATCCGCAGCTCCCTGAGAAATGCACATTCAGTGATTAACATGAGAGCATTTGAGTGGCTGGAGTAGGAGGGCCAATCCTTTATTGAACTTCATAACTGAGAGGTACATTTACATTTTATTTTTTTCTTTGTACTGCGGCTTAAACTCAGCCTGGATACTTTCCTTCAGTGGCAGCTGGCACTCCATCACTTGAGCCATAGCTCTCCTCCAGGCATTTTGGTGCTTAAGTGGATATTAGAGTCTCATGGATTTCCTACCCAAGCTAGTTCCCATCCGTGATCTTCAAATCTCAGCCTCCTGAGTAGCGAAGATTACACATGTGAGCCACTGGTGCCTGGCAGCATTAGCAGCTTTTTGAGCGAAGTACAAAAGCTTGGACATGCTGCTTGTAAGTGCTCAACACTGCCTGGAGTTAAATACAGATTTGCTGCCTGTACTCCAGAGCCTGCAAAAGTCAAGGATTAGCACAGAACCACAACCATTAAAGAAGAAATACTCTCTTCCTTCAAGGATGAATACAGTGGTTTCTCAGTATAACTACACTGGGTAAGAAAAGATCACAGTAATTGTGAAGTCACTGGACCTTGAAGTTTAAGTAAAAGGGGCCAACTTGCTGCATCACCCTGAACACTGGTGGTGAACTGTTGCCAAAACTGGCACTTGGCATGGGACCTTGTGTCGGGCTTAATTTCCATGTCTCCCCTGGGGAGACGCCAAGCCTCTAATTGTGGGGAACACTCGGCTCTGTGCGCTACTCCCACCTGCAGGAGGGCAGAGCGTGTCCCGGTTGGGCTAAGCTGAGCTGGGATAGGGCTGCCGAAACCCCCTGCGTCCCCAGCCCCCCATACGTTTAAGAGCAGACACTGGACACAGAGATTTTGGGGGAGCCGTCCAATGGCTTCCTAAGGTTTTTTATTCAAGGGAGGGGTTTATATAACAGTAATGGTGCCAGGAAGAGGAGGGACTAACTGGGTATTAACGATTGGCTAATGAACTGTCCATCACAGTGATGTCATGGAACTTCCTGCAGAGGCCCGGCCTCTTGGCTCGGCCTCCTGGCTCAGCCGGCACCATGGTGCCACACATGCTCACAGACAAGAGGCGGGGCTGGTTTGCTATCTCTTCCGGTAGAACCCGGAAGGGAGGAGGAGCAGCTAACAGCCAAGCAGCTCCAGTGTGGGAGAAGGGGCCTGTCTCTTAGGTATAGCCAGACCCCGACAACCTTGGGTTTTACTAACGTATGCTTTGCAATATTTATTCAAGCCGAAGGTGAAACTCCGAATGTTTGAACCTGGCAAACTATACGTGATACATTCTCTCTGTTGGTGGGTTATTTGAAATTCCTCTGGATTTCATTAGTGAGTCACAAAAATATTAATACACTAATATCTGTTGGCATCTATGCAGACTTTTTTGTGTATGCCAGTACTAGGGCTTGAACGTAGCAGCTGAGCACTGTTCTTTAGCTTTTTTTGGGTAAGGCTGACACTCTTATTACTGAAGTGCCAGACTTTGAAGTCAGGCCCCACTTTACCACGCAAACCCCACTTTACCACGTGAACCTGAGATAAGCAGGCCCTGTGAGCAAACCCAGGACAAGCTTATTAGGGCCCAGTCGGTCAAGAACTCTAACCACTGGGAATGCTTAACTCTAACTGCCCCCAGAATGCCTCGAGCCCTGAGCCAATCAGATTTGTACCTGTGTCCTAATCTTGCTTGCTTGAACACCTGATTGTTGTAACTTTGTTTTTTGCCTTTATAAGCCCTGTGTAATCGCAGCTCGAGGCTCCCTCCTAACCTCCGCTGTGTCGGTGGGTAGGATGAGGCCCGAGTTACAGCTCACTTGAATAAAGCCTTGCCTTGCTTTTGCATTTCGGAATGTCTGAGTCTCGGTGGCCTTCTTGGTGGTCGTTTCGCAACTTGGCACAACATTACTTGAGCCACAACTGTACTTCCAGCTTTTTGGTTGTTAACTGGAGACCAGTGTTGCAGACTTTTCTTTCTTTCTTTCTTTCTTTCTTTCTTTCTTTCTTTCTTTCTTTCTTTCTTTCTTTCTTTCTTTCTTCTTCTTTTTTTTTTTTTTTTTTGCCAGTCCTGGGGCTTGAACTCAGGGCCTGAGCACTGTCCCTGGTTTCTTTTTGCTCAAGGCTAGAACTCTGCCACTTGAGTCACAGCCCCACTTCTGGCCTTTTCTATACATATGGTAGTGAGGAATCAAACCCAGGGCTTCATGTATACGAGGCCAGCACTCTACCACTAGGCCATATTCCTAGCCCTTTTGCAGACTTTTCTGCCTGGGCTCTCTTTGAACTGCAATTCTTATATCAGCCTCCTCATATTATAGACGTGAGCCACTGGTACTCCCACTGAATTTGCATTTTAAAAAGGCATTGGCACTTACTGCATCCCTTCCTGTCTACTCTGGAGACAACACCCACCTCTGTGTGGCTGGACCTTCCCCATCTCCCTGCTGTTCCAAGTTTCCCTCACCCTTACGTCCAGCATGGGTATGGTAGGGCAATGGTGGTCCTTTATGAGTATCTTGTGTTAGCTCAATTAAGTTGTCTAAGCCACTCACAGGGACTGAGACTTGTGTTTATGGTTTTAGAAAATAACATTTCACAGTACACAGAGGAAGAAATGCTGGAAAGAGAGTGCTGGAGGGATGTGGGGTCTCCTTGCTACCCCTTCTCCCCCAAACAGTCCCACATTTGCATCCATGTTCTACATGTGAGTGTGTCTGTATCTTTAAGATCTGGATTCTACAAATGAGCAAAAGCATACAATAGTTGGCTCTTTGAACCTGGCATAATCTCATTCAACAGGAGGATCCACCCATTCCTGCAAATGATATAATTCTTTTTTTTTAAGATTGAGTAGTAGTCAATGGTACACATGAAATACGCGTACCTTTTTATCCATTTATCAGTTATTGGACAGTTCTGTTTATCCCACAGTTTAGCTATTGTGAACAGGACCCGAGAGCCATGGATGTGCAGGTATCTCTCTTGTATACTGATTTACATTCCTTCAGCTATATACTCAAGAGTCATAGGGAAGGGCTCAAGAAGGAAGACCTAGTTTCCACTTTTGAGGAACCTGCACTCTGAGTACTACAGGGGTTGCACTAGTTTACATATCTACCTGCAGTGTAAAAGGGGTCTTCCCCATGCACCCGTCCTTACCAGCATTTGGTGTGTTTCTTCTGCCAGTTTGACTGGAGGGAAGTGGAAAGTCAGACCGGTTTGGATTTGCACTTCCTTTATGTCAACGGATGTTAAGCATTTTTTCATGTATCAGGCATTTGTATTTCTTCTTCTGAGGACTGTCTAATTATTTTACTTATTAATTGGGTTATGTGTCTCTTACTATTTAAGTTTTTGAGCTCTTTGTTGACATGAATCCTTTGTCTGGTTGAATAGCTTTGGAAGATTTTCTCCCCTTCGATGGGCCATGTCTTGGCTCTGATATAATCTTGTTTGCTGCATGGAATTTTTTAAATTTAATGTAATCCCATTTGTGCATTCATGCTCTTATTTCCTGGTAGACTATTGAAGCCTTACAGAGAAAATAATTATCTGTGTCTATACCTTCCCAAGTCTCCCTCCATTTTTTTGTAGTGGTTTCAGATTTTACATTTACATCTTTGGTCCATTTGGAGCTGATTTTGTACAGAGGGAGAGATAGAGATCCAGTCTCAGTCTCTTGCATGAAGATAGCCAGTTTTCCCAGAACCATTACTGCACAGGATATTTTTCTTCATTTGATCAGGACAGAAAAACAATTATTTTAATGAAC
This sequence comes from Perognathus longimembris pacificus, assembly GCF_023159225.1. Lineage (NCBI taxonomy): Eukaryota > Metazoa > Chordata > Mammalia > Rodentia > Heteromyidae > Perognathus > Perognathus longimembris. The sequence continues at coordinate 11,435,000 of NC_063167.1, read as the reverse complement.
CCTTTCAATATGGCTTGCCTTATATGACCCACTGACAAGGTAAAAGTAATTCTTATTGAGATCTGTTAAAGGCCTGCAAAGGTCATCAGAGATCAGTTCCCCAGCCAGTCAGGAAAAAGCTTTTACAAACTAGAATGTTAAAAGGCACAAATTTGTAAACCTGAAGTCACCTATCTGGGCTTCATATTAGAGAGGGCAAGCGTTGGCTGTCAGATGCATGTAAAGAGACTGTGCTGAAAATCCCTGTGCCTAAGTCAGCCAGACAAGTCAGAGTTCCTGGGAACAGCAGGCTTTTGCTGGCTGTGGATACCTGGGTTCACTGAGATGGCCAAGCCTCTATAGGAAGCCACCAAAAACCTCCCAGAATTTCATTGGACTGAGAAGATGCAAAAAGCCTTTGAGACAATCAAGGAAGGAAAGACCATTACAAACAAGCAGGAGGGGCTGGGGATATAGCCTAGTGGCAAGAGTGCCTGCCTCGGATACACGAGGCCATAGGTTCGATTCCCCAGCACCACATATACAGAAAAAACGGCCAGAAGCGGCGCTGTGGCTCACGTGGCAGAGTGCTAGCCTTGAGCGGGAAGAAGCCAGGGACAGTGCTCAGGCCCTGAGTCTAAGGCCCAGGACTGGCCAAAAAAAAAAAAAAAGAAACAAGCAGGAGATTTTAAGCCTTATCCGGGCCTTATGGGAACCAGCAAAGATTGCCATTATGCACTGTCCGGGTCATCAAAAGGGAGTTGATTCAGTGACTAGAGGGAATAATCTGGCCGACCAGGCAGCTAAGAAGCAGCCCTTCAGCCCAGAGCAGAAGTATTGACTTTAGTAGACCCAGGGCCACGAGCTTTGCCTCCTGTGCCCCAGTATTCCCAGGAAGACTTGGAGTGGATGGGGAGGATTCCCATGGCCCATAAAACCCCGGACAGAGAAGGAAACAATGACTGGAAAACTTGTGAAGGGAAACTTATCTTGCCACAAGGGCTGGGTAAAGGGATCCTTAAGAGAATCCACCTAGCTTCTCACATGGGAACCCAAAGAATGCAGGACTTGCTCCAACACTCCAAAGTGAAAATTAGATAAGGAGATCAACTTATTGAAGATATTGTTAAAAATTGCAAGGCCTGTCAGCTTACCAATGCCCCCAATCAACAAGGGATTAAAGGAGCTCGCCTCCGTGGGGATAGGCCAGGCGTGTATTGGGAAGTAGATTTCACAGAAATTAAACCTGGAAAATTTGGATACAAATATTTGCTAGTTTTTGTAGACACCTTTTCAGGATGGGTTGAAGTCTATCCAACAAAGCATGAGACCGCGAATGTAGTGGCTAAAAAGATCCTGGAAGAAGTCCTACCCAGGTATGGCTTCCCATCCACCATTGGGTCGGACATCGGACCGGCCTTAGTCTCAAAAGTAAGTCAGGGAATAGCTGCCGCACTGGGGATGGATTGGAAATCGCATTGTGCTTATAGACCCCAGAGTTCAGGACAGGTAGAGAGAATGAATCGACTCTAAAAGAGACCTTAACTAAATTGGCCTTAGAGACTGGCGCAGACTGGGTGTCAGCCTGAAGAAGTTACAGAAGATGGATGATCTTCACCCATCAGCCCCCCTTTAAAACCGAGGGACCAGTGTTATTTTCAGATACTACTTTGGGCCCTACTAGCCCATGCCTTACCTCTATATCATCCCCTAGACATGCAAGCCATTGAAATGGACAGAATGGAGCCATGATTGGCTCCCAAGGTACAAAAAAGAAAAAGTGGGAAATGAAGTGCCAGACTTTGAAGTCAGGCCCCACTTTAACACGTGAGCCCCACTTTACCACGTGAACCTGAGATAAGCAGGCCCTGTGAGCAGACCCAGGACAAGCCCATTAGGGCCCAGTTGGTCTAGAACTCTAACCGCTGGGAATGCTTAACTCTGACCACCCCTAGAATGCCTCGAGCCCTGAGGCAATCAGATTTGTACCTGTGTCCTAATCTTGCTTGCTTGAACACCTGATTGTTGTAACTTTGTTTTTTGCCTTTATAAGCCCTGTGTAATCGTAGCTCGGGGCTTCCTCCTAACCTCCGCTGTGTCGGTGGGTAGGACGAGGCCCGAGTTGCAGCTCGCTTAAATAAAGCCTTGCCTTGCTTTTGCATTCCGGAATGTCTGAGTCTCGGCGGCCTGCTTGGTGGTCGTCTCGCGACTTGGCACAACAAGGTGTGCTTGCTAATGGAAACAGGAAGGCCCTCTGTTTCAAGCCTTTTGGCCTTGTGTGCCTCTTTCCTTCCTCCAGATAGAGCTAGAGTGGGATCCACTTAGGCCCAGCCACCCAGGGCTGCCTCTTTACTCACCGGGGGAAAAGCTAATAAAATGAATTCACACCCATGTGAGTGGGGTAGGGTTCAAAAGAATTCAGTAACAAGCGATAATAAATGTTTGGCGAAACTGGAACATTCATGCGGTGCTGATAGGAGGTATAATGGGAGTGATTAGTTTAGAAAACAGTCTGGCAGGTTCTGGAAATTATCAAACATCCAACTATCGCATGACTCCATGGCACTAGTCCTTAGCTTCATACCTGGGAAATAATACACCCCATGTCCAAACAAGAACATGAGGGGCTCTGTCACCTGAGGGGCCAGAGCACCCTCATTCTCCCTTTTCTGTCTCCCCCTTCCTACTGGTAACTCACCTCCTAAACAGAGCCCACTTACTTTCCTGTCATTCATTTTTTTTCAGCAGCTATTAACTGTCCAGCAGAGTTTTACCACAGTAATTCATATGCACATTGTTTCCTTCCATTCTGTGGATTGTTATTTCTTGGTTCTAATCATCTCTCTGCTGTACAGAAATTTTTTAACTTGGTGGTTAAAAAGTAGTAGTCCTGTGCCAGGCTTGCTCTACTTCCCCTCTGCTTGGGGGTCCTGGGCTTGTCCGCCCCTTCCTGTGTGGTCCTTTATCGTTCTCATGTGGGAGCGATGGCCACAGGTAGCCTCGGTTAGCGTGTGGTCGCAGGGTGCCCCAAACCCGCCAAGGAAGACACGGATGCAAGCATGGGTCCCTGGAGAAGCCTCAGGGGCGTTCTGGTTTATTCAAAGGAGGTGCCAACAACTTATGCCCCCAGAGGAGCGCAAAGGAGAGGGGCTAACGATTGGCTAAAAGGACTAAAAGGTGATGTCATAGAACTTCCTCTATGGGCGGAGACCACAGCCCCCCAAGGACTGGGTTTCTGGGATCCCCGCCATTGTACACATGCTGGGGGCTGCTTTGCTTCTCTTCTGGTTGAAGCCGGAAGGTGGGAGGGACTACCTTCCACAGCCCCAGGGCTGGGGGAAGGGCAGCGTCTCTAAGGGAGCCCTGGTTGCCCTTCCCCACTTAAGGCCAAGCTGAATCCCCAACAGTCCTGGTTGTGTATTTTTGTTCTTATTTTCAGGGGTATTGGAATCTTATTAAGAAAATAATTAGCTTGGCCTCTACTTTCTAGACTTTTCCCTCTGTTTTCTTTCTTTCTTCTTCTACTTTTTTTTTTTTTTTTTGCAAGTTCTGGGGCTTGGACTTGGGGTCTGAGCACTGTCCCAGGCTCAAGGCTAGCACTCTGCCACGTGAGTCACAAGGTCACTTCCAGTTTTTTCTGTGCATGTGATACAGAGGAATCGAACACAGGGCTTCACACTCCACCACTAAACCACATTCCCAGCCTTCTCTCTGTTTTCTTATAGTAGTTTCAGGGTTTCAGCTATTTCGGCTTATTAGTAGCTTTCTCATTGCAACAACAACAAAAAAATCTTTGCAACCTTGTTGTCATCTGCTGGGGAAGAAAGGATGACAAATGAATGAATGCAGCAAGTGTTCAAAAACTAATAAAGGACAGCACCCAGGCCCCAAATTCAAGTCTTGTACACACACACACACAGAGTTTGACAAGTTTTCTTCTGGTTGTTTGCTACATTTCTCCAACGATTATCACTATCTGAGCAAGAGCTAATTTCTGTCCATTGTGGATGCACCTCGGGTGGGTGAGAAGGTGCCCCAGACATGACACACTGCAGGACGTGAGTCGTGAAGCACGTGGAAGGACTGTCCAGAGGGGAAGGCCTTACTCCCGAAGTGCCCAGCCTGGCGACCTCTGCTATGCTCTCCTGGAGACTGGACGTTCAACACCGCCTTGGCAGCCGTCCTATCAGCATATTGGTGTAGGTGCAAACACTGGTTTTCCTGTTCTTTGATGAGCAGCCAACAATAAATGTGCTGTGTCATTTCCCTTTCCCTGGGACAGCCAGCAGTAAATTGCTGAGTCATGTGGTCAGTGTATAGTTAACTACTTGAGTGCAGTTTTATGATTATTATTTTATGATGTTGGGATAGATACCAGGCAAGGGCTCTATCTTTTTGTAGCTCCCCCCACCACCACTCAGTTATCTTTTCCCCACCTAAACTTTTCTTCTTTTCTCTCTTTTTTTTTCTGGTTACACTAGCTATGCAGGAGGTAATTTTATTGTTTTATCTCCATATATGTGTACAATGTAAATCAATGAATCTTATTCCTTCTATCACTAGTCCTGTTAATTATCCTTCTAAAAGTTTAAAAATGAAGGGCTAGAGTCATGGTTCAGCCATGACACTCCCCTAGCAAGTGTGAAGCTCTGAGTTCAAATGGCAGTACTGTTAAAAAAAATTTTTTTTGCCAGTCCTGGGGCTTGAACTCAGGGCCTTCATACTGTGCCCCTGAGCTTCTTTGGCTAACACTCTACCACCTGAGCCATAGCGCCACTTCCGGCTTTTTCTATGTATGTGGTACAGAGGAATCAAACCTAGGGCTTCATGTATGCTAGGCAAGAACTCTTCCACTCTACATTCCCAGCCCTAAAAAATAATTTAAGACAGAAGGCTTATGCTTACCCACTTGTTTGCCATTCCTAGCACATGTCATTTTGTGAGTGTGAAAATCTTTTCTTTTCTTTTTTTCCTGTCTAAAAACCTTTTAAAGGGCTGGGAATATGGCCTAGTGGCAAGAGTGCCTGCCTCGTATACATGAAGCCCAGGGTTCGATTCCCCAGCACCACATATATAGAAAATGGCCAGAAGTGGCGCTGTGGCTCAAGTGGCAGAGTGCTAGCCTTGAGCAAAGAGAAGCCAGGGACAGTGCTCAGGCCTTGAGTCCAAGCCCCTGGACTGGCAAAAAAAAAAAAAAAAAAATTGCTTGCAATGATGCCTGGGTACTGGTGGCTCACACCAGTCTGTGAAGCTCTTATCTCCAAGTAACCAGCAAAAAGTAGGAACTGAGCGAGATCAAGGAGGAGCTCAAAGCCCTGTCCAGAGTTCGGTCTCCATACTGGAAAAGTAATAATAATAACGCTTGTGGTGAAAAAGTTTGCCATGTGCTAATTGTGGCTGTGTCCTGGCGCAAGCTGGTCTTACTTGCTCACAGGTGGCGCTGTACCACCTGAACCACGCCTTCAGCCTTATTTTGCCCTCAGGTGTGAAAGGCAGAAGTCAAAGCTAACAGGTCAGATCTTCTCTTTTGTCACTCGCTCCGCTGGGTGGCTAAGTGGACCCTCCCTGAGCCGCAGCTTTGAGGCCTCACAGCAGATGGGGCAGCCCTTAGGGTCACGTGGCCCCTAATGTCCCACCAAGGAGGGATGGAGAGCCCAGGACAGCTCACAAACTAGGGGGACAGAAGAAAGAATGATCTGCCCAGAGGCTCGGAATTCCACTCCAACCCGCGGCCCAGGACACAGCTCAGCTGAGGACGCCTAAGACCAAGGGCTGAGTCCCGCCCCTGGGGAGGCCAGAGCCATACGGAGGGTGGAGCGGTCCCTGTGCAGAGACGCTAGTTCGCGGACCCTGGAATGGGCTCTATGTGTTCTTCTTCCTCCACTGTCCCTCGCGTCCTTCCAGCTGTCCCCACCTCTGCCTTCCCTGGGTCTCAGCCTCCCTTACCCAGGGTAGCCTCAGCCCAATGCCCCGCCAGCTCAGCCCCGTCATCCATCCGCGGGCCAGACCACGCCCCTCGGCCAGGAGCCCCGCCCCTCGTCCGGCTCCGCCCCTCCGTCTGGGCCCCACCCCGCTCCTCACGGGCCCCGCCTCCTCGCGGGCCCCGCCCATACGTCACCTGCTGGCCAGTGGGCGTGGTCCCCCGCCCAGCCTTACTTAATTAAGTCAGTGGCTTCTCTGCTGGACTCTACACCACGTTCTCTCCTGCTGCTGCGGCCACCTCCAGCATGTCTCAGACGGTGTCTCAGGCTCGACCCGCCACGGTGCTAGGCGCTATGTTGATGGGGAGCTCCCTGGACCCGGGCGCCAGCGCCGCGGCGGTGCGCGCCTTCCTGGAGCGCGGCCACACAGAGCTGGACACGGCCTTGGTGTACGCCGACGGCCAGTCCGAGAGCATCCTAGGCGGCCTGGGGCTCGGGCTGGGCGGCCGCGACTGCAGAGGTAAAGCTGGTCCCTGACCATCCCACTGCCCAGGGCGCTGATCTCCCCTGCCTTTCCCAGAGCTCTGTGAACCCCAACTTTCTCGAGCCCTTCTACCACTGTTTTATCCTGCCATTTATCCACCTCCTCCCCCACCCCCATAGCACTACCCAATTTTAATCTAGCCTGGAACCAGGGGAGGTGGGGGCCTCTCCCCTGTGGGGCACCGACAACCTGTGGAATCTAGCACTAGGCAGCCCCTCTCTGCTCCCTCAGGCCTGAGACCGAATCTGCCCCAGTCCTGTCCTTACCACCCAGGCAAGGGTGGCACCGCGCTCCAGATCAGACTCTGGACCGTCAGGAGCTCTGCCTCCTCCTTTGCCCAGGGCTGGGGGCTTGACCGGATCTGTCTGAATGCTTCTTAGCTTTGCCTGTGGCTGTTGTTTCACTAGGGTAGGAGCCCTGAGAACCTTAATGCCCACCCCACCCCCACTCCATCCCCCACAAAGAAAGGAAATCTCTCTGTGTCAGGTTTTGTTTGAGGCTCCAAAAGAAAAATTGACACTACCCCTACCAGGTAGCTCAGATTCTAGAGATGGCTGGCAAGCCCCAGAGGCATCCCAGAGGGAGCACTACCTAGAGAGAGCTGCTTCCAAAGGGAACCGTAGACTCAAAGATAGGCCAGTGCAGTTGAACTGATGTTTGTAATCTCAACTACTGAGATGAAGGATCATAAGTTAAAGGCCAGCCTAGGTGACATAACAAGAAGTAGTAGTGGGGAGGGAGAGGAAATAATGAGGAGGGAGAGAGGAGGAAAAACAAACTAAGCTTTTGGTGATACTAAGGTTTGAACTCAGGGGCTCACCAGGCAGATGTTATTATATCTCTGCTGCACACCACCAGCCCAATTTGAACGCTTATTTTGAGACAGGGCCTTTATTTTGCCCAGCCTGCCCCTGAACCGAGATCTACCTGTTTTAAGTTTTCTATTGTAGCTGGTATGGCTGGCATACCATACATATCAAACTCAAGTTTCTCCCATTGAGATGGAGCCTTGTGGACTTTTCTGCCTGTGTTGTCCTGAAACTACAATCCTGTTGATCTCAGATTTTCATGTACCTGCCATGGCAGAAGTGTGCCCACTATAAGATGGTGTCTCGTGGGTAAGCTGACTCAAATTGAAAGTTGTCTGAACTCTGCCTACCAAAGTAGTAGTAGTTAGTAGCAATAGGTAGTAATACATGCTTAAGACACTAGTGCCCCACTGATTTTTCCCTCCCTGCCTCTCTCCCTTCCTCCCTCCCTTCCTTCCTTCTTTCTTGATTGTATTACCCTTTTAAATTTGTTGTGTTTGTACTAGGACTTGAACCCAGGACCTAGATGCTGTCCCTTAGTTCATTCAAGGCTGGAGCTCTATCACTTGAGCCAGAGCTCCACTTCCAGCTTTTTCTTGGTTAATTGGAGAAAAGAGTCTCATGGACTTTCTTGTCCAGGCTGGTTTCAAACTGAAATACTCAGATCTCAGCCTCCAGAGTTGCTAGAATTACAAGTATGAGCCAACAACACCTGACTTGTTTTTGGTTGGTTGTTGGGCTTGAACTCAGGGCCTGGACTCTTTCCCTGAGCTTTTGTACTTAAAGTTAGTGCTCTACCACTTTCAGGCACAGCTCCACTTCCAGTGTTCTGGTGGTTAATTGGAGATAAGAATCTCATGGACTTTCCTGCACTGGCTGATTTTGAACTATGACCTTAGATCTCATTCTCTTGAGTAGCTAGGATTACAGGTGTGAGCCACAATGCCCAGCATTTGTATTATTCTTACTAAGCACATGTTGCCATTTTTCATTCTGTAAGTCCCACACCACGCATACCATACACACAAGGCCTCAACCTAGGGAGTTTTCACAGAATGACTGAACCAATGCAAAAGGAAAATGTGTGCAAATTAGTGCACAGCCTTTCTAGAGCTCGTGGCTGCTGAGTGAGAAGTTATCTTATTTTTATTCTTTTTATTAATCTCGTCTTCCCTTTCATTCATTTTTTTTTTTTGCCAGTCCTGGGGCTTGAACTCTGGGCCAGGGCACTGCCCCTGAGATTCTTTTGCTCAAGGCTAGCACTCTACCACTTGAGCCACAGCGCCACTTTGGGCTTTTTCTGGTTATGTGGTACTGAAGAATGGAACCCAGGGCTTCATGCATGTTAGCACTCTACCACTCTACCACTGAGCCACATTCCCAGTTCTCCCTTTCATTCTTAAAAGTCTAGTGGTACCAAAATCCACAGATTGCAGATGTGTAGAGGAGGGGATATGATGGACTATATCTTTCCTAATACCTGCTCTCGCTGGGAACTTCAGGACTCTGATCAAATACTACATTTTCCAAGAGGTCAAACTAAAGAGTTAATCCCCCCACCATCCCATCATCAAACCAGCTAAGTCCAGTTGCAACAGAAGAAAGGAGAAATGGCCTACTCTTGTGGGAGAAGCCAGGCCGATCCTGCCTTTCATACTTGGAGCTCAGTCATTTTGCTGAGTTCCTCCTGTACCCCCCTCACTGTTTTACCCAGACCTGTGCACCCTTGCTGCAATCGAGCTCACTTTCCATAACTATAACCGACCACAGAGCTCCCATCTGAAAAGCATTCAGACACCCTGACAGCTTCGAAAGTCCACCGTCCACCAGTGCCCAGGGTCTTTTGGCATTTGCCTGTGCCCTTGTCTGGCCTTATCCACCCCTACTTGGCGTTCTGATAGGTGAACTGGCAGCCATGTGTCCACACAGGATGTTCTTGCTTGGGCTTCTAGAGCCAGTGACCTCACTCTGGAATGATCCCCCACTTTCCTTCAACTGGAGGCCTCTCACCTGCCTTGGATCTGTAGTGAGAGTTTCAGGAGGGGTCAGAGCCCCCAGGCACTCACACCTCCCTCTGTGCTCCTGGCTCCTGACAGCACCACGAGACTCCTTGCTTGCCTCCTCTAGAGAGGCCTTTAGACTGTGAGTGCAGGAGGGCAAGGAGCTGCTGCCTCTGCCAGCCCAGTGTCAGGCCTGGCATGTGCAGGTGCACTGAAGTTACATGCCATAATGAGGACCTCTGCAGCTCCTAAACAGCACGTTCTCCAATAGCCTTGAGTGGATTCCAAGGTATGTGGTGGTGCGTGTAACTCCGGCTGCTCAGAAGACAGGAAGATTTCAGCTCAAGTCCATCCCTGGCCAAAGCATCCGATACTATTGGTAAAAATAATAAAAGGGCCGGAATCTGATTCACGTGGCAGAGCCCTTTCTAGCTACCAAGACCTGAGTTCAACCTCAGAAATGAAAATAAATCCAGTTGTAAAGATGTGATTCAGCAGTTACAGCACTTGCTTAGCAAGTGGGAGGTCCGGAGTTCATATCTCAGTACTGCTGAAGGAAAGAAGAAAGGAAAAGAAGACACACACACACACACACACACACACAAACACACACACACACACACAGAGCCCACACTCAGGATCATCCTATGAGGTATTATCCATTTTGCTCTTACAGTGGAGAGGATTCGGATTCCTAGAGCTTTGGTAACTTGTTATTACTGAGAGCTAGGATTTGAACCCCTTTCTGCCTCTAGACATGGCTCTAAATGCCCCATCTGATGTTGGGCAAGTAGCTTGAACTTCTACTTGTGTCTTCCCAAAGTGAAAATTGCCACCAAGGCCAATCCATTGTCTGGGAAGTCCCTGAAGGCTGCCAGTATCCGGTCCCAGCTGGAGACTTCACTGAAGCGGCTGCAGTGTTCACGAGTGGACCTCTTCTATCTCCACCTGCCTGACCATGGCACCCCTGTGGAGGAGACGCTGCAGGCCTGCCACCAGCTGCACCAGGAGGTGGAGAGGCTCTCCTGAGCTCCGGGGGGGCAGGAGGGGTCTGCTCTTCCCATCCTCACACTCCCAGCAGAGGGAGGGCCCACAGCACAGGGCAGAGCTGGGAAGACCCCAGCCCCAGAGTCCCCTCTCCCACCTTCCCTGCCTGGAGTCCTGGGTTGTTCAGAGCTGTAACCGCACCTCTCCCCTGCAGGGCAAGTTTGTGGAGCTTGGGCTCTCCAACTATGCCTCCTGGGAGGTGGCAGAGATCTGTACCCTCTGCAAGAGCAATGGCTGGATTATGCCCACTGTGTATCAGGTGAGGGGGACCTGGGGTGCAGGGTGCTCGGGCCGTGAACTCCAGGGCTTTGCTGATCTTCCTTCCCCTTGGCCCGCCTCCTGTGCCCTCTGCAGAGCAGCTGCTCCTCTGCTCAGAGCCTGTGCATGGCTCCCAGGTGCCCTCAGAGGAGGACGACGTTCCTCAGCCTCCCAGCAGGCAGCTGCCCACTTCCTGCCTGAGTGCACAGCCTGGGCCCCTCCTTCCAAGCCTGGAACCCTCCTCTGCCTCCCCTGGGGAAGTGCTCAGGGCTCACTCAGGTGGCTCTTCTGGGAGCCCCCCCCCAGCCCCCTGAGCTCTCCGGCTCTGCTTCACCCCCTCCTACCCATCCATTCAGGAATGTCTGTTCAGTGCACTGGTCCCAGGAGCCCCAGTTCACTGTGATCGTGTCCCCAGTCCTTCCCACGTGTGTGCACCCTACCTGACTGTAATGTCCTGGAGGCAGCCAGGCATGGGACCCAAGCCTGTAATCCTCGCTACTGGGAAGGTGGAAATTGGAAGGCCGTGCTAGGTATACAAGTTTGGGAGACTTCATTTCAGCTAATGGCTGGACTGCGTACGGCATGTCTACCAGCTCAGGCTGTGAGGGAGATATCTGGGCATGGAGGCATGTGACTCTCATCCCAGCGATTAAGAGAAACTCAGATAGGAGCATCCCAGTCCGGGGTGGCATGAATGATGTGCTGAGTTCCAGTCCCAGCCTAGACCTCGCCCCCAAATCACAGAGGGTAGGGTGTTGTCCTTTTGCCTTAGTGAATCTGGCATCTATCACCCAATGCATCCAGCACCTGGTCAGTGATTACCGGTGTTAGCTGAAGGAATGAGTTTTTCCGCCTCTGCTTCCTGTTGCTCTGTGTGTCACCTGATTATCAGGGTGCTAGGATTGTTTAGGCCTGAACTGAGGGTTTTTCAAGGATATGTTGGGGGTCCCTCCTCTTACTCCTCACCCTCTCCCTGCAGGGCATGTACAACGCCATTACCCGGCAGGTGGAAACGGAGCTCTTCCCCTGCCTCAGACGCTTTGGACTGAGGTTCTACGCCTACAACCCTTTGGCTGGTATGGGCTGCATGGACACAGCCCCTGGGTGGTGGTGGTGGTAGGGGTGGTGGTGAAGTCATGGTCTGATGGGTGTCCAGCCCAGTCAGGCATGCATGGAGGAAATATAAAGCTCCGGCATGCAATGAAGTCTGTGACAAGTGTCCTCAAGCCCTGCCCCTTCCTCCCTCAGCTCAGCTCTGAGGGACCCCCAATGATCTGTTAGCAGTCTGGGCCAGGGATGTGATTGCAACCTCCCACAGGTGGCCTGCTGACCGGCAAGTACAGCTATGAGGACAAAGACAGCAAGAAGCCTGAGGGCCGCTTCTTTGGTAACACCTGGGCTGAGATCTACCGGGACCGGTGAGCACTGGGGGAGGAGTCTGCATGGGAAGGGGTGAGGGTCCCCTTCCTTGGAGGCACAGAAGGCCTGCTGTGCCAGTGCTGGCTGGGTGCTGTGACCTGGGTCCCTGCTCTTCTTTGGTTGTCATCATGATTCTCTGGGGAAGCTCCAGGGCCTGTGGTGACGATTCCTGGCTTCAGTGCTGTCTGTGGCACTGAGTCTCTCCCCTGGGGAGATGTCCTGCTGCCCACAATGGTGGCCAGCCTGGATGGATTTAGCAGAGCCTGGGGGTTGGAGCTGGCCCTGCCACACCAGGGAGTCTGAGTGCTGGGAGCTCAGGGCAGGAAAATTGTCATTAGAGCCTCAGCTTTTGAGGACATCCATCTTCCCTTCCTTTTCTTCTTTACCTCATTGTTCTGGTGCTGTTGCACCTGGGTATAGCAGAAGATCACCTGCACTCCTCACCTCCTAATAAGAGATTGTTAGGGACATTTTAATGTATCAATTTAAAAACAATCCATTTAATTAACACCTGTGGCTCATGCTTGTAATCCTAGCTACTCAGGCGGCTGAGATCTGAGGATCACAGTAGGAAGACAGCTCAGACAGTAAAGTCTGAGACTTTTATCTCTAATCACCAGAAGGTTGGACATGGGCATGGAAGTGTGGTTCAATGGTTGAGTGATAAGACTGAGCACAGAAAGAAGCTAAGGGGCAGTGCTAGCCCCTTAATTTATGCCCCAGTTACAGCAAACAGAAGAGCACACAAAAACCAATTGATTTTGTATTCCTACTTATTATTTTGTTGGTCTTGTTTTCGTGAAATGGATCTTTTATCCCCACGCCCCCCCCCCCCTTTTTTTTGTTGCTGGTCCTGGGTCTTGAATTTCAGGCCTGGCACTGTCCCTGGGCTTTTGTGCTCAAGGTTACTGCTCTATGACTTGAAGTACTGCTCCAGTTCTGGCTGTTTAGTTGTTAGTTGGAGTTAAGAGACAGACTTTCCTGCCTGAGCTGGCTTCAACCTTAGGTCCTCTGATCTCAGCCTTCCAAGTAGCTGGGATTCCAGGCATGAGCCACCAGCACCTTGCTTAAGGCAGATGTTACTGTGTATCCCAGGTGGGCCTCCAACGCCTGATAACGCGGTGTCAGAGGCAACTTCCCGAATCCTTTCAGCTTCCCTTCCTTCTAGCATTCACTGTGGCATCTCTAAAGCATTCACTTTATTCCCATTCCTTTCTGTGGACTGGAAAGCTGCTATTGCTACATGTGCAGACGTCTGCTGGGTTCATTTCTGGGCACAGTGTGAGCCCTCTGCTGGGAGGCGGGAAGGGCCTCCCAAGCCAGGCTCCTGCAGGAGGTCCCCATGCTAGTGCTGTTGAAAGGTCCATGGTCATGAGTGGAGGTGCGCCAGATCTCGGCAGTGAACGGAGTGCATTGTGGAGACTGAAGCTTTCTCTGGTGGGGCGTGCCTCTGTGGAGAGCAGTTCTTGCCCTCTGCTTGGCTCCCACCCAAGATGAAAACATCATCTGATGAGGCACCTGGGGATCTGCATGTGCTCAGGTGGTCAGAATGTCAACCCCCACGTGAGACCCAGGTCCCTCAGGGCTCCAGGGACAGGGCTGCTCTGGACGGTGTCCAGGGTCCTGACCCCTGTGACCCCTGTGTCCTGCTCAGCTACTGGAAGGAGGACCACTTCAAGGCCATCGCCCTGGTGGAGAAGGCCCTTCAGGCTGCCTACGGCCCCAGTGCCCCCAGCATGACCTCGGCTGCCCTGCGGTGGATGTACCACCACTCCCAGCTGCAGGTAGCCCCCCGTCCTGGGTGCTGGGGTTGGGGAGTGGGGAGCAAGGCCTTGGGGACTCCCCAGCTATTCTCTAGCCAGGGATGGCTCCTTTGTTTTCCCTCTGAAATGTCCAGGTGGCCCAGGTTATACTTTCTTCCAATGGTCCTGTTAAGTCCAATCACCCCAGCTTTAACATGAGCTACCTGCCTTAGGGAGCCTTATTCTTCCATTTCACAGCTACCCCTAGAGTGGAATAAGCACAGATTTGCTTTGAATTTTCAAAATCTATTAGCATAAAGTTGCATCCCTTTCTTTCTACTCTGGAGGCAGGACCCAACCCTGTGTGGCTGGGGGATCCTCATCTCCGCTGTCCCTCTACCCAGCATGGTCATGGTATGGCGACAGACGTATTTGGAGACAATACAAATTCTTGGTTTTTGCTCATTGTTGGCACGCAAATACTTTAGCCACAGCTTTTTTTTTTTCTTTTCCCAGACCTGGGGCTTGGACTCAGGGCCTGAGCACTGTCCCTGGTTTCTTTTTGCTCAAGGCTAGCACTCTGCCACTTGAGCCACAGCGCCACTTCTGGCTGTTTTCTGTATATGTGGTACTGGGGAATTGAACCCAGGGCCTCATGTATATAAGGCAAGCACTCTTGCCACTAGGCCATATCCCCAGCCCTCTATTTTTTTTTTTAAATGCACATGTGTGCTTGTGCACGTGCTCGTACTGAAGCTTGCAGTATTATTTGGCTAGTCAAGTCTTGCTGGAATAGCACAGGCATAAGGAAACATAAATGGCAATCCTGGCAGGGGCGAGGCAGGGAGGGGCAGGTGACTTGAGTTGCAGGTGGAGGAAATACACTGGAAATGTTGTCCTTGCAGGCCACTCATGGGGATGCGGTCATCCTGGGCATATCCAACCTGAAGCACCTGGAGCAGAACTTGGCAGCCACTGAGCAAGGGCCCCTGGAGCCGGTAGTGGTGGAGGCCTTTGATCAAGCCTGGAACCTGGTTGCCCACAAGTGTCCCAACTACTTTCGCTAGGTTCCAGCTGTCTGGGACTGGAAATGGTGGTGTGTCCAATCTCTCTGAAGGTCAGGCTCTGCCTTGAGCTGACCCAACTTGCTGTATCCCTGTGGATTCCCCGCCCCCCCTCCATTTCCCTGTTGTACCCAGTGGGAGGGGCTGGCTGAGCTCTGCCTCTAGTGAATAAAGCTGGCTGCAGTCCAGGCTGTACACCCGGTGGCCTTCTCTCCTGTTCTGGGCGCTTGACAATCTATTGTGGCAATGTCAGAGGCAGTGGGATCTCTTTAGACCCACACCCCCTGACCCAGCCTGCCTTGTGCCCTTTGTGGGGCTGGTTGTGCATGGTGGAAAGAGCCACATGATGTTACAGCTGTCTCAAAGGCCATTTTGGACCTTGGATGCTAATGCAATCCATGTTTTATCTGTCCTTCAGTGACCGATTACAAACTGCAGTGGGGGAGGGAGTCGGTGTGCCACCAATGGCTTCCCCAACACATAAACAACTCAGCATTCTGGGCAACTGTTTTTTTTTTGTCAGTCCTGGGGTTTGGACTCAGGGCCTGAGCACTGTTCCTGGCTTCTTTTTGCTCAAGGCTAACACTCTGCCACTTGAGCCACAGCGCCACTTCTGGCCATTTTCAGTATATGTGGTGCTGGGGAATTGAACCCAGGGCCTCATGTATACGAGGCAAGCACTCTTGCCACTAGGCCGTATCTCCAGCCCCTGTTTTTTTTATTTTTATTTTTTTATTATAAAAGGCATTATCACAAAGTACACAGAGAAACGATTCATGGGGTGAGTGGTGTGAGCGGGGTGCCAAGTACCATGGCTTCTCTGCACCTATCCTAGCCATCTGATTTGTGCTCCAGGTCACATTCCTTTTGGGGGATGCTGGCACAGTGCCTAGGGCTCATTATCTGCATAAGCACTCAGAACTGTGAGGCTACACTGCTGGACTCACAGAAAAGTTCTTTTCTTTTTTGTCAGTCCTGGGCCTTGAACTCAGGGCCTGAGCACTGTCCCTGGCTTCTTTTTGCTCAAGGATAGAACTCTGCCACTTGAGCCACAGCGCCACTTCTGGCCTTTTCAATATATGTGGCGCTGGAGAATCGAACCCAGGGCTTCGTGTATATGAGGCGAGCACTTTACCACTAGGCCCTATTCCCAGCCCCCGAAAGTTATTTTCTTGAGGTGCCAGGGATGGGGCCAGTAAGAAGATGACCTGAGTTATATCCTTAGTACTTTTGGCAGCCAACTTAAAAATTTACTTGACTTCAGCACCTTCATTTTTGAGTGCTGGTCCTGGGATTTGAACTCAGGGGATAGGGGCTGTTCCTGAGCTCTTTTAAACTCAAGGCTGGTGCTCTACCATGTGAGCCACAGCTCTGCTTCCAGCTTTTTGGTGGTTAACTGGAGGTAAGTCTCATGGACTTTCTTGTCCACTTGGCTTTGAACTGTGCTCCTCAGATCTCAGCCTCCTGGGTAGCTAGGATTACAGGAATGAGCCATGGGTGCTTGGCCTTTCTCAAGTTTCTAAAGGCCCCTGACTTCTTGATATCAACCAGTCAGCTCTGGGTTTGGACGTGTCAAGATCTCCAAGGCACCTAATTTCTCAGAAATGGATTGTATGAAGTGCAAGGCATCAGAGGTGCTCTCCTGGAGAGGAGGGAGCCCCTCTGTGGGGCTGCTCTTGGCCACCCTTGGAGCTGCAATGCCACCACCTGCCGTAGTGGTCCCCCAGGGGTCAGGACTACACTCGCTCACTAGGTAAACGGGAAACCCTAGTGTCCAAGCAGGGCACAAAGCCAAAGGCTTTTTAGAAAAGTCTCTTGCTGTCTACAGGAGTTATCTGTGAACTCAATTTCATTCTTTGGAAACAGTCAGCCTCCTCTGTCTTTGTCTATAGCAAAATAAATAGGGGCTATCTCCAGAGGGGCAGCGGAGTCCTGCTGGGTCTTGTGGGGCGCCGATGGCGCTGAAAGGCCTTAGTCATCCTCATCGTCCTCCGACTCCTCCTCGGACTCAGGTGCGCTCTCAGGCAGGTCATCTTCCATTGGCTGGAATCTTCCCGACTGTGAGTCCCACATGTATTTGATGGTCACTTTGAACTCTGCCATCTCGTACCCAAAGAGTTTCTTTAAGAGCAGAGGGAGAAGGGGTGAGGAGGAGCAAAGGGGAGAGAAAGGCAGTGGTCCCACCTGCCAGAGCCCAACTCCAACTCACCAGAACCCGGGCCTGCTCCGGGGTCAGCACATCGCCCTCCTTGCACACCTCATAGTCAGACAGCAAGGTCACCACACCTGTGCAGGAGGGCCCCACACCCCTCAGGGACAGGCTCACATGACACCCACTGACAGTGGGGAAGCCTGTGGTGGCTCGCCCGCCCACCCCATAGGTTGGCACACAGCAGGACAGCTGCTACCTCAATGTCCTTTAAGTGCTATCCTCTGCCTAGAACTCACCGTCCACTTTTACCTCAACTAGGAGCTGAGATTTGGCCTATTTTCCCTCAGGAAAATGGAGGCTATATGCTGGGAGAGCCTGCACGCTGGTACTTCTGGCTCGGGATGATGGCCTTGCAGCTCTGGGGACAGCTGTACCTTTCTTGAGGGCCGTGGGCAGGCCCAGCTGCCTCAGCTGGGGCTCCATGGAGTGGGGGAACTGCTCCAGGGGACCTGGGTCCAGGCTCACAGTAAAAGCTGCTTTGTTACCGGCTCGGGCAAAGTCCATCTGCGTGTATTTTGTAAACCACCTTAGGGAGAAAACAAGTAGGAAGGCAGGTTCTTGATGGCTGAAGTCAGGTCCACTCAGCCTGGGCCCTAGGTCTGCCCCCCCCCCGGCCACCTTGGCCGCAGACTGGGCACTGTGTGGGACAAGACACAGTCGCCTCTGGTCACAACCAGGCTTCCTGGTGCTGCCACCTGCACAGTCCCTGTGAGGCTCCCGGACACTTACTCATTCACTTCATCCTTTGTGCGGTTGGTGAAAAGAAGACCAACTTCACCCCTCAACTTCTTGCTGACCTGCAATTCCAAAGTGAGCAATTTCTCCCCAGGGAGTGCTTTTGTGCACCCAGAGACATCTGACAACATTTAGGGCCATTTCTGTGTGGTGGGACAGGAAGGGGGTGGGAAGATGCAGGGACACACAGAGCACCACTCCCCGGGCCTGGCATGGGACATGGGGACCAGGGAGCCCCTCCAGTGAGAGCACCTCCCAGTGAGAGCCAGCCCTTTACCTGGTGCAGGTTGTCTTTGTATTCGTCAGATGGACTTCGCCCCAAGGCTACCATCATCACCTTGTTTTTGCCAAAGAACATCCTATCAAGAACAAAGGGGCTTGAAGGAAGTGCCTGTCCTTTTCTCTTCCTCAGTTAAATGACAGGCAGTTCAATTTCCCAGCAGCTTGGGGACAAGCCCAGAAGCACCCCACCCAGACATGCAGCCTACATACAGCATCCCCAGCTCAGCTGAGGGTTCCTGCTATTATTTTCCTACAGGACACTAGCAAGTTTGTCACCAGTGCACTGGTAGCATCATGTGACAATCCCTCCCTCTAGGCATAGCACCTTTAGTAGGATGTCCCAGAGCTGGTTTAGCGGGAAACCAACCCCAGAGCCATCCAGCTAAGAATGGCCAGTGGCCACACGGCAACCCATTCCTGGATCACTGTCTGTGGTGGGGGCACACACTGGTATTCTAAAATCAGCAAGATGCCAGATTCCATGCTGAGGAATCATTCTTTTTTGAGCTCAGGCCCTGGCACTTGCTAGTCAGATCCTCAACTACTTGAACTACTTGAGCCTCTAGGCCCAGAGGGGTCACTTGTAGGGACCAATTCCCCACTATTTCCTGAGAAACTATTGAGTCTTGCTCTTAAGAGGCTTGTTAGAAAGCCAGCTTTGACAGTTAAAATGTGCCCTTCAGTGGGTGTGGCACTGTCCCTAAGGGCCACTAGTGGGACCCTGAGGTGTTCTTCCTCTTCATGGCTGCTCACCGGCTGTGCTTCCAGGCGTTCCGGATGTCCTTCAGCTTACTGTTTCTCATGTTGGCCACGGAGAAGATGAAGAGGTACTTGTATGTGTCCACACATTTCCGAAGCTGTGGGACAAGTCAGGAAGTTCAGGAGTTCAGGGGGCAGCTTGGCATGGATAACTCTGACCTCAGGAGAGAATCTGTTCCAGGCTTTACCCTGTTTACGTCTCTTTACCGCCATTTTGACACCAGGGCCACACATCACAGGAGAAATCAAGCCTCTAGGAACTGACTTATGGGCGACCAATCACTTTTGTGTGCTTTGTCTACTTACTGTTAACTTAGAAACTCTGTCCACACAGAGATGGCGCCTTCTAAGCAGGGACCTAGCTAGGGAGCCTCATTACTAACTGAATAGGGGAGAAGGGTCACCTGCAACGCTGCCAACCAAAGCTACCATGGAGGAATAGAATCTGTGTGTCCCTATTCCCCCTCATCTTACAACCCAGGACAAGAAGGTCCTGGCCTTTATTGATATAGGGTGGAATAACAAACCTTGCTAAGTTTCAGTGTTCCCAGCTGTCACATAGCATAACATAATGTGTACATCCCAGGGATTCGGAGGAAGGTGTGGGAAACACTTGGAGCAGTTCAGGGCGCAGGGTAAGATCAATCAGTTTGAAACCAGGTTGGGGGCTTACTGGTGGGAGCTTTGCTGGATAATGACAAAGGGTTGGACTGACAGCTTGTTTGCTTTCTTTTTTGTTGTTGTTGTTTGGTTTTGTTTTTGTTGCCAGTCCTGGGGCTTGACAGGGCCTGAGCACTGTCCCTGGCTTCTTTTTGCTCAAGGCTGGCACTCTGCCACTTGAGCCACAAGCACCACTTCCAGCATTTTCTATATATGTGGTGCTGAGGAATCGAACCCAGGGCTTCATGTATACAAGGCGAGCACTTTACCACTAGGCCATATTCCCAGCCCCGTTTGCTTTCTTTTTGAGTAGTATTATTCTCCAACAAAGTCATATGCCCACACTATAAACTACATACAAACTCTAGAAAGTTAATGCAATTAGCTCTTACCTCTTCTATCAGGTTCTGTTTCAGTTCCAAGCCTTTCTTGGTAGTTTTGGTTAAGGAAACTGATATATTAAAAAAAAAAAAAAAGGAAAAAGATGGTGAGTGATGAATCTGGAAACTTCTTTTTGTTCCCTTCGGGGCTCAGCTGGACCAAGGCAGCCTGAGGCAAGACAGCCTGGGCCTGTTCGCCACCATCCTGGCACACAAGGCATTTCCAGGACCTATGTGCTAGTATGTTCTGGGTCTGCATGCACAAATACCTGTCATGCAAACTATGTGGTTCTAAGTCCTCAGTGAGGCAGCAAGCCACAGTGTGGGGGTGAGGCTTGTTCCTGTTGGTACAGTGTGCTCTGTGGCAGCCCTAGCTTGCTGGCTGAGGCTGGTCCCTCTCAGCTCCTGGCCATGATGCACAGAGGCCATCAAAGGCTGGACCTAGGCTGTAGAAGTAATGAGCCTGGAGATCAGCAGCTGAGACTATTATCTCTTGTGCTACCTGTCTGTACAGAAAGCTTTTTTCCCCTATTGTTTTAAAGGTGATATACAGCAGGGTTACCTTTACATACATCAGGTACTAAGTACATTTCCTATTGCATAGAATCATTGATTTCCTCATTCTCACCTACTCCCTCCTTGCATTTTTTAAAGTTTTTATTGTTGGTGGCAATACTGGAGCTGGACTCAGGCTCTCCCATTCTTTTTCTGCTTATGGCTGGAACCCTACTGCTTGAGCTGCACCTCTACTTCTAGCTTTTTGTTGCTTAATTGGAATTAAAAGTCTTGAGGACTTTTCTGTCAGGACTGGCTTCAAAATTTTCAGATTTCAGCTTCTTAACTAAGATTACAGATAGGTGTGAGCCACCAGCACCTGCCTACATTTCCATTTTGCAATTTGGACTCATGGATGGAGTAATGCCTCCTTGTGGAGAGACAAGGCCGTCTGTAATAACAACTGGGAATAATCCTGTCCACAAGATCCAGCATGTGCCAGATCTGACCAGGGCTTTAAAGAAACAAATTACATCACAAGCAGTTACCAACTGTAAAGTCCTGGTGCCTCCTAGGAAGTGACCTAGCTTCTTTTTACTCATCCTACCTGGCAATCACAGTCCCTCTTTATAAGGCACACAGTCGAAGGAACCACAGCCGTCAGTAGAAAGCACAGCAAGGAGGTTGGATGAAATACAAGCAGCCCATTTGGATCCTCTGCACCGCCACGATTTTGTTTCACACCAGTACCACTGTCTTGGATGGCTGTTGGTCTTAGTGTTTCCATCACTGCCTTCTGCCTCCACCTCTCCCAGGCTACTTGGGAAGGTTGCCAGAGCAATCCTTTTCAAGTCACCCTGCCATTCTTCTCTCAAGATCTAGGGGTGGGGAACTTTTAGGTAAGGTCCTTGAAATCATTTGGTACACTCCCACACGGGAGCTAGCTGCATGCTTTTTGTGGCCTAACCATATTGATAATTATGTATGGTCTGGTAATGGTGTTGTAAATACCTAAATAGCCTTTAGTAAAAATGGGTTACTCACACCTAAGACTCCACTGGAGGAGGGTCTTTCATCTGGGAGGGCAGAGTTAATTACTCACAAACCTCTAGGGTTTGTGTTTCTACCCCAGGAGGTCCAGCCACTGTCCCCTCTCTATTCCGGAAGACATTAGGTAGGCAACCACTCCAGGTCTTGTACTACGTGTTCCCACCTCTTTAAACAACATTCTTCCAGATAACTCTTTCCTCCTGCTTTCCCCACTCTTCACCCGTTTCCTGATACATTCTATTAGGAGTTGTGTCAGCTCCACCATTTCTTCAGCCCCCTTCTTCTCCGTGGACAAACGACATTCGATCAAGTTGAGGGGCTATATTTTCCGACCAAAACAGACGAGACGACGCTAGGCCTTCCTTGTAACCCCTATAAAGTGCCTAACGCCCTCAGGAGACAGATCCCCTCCAGTTCCATGGTAAAAGTGATCAAGATCTATGTCTGGCAAGGAGCGGGTAGTAAGACCGGCGAGCACGGACTCGCCGTGCGGATACCGAGCATCATGCGTGGGAACCCGCGGGAGCCGACAGGACCGGCGGTCGGGGGAACATGGGTGGGAAACGCGGACACAGGCGTCACCGGGCCCAGCCCGGGTCTCGGGAGCCGTCCCTCGTCCCCAGCGGGGCCTGGCTGCGGGAGTCTCGGCTCCCTGCCCGCGTTCGGGGTCTCGCTCCCTCCCGAGACCCCCTCACCACCCTCGGAACCTTCCCCTCCGCTCGCGGCGCGGGTCTCCGTCAGGGCTCGGGAACGCCACCCGCGTCCCCCTCGCCTCTCAGGAGCCCACCCTCGGGTCCCCACACTCCCCCGCGCCCACCTTTCTTGTCGCGCTTGGACTTGGGCATCGCGCTGGAGACACGTGCGGCGGCGGCGGCGGGGGCGGCGGGAGGCGGCGCGGCCGGTCAGGACCCCGGCGGCGCGGGGGCTGCTGGGAGCGCGCTCAGGGCTGTCCTCGCCTGTGCCTGCGCCGCTCCGCGCGGCGAGCCGCTGCTGTGGGCCGGGACGCCGTCGGGGAGCCCTTCGTCCCGCGCCTGTGGACCCACTTTTCGGAAGTGCGGAGGTCTCTTGAGTCCCGGGAGTCCCACCGAGGGCGTCGGGCGCGCCGGCACTCCCCCACCCCCACCGCCAACTCTCCGGGCCCGGTGCGCGTCGGGCCGGCGGTGGGCGGCGCCTGCGGCTCCATCATGGTGGCGGCTCTGGCTTCCCGGTTCTGGCTCTGGGCTGCGCTGCTCGTCCCTGCAGCCGCGGTCTATGAAGACCAAGTGGGAAAGTTTGACTGGTGCGTACGTGCGGGGCTGGTTCGGAAGCCGGAGGCGCGCGTCCCGTCCCCGCAGCGGTTTCCACGGAGCAGGGCCGGCTGCCGCGCTCGTAGCACCTCGGCAGAGTGGAGGCGGGGGGCCCCTTCCCCACTCCCACCAGGTTCCAAAATGAAGTTTTCAGAGATCGGCCGGGGCGTTTGCAGCGAAGCGCGGCGGACTCTTCCACGCCGGGCCTGGGTGGAGGACCGGGCAGGTTGCACGCTCTCGAATCCGAGCTTGTCATCCAGGCTTGGGGTTCGGGTCAGAGGAGAAGGATTCGCACTGCCCCAGGCAGGGCGCGCTTGCACGACTTGTCAGATCACTAGTGTCGCCAGGTTACTGGTCGCCGGCCCTCAGGGAAATGTTATTGCGCATGCCAAGAGGGCCTTCGTGTCCTACAAGTTCCCCTCCATTCAATCTCAGGGCAACCCTAGGATCAAGGCTTGGCTGCCTTGAGCTCTCATCATCCAGAAAGTTCCCTGCATTTATTTCAGTCATCTCTTACTAAGGCCTTGCTGCCCAGCCTTGACTTGCTTGCCTTTGAATTTCCATTTTGTCAAAGTGTGCCTTGGTTAACTTTTGTCATTCTGTGCCATGGTTAGTTTATTTGCAAAATGGGATTATTAGGTGTCTGTTACTAAGGATGAAGGAGCTAATTCCTTTAAAACAGGTAACAGAAAGCCTAGCTTATGGAGTGCCCGTTGTTCGCACTTTATCTGTCAGAGCCCAAATCAGGTTTCTCTTCTTTGGTGATGTCCTTTTCTTTTATTTGATTTACATATATGTGGAATGTGACAAATGCAGCATAAGTAACTTTAATTTGGGGGGGGGGCAAGGTCTCACTATGAAGTCCATGCTGGCCTTGAACTCAACATCCTCTCAGCCTCCTGAGTGCTGAGACATAAATTCTATTTTTAGTGGTGTGTGCAAATACTCCCAATGTCATATTTGTATATTGTATACAGTGGACAACTACAGTTTAGCAGAGTGCTAGGTTTGTGCAACTTTCAAACAGGAATAAATAGTAGAAAATACACCAAAATGTTGAAAGCATAACCCTCTGTGTGTTTGTGTGCTCATGCACACATGTATGTACCAGAACTCAGGGCTTGGACATTGCCCCTTTTTGCTCAAGGCTGGAGGTCTACCATTTGAGCTACATCTCCACTTCTGGTGGGGATAGGAGTCTCATGGACTTTCCTGCCTGGGCTGGCTAGCTTTGATGGCTGGCTTTGAACTGGGATCCGTAGATCTCAGCCTCCTGTGTAGTAGGGATTATAGGCATGAGTCACTGATGTCTGACTCCCCCCCTCCTTTGGGGGGAGGTTAGTCGTGGGGCTTGAACTCAGGGCCTGAGCATTGTCCCTGGCATCTTTTTGCTCAAGGCTAGCACTTACCTTTTGAACCAGAGCACCACTTGTGGCTTTATCTGTATGTGTAGTGCTGAGGAATCCAACCCAGGGCTTCATGCATGCTAGGCAAGCACTGTACCACTAAGGCCACATTCCCAGCCCCTAAACCATATTTTTTACTTCAGTTGACCCTATGCTGTGCTGAATGGCCCACACCTGTAATCCCAGCAGTTGAGAGTTGGAGGTCATATTGAAGCCAGCCTGGGCTAAAGAGAAAGGAAAAGCTGTGGAGAACAAAGTCCTGTCCTAGTCTGAGTAGCTTTGTTGGATACTTTGTACTGTTTTTCTGGAGATGTTAGTGAAAGTAGAAAGAGAGTAGTCAGATTTGATTTTTGGGCTCCTCAAGGCAGGGTCTGCATGTTTCTGGCTTATAAACTGAGTGCCTAGTCCTGCTTTCAGTGATTACAAAGTAGATTGTAACTTTAGTAGGGTATGGGCCAGGGCCTCTTTGGGTGAGGGTTACTTCTCTTAGTATGTATGTATTTAACTGGAAAACTTGTTCCTTTGCTTTTTTTTTTTTGGCCAGGCCTGGGGCCTTGGACTCAGGGCCTGAGCACTGTCACTGGCTTCTTCCCGCTCAAGGCTAGCACTCTGCCACTTGAGCCACAGCGCCGCTTCTGGCCGTTTTCTGTATATGTGGTGCTGGGGAATCGAACCTAGGGCCTCGTGTATCCGAGGCAGGCACTCTTGCCACTAGGCTATATCCCCAGCCCTGTTCCTTTGCTTTTGACTCTACTGCATGGGAATTTTGTTTTGGGTTAGATCTCTTCAGTAATAGACATTCCTTCTGTGTGGCAAAGTGGTTGTGTGGTGATCACCTAGGACTTTGTCTTTTCTCACACTTTTTTGTGCAGTGATTTCTTTGCCCCTTATAGCCCCTGCACTCTTCCATAGG
This sequence comes from Perognathus longimembris pacificus, assembly GCF_023159225.1. NCBI lineage: Eukaryota > Metazoa > Chordata > Mammalia > Rodentia > Heteromyidae > Perognathus > Perognathus longimembris. Next base: position 11,410,039 of record NC_063167.1, on the reverse strand, counting down.
AGACAGCAGTATGTTGGGAAGCTCAAGTTTGCCTCCTTGGAATTTTCCCCCGGATCCAAGAAGTTGGTTGTGGCCACAGAGAAGAACGTGATTGCAGCATTAAATTCTCGTACTGGAGAGCTTCGTGAGTGAGCTGCACAGTCTGGGTGGTTTGAGGTGGGAATGTAATTCACTTAGCAGACACCATGGGAACACATATGAATGTGAGACAGCTCTGTCACCACTGATCAGAATGAATTTGAGCAGCCTGTGGTGGACCATACCTGCCTGGCTGCCTGAGTTAGGGATGTGTTGGTCAAAGATGCTTTTTTTCCCCCCCAAGTTTTTTTTTTTTTTTTTGGTACTGGGGATCGAACCCAGGACATTGTACTTGCTAGGCAAGCGCTTTGCCACTTAGCTACATCTCAGCCCAAGATGCCTGTCTTTTTTTTTTTTTTTTTTTTTGTGGCCAGTCCTGGGGCTTGGACTCAGGGCCTGAGCACTGTCCCTGGCTTCTTTTTGCTCAAGGCTAGCACTCTACCACTTGAGCCACAGCGCCACTTCTGGCCATTTTCTGTATATGTGGTGCTGGGGAATTGAACCCAGGGCCTCATGAATACGAGGCAGGCACTCTAGCCACTAGGCCATATCCCCAGCCCAAGATGCCTGTCTTATTGCATTGTTACTTCTTTTTTCAGGTTTGTTATCTTTAAATATTTAGTATATTTGTATAATTGGCCTTCACAGTTTATTTGCTTAGGCCTCAGTATTCTTAAATAAGGTGCTCTTGCAAAAACTATATTATTTTACAGTAAAAGCCTAGATGACTCCCTGAAATTATCTCTGCTGACTGGGTTGTTTTAGAAACTAACGTCATAGAAGTAGCATTTGGAATCAGAATTTTTCTTATGATTTGGAATGCTTTTGCTAATTTTTTTTTTTTTTTTTTTTTTTTGGCCAGTCCTGGGCCTTAAACTCAGGGCCTGAGCATTGTCCTTGGCTTTTTTGCTCACGGCTAGCACTCTACCACTTGAGCCACAGCACCACTTCTGGCTTTTTGTATGTATGTGGTGCTGAGGAATCGAACCCAAGGCTTCATGTATACGAGGCAAGCACTTTACCACTAGGCCATATTCCCAGCCCAACTTTTTTTTTTTTTTTTTTTGGCCAGTCCTGGGCCTTGGACTCTGGGCCTGAGCACTGTCCCTGGCTTCTTCCCACTCAAGGCTAGCACTCCGCCACTTGAGCCACAGCGCCGCTTCTGGCCGTTTTCTGTATATGTGGTGCTGGGGAATCGAACCTAGGGCCTCGTGTATCCGAGGCAGGCACTCTTGCCACTAGGCTATATCCCCAGTCCCCCAGCCCAACTTTTGCTAATCTTATTGTTACTTGTTTATGTGTTTGAAGGAGTGGTGAGGGGGCTGGAGGTGTAGAGTTGTCAGATGGGGACTGGTGTCTTCTTCCCCTCATTAACCAATGAGTAGGACTGGTTCATGGCCTCCTGTCTCAATGGTGGTGGATACCTCTGTGCACACAAAGACCTCCTCAGCCCTCTCCCAGTCTTCCCGGGTCATGGTAACATCCATAGGAATGTCTGAATTTCATGTCTCTCAGTGTGGCGCCATGTGGACAAGGGCACGGCAGAAGGGTCTGTGGATGCCATGCTGCTTCATGGACAGGGTAAGCAGAGACTAGCAAGCTCTTTCTCATGGCATCTGCCCCTCTCCTGTGCCTTGGGTCCTTCTATTGGGTAGAGTCTGATGGGGAGAGGAGAAGCGGTGCTTCTGGCAGTGAGGGGCATATCCTCATTTGACATCTGTTGGATGTATAAGTCAGAGTTGGGGCCAGTGCTCTGGGACTTTAAAGGCACTAGGATAAGTGTGGGAAATGACTCCCTCCCCATCTTTCCTTTCCAGATGCAATCACTGTGTCAAGTGGAGGCCGCATTATGCGTTCCTGGGAGACTAACATTGGGGGCCTGAACTGGGAGATAACCTTGGATAGCGGCAGGTAGGAGAAGAAGCCGAATTGCATCATGGATGAGTGGGAGGCTTTGCTGGAGCTTTGCTGCTGCTGCATTGACAGCAATTCTGGGCTGTTTGTCTTTTTCCAGGGACCACTGGAGAGGTGAAGCACATCAGATTTCTTTTTGATGCACTCTGAACTTGTGGGGCATGCGCGTTTAGAGCAGCACTTATTGGGTGCCCTTAGATTCAGCTTTGTATGGAGATGCAGCATTTATCTTTTTGTTTTTCGTGTCTTACCAACATGTGTGAGCTTTGCCATGTTCTAGGTATAGTAACATATATAATGTTTTGTGTATTTTAGTTTTTGTGTTGAGAAACACAAGCTTGAGTACTGTCCCATCTTTGCAAAGTCCGTTTAAGCTGTTGGGTACTTTGCATCAGCACACACATCTTAGGATAGTAATTCACGTGGTAGATGCTGGTGATGGGGATACACGCGTGAATGTGAGACAGCTCTGTCATCAGGGTCACACTCAGCATTGGCCCAAGGACAGCACTGCCTTGACAGGTGTGCAGTAGTAGTTTGGCCTGGCTGCTGTGGAGTCCTAGGAGAAGAAACAAACAACTGGAAGCAGTTTGAGTGGTTGCAGTGTAGCCATTCATCCTGGCTAAGGACAGGCAGAGTCAGGATTAGCATCCAGCATATTTAACTCCAAAGCCTGTTTGCTTCCCCACCAAGGAGCAATGGCAGCAGACTGCTCTAGCATGAGGTTCTCACCACTCTCTATGCTTAGTTTCCAGGCACTCGGGCTGGTGGGGCTGCAGGAGGCAGTGCGCTATGTCGCTGTCCTGAAGAAGACTACTCTGGCTCTCCATCACCTCTCCAGTGGGCACCTGAAGTGGGTGGAGCATCTCCCAGAAAGGTAAGGCCAGGTATTGGTGACCTTGTCCCTCTCCCTGCAGCCTTCTTTCTCCTTCAGGTCCTCCAGCAGGGCGCTCACGTTGGTGTGTGTGATGTGGTACATTTGCTGGATACAAGCCTAAGCACGGAGGCTGTGGCTGTATTTGGAGTGTCCTTTGCAAGAATGAGAAAACTCCTGCTAAATTGGGGCACTGGAGCTGTCCAAGCAAGAGAGCCTCTTGCTCATGGGTGATGTGGTGCTTTGGAGTTTTTGACTTCTAGTTCAAGTTAGCCTGAATGTTTTGTTCGTATTAAGAGTTAAAACAAGGGCTGGGATATGGCCTAGTGGCAAGAGTGCTTGCCTCATATACATGAAGCCCTGGGTTCGAGTCCCCAGCACCACATATATAGAAAATGGCCAGAAGTGGCGCTTTGGCTCAAGTGGCAGAGTGCTATCCTTGAGCAAAAAGAAGCCAGGGACAGTGCTCAGGCCCTGAGTCCAAAGCCCAGGACTGGCAAAAAAAGTTAAAACAAGATGAACCCAGGGTGATTGGTGCTCTATGTGTATGTGGGTAGGCCCAATGTCACCCCTTCTTTAACCTAAGAAAAGCAAGGCATCTGGTTTTATGTTTACTCTCAGTTCTAAATGGCAAATAATTCAAATTAAAAACAAAAATGAGGCTGGCAGAACTTCGAGGTAGAACACTTGTCTAGCATAGTGAGGTCCTGGTTTGATCACCAGCACTTCAAAGAAACTCCAGAGACCCTTCCCCCCTAATACCTGAAAATCAAAAGCAAAATCCAAAATGTGGCATCTAAAGCCAGCCTATTTGGGGATTGCTAGTTTGTGGTAGCTGGCTAAGGACTGGCAGCCTGGCTATGGAAGATCTCTGGGGAACATTCCTGCCTGAGGGCTAATGCTATTGTCTTGTTGTCTTCTGTCCCTCTTAGTGACAGCATCCACTACCAGATGGTATATTCTTACGGTTCTGGGGTAGTGTGGGCCCTTGGCGTTGTTCCCTTCAGCCATGTGAACATTGTCAAGTTTAATGTGGAAGATGGAGAGATTGTCCAGCAGGTATGGCGGGCATAGGGCTTGAGGCACCTTGGGAGTGCCTTCTTTGTACTGGGGACCAGGGGTTTTGGTTGGGCGGATGCAAAGGCTTCATGGTCTTTGATTTAGATTGCTTGCTGCTGCCCTGTCCTCATCTGCACGTGTTTAAAGTACTTGTGTTTGCACGTGAGGTGGCTAAAAGTACTAGCTCTAGTCACTGCCTGTATTTTCTCACATAATGCTGTCAGACAATGACGAGAAATCATGTGCAGCAAATGTAGTAGAGAAACACTTGTCTAAAGAATCAGATTGTCAGCATATGTGTCCAGCGTCCAGAGAGACAATTCTGAGGGTTCTTCATTTGGCTCTTGGGGGGCTGGTGGTGGGCAGTGGGGGTGGAAGAACTCCTTTGGGACCAGCTTCACAGAGCCTTTGAGCTCAGCACCTTCTGAGATGGAGGACGGACGGTCCTTACCGTCCATATCTTATCCTCCATGTCTTTCCTGTAGGTCAGAGTTTCAACCCCATGGCTGCGGCATCTCACTGGAGCCTGTGGTGTGGTGGATGAGGCTGTCCTCGTGTGCCCTGATTTGAGCTCCCGTTCCCTCCAAACTCTAGCTCTGGAGACAGAATGGGAACTTCGGCAGATCCCCTTGCAGGTGAGAGTCCTCAGCTGCCCTAGGCATTGTCTGGGACCTAGCAGAGGTGACATGATTCCCTGGGTGGGGAGTGGTATATTTCTGGGTGGTGTTGCTGCTTCCTTCCTGAGCTGGGCATCCCTGGGGAGTTGTTCAGGCCTCTGAGTTACCTGGAGTAAGGAAATGGTTGGTAACATTCACTGGCAGAGTGGGGCAGAGGATCTAAGCCTGGGTAGGACAGTGGCTGATTGACCTCTCTTCCTGATCCTTCTTTTCTTATCTTCCTCAGTCTCTCAACTTAGAATTTGGAAATGGATTCCAACCCCGGGTCCTCCCCACCCAACCCAATCCTGTGGAGCCTTCTCGGGCCCAGTTCTTCCTGCAGGTGTCCCCGAGCCACTATGCTCTGCTGCATTACCACCATGGAGCTCTGAGTCTGCTCAAGAACTTTCCCCAGGTAACCATGGGTACCTCGATGGCTGGGATGCAGGTGGGTGTAGTGAAGACAAGGTTGCTCGGAGGCAGTGTTTGCTCTTAGGCCCTGAACCCATGACACCATTCTGTAAGGGGCTGGAAAGGAGTGGCTGGAGAGTAGGAATAGGGGTACTTTGTCTCCTTTGTGTTACATAGGATCTTTAGTAAGTGTTGCCTTACTATGGGAAGAGATGCCAGTCAGAGCCTCCCTATACATAGCAGTGCAGCCTGGAGTTTAGGGTGACCCGTGCCTGGGCTGGAGGGAGGGCAGAGTTCTGTTAGATGCACCGGGGGCCTTACTCTGCTCTAAGATGCTCAAAGTTGGAACCACTTTGAACTCTTAGGTCAGAGGCCTTCCCTTGACGGGAAGTGATCCTCTGCAAGGCTGCTGGTTAGGAGAGCCCCACTGGGAACTGATGCCTTGCTTTCTCCCTAGACCGCCCTCGTGAGCTTTGCCACCACAGGGGAGAAGACCGTGGCCGCAGTCATGACCTGTCGGAATGAAGCGGTGAGTACCGAGAGTCACCTCATCTCTGCCAGGATCCCTGGCAGTCAGGAGTCTGGTCAGGTTGAATGCAGCAAGGAGAGGCTGCTGTGCATACTCCCTTCCTCTTCAGGAATCAGACCCTTGCTCTTCGGGCCGGGGTGACATGACCATTTCACTTTTTCCTGGGACTGTTCATGGGTGCATGGGCTTATGAGTAGGGATGAGAAAGGAGGTTTGCTTTCCCCTAGTGCTGAAAATACATAAAAGCTTCATTTTGGCACCTGGAAGTGACTCAGTGTTTTCCCATCTTTCCTCTAATAGAAACCAAGCAATTCTGAAGATGGGTCAGCGGCAAGCTTTTCAGAGAAGTCCAGTGTACAGGTAGGGTGGCATTGGGCAGTGTGCCAAATCTGGGGTCATTGAGGAAGTTGCGTGTGGTTGAGGCTAGTAGGTCTCCTCAAATTCCCAGATTCATATAAGCTCTGGGTACTGTAAATTGGACAGTGTTTGCTTTGGTCCTTTTTCATGGGGTAGAATCTCTGGTATTTGTTCCTAACCCCTTTTCTCCTTTGGGGCCTCAATTTCTGGATTTCTCAGGATCCAGTGGCTGGTAGAGCTGAGTAGTCTTCTGTGCTGTGCCACTAGGTGTTAGTGTAGGACCCTGGCTAGAGTTGAGGCTTCGCTGTGGTTTTCTCTCTCGGTCGCAGTCATACCTCTTTGGAAAGTCTCTGCTACACTGTACCTTCCAGCTTCCTTCTAAGACAAGTATAGGAGTTGTTTATTTATTTACTACATACCTCTTTAAAAAATACAAGTTGTTGGGGGGGGGAATGAGGGTGGAGGTAACAAGTTGAACAGGAAATGTATCCACTGCCTTATGTATGAAACTAACCCCTCTGTACATACTTTGACAATAAATAAATAGTCAAAAAAATAAAATTTCACAATAAAAAAGATACAAGTTGTTGATTTACTAGGTATGTTTTTTGCCTTAGGACTCAGTTTTTCTTTCTTTCTTTTTTTTTTTTTTTTTTTTTTGGCCAGTCCTGGGCTGTGAACTCAGGGCCTGAGCACTGTCCCTGGCTTCTTTTTTGCTCAAGGCTAGCACTCTGCCACTTGAGCCACAGCGCCACTTCTGGCCATTTTCTGTATATGTGGTGCTGAGGAATCGAACCCAGGGTCTCATGTATACGAGGCAAGCACTCTTGCCACTAGGCCATATTCCCAGCCCCCTTAGTTTTTCTTTGATTCATATTTTTCTTTGCATTCATTTTCCCTTTAGTCTGAATTCTTTTTTTTTGTCCAAGGTTGGGACTTTTGAGTTGGCTCTTTTGCTCATAGGCTGGTGCTCTCCCTCCTGAGTCATGCCTCCAACCCCTAGTTAGATTTTTTTTTGGTGGGTCATGAGGCTTGAACTCAAAGCACTGTCCCTGAGCTCTTTTTGCTCAAGGATAGCACTCTACCTCTTTGAGCCACAGTGCAATTTCTGGTTTTTGAGTGGTTATTTGGAGATAAGAGTCTCACAGGGTTCGCTTCAAACTGTGTTCCTCAGATCTCAGCCTCCTCAGTGGCTAGGATTACATGGGATTACACACATGAGCCACCAGCACCTGGCGAGGGAGATTTTTTTTTTTTTGCCAGTCTTGGGTCTTGAACTCAGGGCCTGGGCACTGTTCCTGAGCTTCTTTTGCTCAAGGCTAGCACTCCTTTTTCTGTTTATGTGGTACTGAAGCATCGAACCCAGGGCTTCATGCATGTTAGGCAAGCACTCTACCACTAAACTACACTTCCTGCTTGAGGGAGATCCTTTTATTACTATTATTTTTTCAGTTGTGGGGCTTGAACTCTGGGCCTGGATGCTGTCCCTGAGCTCTTCAGCTCAAGGCTAATGCTCTACCACTTGAGCCACAGTACCACTTCTGGTTTTCTGGTGGTTAATTGGAGATAAAAGTCTCATGGACTTACTCAGCCTCCTGAGTAACTAGGATTACAGGTGTAAGCCAATGGTGCCAGGCAGGAAGATCCTTTTAATTGACCCATCCTGTTTGTACCTCTAGGATTCGCTGATGTGCTTCAACCAGACCTACACCATTAACCTCTACTTAGTGGAGACAGGTCGGCGGCTCCTGGACACGGCGATTTCCTTCAGCCTGGAGCAAAATGGCACCCGACCTGAAAAGGTGAGACAGCCTCTCCCTTCAGACTCCGTCCTGCAGGCTTGTCATGGTGGGGCCAGGCTGCAGCCATGGGCTGTGCGTGGATGTGATTGCTTGTCCTTCCTAAGCCACAGACTGATCATCAGCAGAGGTTATGCCCAGCTGCCGCTGCTCAGCCTTCAGCTTGTTTGCTGTTGTTGCAGCTGTCTCAGTAGTGGTTGTTACTGATCTGGTTTATAGATGGAAGTGGCGTTCAGTGGTGTTTGGTATCCTGCCCAGGGCTGCATACCTAGTAAGACCTGTTGCAGGTGTTCAGACGGACTGTCTGAAACCCTAGTTACACTTGTCATCTTCCCTAGTGTCCTATGGGTCATGATGTGTTCCTCCACTTCTGTCTGTGGCTTCTTCATCTTTGAAGTAGGAAGTCCAGTTGGGGCCTTCTGCTCATTCTGTGAGCTATGACCTGGGCCTGGGTGAATGATGCCTGGCCACATACTCAAGTCCTTCGTGGACAGGTCCAAGGGCCCAGGACCATTGCTCTGTTGACTCCCAGGATCGTACCTTATTGTGGTATCCAGGTAGTAGCTGTATTGTTTAGACATCAAGTAGTGCCAGGGCCTGGACCTCAGCCCTCTCCTGACATTTGCATCTTGGGATGTGGCACTCCCAGAGGCATCTGGAGTCTCACTGACGGCTTGGCTTCCAGCTGTACATCCAGGTGTTCTTGAAGAAGGATGACTCAGTGGGTTACCGGGCTCTGGTGCAGACGCAGGACCACCTGCTGCTTTTCCTGCAGCAGCTAGGTGAGTACCTCAGCCAGCCCATATGGCCAGCCTGTCCAGGAGTTGTGTTCAGGCTGGTTCCCCATCAGGGATCACATGGAGTGTACCCTGAGCATTTTCCCCAGAGCCACTTGTCTGCTCCTCAGTAATTCCTTAGCGTTCAGGGTGGGTTTAGAACCTTCCTCACTTGATGTCTTCATTCTAGCCCCTTGTTCTGTCTGCTGTTTCTTCTTGTATACCAGCCACCTAGAAGAGTCTCCGGAGGGCCAGGGAGGTGGTAAGCTGAGCTCTTGTAAACTGTTTCCTATAGCGGGGAAGGTGGTGCTGTGGAGCCGCGAGGAGTCCCTGGCTGAAGTGGTGTGCCTGGAGATGGTGGACTTGCCCCTGACTGGGGCCCAGGCCGAGCTGGAAGGAGAATTTGGCAAGAAGGCAGGTATGAACTGAAGGGGTGGGACAGCAGAGTGGTTGCTGTGGGGCTGGGTTTGCTGATTAGATCTCATGGTCTCCCTGGCTTCCTGGGCTCCGCCTGATGTTCCATAGGAGCTCTGTGGCCTGGTTGCAGCGTGTTTGTGGCCCTGTGGTGTACACATCCGGTCTTCCCATGAAAGAGCCTCTGTGGGGAAGTTTGGAGGCACAGACTCCTTCACGCAGGGAAGTGCTACTGTGGCCCAAAGTGGTAGAGTGCTAGCCCTAAACAAAAAAGCTCAGAGAGTGCTCAGCCCGCGTTCAAGGTCCACAACCACCACTACCACTAAAGAAAATACTGTCTTGTTGGGCATCAGTGGCTCATGCCTGTACTCCTAGCTACCCAGGAGGCTGAGATCTGAGGGTCACAGTTTGAAGCTAGCCCAGACAGGAAAGTCTATGAGACTCTTCCCTACAATTAGCCACTAGAAAACTGGATGGAAGTGGTCCTGTGGCTCAAAGTGGTAGAGCACTAGCCTTGAGCAAAAAAGCTCATGGACAGTGCCCAGGTCCTGAGTTCAAGCCCCAGGACTGACAAAAACAACAAACTCCACTTAGTATAATAGCCGTCATTGCCCGAGTACTTAAATACTTAAATGTCAGGTACCATGTCAGAGATTGTTCATACATTGTCCCCACAGGCATACAGAAAATAAATGATTCCTCTGTTTATTGTAGAGATAGCCCAGTACCTAGCCCTGTGAACTTGACTTACTCCATTCTGTGTCAGCCCCCCCCCCCCCCCACCCCCCGAGCCATTCATCCAGCTCCCTGGTCCATAGCTGCTGAGGGCCTACTCTGGGCAAGGGACCCCCAGTGGGCAGCACTCATTTTTCTTAAGCTGAGGATTAATTTGACTTTACTATTTGTTTCTGCTGCCTGGATCCAGCAATTCAAGGTAAATCCTATTGTGTGCTGCTTTGTTGCTTGTTGCCTGCCCACATGACTAGCTTTGGTTGTTTGTTTCTCCTGACTTGCATCAGTGAGGTGCACGTCTGTGGAGACTGCTCAGTTTGTGCCCTGTCCCTTCTGCTCCTCACTTTCCTTCCTTGAGCCGAGGTGGATGGGAAACAGACGAGCGAAGGTACTGCTCTAGTGAGTACTTCCTATGTACCTGGCAGTGTGCTAAACCGTAAGTCATATGTACATCATATGATCTAATCTTTGCACCAGCCTCTGGGCTCCAGGCCATTTTGTAAGTGAAGAATCAGAGCATAGAGGTTAAGTAAGAGGTTAAGTTTTCCAGAATCACACAGTTGTGAGGCCTGGAGCTGATTTTTTTTTTTTTTAAATACTGGTTCTGGGGCTTGAACTGAGGGCTTGGATGTTGTTCCTGAGCATTTTTGCTCAAGGCTAGCACTCCACCTGTGGAGTGTTACAGACTTTGTTGCCTAGGCGGGCTTCAACCTATGATCTTCAGATCTCAGCCTCCTAAGTAGCTAAGATTACAGGCATGAGCCATGGAGTGCAGTTTTAATCCGGGCCTGCCAGACTCTATGACCATGTTACTTTGTCACCAAGTCTCTGGTCTCTGGTAGCAGAGATGGGAAGAGTGGTGGCCTCAGGAATAGAGTCAGGGAGAGAGGAGTGATGGCCCTGGAAATGGGTGGCAGGAAGGCCTGTTGGGAGTCAGTGAAACAGTCAGCCTTTAGGAATGTAGCAGTGGGAAATGGAAGCATGGTTGCTGGTCCATACACTGCACCTTGTGCCCCTACATTCGCACTTTTCTGGCTTCGTTGGCACCCCTATGCCTTCCCCTAGCCGACTTGGATGCAGGCTGTGGTGGAGACATTCACAGCATGGCTGTATCCTGCATGGCTGGTCCTTGACCACCTAGTCCCTTATTATAAGTTTCCAGGCATATCAAGTTTTAAGAGCAAGCAAGGTAAGGCGGTTTCAGAAGCTTGTGCATGGCTGAACCTGAGTGTGAGACTACATGTGTCAGACACAGATGCTCTTTGGCCTTGTAGGCTGGAGTGCGAGTGACCTGAAGGCTCTGCAGGAGAGGGAGAGGTCCCTCTCTAGGGAAAACACACACTGCTGGAGACCTGGTCTGATTAGTATGTTGCCTTTCCCTGACACTAGATGGTTTGCTGGGGATGTTCCTGAAACGCCTCTCGTCTCAGCTCATCCTGCTGCAGGCATGGACTTCCCACCTCTGGAAAATGTTCTATGATGCTCGGAAGCCCCGAAGTCAGATCAAGAATGAGATCAACATTGACACTTTGGCCAGAGATGAGTTCAACCTGCAGAAGATGATGGTGATGGTGACAGCTTCAGGCAAGGTGAGGGAGTGAGCTCCACCCTCTGGAGTTTAGGGATTGGGAAATAAAATGCTTTGTCAGGTATGGGATAGTGCTGCTTCCAGTTCACAAGGATAGAATCAGTTCTGTGAGTTCTCTTTCTAGTTGTGAGCCAAGCACTTGTTTATCTTGCAGCTTTTTGGCATTGAGAGCAGTTCTGGCACTATCCTGTGGAAACAGTATCTGCCTAGTGTGAAGCCAGACTCCTCCTTCAAACTGATGGTACAGCGAACTACAGCACATTTCCCCCACCCCCCACAGTGCACCCTGCTGGTTAAGGACAAGGTGAGCCCTAGGGGCGGGGCTGTTTATATGTTTTTCAGTTTATATCTCTCCCAGTCTTTTGTGAATCTGAGTCCCCTCCAAAAATTATTCAAAGGTTAGGACTGTTGTTCTTGCTACTTTTTGCCTGGGTAGAAGAAATCTCCAGCTCTGATGTGGAGTTGACTGGAAAATGGGTGGGAGATTGTTGGTAGCTGAGTGTTTGCTAGTGTCTCTGTAAGGGCACAGAGTTTGGTATGTCGGCCTCTAAATTAGCTTGGACTTTTCTGGATCCATTCTGACAGTTTTATGACGGGGGAATTTGGCAATTGATACATGACTTTTTAATTGTTGCTGGTGCTAGAAATAAAACCCAGGGCCTCATACCTACTGAATAGGCTCTCTACCACTAAGCTAAACACCTAACCCAGTTTTTGACACCCCCCCACCCCTTTTTCTTTTCCCAGTCCTAGGGCTTGGACTCAGGGCCTGAGCTCTGATCCTGGCTTCTTTTTGCTCAAGGCTAGCACTCTACCTCTCGAACCACAGCACCACTTCCAGCCTTTTTGTGCTGCTGGAATGGAACCCCGGGCTTTGTGCATGCTAGGCAAGCACTCTACCACTAAGCCACATTCCCAGCCCCAGTTTTTGACCTTTTGATTAGTTTGGTAGAATGTTTAGTTCTCGATGGCTTAGGGGCAGAAGCGATTTGACATTTTTTCTTTGCATGTCTGCCTAGGGGATCATCCAAATGATTTCTTTACATTAGAACTTATTTTCCACAAAGAGTGCAGAGACTGAGGAATTCCTCACAGCTGAGCTGAACTCTCAGCTTGCCAGATTTACCTGTACGACTTGCATTCTCCCCCTGTTGGAATCTGACACTTTGTCACCCATTTTAGGAAACAGGAATGAGTTCTCTGTATGTCTTCAATCCTATTTTTGGCAAGTGGAGCCAGGTGGCTCCCCCCGTGTTGAAGCGCCCCATCTTGCAGTCCTTGCTTCTTCCAGTCATGGACCAAGACTATGCCAAGGTGTTGCTGTTGATAGATGATGAATACAAGGTACAGTCTTCAGCAGGGTGGAGGCATCCAAGTGCAGCTGGATGTGGGGGTGGGTGGTTGGACACAGGTGGTGGGCTAGAGATGGAGTGCTAGCTACTGTCAGTGCATGTTTGTGTCAAGGCATCCTCAGAGACATGGCTGCTGTTCCTATACTTGTGAACGCTCAGGGAGTTAACTAAATTTAAGCCCTAGACAGAGTTCAGTAGACTGGTTCCATTAAGATTCTGCTATAAAGCTGGGCACTGGTGGCTCATGCCTGTGATCCTAGCTACTCAGGAGGCTGAGATCTGAGAATTACAGTTCAAAGCCAGCTCAGGCAGGAAAATCTGTGAGACTTATGTCCAGTTAACCTCCAGAAAACCAGAAGTGGAGCTGTGGCTCAAAGTGGTCAAGTGCTAGCCTTGGGCAAAAATGCTCAGGGACTGCACCCAGACCCTCGGTTCAAGCCCCGTAACTGAAAAAACAAAAACAGATTGTAGCTTTATGCTTCAGGATCTCTTTGATGGAAAAGCAGTAATGGTAGTAAGAAATGGAGCCTGAGATTCTTGAATTCTCCTTTAATGCTTTTTGTGGGCCATTTGGGTTTTTCAAGGTCACAGCTTTCCCAGCTACCCGGAATGTCTTACGACAGCTCCATGAGCTGGCTCCTTCCATCTTCTTCTATTTGGTTGATTCAGAGCAGGGACGGCTCAGTGGATATCGGCTTCGGAAGGTAAGGACTCGGACCTCTAGCAGGACTTTGTGAGGGCTGTGATTCTTTCCCCGTGATTTGACTAAGGCCAGCCAGTCTGTGTCTGCTTCAGAGTAAGTTGCTCACGCTGCTGGGAAAGCTGCTGTGGGTAGAGATGGTCTGGATGCTGCTGACCCAGCAGTGCCTGACGGGCCACATCTCTGCCCTTTTGCACCTCATTCCCCAGTCTCTTTCTGTACTGCAGGCTGTGTTTCACCACTTGGAGGAAGGGAGGTATGAATAGTGGCTGAGTAGTGATTGGGAGTTTATACAAAGGTGATAGGATTCACCAGCTGCTGCAATATCTGCTTTGAGTTTCAGTTCTAGAGATGGGATTGCTTTTCTCTGCTTCTGATGTACTTGAACCCCTGTGCAGATGTTGGTATACATTGGCTGACAAGGTTACAAAAGGCTGGGCCTTAGCCTTGTTAGTAGGGCTGTATAGAAGGGTACATGCTTTCTAGGGAGCCTTCTGCTTCTTTCCTGTGAAGCCTGTCGAACAAGCTCACAGAGAGCTTGAGGTTTTGAACCCAGCTGTCAAGTTTGTAGTCCAGCTTTATTACTTTTTTTTTTTTTTTTGTACTTATACTGGGGCTTGAATTTAGGACATGGGCACTCTCCTTTAGCTTTTTCGCTCAGTAGTTAGGATTACAGATGTGAGCCACTGGTACCTGGCTCAGAAACCCCTTTTTTATTGAAGTAAACTGTTGAGAGAACTACAGAACTGTTCGTTGTGCCTTGATTTCTGGAGCACACTCTGTCCATGGCAGTGAGATGAGGAGGAGAGAGGAGTACCTCCCAGGCTCACACGCACAGCCTTGCAGGGCTGCAGTGCTCTATCCTGTGGGCAACATGGATGCGCTGAACAGTGTGCACAGAACTGTGCAGCAGACGTTTCAGGGTCCTGCCAACTTAGCCATTTACTGCTGGGCCTTAATAAATGGTAACCTTCCCTTGGAAAGATCTTTCTTACTGGCTCCCCCCCCTTTTTTTCCCCCTGTGGTACTAGGTACTAGGTACTTTGTACTTGCTAGGGAAGTACTATACCACTTGAACCTTGTTCCCAGTCCCTTTTACTTTAATTTTCTGAAGGAAAAAAAATTACAGATAGGTTTTTGTACTTGGACCATGGTCCTGTGTAGTTGGGATCAGAGGGGTGTCTTACAATATCTGGCCTTTTAATACTTCTCTTAATCAAAGTGAGAGTTCAAAACTTCTTCATAAGCCAGATCTTTTTTGGAATATTTCAAGGATTTCTGATCTTCTGAGCTTATTCCTCCCAGCAAAAGGCCTCAGAGACTGAATAGGAGTACTTGTCAGCTGCAGCTGTCTCAGGCCTATCATCTGTTGTGCTCACAAGCACTTTTGTTCCCATTTAGGATCTTACCACTGAACTGAGCTGGGAGCTGACTATTCCTCCCGAAGTGCAGCGTATCGTCAAGGTGAAGGGGAAGCGCAGCAGCGAGCATGTCCATTCCCAGGGCCGGGTGATGGGGGATCGCAGTGTGCTCTATAAGGTATAGCACAGTCATGGAGGTTGGTATCTACATGGCCTTGGACAAGTCATTTAATTCCACTTATTGTCTGTGTGTGTGTGTGTGTGTGTGTGTGTGTGTGTGTGTGTGTGTGTGTTTCTGGGCATTGAACTCAGGATCTCCCTCGTGCTACAGAAGCACTTTACCACTGGGCTGCACTTCCTGCCCTAGACATAATACACTCTTCTTAAGATGATGATGATGATGATGTGTGATGATCATGTGAAATACTTGTGTTTACCAGTGCTAAAACTATCTGCTGGTTGTTACTTTGTTTTTGTTTTTTGTTGGTTGTGGGGCTTAAACTCAAGGCTTGGGTGCTGTCCCTGAGCTTTTGTGCTCTGCCACTTTGAGCCACAGCTCCACTTCTGGTTTTTTTGGTGGTTAATTGGAGGTCAGAGTCTCATGAACTTTGCCTGGCCTGGCTTTGAACTGTGATTCTCAGATCTTAGCCTCCTGAGTAGTTAGGATTATAGGCACAGGCCACCAGCATCCAGGTTTTGATTTGAGAAGGTAGCACTGAAGTGAAGAAATGAGCTGTGGATGCCGTGGGAAGACACTTCCAGATAGGTAGCCAGACTATGCCTGCAAATCGGGGCTGTGTGACTCGAACAGAGTAAGGGAAGAGGGACTACTTGGTCAGCGGGTGATGTGGCCAGATTATTGTGGCCTTCATTTGGAGGAGAGGAAGAACCATTCAGAAGTTTTGGGCGAAGCAGTGACCTAAAGGCTGAGCTCTACAGGCTCATTTGGCCTCGCCTGGTCTATAGAGGGCTAAGGAGGGAAGCAGAAGGCCAGATAAGGGCATGGTAGCAGTCTAGATGAGGTGATGGGCTGAAATGGGTTGATAATAGTAGAGGTGATTCTGGATGCTTTGGAAGGTAGAGTCAGTAGGGTGTGTTCATGGATATGGTGTGTGTATGCCGATGAGAGGAGTTGGGTGATACAGGTTTTTAGTTCTGAGTCAGGGATATAGGGAGTTGCTGTTGACAGGTGGGGTCCTGAGGCAGAGCAGGCTTAGGTAGGAAGAACATTGAAGTTGGGGCACATGAAGTGTCAGATGAGACATCTGTGGAGAGGTACCATTAGTAATGAATACATAATTCAGGCATGTCCAGCATTGTAAGCTGTGGTAGACTATGAGATTGGCTGAGGTCTTCAAAAGGCGAGACTTGGAGGAAATTCCCAAGGCCTGAGCCATGCTTAGTGTGTCTGTCACAGAGAGATAGTTAATGGAAGAGAGAGAACCTTCTAGAACCTGAGATGACTCTCCTTTGCTCTAGCTGAGCAGAATATGGGTAGCAGTGGCCACTTCACAATGCTGTTGAAGGATTAAGGGTACACGGTTCCCAGAAGCCACAGTCCAGCTGCAGGGATGAGGTATTTTTATAGGAAGCTCCTCCTTCCTCTGCTAGGCTGGTGTGTTCACAGTACAGCCAAGTGGATGACATGTCATGCTGATGCTAAAGGAGCTTTTCCCTTCCCCAGAGCCTGAACCCCAACCTGCTGGCTGTGGTGACAGAGAGCACAGATGTTCACCATGAGCGCACATTCATCGGCATCTTCCTCATCGATGGCGTCACGGGGCGCATCATCCACTCCTCCGTGCAGAGAAAAGCCAAAGGGCCCGTTCATATCGTGCACTCAGAGAACTGGGTGGTGGTAAGGAGTCACACAAGGAGCACGAGACAACTCAGGAGGTCTCCCTGTGCCTGAAATCCTTTCCAGAAACTCCCCTGCTACTCTGTGTTTTCCTAGGATCCCAACCCACCTCCCCGGGTGGCAGCATAGGTTCTGGTTAAGGGGTGGTGAGGCTCAGGAATCGAACTATCTAGATTTGTTCTCAGCTCTTCCTATTCCTCCCTTTCCAACATTGAACTTGTGATGGGAGCTCTCTGTGTTGTGTCACCAGTGAAGTAGGGATAAAACAGTCGCTTCCAGTCTAGCTCAAAGCAGTGTCCAACACTCGGTTTTAGTGTGGGACCTGTAGCTAAATGTGTCAGGTGCCCTCTAGTGTATTTCTCCTTAACAGTGTATCCAGGACTAAGCCTGAGCTGCCTCCTTCTCTCCCTACAGTACCAATATTGGAACACCAAGGCTCGGCGCAACGAGTTTACTGCTCTGGAGCTCTATGAGGGCACTGAACAATACAATGCCACTGCCTTCAGCTCCCTGGATCGTCCTCAGCTGCCCCAGGTCCTCCAGCAGTCCTACATCTTCCCCTCCTCCATCAGTGCCATGGAAGCCACCATTACTGAGCGGGGCATCACCAGCAGACACCTGCTCAGTGAGTATCAGGAGAAGGCCTCTGGACTGGGAACTGCCTGCAGAGTTGTCCCACCATCTGCATGGGCAGGTTGGCGACGAGGCTCTATTTTACAGACAAATTCTTTTTTTTTGGCCAGTCCTGGGCCTTGGACTCAGGGCCTGAGCACCTTCCCTGGCTTCTTCCCACTCAAGGCTAGCACTCTGCCACCTGAGCCACAGCGCCCCTTCTGGCCGTTTTCCATATATGTGGTGCTGGGGAATCGAACCGAGAGCTTCATGTGTAGGAGGCAAGCACTCTTGCCACTAGGCCATATTCCCAGCCCAGACAAATTCTTTAGCTTTTTTTCACCATACAGCTGTCCACCTCACATTTAGTCCTCATTTCTGGTGAACCTCTTTCCTGGGATCTTTCACCTAGTTTGGAAAAATCTACCTGTGATATTCTCCACATAACCTGTGCGGACTCCGGTGGAAACTGGTGTGATCTCATCCTGTCCAGTCTAGTGACTCTCAGCTTTGGCAGGCACCAGGCATTACTATTTGATTATCAAATAAGAGGAAGCCAGTCCTCTTGGCAGCTTGTGGCCTTGGATCACCATTACTGAAACTGGTGCTGTCTAACGTTGCCTGGTCCTCTGCCCTGCTAGGCTGCCTTCCACAGCAGTGCACAGCCCTCGCATGCTTATTGGGAGGTGTTATTGGATGGAAGTATGGTGATGAGAGGAGATCCATGACCTTCCACACTCTGATACCCATGGCTTGCTTCTAGAACTGGGTTTTCTGATAATTTAGGATGATCTAACATGTGGAGAAACCAGCATCTTCAAGAGTCAGGACAGTTCCATTCACACCCATGCATATTACTGGATTACAGCTTTTAGCTTCTTAAGGGAAGTTCATTTACCCTTTTGAATTTATTTTTGGTAGTACTATGGTTTGAATTCAGAGGCTTGCACTTGCCAGGCAGGTGTTGTACTGCTGAGCTATGCTTCTAGTCCTGTTTGTTTGGCTTTAGTGTTGTATTTTAAATTTCTGTGGTAATAGTATTTTGGTAATAGGAATATAATAGCACTTAAGGTGGGATTGCCTATGTATGAACACGCACTTTCTTCCCCTGCAGTTGGGCTGCCTTCTGGAGCAATTCTTTCCCTTCCTAAAGCCTTGCTGGATCCTCGGCGCCCAGAAATCCCAACAGAACAAAGCAGGTGAGACCCTGTGGGCAGTGCTAAAGGCTCTGACCATAAGGAATTTGACCTCACTGATTAAGCTTGGTCTTCAGTTGGCCATGGTTGTCGGGGTTTGCTGGGGCCAGGATGTGAGCAAGTCCAACAAAGAACTCTGTCCTTCTGGAGCTTACCTTCTACGGAAATGGACAATAAAGCAGTAACAAGTAAAACTTGAAGGGCAGGTACTTGTAAGGGGGGGGGAGAGGATCCTGGGATTGGCTATGACGGGTGTGGTGGGGAATGTGCATGGGAACCTTGGGATGGGTGGCCGGGGGAAGTCCCTCTAGAAAGGTGACTTGTGAGTAAAAACCTGAAATAGTGAAGGGACTCCCCACATGGTATTGGAGGGAGAACAGTCCAGGCAGAGGAAAGAAGAAGCATGACAGCCCTGAGGTCTAAATGCAGAAAGGTCAGGCCTGAGGTAGCATCCCAGGAAGGGAGGCCACGGAAGTCCTGGGATCAGATCGCGGGTGGCAGCCACACACTATCAGCAGTAACTTGTATTACTCACCACCATCTGGATTTTTCCTCACCTTCAACCTGAAGTCTCTGCATTAGGGGTGTGAGGAAGTGTGAGCAGGGAGAGGATGGAGTGCCTCATAGCACCACATGAGAGAGAGCGAAGCTGGGACGGTGTGGGAAGATAATTGGGCTTTTGGAGATACAAGACTGAGGCATTTTTAAGGATAGCAGGAAGCTGGTTTAGTGGCTCAGCATGTGGGTTTGAAAATGCCCTGACTTTCCTCTGGATTGCAGTGTTGGTCAGCTGTGTTAGACTTTGTTTTGAGGTTTAGGACAAGGCAGGAGTCCAGAGCTCAGCCTTTTTCCCTCCAATAGCCTTCCTTCCTACATTTAGCTGCCAAATATTTAATCACCTAATACAAGAAGACATGGAGATTTGAGGTCAGATATGTGGCATGGAGCCCTGGCAGCACTGGAAGGGCTGCCAGGAGACCTCCTTAGGACAGTTCTCAGTGTCCTGTGCTGGCTGATGTTTTGCAGAGAGGAGAACCTGATCCCATACTCTCCAGACGTACAGATCCACGCAGAGCGATTCATCAACTATAACCAGACAGTTTCTCGAATGCGAGGTATCTACACGGCCCCCTCAGGCCTGGAGTCCACTTGTCTGGTGAGTAGAGGCCACAGCTGCCCTGTGGGACGACTGCTCTTGGGTATCACTCCTGGGAAACAGTGGGGACCCCATTTCCTTCCTTACCCAAGTCTGAGGTTGCAGAGGTTCACTGGCTGCTGTTCTTTCTAATTCTTTGTTTCTGCCTTTCAGGTGGTAGCCTACGGCCTGGATATTTATCAAACTCGAGTCTACCCCTCCAAACAGTTTGACGTCCTCAAGGATGACTATGACTATGTGCTCATCAGCAGTGTCCTCTTTGGCCTGGTTTTTGCCACCATGATCACAAAGAGGCTGGCACAAGTGAAACTGCTTAATCGTGCCTGGCGGTAGAGGCCTGGATTTGTGCCAGAGTGGATAGGGAGTTAGCTAAGCAGCTACAGTTGGTGAAGCTTGGCGGAGGCTTGTGTGTGTTGGGTTCTAATCTCCGAGGTGTAAGAAGGTATGTCTTCATGTGGAGTTGGATGCCTTTTGGGGACAGACCTGGTTGGTGTTCACCCAACACAGCTGAGGCATTCCTGTACCTGAGGAACTCTCCACAAAGCTGCTGCTTGGGTTTCTTTACTCATCCAAGAATGTCTGTCTGTCATCCCCTACCCCCACCTGATTTTCTCTTTTTTTGTGTCAGTACTGGGACTGAGGGCCTTACTTGCTTTCTTGGTCTTTTTGCTTAAGGCTAGCACTCTACTACACCTTGAGTTTGACCACAGCTCCACTTACAGCTTTTTGCTGGTGAACTGGGAGATGAGAGTCTCAGACTTTTCTGTCCAGGCTGGCTTCAAACTTTAATCCTCAGATCTCAGCCTCCTGAGTAGTTAGTATTACAGGTGTGAACCACCAGCACTCACCTGATTTTTCTTTGGTGAGGCCTATTCAATTTTGTATGCCTTCTGTATTCCCTGTCTTCTAGAAATTTCCAATTTGCCCTTGCCTTTGCTTCAGTTTGGCTAACTCCAACTCATGTGCCTTTGCTGTACCTGATGGTAGAGAGTAGGATCCATCCATAACGGAGGTTCAAGGACTTAGCCACCCTCTCTCCAATGTGACATAGATGGAAGAGTCTATACTATACATGGTGTCACAATTTTAACTGAGCCTCTAGTTTCATGCTGCCATTCATTAGGTTGGTCCTCCCAATCTTTATTTGTCCTACCCAAGTCTACATTGCTTCTTGGTTTAGTAATCATTGACTGTGCCAGTCTCCCAGCAGGGTTAGAGCAGAGACCTATTTAAAACTATTGAATTGTCCTCTGATTGGGATTTCAAGGGAAGAGAGATAACCTTATAAGCTCTCATTTCACCAATAGTCTGGCCTACTCATCTTACCACCTGAGTAGAGAAAGCTTGTCTGTTTAAGAATCCTACTATTTATTTTTAGCTTAGATTTTTTTTTTTTAATTTTGGGTATGGTATTTGAACCCAGGGCCTCTTATATGTCAAGCATGCACTGTTACCACGCTATACTCCCAGCTAGTTGTTAGGAATAATTGTGGGTCAATGTGTTTCTTTTGAAATAAGGTTTTAAATCTTAAGTGATTTAACTTTGTGTGTTTTCAGTCCTGAGGCAAACACTCTACCACTAAACTATATCCTTGATTCTGATCTAACCTTTTGAGGTTTTAAATACTGCAAGGGCAGGGGTAGGGAACTGATATTATGGATGTTGCATTACTGATTGGCTGGGCTGCTGTGTCTCTGTTACAAATGAAAGGAATCCTAGTATTTTTTTTTGTTCTGGGACTTGGGGAATGAGGGGCTTTTTTTTTTTTTTTTTTTTTAAATTACTGTGAAGAATGAAACATGGCCCTGTGGTGAGAGGTACACTCAAGTGTTGGAATAAAGCTTGTGATGAATGACTCTGGCCTAAACCTTCTGTGTCCTGGGAAGATTGCTTTGAGGATACTTTTACTTTAGATCAGAGAAAGGCTGTGTAGAAGTAAAGTGTATTTAGTAAAGAAGCATATCACTGTAATCATGATAGTCTAGGCTATTTAAAAACAGAATTGTTCATGATTTTGTAGTAATATGCTGATGGTAGGTTATGGCAAGGAAGGAAGCAAAACATTATGTGTTAGTAATAAAATTATCAAATTGATACTAGAAGGGAATGAACATCTAAGATCTCCAGAAAAAAAAAAGAACATCCCTTCATCTGTTCATGCTGACTTAAGTCTACTTTGTTTAAAGCAATTTGGAAGAATATTTTTTTCAATATTTTTTTCAATATTTTTCAATATTTTTTTCCCCTTAGTTTAAAATGGCCTGGCTGGAAACGGGACTGTTTTATATTAGGATATATTAGTGACAGATAGCTTACTGTCTGTTCTGCTTGCATAGCCCAATGAATCTGCAAGATTTTAGTTTTCTCTTACATACATGGCATAATCTCAAAGAACAAGCCAAAGGTAGGGAAGTGTCTGTCCTATCAGAGAATCTCCTGTGTTGTGGTTTTATTTTTGAGCAATCTTGTTATGTAAGCCCAGGCTAGCTTCTCAAACTCATGATCTTTTTCCCTTTCCTTTTGAGTGCTGGTATAACATTGATTACCATGGCTGGCTTCAAAGCAGGTTCTTAAAATAGCTTATGTCTTAGTTCAAGTGTCTGTCCCCCTCCCCGCCCCCCCAGGTTTTGCGTTTCTTAATCGTACAGCCAGCTGCATTTGGCTCTGACCAGCTATGCCTCTCTTCAACTCTACTTCCAGCCTTTTCTGTGTATGTGGTGCTGAGGAATTGAACCCAGGGCTTCATGCATGGTAGGCAAGCACTCTACCACTAAGCCACATTCCCAGCCCGATTTTTTTTTTGGGGGGAGGGCAGTGGTTGAAAAATGTGGTGACTCTTTATTGATTTTGAGGGCATGGGGGGCCAGGAGCTCTTTAGTGGGGCAGTCTGCTTCTTCACTACCACAGGCTTCTGGCTACGTAGGATGACAGCCATGGTATCTGGACGGTACTTGTTCTTGCGAACTATGTGCCTGATGCTGCTGAGGGTGGCCTTTTTTAAATTTTTTTTGTAGGTAGGATTTTTTTTTATCATTGTTGTTATTAAATAGTTATACAAAAGGGTTACAGTTCCATATAAGTACCATTGTACTTATAATGTCACTCCTTCTAAATAGGATTGTGTGTGAGGGTGTGTGTGTGTGTGTGTGTGTGTGTGTGTGTGTGTGTGTGTGTGTGTGTACTGGTACTGAGCTTGAACTCAAGGCCTTCCACTCTCCCTTGGATTTTTTTTTTTTTTTTGCCAGTCCTGAGGCTTGAACTCAGGGCCTGAGCACTGTCCCTGGTTTCTTTTTGCTCAAGGCTAGCACTCTGCCACTTGAGCCACAGCGCCACCTCTGGCCTTTTCTATGTATGTGGTGCTGAGGAATCAAACCCAGGGCTTCATGTATATGAGGCAAGCACTTTTGCCACTAGGCCAAATTCCCATCCCCTCACTTGGCTTTTTCTGTTCAAGTCTAGTGCTCTACTGCTTGAGCCACAAGTCTACTCTTGTAGGGTCCACCCTGGGAGTGCTCCATACAGATATCCCCCACTTGGTTAAGTCTGAGGGTGGCCTTCTTGATGATAGCCAGCATGTAGGATGTAGCTGGCTTCTGCTGGCTGGATCTCTGCTTCAAGACTGCCACGGCCCCTTTGCTGTGGATGGCAGGCATGGCCACAGTCTAGTGGTGCATCAGCCTGTTGTACTGGAAGGGGTTGTGGGCCTTCAGTTTATTGGACTCCATGCTGTTAAAGTCTGCTTGTTCTCAGTGAGGAAATGAAGAATTCCTTACAACCATCCAGTGTAGACGTGCTAACACAGGGCGGCTTCTCGTGATATGGCAGCAGCAGTTGGAAAGAATGTGACTTTTTAAAGCATTCTTCAAAAATCTATTGAGAGTTTATTTCCATTGCTGAGACTCACATTAAGGGCCTCATACACATAACCTGCTTATCTTTATGATCAAGGCTGGTGCTCTGCTGCTTGAGCTACATCTCTTTAGAGCTACACTTTCACTTTCAGATTTTTGCTGGTTAACTGGAGATAGAGGGTCTTGCTGTGCTCCCTGGGCTTGTCTTTGAACTGAGAGATCTAAGGATTTCATCTCTTGAGTAGCTGTCCATGGGAGCTCCTTTTTGTCCATGGGAGCATTCTTTGTCAGGTGTTTGGCACATAGTAGGCTGTCAATAAACTACTCAAGTTTTCCTAATTGTAAAGCAAAGTACAAACTTTAAAAAACTTATTCGTGATGCAATTTTATAAAAAAGTAGCAAGGATAGTACAGAGTTCCTAGACACCTTCCAACCAGATTCCCTAAAGATGAGTGCACATAAGCTGTATTCTTATCTCCTTGTTTGGTAAGCAAAAACTATACTGATTAAAACCTAAAGGATGGCAGTAACAACTAAAGAGCTTAAAAATATTGTATAAAGTCTTCACCAGAAAGGCTGTTTTTGATGATATATAACGTTTTTTTTTCTAAGCAGAACTGATGTATCTAAAGTTCATTCTACAGAAATGTGACTTAAGCATATACTAATTCACATTGGCTCTTTACTAATGAACATCACTTCAATTTTCAATATTTACCTGGCTATACTGACTTTACTTTTTGTTTTCTTTTGGTGCTGAGCCTGGGGCTTTAACACAGGGCCTGGGCACTGTCCCTGAGCTTTTTTCCTCAAGCCTAATGCTCTTCCACTTGAGCAGTACCTCTACTTCCAGCTTTCTGGTGGCTAATTGGAGATGTGAGTCACTCGGCCTTTTCTGCCCAAGCTGGCTTCCAATCACGATTCTCTCAGCCCTCAGCCTCCAGAGTAGCTAAGATGATAGGTGTAAGCCATCAGGACCTGGCCTTATTTTTGTTTTTATGAGACAAGATTTCACTGTGTGACTCAGCTAGGCCTCCACCTCCTAGCTTCTTCCTTGGGAATGCTGAGATTACAGGCATACACCACCACATCTAGCTTGTAGTACAGACTCTAATCATTTAAATATTGTACTTCTTCCCTTCCTTGGTTTCCTGCTGTGCTATAAACTTGACATTCCTTGCAGTTCATACATAGGGAATACAGTATTATGGGCAAATCAGTACTTGTGGATTATAAGTAATTGTATCATATTACTAAATTAAACTAGGCTTCAAATCTGTTTTTATTCTTTATAGTTTTACCATTAGGGAAGAGTATGGGGCAAGAAGTATCCCTAACAGGAGAAGGGGGATCCACAACTCAAATCACTCTTCTCCCTATTTGTATCTTCAATGCAATGATAGCAAGATCCATGGACAAGATTCATAAGGCAATGGGGCAGTGAAGACTTATTATTAAAAGAGAAGGAAAAAAAGAAACTGATAAGTAGAGAGTGGGAGTTGAGGAATCAGTAAGCAGTTCCTTATCTAGGCCAGAGATGGAATTGGGTGTTCAGTCATCTCACTAAGTTCCTGTTTTGATGGAGTCACTTTAACATGAAGACAAAGGTAATAATACATGGGCTTTATAATCAAAGGGTCTTTGACATAAGTGTGTCTGTCATGAGTTGGGACATTCTTTCTGGTCAAAGAATTACTGAACCAGGATGACTAAAGGAATCTAAAAGGTCATCTAAAAGGAATGGAAGGAATGCATCCATATACTTTTTTTTTTTGGCCAGTCCTGGGGCTTGGACTCAGGGCCTGAGCACTGTCCCTGGCTTCTTCTTGCTCAAGGCTAGCACTCTGCCACTTGAGCCACAGCGCCACTTCTGGCCATTTTCTGTATATGTGGTGCTGGGGAATCGAACCCAGGGCCTCATGTATATAAGGCAAGCACTCTTGCCACTAGGCCATATCCCCAGCCCCACTTTTTTTTTTTTCTTAAAGGATTGATCTAACTTTTGCTGGCCTAGTGATTTTTATTTTTCGTTTTTTCCTGGCTGGTTTATTTTTCAATGTTTCCTAGTTTCCCTCAGCCTGAAAAAGACTTGTTATGAATTGTGAGGAAAGGTGCTGCAGTGGTCATTTCCATAAAATATTCAGGTTACTTTTCTTGCAGCTTTGTAAAAGTTGAGGACAGATCGGCATCTGTGTGGCTGCTCCTCACCATCCAGTTAAGATTAACAGTTTTGGGTTATTCATTTAATTGTTTCTATTAGCACTCATTTCAAGTAACTGTATCAGATGGATTAAAAAAAAGATACAAGTATCACTTGCTTTTGAGCTCCTGCAGTGAGGCCCCTCTTATACCTCTAGTTGTTAAGTTGCTTGAATGTAATTTACGATTACTAAAGTGAACAAACTCTGAATTTATCTGTCAATGATATTATATGTGTATACCATTTAATCTCAAGAAGTGGCAAGGCACATATAAACTTCCAGCTCTCAGATCTCATCATCGTCTCTACATAGTTCCCCCCCCGCCAAACCCCCATCCAGAGGCTTGAACTCAGGGCCTGAGCACTGTCCCTGAGCCTCTTTGTGCTCAAGGCTAGTAGTGCTCCATCACTTGAGCCGCACAGCACCACTTCCGGCTTTTTCTGCTTATGTGGTACTGAGGAACCCAGGGCTTCATGCATGCTAGGCCAAGCACTCTACCACTAAGCCACGTTCCCAGCCCTCTACATAGATCTTTCAGCCATGCCGTTCAGTAACTGCTGCCTTTTTTTCTTTCATTGAATTTTCTGTAACATCACGTCTCTTATTTGGGACTAGAAGGGTTTCAGTTGAGATTCTTCATCTTCCTTTCATCAATTCATTAAAAATTGTTATTTAACAGTGTCAACACGAGCCGGCAAGATTATTACTGAGTGCCGTACGAGGTGGCGGCGCACTCTATTACTATAGAGGGAAATGTGGCCATAAAAAGGTTTTGGGAGCAGAGAGAATAAGGACGCGTAATTAGGACGGTAACCAGGGGCGACGTGAAGGGGAAGTTTGGTGGCCTGTGAGGCGCTAGAATGACTAGCAGGTGACTCTAGGCGTGAAAGCCGGTGAGAGCCATTACTCTCCTCCTGGTCCTGAGGTGTTGAGGGTGGGGGCCGCTACCTTCGCAGACGGAGAATCTAACTTGCTGCCCTGCCCAACCCCACCAACTCCAAGTCCCAAACTCACCTTTCCTGGGGTGCCGGAAGCCACGTAAGCCGACACCTGCGAGAACGTCGCCCGGCACGCATGCGCAGAGCTAGTCGCTCCGGAACACTCCCGCCTCCCCGCCCCGCCAATGCTAGGTTCTGCGCAGGCGTAGTGCCTCCGACC
The DNA here is from genome assembly GCF_023159225.1 of Perognathus longimembris pacificus. NCBI lineage: Eukaryota > Metazoa > Chordata > Mammalia > Rodentia > Heteromyidae > Perognathus > Perognathus longimembris. Next base: position 11,383,405 of record NC_063167.1, on the reverse strand, counting down.
CGCTCTCCCGTCAGGTCGTTCTCTTCCTGTGCCGGGCCGAGAGTTCAACCCGCGCGTCGCGTTTTTTACTGGCGACGGTGGCGCGCAGTCTGACGCGCCCGGTTACCTCACTTCCGCCCCCTCCCGGGAGGCGGCGCTGGGCCGGTGGCAAGCCCCCGGAGGGAGCCGCAGTAGTACGACGGAAGATGGCGACGAGCGGCGGTGAAGAGGCGACGGCAGCGGCGCCGGCAGCGGCGCCTGCGTCCCCGGTGACCGGGGCAGACACAGCTCCAGGCTGGGAGGTGGCGGTACGGCCCCTGCTGTCCGCCTCCTACTCGGCCTTCGAGATGAAGGAGTTGCCGCAGCTGGTGGCCTCAGTCATCGAGAGGTACCGGGCGGCGGCCCCGGTGGGGCGCGGTGGGGCGGCGGGGGGGAGGGGAGGCCGAGCCGGGCCGGGCCGTCGGGGCCCGCTTCCCGGGACTCCTCGGGCCTCCCGACGGGACCCCGCCCTAGCATGGTCTGGGGCTCCCGGGCTTGGGCTGACGGGTGGGGGTGGGGGGGCTGTCTGAGGCTCCTTCCGCCAGCCTATGTCAATCATCGGTGCCTCGATTTCTCCTGGGGATCCAAACTTTTGAGACCGCCAGGGCGGGGAGGGCGTGGTCGGACAGGTGGGAGAGTGGCCGGGAGATGCCCCGCGCTCCCGGGAGAATGTCCCCGGGGCTGGCCCTGGGTTAAGGTCAAGGCTTGTGGATGAGTTTGCATTTCTCGTCGGCACTCGTGCCCCTGGTCTGAGCGGGAGCGGAGCCCGGGGTTTAAATTGGAGACGAACCACATAATTTAATAACGGTCTCTCCGGTGCTGTAATCACTAGGGGCACGTGCTATTTCTGTGACTGAAGCCACTAGCTGACCGCAGGTGACTTTCATATTACTTCGCACTCTTTCTATATTTCGAATGTTAGGGTATTTGAGTGTGTGAGTCTGAAAGGTTATCTTTGCAAAAGAGTCTCTGTTTCTCTCCCTCCTATTTCATACTCTTACAAACAGGACCGTTGGTTGACTCGCTGTTAGATGTTTCTACTTTTGTGCACAGTGTGTCAGTTGTGTTTTTAAGAAGGTGGTGATTTTAGAGCGCCTCCTTGCCTCTACTTGCAGGGTCAGAGAAGTTCTTCACTAGTTTAATAGTAAACTTGCGCTTTTAAGGGCAGTCTCACTTTCATTTTCCTAGTTAACCTTGCACTTCCCTGTGGTTGCCAAGTGGGACATTTTAGCTTTTTGCGAGGACAAGGGTGTATCTAAATGTCATCCATAAACTCAGGAATTGTTATTTGCAATTTACCTAAGGCCCATGGCTTGAGATACTGTGTGGTGCTTAGGCATGTGGTGCTTTGGAGGTTTTTTGTTTTTTTTTTTTTAAACGAATTATAATAATGCCTGCCTTTGGTAAGGTCAGAGTCAACAGATGGATTTTTCTACTTGTTAAGCCAAGAATATTGAGAAGATATAAACATGTATCAAAGATAGTACTGTTGTTGTTGTTGGTGGGAGTCTGTGGTGGCTATTGCCTGTAATCCTAGCTACTCAGGAGGCTGAGATTTGAGGATTGTGGTTCAAAGCCAGCTCCAGCAGGAAAGTCCATGAGACTCTTGATCACCAATAAACTATTCAGAAAAAGCCAGAAGTGGTGCTGTGGCTCAAGTGGCAGAGCCCTGGGTTTGAGCCCCACAACCTAAAGTACTGGCAGATAGCCTATTTTTCTTCTTATTGCCTTAAATGTTTGGGATACTATTATTTTCCTGAATCATACATTGTTACTTATAGTGAGGGATATTTCTTCTTATAGATGTGAACTGAAGTTATCAAACCAATTCATGGAAACCCTGTAATGCATCTGCCTATATTCTGGGCTGTTTTTAGAGTTGCAATATTTAGGGCAAACCCAACTCCTTCAGCCTTTTGAAGGAACCAAAACAAAAATACGTTAGACTTGATTTCAGTTTTGCCAGTTAATTGATAGTGGCATCTCCCACATCTTGTATGACCTGAGAGAATCCAGTTGTCTTTGTAGACACTGGTAAATCTCTATAGCTTCAAAAAAACATGCTTACTGATGGTGCTTAGTTACATCAGATTTTTTTTTTTTTTGAAGTCAATAATTTTGAAGGGCCTGTTCTAGTTTTGTGACACAGTTAACTTTGAAAGCCTTCTATGTGTTTTCTTCAGGCTCTGTATGAAGAGTATGATTATAAGAAAAATTTCTTTATGGTGCAAAACAATATTGAGTGTTCATCTGTGTAGAGTTCAGATCAGCCAACTTTGTAAAGGCCAGTTAATTATCACAGGTCCGTTGGTTTCTTGATTGCTCAGCTCTGCCATTGTGATGTGAAAGCAGCCATGCACAAAAATGTACACAAATGAATGGGTGCAGCTGTGTTCCGGAATCTGTGTAGATACTTAAATTTGAATTCCATGTGATATTTACATGCCATAGAGTATTTGGCTATAGAAACTAAAGGCAGCTGACTGGATTTAGTTTGCAGTCAGAAGTTTGCTGGCCCTCCTGCCTTGGAGCCTTGTTATCATTTTCTCAAAAGCTTTTTTATTTGCCTTTCCAAAAGTGAAGTAAGGGTCTCAGAAATGTGAGGGTATTTCTTAGTGAGTCTTGATCCTAGAGATTACCAGATCAAAATTTGTACTGATAGGTGCTAGAGGTGGGGGGTGTGGCGATCTCTGTTTCTAGCTTGTCACAAGTTTAAATACCTCTGCTGTTACTTGTGTATTGTTGCCACTCCCATCGGTTTCTCTCTGAGGTGTCTGCCCTTCCTTGTCTTCAGGGACTTCTACTTTTCTCCAGAAGATTCTTCGTTTCCCTTTTTTGATGTCCTACTGCCTCAGGCCACTCTTACCACTGGTTTGGCAGCTTGCGCTTCTGAGTTCTCCTTGACTATTGGATGTGATGACACTTGCTCTAAAAGTATGCCACCATTCCAATTTCTATCTTTAGCCTTTCCTCCATGCTTTTGTATTTGAATTGATGTTTTAAAGAAAGGATACATTAAAATTCTTAGACCCAGACCCTGTTTTATAAGTTTGACTTTGTAAATATTGTGAAACAAAGGAGGGATAGAGTAGTGCGGATAAATTGTGTAGGTATTCAAAAGTGCCATTAGATTTCTGAGTTTATTTAGAGAGTGTATATTCACTTAAAGCATCTGGTTTGTTTAGAGAGTGTATATTCATATAGTGTCTGTAGATGGCAGGTCTTTTAGTAGTAAAGATAAAATCTTCTAAACATGATTACTCTTCAGACCAGAAGTAGCGCTAGAACTTGTGTCATTGCAGCACATGTCATACTCAGTATTATTGCTGAATGTAGCCTTCTATGTTAAGGTTCAGATAATTCTCCTTGAAAATTGTGCAGAAAACACTGGTCATCATAGTTGGCATTGGATAGTTTGGTTGAAACCACATCTCTCACCTCAGCACCAGCAGTTTATGCTTAGTCCTTGTTACTCAGTCTGAGATCAGGAAGATCATTTAAGGACAGCCCTACTCAGGAAGAAAAGTTTGCTAGACTTTAAAATATCTAGCAAAAAGCAGGGCTGGAGTTATGCCCCAAGAGATAGAACATTTGGGGGGCTGAGAATGTGGCCTAGTGGTAAGAATGCTTGCCTAGCATGCATGAAGACCTGGCTTCGATTCCTCAGCACCACGTATACAGAAAAAAGCCAGAGGTGGCGCTGTGGCTCAAGTGGTAGAGTGCTAGCCTTGAGCAAAAAGAAGCCAGTGACTGTGCTCAGGCCCTGAGTTCAAGCGCCAGGACTGCCCCCCCCCATATAATATATATATATATATATATATATATAGAGAGAGAGAGAGAGAGAGAGAGAGACAGAGAGAGAGACAGAGAGAGAGACAGAGAGAGAGAGAGAACATCTGAAAAGCAAGCTGAAGACTGAGTTCAAACTCAAGTATTACCAAAAAAAAAAAAAAAATCTTCTGAGCCAGTTTGTACTGGGCTGCCCTGGCCTCTTATGATAAGCCTCTTTGACCATCCCTGTTTTTTATATTGTATAGAATTTAGGGCAAAGACTCCTACTTGGGAAGGGAGAGGCTAATAGAACATTTCCACTATCTAATGCATAGTTATTTCATAAAAATCTTGAAAGGGAAAAGGTTGTACACTAGAGCTGTTATCTTTTGCATTTATATTCTGTAGGTCTTAAGTCCATGATTGCCTCTGTGGGGGGAGGGGAAGAGAAGCCCACCACCAAAAGATAAGAGTTTAACTGTGAGATTAGTTCCATTGACTAATATTTCCAGGTCTTAGGATTGGGAATTATCTGAGAGAAAGCTTTCATTTCTTTGGTTAACAATAGCAAGATGAATGTGTGTGTGTGTGTGTGTGTGTGTGTGTGTGTGTGCATGCGCGCGCATGCGCATATATGTGACTATGTGTGTGTGTTTATATTGTGTGTCATGGCAGATAAACATAATGGTTTGTATAGTTAATAAATTTGAGAAAGTAAAAGGTTATGGAGGTTCCATATTACAAAAAATATTTGTAGTATGTTATCTAAGAGGAAGAAGGAAGGTGAGTCCTTCATTTATTATGCTTCCTGTTGGATTTCTGTCTCTTTCCAAAAAGAGCTAGACATTTCCAGACCCTACACAGTTCTATTTTTGATTTAGCCATCAAATTGGACTTCTCTGATCTGGCTGCTTAGCTGCTGTTTCCCTTTCTGCTCTGCATTGCATTTATTTGTTAGGAGTAGAAAAGCCTTAGCTTCTGTCTGTCAGCAGTGTTCCAGGCTCAGGGTTGCTATTGTTGTACAGCTTGCTAGAAGCAGGTGTCTCAGGAAGAGTTTGGCCAGACTGAAGAAAGGCATGCTTTCACTTTGAAGTGTTAGTTTTCTTCCCTTGTGTCATATTTGCCATCAGTTTCCCCCCTTTCTACTTAATCTCTGACTCTTTCCCCATTTCTCCATTTCTTAGCATCCTCGACCTGATGCCTGTCATTTTCTTTGAGAATGAGCTCAGTACCTCTGTATTAAGTGACTAATATATAGTGACGTCACACCTTTGCTTGGCTTTCACTCAAAGCTGATGCACTACCACTTGAGCAGCCAGGCCTCCACTTACTGTTTTTTTGCTGAGCAATTGGAGACAAGAGGCTCTTGGATTTGTCTACTTGAGTTGGCTTTGAACTATGATCCTCAGATATCAGTCCCCTGAGTAGATAGGTGTCAGCCATCAGTGCCCAGCAGCAGCTCAACTTTTGAAAATAGGGAAGGTAAAGCAGAATGCATAGAAGTGGAGGAACACTAAGCATGAGATGAGGCAGAAGCAAGAGGATTTAGTTCTCTGTTGATCACCAGGAATTTGAGCACTGCTGGTGTTTAGGGGGCTGGGGGGTAGGCTAGTACTGGAGTTTGAATTCAGTGCTTGAGTATTGCCCTTAGCTTTTTCATTGAAGGTTGATGTTCTGCCACTTGAGCCATAGCTTTTCTTCTAGTGCTTTGCTGATTAGCTGTAGATAAGAATCTTGTATTTTTCTGCCCAGGCTGGCTTTGAATTGGGATCCTCAGATCTTAGCCTCCTGAGTAGCTAGGATTTCAGAGCCACTGGTGCCCAGTTGTTTCATCCTTTTTTTTTTTTTGCCAGTTCTGGGGCTTGAACTCAAGGCTTGGGTATTGTCTCTGAGCTTCCTTTGCTCAAGGCTAGCACTCTACCACTTGGGCCATAGCACCACTTCCAGCATTTTCTGGTTATGTTAGGCAAGCTAGGCATGCTAGGCAAGCACTACCACTAAGCCACCTTCCCAGCCCATGTTTCATCTTTTTTTAATCTCTCATTACAAATGAGAAAAAGGACCTCTTTATGGACAGCATGAACCTCATTGATCCATTCCTCCCTCCCGCCCTCCCTGCCCTCCTCTCTCTCTTTCTTTTGTCTGTGTGCCCTCTAGGGCTTGAACCCAGGGCCTAAATGCTGTCCCTGAGCTGCTTTCCCTTGAGGCTAGTGCTCTACTACTTGAGCCACAGTTCCACTTCTGGCTTTTTCTGAGCAGTTTGTTGAGATTAGTGTCTTGCGGACTTTCCTGCCCAAGCTGTCTTTGAACTAAGATCCTCAAATCTCACCCTCCTGATTAGCTAGGATTACAGGTGTGAGCTACCAGTGCCCAGCTTCCTGCTGTGGTTTTACTTGCACTTCTCTACCTCTGTCTGTATGTGTCTACCACTAAGCTTCATACTCAGCTCTCTGTTTAGGAATGAGTTTGAAAATGTTTTCTCTTTATTAGCCTCTGCTCCTTATTAAGCCTAATACTTTGAACAAGATTATTAATTTAAATTCTCTAAGCTGCACCTTCCCAATCTCCTTCCTTCCTTCCTTTCTTCCTTTCTTTTTCTTTTCTTTTCTTTTCTTCCTTTTTTTCCTGTGTGCTAGGATGACATCAGGACTTTTCCCATTCCAAACAGGTGCTCTGCCACTGAGCGACGTTCTCAGCTCATCAGCTGGTAGTGAGTGACCCTGCCACAGTATCTACAAGATGGGGCATATGGCCCACCGTGGGCACTAAGTCAGTGCTTGTTGTCTTCTTTTCCTTACAGTGAATCAGAAATCCTGCACCATGAGAAGCAGTATGAGCCATTCTACTCATCCTTTGTCGCCCTCTCCACTCACTACATTACCACAGTTTGCAGCCTCAGTAAGTACTTGCTTTTGTCACTGGCTTCCCACAGTTGGGAACAGGAGGTGGTTTGTATTTGAACAAGTTGCTAATGAAGTCTGTTTCAGCACTTAACATGGTGTTTACCCAAGAAGGGAGACAAGTAGCCACTGTGTAGGGCTCCTTTGCCAGCTGAGGGAGCTTTATTCTAAAAAGAAATACTTACTTTATTTGGTGGTTCTGGGATTTGAACTCAGAACTTCATGCTCCCTAGGCAGGTGTTCTACCACCAAACCCCAGCCCTGAGTAGGCTTTAAAAGCTCCTGGCTTGGACACCTGCTCATGACTATTAATTAGCCCCCTTCCCTTCTTAAAATCAACAACATTTAATTGACTTCACTCATGTGTTAGTTTTCTGGAGGCAGTAGTGCTAGGTACTTGAGTGAGCAGTCGTTAATTAAAGGTGTAATCTTCATTTGTTTTGGTAAGATGTGACTTTTCTTTGTTCTTGGTATGGGAAGAAACTTCTATTTCACTTCCCAATTTCTTTCTTTCTTTCTTTTCTTTTTTTTTTTGTGCCAGTCCTGGGGCTTGGTACTCGGGGCCTAAGCACTGTCACTGGCTTCTATTTGTTCAAAGCTAGCACTCTACCACTTGAGCCACAATGCCACTTCCAACTTTTTCTGTTTATGTGGTGCTGAGGAATCGAACCCAGGGCTTCATGCATGCTAGGCAAGCACTCTACCACTAAGCCACATTCCCAGCCACTACTTTCCAATTTTCTGAAAAAAAATTTCTATCCCCAAGTATCCAAGCCCTATTTTATGTTATTGCTGAATTTTTGCATTTTGTGTGTGTGTGCGCGCGCCCATGCGCACGCTCTTATGTGTACATGTGTGCCAGTCCTGGGCTTGAACTCAGGGCCTTGAGCGCTGTCCCTGAGCTAGTGCTCTACCACTTGAGCAACACACCTCTACTTCTGCTTTTTGGTGGTTAATTGGAGATGAGTCTCATGAATTTTTCTGGCAGGGGCTGGATTTGGACTGTGATCCTCAGATCTCAGCCTCCTGAGTAGCTAGGATTACAAGGTAAACCACCAGTACCCAGCTTTCAGTTTATTTTTTTTAATCCTAAATTAAATTGTTCTGAAGAATTGTTTACTTGAATAGTTTGCCATCTAGCTAAACTGAAAGGAAGTCTATAGAATTGCTGGGTAATCTTTAAATGTCGAGCATTTATTGTAGGCATTGCAAGAACCACTTAGAGCTTGAAGAAACTTCATGCAAGAAGTCTCTTGCAAAGAGTTATTTCAAACCTGTGTGGAAAGAGGTATTTAGTAGTCAATAGCATGAACTTGGAGAGGCAGACTTTCTGGATTTGAATATAGCTCTGACTTTGGGCAAGTCATTTATTCTCTCTGATTTAGTTTGCTCTGTTAAAAATGGAAGGGAAGACAGATGTCTTTTTTTTTTTTGCCAGTCCTGGGGCTTGGGACTCAGGGCCTGAGCACTGTCCCTGGCTTCTTTTTTGCTCGAGGCTAGCACTCTGCCATTTGAGCCACAGAGCCACTTCTGGTCATTTTCTGTATATGTGGTGCTAGGGAATTGAACCCAGGGCTTCAAGTGTAAGAAGCAAGCACTCTTGCCACTAAGCCATATCCCAAGCCCCAGATGTCTGTTTCTTATGCCTTTAATCCTGCCTACTCAGGAAGCTGAGATTTGAGTATTGAGGTGAGTGTGTGTGCATGTGTGTGCGCGCATGCTGCTTCTGGTGCTTGAACTCAGGACCTGGACAATGTCCCCGAGCTCTTTTGTTCAAGGCTACCACTCTACCACTTGAGCCATAGCTCCACTTCTGACTTTTTGGTGGTTAGAGGTAAGAGTCTTATAGACTTTCCTGCCTTGGTTTTTTGTGATCCTCAGATCTTAGCTTCCTGAAGTAGCTAGGATTACAGGCATGAGCCAACAGTTTGAAGCCAGACTGGGCAGTAAAAGTCTGTGAGACTCTTATCTCCAATTAGCCATCCAGAAAGCCAGAAGTAGAAATGTGGTGGCTCATGTGGTAGAGCACCAGCCTTGAGTAAAAGAAGCTAATTAAGAGCTTGATGCTGAGTTCAGGCTTCAGTATCAGAACAACGACAACAGTAAATTAGGGAGAGAATCATGCATCTGGTAAATGCCTATAGTCCCGGCCCTTGGGAGGCTGAAGTAGGATTGGAATTTGCAGCCAGCCTGTGCTACATTGACTCCATCTCAAAAGAAAACAAAACAAAAGTGAGCATAGGGAGGGGAGGAAATAATATCTACTTCATTGGATCAGTGTAAGGAGTAAATGATCTATGGTATATTTGAAGTGTTTAGCATTCAGTGTAATGTATGTCTTTCTCTTTTTTTTTTGTTTTTTGGCTGTACTGGGGTTTGCCTTGGGCTTGTTCAGCTGGTACAGTACCTCCATTCCTGTTTTTCACTGGCTATTTTTAGGACAGGGTTTTGATTCTGGCCCAGGCATGCCTGAGAGTTACCCCTCACCACTTGGTGCTCAAACTCAGGGCTTGGACACTGTCCTTGAGCTCTTTTTTGCTCAAGGCTAGTGCTGTACTGCTTGAGCCACTGCACTACTTCCAGCATTTTCTGCGATTAATTGGAGATAAGAGTCTCCCAGACTTTCTTGTCCAGGCTTGCTTTGAACTGCAATCCTCAGATCTCAGCCTCCTGAGTAGCTAGGATTATAGGCTTGAACCACCTTATGGGCATATCCACCAGCTTTTCAGCTAGATTTGTTCTTGTGGCTGGGATGATAGGCAACAATACCTCTTCCAGTTTGCCTCTGTGGAGATGGAGCCTTGCATACTTTTTCTGCCATGGCTGGCCTGGCACCCCAGTCCACCCAGCCTGCGCTTACCATGTAGCTTTGGATGACAGGCATGTGCCACTGTAGCCAGCTGTGGATTGAGAAGGAGTCTTGTGAGCCATTCTATCTAAAGTTTACATTCAACTGTGATCCTCCCATTTTTCAGCCTCCCAGTTAGCCAGGATGAGTGAGCCACTGGTGCCCAGCTTAATTATTTCTTACTGTTATCTTAATTTCCAGTAGATATAATGTAAATTGACTTATGAACAATTGATGGCTATCAATATCAAATACCTTCATTTTCTCCTTGGGTTGTTGATTCTAAATAATTACTAATATGAATGATATTGGTAGTGCTGGACGCAAAGAGCTCAGTACTTGTTTTGCTTAATTTATTAATTGTGAGACTGAGCGGTGTGAGGTTAAATAAAGTTTATTGCTTTCCTAGTTCCACGGAACCAACTTCAGTCAGTGGCAGCAGCCTGTAAAGTTCTAATTGAGTTTTCTCTTCTGCGTCTGGAGAATCCAGATGAGGCGTGTGCTGTGTCCCAGGTAAGAGCTATGGGCCATTTTCTAGCACTTATTATTATTATTATTATTTTTTGCCAGTCCTGGGCCTTGGACTCAGGGCCTGAGCACGGTCCCTGGCTTCTTCCCACTCAAGGCTAGCACTCTGCCACCTGAGCCATAGTGCCCCTTCTGGCCGTTTTCCATATATGTGGTGCTGGGGAATTGAACCGAGAGCTTCATGTGTAGGAGGCAAGCACTCTTGCCACTAGGCCATATTCCCAGCCCCTCTAGCACTTATTTTTGATATAGGATTATAAATAACTATTGGAATTGCCAGAACAGGTAGCATAGTGCACCGGTTAGACCTTGTTTGTAACTGGCTACATGTAAATCATTTGTGTGCTATATAGTCTCTGTCACAACTAGTCAACACTGCCTATGTACTGTGAATGCAGCCATGGAGCTGCCTGCAAGTGAGTAAACATAACTGTGTTCCTGTAAGCTAGGTAGAGTGAGGACCATTAACTTTTTATCTGTTTGGTTTTCCCCCCTAAATTTCAGAGTGTGTGTGTGTGTGTTTGTCTGTGTCTGTGTCTGTGTGTATTTCTGTGTGTGTGTGTGTGTGTGTCAGAGGATCAAATATAATAGAGCCTCTTGCACTCCTGGTAGCATTCACCATTAAGTTACATCCCAGTCCATGAAATGGCAATTCCTTATATGTATCTAAATTTGGCTCTGTGCCCATTTAAATTCCTCAAAGTGTAGAATGTCTCCTAAAAGACATACTTCCATTTCCTTTCAGAAACACTTGATTCTCCTAATCAAAGGCCTCTGCACTGGTTGTAGCCGACTAGACAGAACTGAAATTATCACCTTCACAGCCATGATGAAATCTGCCAAACTGCCACAGACAGTGAAGACACTTTCCGACGGTGAGTGTTCTGTCTACAGACCTGGCTACAGGGCCACCTGCACAGCCACATCCACGCCACCTCTATGGTAATCTTGCCTGCTGACAGTGCTCTCCTCATGTGTTCCTTCTGTATTTTGCAGTGGAAGATCAGAAAGAGCTGGCCTCACTGGTGAGCCCTGAGCTGAGGCAGAAGGAGGTACAGATGAATTTTTTGAACCAGCTGACCTCAGTTTTTAACCCTAGAACCGTAGCATCACCACCAATTAGTCCACAGGCTCTGGTGAGTTCTTCAGTCCAATGTCCTCATTTTCATGGGCTTTATTAAGATGGCTTCACTAGGAAAAGAATACATTCTATTTTCATGACATAAAATAATAAATACTCACAGTATAGGATGTTTTGGTCAAGGATGAATTGTATATATGATAGTGGTCTCATGGAACTTTATTGCCTAGTAGCTTTGTATGTTATCTTTTTTTTTTTTTTTTTGGCCAGTCCTGGGCCTTGGACTCAGGGCCTGAGCACTGTCCCTGGCTTCTTCCCGCTCAAGGCTAGCACTCTGCCACTTGAGCCACAGCGCCGCTTCTGGCCGTTTTCTGTATATGTGGTGCTGGGGAATCGAACCTAGGGCCTCGTGTATCCGAGGCAGGCACTCTTGCCACTAGGCCATATCCCCAGCCCTGTATGTTATCTTAGTCTGTGTATTCTGAGGTGTTCACTCTGATGATTGTTCCCTTAAAATATATCCTGCCATTAGCAACACATGAACATACATGTCTGTGGTAGAAAAATAAAAAATATAAAACAAAGCAAAATTACCTAGTTCTTTTTGTACACAGGTATTGATAACTCATCTTCTTTTTTTTTTTTTTTTTTTTTTTTTGGCCAGTCCTGGGCCTTGAACTCAGGGCCTGAGCACTGTCCCTGGCTTCCTTTTGCTCAAGGCTAGCACTCTGCCACTAGAGCCACAGCGCCACTTCTGGCCGTTTTCTGTATATGTGGTGCTGGGGAATAGAACCCAGTGCCTCATGTATACCAGGCAAGTTCTCTTGCCACTAGGCCATATCCCCAGCCCCATAACTCATCTTCTAGACATTTCTCAGTGTAAATAATGTGAGGAGGTTTTACATAGTTTTTCGTAAAAGACAGTCTATTCTAGTTGTAGAATATATGCATATCTAAAACTGTGTCTTTTTCTCTTCTTGGGGAAGACAACTTGAGATTTCTTGAGTGTCAGTAAGGAGTTGACCCATTTTTAACTGGAGAGTTGCAGACTTTCTATGCACTCTTGGTAACTTCATTTTGCATAGGACAGCCCAGCAGTACCTTTTTTTTTTTTCTTTGCCAGTCCTGGGCTTCAGTGCTGTCCCTAAATCTCTTTCATGCTCAAGGCTAGCACTCTGCCACTTGAGCCACTTCTGTCTTTTTCTGAGTAGTTTATTGGAAATAATAGTCTCACAGACTTTTCTGCTTGGGCTGGCTTTGAACTGCGATCCTTATATCTCAGCCTCCTGGCTCCAGCAGTGTTTTGATAGGCCTGTGTCTCTCTTCAGGTGGAAGGGGAAAATGATGAGCAGTCATCCACAGATCAAGCCTCTGCTATCAAGACCAAGAACGTGTTTATAGCTCAGAATGTGGCTAGTCTTCAAGAACTTGGTGAGGTCCCACAGCTGTGGACAGTTGGTTTCTCTGCTATGTAAACCCCCTACCCTGTGTGCTTCTTTGTGAAGAATCAGGTATCAGTACAGGCTTGTTTGGTGAGGTTGTGCCTTTTTTGTTAAACCAGGTGGCTCAGAGAAGTTACTGCGTGTGTGTTTGAACCTGCCGTATTTCCTACGCTACATCAATCGGTTCCAAGATGCAGTGTTGGCCAATTCCTTCTTTATCATGCCTGCAACAGTGGCAGATGCCACTGCTGTCCGTAATGGGTAAGGTGCTTCTTGGAGCATGTGCTTTAAGTTCTAATCAGAAGGCTTGTTTTTATGGCTCACTTTCTTCCTTAAGTCATAGAAGCAAGTTGTATCAGGGACACTATTTAATGTTCTCTGTTACCTTGTAGTTTTCATTCACTGGTGATTGATGTAACTATGGCATTGGATACCCTTTCTCTACCTGTGTTGGAGCCTCTCAATCCTTCTCGTTTACAAGATGTGACAGTCCTCAGCCTAAGCTGTCTGTATGCAGGTAAGAAAATAATGTCTAGTGTTGTTTTCTCATACTTTCATGAAACCATAGAATTCTGTTCTGTTTTATTTGCCCCCTTTTTCCAAAGAACATCTTATATCAACATGTATGGGAAATGAAGTCTATGAAGGTGATCCTACTGTTTAACATCATTCTGTTGTATTACGTTTCATAATACATTTCTGTGTATTCTAAGGTGTTCACTCTGATGATTGTTCCCTTAAAATATATCCTGCCATTAGCAACACATGAACGTACATGTCTGTGGTAGAAAAATAAAAAATATAAAACAAAGCAAAATTACCTAGTTCTTTTTGTACACAGGTATTGATAACTCATCTTCTAGACATTTCTCAATGTAAATAAATGTGAGGAGGTTTTACATAGTTTTTCGTAAAAGACATTAGTCTATTCTAATTGTAGAATATATGCATATGTGTGTGGCATGTATGCATATCTAAAACTGTGTCTTTTTCTCCTCTTGGGGAAGACAACTTGAGATTTCTTCAGTGTCAGTAAGGAGTTGACCCATTTTTAACTGGAGAGTTGCAGAGTTTCTATGCACTCTTGGTAACTTCATTTTGCATAGGACAGCCCAGCAGTACCTTTTTTTTTTCTTTGCCAGTCCTGGGCTTCAGTGCTGTCCCTAAATCTCTTTCATGCTCAAGGCTATCCATGTGTCGATTTTAAATGTAGATACAAGTATTCATTTGTGTGAATATCAGGAGTGTGATTACTGGATTATGTTGTGGGATTGTGTTTAATCTTGACCTGTGGGTAGTTTTTTGTTTTCCCTACTTACTAAATCCTGAAGTTGCTGTGGGTGTTTTGCTTTTCACTTTGGGTGGGTTTTGGGAGTGCTCCATGACTGGAATCTGCATATATATGCATACATACTCCTTTTCAGGTGTGAGTGTGGCAACGTGTATGGCCATCCTTCATGTGGGCAGTGCCCAGCAAGTGCGTACAGGGTCCACAAGCTCCAAAGAAGAAGACTATGAAAGTGATGCGGCTACAATTGTCCAGAAATGTGTAAGTGAAGCATGCATTGGGGAAGGTTGACGTGAGGGACAATGGCTAATTTTGCTTCCTCCTGGGATAGATGGTTCTGCACACTCTTTTTTTTGGGTAACAGGTCTAAGAGATTATTTGATGTATTGGCCAGCATAGATGCTTCTGTGTCTCTGGGGCTCTTTAGTATATAGACACTGCAAGTCAGTGTGGCAAACAGCTTTGTGAAAGATGAGTTATTCAAATAATACAATGGAGGGTTTAATAGGCTTTTGAGGGAGATTATAGTAAATAAGAGAATTTTAGATGGGATAAGTGTAGAATCAGTTGTGATCAAAAGCCATTTGATGAAGAGCTGGGTCTTGTGCTCTAAATTAGGGGGAGAGAACTATAAGAAGATGACATTTGAACTGAAGGACAAGTGAGAATCAGTTGTAGATGAAGATAAGAAAGTGTGGTGGAATTTTGTCATTGAAAAGTTACCTGAAGATATTTAATTCTTCAAATTAAATTGATTTGAGTAAGGTTTAGCGTTGATAATGAAATATGTAGTTTGTTTGCTCAGTGTCGTGTCTGTTTGGTATTGGACAGCTTGAAATCTATGACATGATTGGACAAGCCATCAGCAGTTCCCGCAGGGCAGGTGGCGAGGTAAGCTTATCTCTGTGTTCCTATTTTGTATATAGCCTCTAAGCTACAATGCCTCTAATCATTTCATTTTGTGCCTTTTATAACAGCACTACCAGAACTTCCAGTTGTTGGGTGCCTGGTGTTTGCTGAACAGCCTTTTCCTCATATTAAACCTCAGTCCTACTGCCTTGGCTGATAAGGGGAAAGAGAAGGACCCACTAGCCGCTCTCCGAGTGAGAGACATCCTTTCTCGTACAAAAGAGGGAGTGGGCTCTCCTAAGCTGGGGCCTGGCAAAGGGTAGGTATTTGCTGTTATCTCCACCTCTGTAGTGTTGTGCTGGGTTATATTTCTCTGTTGTTTCATAGTGACCACAACCCGTATCAGGGTTATGTTTATTTCAGTGCTGAGAATTGAACTGAGAGCTTTGGACATGCAGGGCATATGTTTTGTCCCTGAGTTTTACCATCAACCTCCTCTCCACATCAGTAGAAAAACTCACCTACTAATCTAATTTGAGTTTTATGACAGTGGAGGTTATTATGATCCTGGTCTCCTAGTTCCAATCATTGCTGTGGGATTTTTGATGTCACTGGTTCCCTCTTATCCTATATGCTTATCTCTCATGAGAATATCTGGAAATATATTCAGGTGTTTTTTGTTTTTGTTTTTTTTTTGTCATTTATCTCAGAAAAAAATGCTTCTATTGCAAAGTGGGCTTCTTGGCCTGGAGTCCAGTACTCACATTTATCCCAAAGTGAAAGTGAGATTATTGTCAGATCATCCTGGATTGCTTTATGAAATATTTGCCACTATATTAATAAAGTCTGAACTTTAATAAAGGCAGGACTCTTTGCTGTATTTTTGGAAGGTGAAGATATGATTATGTGCTGCTCAAGGTTTTGTTCTCTAAGCCCAGGCATTGCTGGAATTTATTTATTTGTTTTAGTCCCTTCCACGTGTTATTGTAGCCAACAGTGTTGTAGCACTAAACAAAGCAACCTCCTTACCTCTATGTATTTTGCTTTCTAACAGGAGAAACGGTGAACCAACAAGTACATTGTAGATTATCACAGTATTGTGAAGAGCAGGCAGAGCAAGGGGCTAAAGAGTAGCAGAGATTGTTACTTGAAATAGGATGATCTGAAAATGCTTCTGAAGATGAGATTTGGAGACTGTATGGACAGTGACAGGGTGAGCCATGCAGTACGTAGGGTAGAGAAGTTCAGGTTTGAGCAGGAAGTGTGATTGATATTTCTGAGAATCAGTGATGTTAGTGTGACTAGAATGGAAAAATTGAGCAAGGATGGTAGTAGAAAATTAGGCCAGAGAGGTAGCCAGCAGCTGGATGATGCCAGATGAAGTGTTACAGGCCTTTTCAGAGGAGAGAGGTGACACAATCTATTGGAGATCTGTAATCCCAGCAACTATGTGGAGACAAGATAGGAAGGAGGGTGCAGTTAGGGAACTTAGTAAGTCATACCAAAGGAGAGTAGCAGTAGTAGTAGTAGTAGTAGTAGTGTTTGTTGTCATGGAATAGGGTAGTGGTAGCATAAAAAATAGGGTAGAACAGGCATAAAAAATGGTTCAGTTGTATGTTTGGGAGGTACAGCTGATGAGATTTGCTGACAGCTGTTGAATGTAGATATGGTTATCATCGAAGTTTTTCTACTTAAGTAACTGGGCTATGTAGTTTATGGAATAAATGACTATTTAAGTGTATTGAGATAGGAAGGGGGGAAAGAAATGACAGCTGTATATGAGCTGTTGATGGCAGCTGGATTTGTAAATCTGGAGTCAAGGACATCAACAAAACATGTACTGGAATGCTGTGGTAAATAAAGATGGACACATTTCCAAGAGATAGGGAGTAGATACTCATGAAAACATGCCAGGTTGTATCTAGGACTGTAAGAGGGCATTTGACATTGCTGGAGATACCAAGGCAACTTCCTTTAGCTGAATCTGAAAGAGGCATTGATACTGGGTGAATAGGGAGGTAGGAACATTCCAGAGCAAGCATTAGTTTGTGATTTTATGAGGGGTTTTCTTTACTTGGCCTTGTAATTGGAAATACCAAAGATACATCTTTTTTTTGTTTTTTTTTTTTTTTTTTTTTTTTTTGGCCAGTCCTGGGCCTTGGACTCCGGGCCTGAGCACTGTCCCTGGCTCCTTCCCGCTCAAGGCTAGCACTCCGCCACTTGAGCCACAGCGCCGCTTCTGGCCGTTTTCTGTATATGTGGTGCTGGGGAATCGAACCTAGGGCCTCGTGTATCCGAGGCAGGCACTCTTGCCACTAGGCTATATCCCCAGCCCCCAAAGATACATCTTTTAAGTATCAGTTACACTTATGAAATGACTATTGTTTATTTGGATTTAAGAATACTATGTACATAGTATGTTACCAGCCAAAGAGACAGGCATTCCTTAAAAGGAAAATAATGTACAAAAAGTTCTACACTCAAATGGTAAACATTCTTCGATACATAAATGTAAAATATTTATATTTATACCAATGAGATCACAATAGTTGAGCACCGGTGGCTCTTGCCTATAATCTTAGCTATTCAGGAGATTGAGGTCTAAGGATCAAGATTCAAAGCTACTTCAAGCAGAAAACTCCTCAGAGCTGTAAGCAGAAAAGCCAGAAGTGGAACTGTGGCTTAAGTGGTAGAGTGCCAGCCATGAACCAAAAGGGCCAATCTATATTAAGAGGCTTAGAGTTCAAGCTGCATTTAAAATACTATACACATTTTTTTAGTGACACTGTGGTAAAGGCTATAAAATTTCTTTTCTGATGGCTGGCATATTCTGAATAAATATATACTGTAGTTGACTAATTACTAGGTTTATTCTAGATTTTTGGTTTCCATAAATCATGCCTCCCTCTCTCTTTCTCTTTCATATCCATGCCAGGAATTGAACACAGGCCTTTGAGCCGTGTTTCCAGATCTCATTTTTGTTTAGTTATTGTTTTGGTTGGGTCTTGAAGCTTTGTCTGGGGACAGTCTCAGATAGTGACCCTCCAGTGGCCTTCCATGTGGCTGTGATCATAACTGGCATCATCATGCTCAGTTGATTGAGATGGGTTTCATTCACTTGAACTGTGATCTATCTGATTTTATTATCTCCTGAGTAGCTAGGTTATGGATTTGAACCAGCTTGTCTGACAAGTCATGTTTTCCTCAAGGCTGGAGCTGTACCACCTGAGCCACATCTCCACTTCTAGCTTTTGCTGGTCAAGTGGAGATAAGAGTCTCTTGGATTTGTCTGAACAGGCAGGCTCTGAGTAGATAGGACTATAGGACACTGACACAAAGTTATGCTTTTTGATAAACCTCCTGAAGTTTCTGGGAATTTATTTAACTTCCTTCTAGGGGGGAAGTGTTATAAGTGCAGTTATGAAGACAAAGGGCACAATACTTAAATTTTTGAAATGTTTTGCCCAAGTGCTCTTCAGAAAAGTGTATGTGCACATTTACTCACATTCTCTTTGAAAGTGGATAGAATTAGTTTTCATGTTTACTAATCTCAGGAGAAAAAAATATATTGCTCTTATTTATATATCTTAGATTAATATTGTTATTTCTTTAAAAAAAATTTTTTTTTTGGCCAGTCCTGGAGCTTGGACTCAGGGCCTGAGCACTGTCCCTGGCTTCTTTTTGCTCAAGGCTAGCACTCTACCACTTGAGCCGCAGCGCCACTTCTGGCCGTTTTCTGTATATGTGGTGCTGGGGAATTGAACCCAGGGCCCCATGTATACTAGGCAAGCACTCTTGCCACTAGGCCATATTCCCAGCCTAATATTGTTATTTCTCTTAACAATTTATTGGTCATTTGTATGGCTTTCTTTTTGAGGGTTTTTTTTTTTGTTTGTTTGTTTTGGGGTTTTTTTGGTGGTGTTATTGGAATTTGAGCTCAGGACCTTGCTAGGCAGGCCCTCTACCACTTAAGCCATACTCCCATCCCTTTTTGCTTTTGTTATTTCTCAAATAAGATCTTGAGTTTATGTCCAGGTTGGCTTGACTGCTCTCCACCTACTATGGCTTCCTGCATAGCTGGGATGACAGGCACACACCACCATGCTCATCTTTTATTGAGGTCTTGCAAATTTTATTGCCTTCTGACACCAAGCTGTGATCCTCCATTCTCCACTTCCTGAGTAGATAGGATTTCTGGCCTGAGTCTCTGTTCTTCTTTTTCTTCCTTTGTACTACTACCTTACATTCTTTGCCTCAATTTTTCTCTCTGGTGTTTGTCTTTTTTTAATATTGATTTACATGCCTGCTATAGTAGCTGTTTTAACCTTTTATCTTATGTACGCTTTGAACAAAAAGAAAAAAATTTATTCAAATGTAGTTTGAAAACTGTGAAGATCTCAAGTTTATCCTCAGTTATTTTATAGGAGTTGGTAATTTTAATCATTCTTGAAAGAATTTTTTTTAAGAAGTTCAATTACCACTTAAATCTTAGCACCTTCACACGATCCAGTAGCTTTGTGTTGCTGTGGAATAGCCTCTTATGATACAGAAGTTCTTGCCCTGAAGCCTGCAGATCCTTTCATAGTCTATGGATAGGCTTCAGGAAGGCCAAACTTCTGAAATGATCAAGCAATTTTGTGTGTGTGTAGTTATTTTCCCCCTGGGGAAAGGTCCTTAGATCCTCCAAGGGACCAAATTCCCAGAATGACAGGACAGCAGGGTTTCTGAGGTTACCATTCATTGTTATTTTCCTTGTGTAGGCACCAGGGTTTTGGGGTGCTCTCAGTCATATTAGCAAACCATGCCATCAAGTTGCTGACATCTCTGTTTCAAGACCTGCAGGTGGAGGCTCTGCACAAGGTGAGGAGGTTGTTCTTCTGGAATCTGGGGAACTTGTGTACTTCTGGGGACTAGCTTGACCCAGCAGCATGAAGGGTTGCTTCTGGCTGAGTCATATGGTTAATTCTCCTTTGATATTGTTACTTTAGGGTTGGGAGACTGATGGTCCCCCTGCAGTCCTGAGCATTATGGCCCAGAGCACCTCCATACAGAGGATTCAACGGCTGATTGACTCTGTCCCACTGATGAACTTACTATTGACGTTACTCTCAACTTCATACAGAAAGGTGGGTGGAAGTGGGTTGGAAGAACTTGAACAATCTCAAAATGAGCAAGATTGACTATGTGTCATGACCTTTGTAAGTGCAAACTTGTGGTAGTGTTTTTGAAGAGCAAAGGAACTCTTAATTGTTTTTGAAGAAAGGAATCCCTCCTCCCTCCTTCCCTTTCTCCCTTTCTTTTTTCCTTCCTTCTTTCCCTCCCTTCATTCTTATTATCTATCATCTGTCTTATCTATCCATCTTATCTATCCTGTCTCTATCACGTGTTCTCACACTGTTGTGTTGCTGTTCACTCACTGTTGTGTTGCATCAGCTGGCCTTGAATTCCTTGGCTTAAGTAAAATTTTCTTTTGGTAGTCCTGGAGTTTGAATTTGTTTTGCACACTTTCTCGGTTTACCACTTAAGCCATGCCTCCAGTCCTGCTTTTTCCTGATAATTTTGGATAGAATGTTTTTTTTTTTTTTTTTGGCCAGTCCTGGACCTTGGACTCAGGGCCTGAGCACTGTCCCTGGCTTCTTCCCGCTCAAGGCTAGCACTCTGCCACTTGAGCCACAGCGCCGCTTCTGGCCATTTTCTGTATATGTGGTGCTGGGGAATCGAACCTAGGGCCTCGTGTATCCGAGGCAGGCACTCTTGCCACTAGGCTATATCCCCAGCCCTGGATAGAATGTTTTGACTCTCTTGTCTAGGCTGGTTTTGAACTGTGAACCTCCACCATATCTCACCCCCATAAGTAGTTAGCATTATAGATATGAGCCACTAAGTGCACTGCTAAGGAGAAAAATTTTTTGGTTTTTTTTGGTGCTGGTTCTAGGGCTTGAACTCAGGGTTTGGGTGTTGTCCCCCCCGAGCTTCTTTTGCTCAAGGCTGGCACTCTACCACTTGTGCCACAGCTCTACTTCCAACTTTTTGGTGGTTAATGGTGGTTAATCGGCATGGAATGAGTGCTGGTGGCTCACACCTGTAATCCTAGCTACTCAGGAGGCTGAGATCTGAAGATCACAGTTCAAAGCCAGCCTGGGCAGGAAACTCCTTAAGACTTTTATTTTCAATTAACCACCACCAGGGGAAAAACAAAACAAAACAAAAAAAACCAACCTCCCAAAAGCAGAGAAGTGGAGCTGTGGCTTAAAGTGGTAGAGTGTTAGCCTTGAACAAAAGAGCTCAGGAACAGCTCCTAAGCCTTGAGTTCAAGCCCTATGCCCCCCCCCCAAAAAAAAAAAGTCTCAGGGGCTTTCTTGCCAAGCCTGTCTTTGATCTTAGTCTCCTAAGTAGCTAGGACCAGTATCTGGTGAGAGGAATTCTTAATTGGTAGAACCTATAAAAACTTTTGAGTAAGTTATTGGTTATCAGTGTTACTTTGTGATTTGAGATGACTGGCATAGTATTCTATAGCAAATGCTATGGAAATGCTCTTTTTTTTTCTTCCTCCAAATCTCAGCCGTGTGACTAGTTGGAATGTTTTGTAAGATAAAGCTGTGAGACTCCTGAGGAAAGAGGCTTTTATTAGAAGTAGTTCTCAGATTTAGAACAAAGAATAGGGCTGAGGTTAGGCCTCAAGAGGTAGAGGGCTTGCCTAGAGAAAAGAATGAGCTAGGGAGAAAGCTTCTCGAGTAAATGTGAGATCAATTAAGCAGGTTAGCTCTGGTTTTGTAATTGCTGGTTATGGTGACTTTGTTCTCTAGGCATGTGTCTTACAGCGGCAGAGGAAGGGCTCCATGAGCAGTGATGCCAGCGCCTCCACCGACTCTAACACCTACTATGAGGATGACTTTAGCAGCACCGAGGAGGACAGCAGCCAAGGTTGGCCAGCGCTAGAGCGCCACAGCTTCCTTATCTTCCTTTAGTACCATTTTGATTCACCACTGCCTTTCCTGCACCTCAATTTTATGTGCACTTAAAGAGGATGTATTTTTTTTTTTTTGCCAGTCCTGGGCCTTGGACTCAGGGCCTGAGCACTGTCCCTGGCTTCTTTTTGCTCAAGGCTAGCACTCTGCCACTTGAGCCACAGCGCCGCTTCTGGCCGTTTTCTGTATATGTGGTGCTGGGGAATCGAACCTAGGGCCTCGTGTATCCGAGGCAGGCACTCTTGCCACTAGGCTATATCCTCAGCCCGAGGATGTATTATTTAAGAGCAAATTGAGCATTGAAGACTGAGTGATGACACTACATTTAGTCAAGCACACGTTGCTTTTCATTCCTCTCACCTAAATGGAAGTATACCTCAGTTTATATGTCTTCTTGTGTTGCCCTATGTTGGAACCTCTGCTCTCAGCTTTCCTTTTGCAATTCAGAAGGTCCCATGGGAAGTGTTTGGTGTAGCTGTTACGGTAGCTCTGTAGCTTAGGGGTGCATGGGAGGGGAAATGAAAGATGCTGTCCTGAACAGCACTTCCTTCTGCCCTAGTTTGGGGATAGTGAAGAAGATAAGCATCTCTCTGATCCCTCTTCATAGCCAAGTGTGTAAAATACTGAGAGAAGCATGACTCATCATCTTGGGAGTGACAGTTGATAAATAAGTACAGATTTGCTCTGGAAGTTGGTTGTAGCCAGTAAAATAGAGAAATTGTCTCATTTCTATCCCTTTTTACCAAATAAGTTTTATTGAAGTGTAACTGGTATGTAATGAAATACTTTCATCTTCTGTATACATTTGGATAAATTTTGACACATCGATGCAGGCTCGTGCCCACTACCACCATCTGGATATCCTTGTGTTCATTTTGATCTAAGTAGCACTTTTAGAAAGCAGGTACATCAGAAGAATTTTTTTTTTAAATTACTAACTTTTAACTTTTGACTTCTCTTTCTCTGTTTAGATGATGACAGTGAGCCTATTTTGGGGCAATGGTTTGAGGAGACCATCTCTCCCAGTAAAGAGAAAGTGGCACCTCCCCCTCCGCCCCCGCCCCCTCCGCTGGAGAGCTCTCCTCGGGTTAAAAGCCCCAGTAAGCAGGCCTCTGGTGACAAGGGCAACATTTTGGCTAGTCGAAAAGATCCTGAGTTGGTAAGTGTGGGCTTCTGAGATGTAGTGGGAGAGAAATTGAGTAGAACGGTTGTGGTGGGAGAAAATCACTTGAATTGACAGTTTTTTTAGGTTGGATAACTGTGTTGTTTAAATACCTTTTGTTTAGGACTCAGGCTTATTACTGTTTAATCAAATACATTTTTGTATTTCTGGTCTTGTTTCTTTGATTCATGGCTATCAGCACAGGTTTTAGAATTAGATATAAGTGGTTTGACTACCTAGTGGTTTAGGGCAAGTATCTGAGCTTCTCCAAGTCTTAGTTTTGTTTTCTTATATCGAAGTTATTGTACTTGCTTCTAAGCGCAGGTGAAAAAGAGTATTTTCAACTCTTCAGCATAGGCTTGGATGCTTATTAATTTGGTTTGGGCCCCACTTAATATTTCTGTTTTATTTCAGCTTTTGTTTTGATAATTAACCAGTAAATGAGTCAGGTACAAGTTCTTGCCTTTGTATAGCGTAGACTAGTTAGTGCTGTAGAAGCCAGTTACTGGTAGCTCACACCTGGAATCCTAGCTACTCAGGAAGCTAAGACCTCAGAATTGTGGTTCAGTGTCAGCCTGGGCTAAAAAGTCCTTGAGATTCTTTTTTTTTTCCATGAGATTCTTATCTGCAGTGAATAGCCAGAAGTAGAGCTGTGGCTCAAGTGGTAGAGTACCAGCCTTGAGTGCAAATGCCATATAAGAGCTAAAGGCCCTGAGTTCAAGCCTTGGTGCCAGCCTACACCAAAAAGAAAGGTTTGGGGCATAAAGCATAAATACTTTAAAATGCAGTAGCCAAGCCAATATTGTGCCAAAATGCACTATGAATGCACCATTAAATGCAGTAAAATAATACATTTACACAATAGAGAATTAAAGAGCGAAGCATCCTATATGTGTGTAATATTCATAGTGTAGGTGTCCAGAACAAAGGACAAAGGTCTCTAGGAGAAGCAGAAAAATAGGTCATTTACTTGGAAATCTGGTGTCTTCTGAAGCACAGTATTTTCTGAAGTCTATTCCATTTGATCGGTAGACAGTTTTGTGTAATGGTAGATTGTCATTATCTAAGTCCGACTGTAGCAAGTTTTAAATGTGATTCTCTAGTTTTTTGGGTTTTTTTTTTGCATGAGACCCATGGCTTATTTTCTGTTTGTATTTAGAATTTGTAAGAGTTTGGATATATGACTCTGATGGAGCTATTTTGTATTCTTTTTAGTTCCTAGGTCTGGCTTCCAACATTTTGAACTTCATTACCTCTTCCATGCTAAACTCTCGGAACAATTTCATCCGAAACTACCTAAGCGTGTCTCTTTCCGAACACCATATGGCCACCCTGGCCAGTATCATCAAGGAGGTGGACAAAGATGGACTCAAGGGTCAGTAGATGGCTCTGGGCCTGTTGGAGTTTCCCGGTAGAGTTTGGCTGTTGGCAGGGTGTGATGCCTCCATCCTTTAGTTGCTAGAATAATTGGTTTCCTGTCTCTCTGAAGGTTCATCGGATGAAGAGTTTGCTGCTGCTCTCTATCACTTCAACCACTCTCTGGTGACCTCTGACCTTCAGTCTCCAAACCTCCAGGTTTGTTTGTGCTGTGCCCCCTAGGCCAGGAGCTGTTCAGGCTCATGGGCTGCACTTGTCCTCAGTCACCTCACAGGAAATAGCATAAAGAAATTGTTCTGTGTCCCTATGTCTTAATTTAGAATCATTTCATACAAAAGAAAGTGTCCTTTGCCCCCAAGTCAGTAAGCTGAAAGAAAAGGAAAATAATACAAAACAGAACGCCCACGTGGCCAAACAAAATATGCTAGTAAAAAAGTGGATACAATGCATGGACACAGTGGATAGAAAGGCAATTTATAAAAACACATATATTAAAATTTCCCAAAACAGCAAAAATATTCATCAATAGAAATGGAAATACAAACTAAGATGCATTTTATACAACCAGTCAAATTGCAGGCGGCTCAGGCTCCCATATCTAGGCTCCCATATCTAGTCTTACTACAAGCTTATCACCAAAACGAAGTCTAGGACCTTGACCATGAACTTGTATTCTCATGGCCCTCTATCCCCACTGAACTAGGTAATGCCTAGAACCCAAAACTTGAAATTTCTCATTTTCTATTTTCACACATACCTATTCCTTAAATTAAAAAAAAATATGTAACAGGTCTTTCCAGGCATTTTTTCCCACTTAATATTAACCATGTAGAACTTCTCATCTGTGGCTCTCTCCCCACTGCACTAGCAGGTACCCAGAATCCTAAATTTCACTTTGCTAATTTCCTATTTTCATATATATCTATATTCCTTAAATTAAAAAAGGTTTATAACATATAGATATTTCCAGGCATTCTCTTTTTCAGTTAATATTAATTATAAGCATTGTATTGCCAGGATTCACTTGTGTGTTTCTGTGGTTTGTGTTGGACTGCTGGATATTCCATTGTGTTTGGGACTTTACCAATTTGTCTCTTCCACTGAAGTACGTTTAAATTGTGTACAGTTTTATTGCTGCTCCAGTGTGGTTTTTTTTTTTTTTGTCTATTGTGAGGCTTGAACATGGGGCCCGGGCACTGTCCCTGAGCCTGTTTGTGCTCGAGGTTAGCACTCTACCCCTTGAGTCACAGTGCCACTTCTGGTTTTTGAGTTTTGGAGATAAGAATCTCCCAGAGGTAGCTGGGAATGTGGCTTAGTGGTAGAGTAGCACTGTGGCTCAAGAGGTAGGTAGAGTGCTTGCTTTAGGCAACAAGAAGCCAGTGCTCATGCCCTAAGTCCAAGCCCCAGGACTGGCAAAAAAGAAAAAAAGAAAAGAAAAAGAAAAGAAAAAGGCTGGCTTGAAACTGTGATCCTCAGACCTCAGTCAGCCTCCTGAGTAGCAAGGATTACAAGCATGAGCCACCGCTGGCCTGGCAGTGCTCCAGGTTTTACTATCTTTCTTATTTATTTATTTATTTATTTATTTATTTATTTATTTATTTATTTATTTATTTGCAATGTCCTTACTCCTCTATGGTATTTCTTCCACATGTCCCACATTTTGTTTGGAATTTAACTTGCAATAGAATCTTCTCTGAAGTAACTGGATGGATTTTATTTGTATCAGTAGTGTGTCAAAGATTGGGTGTTACCTTTTTATTTCTTTGTACCTAGCCCTCATAGGAATTTTGTTTTTGACTGGTTTTGAGGTTTGAATTGAGGATATTGTATTTCTAGGTGGGTATTCACTCTACTACCTGTGCTATGCTATTGGTCCTTTTTTTTGGTTTAGATATTTCTTGGATAGTGTCTTGAATTTCTGCCTGGGGCCAGTTTTAGGCTGGCTGCTGTTTTTCTACTTACAACTTCTTATGTAGGTAAGATTGTAGGCATAAGGTCCCATCTTATTTGAAGTTGAGGTGGTATCTTGCTAACTCTGCCTGGGCAGCTCTTTTTTTGCCAGTCCTGGGCCTTGAACTCAGGCCTGAACACTGTCCCTGGCTTCTTTTTGCTCAAGGCTAGCACTCTGCCACTTGAGCCACAGCACCACTTCTGGTGTTTCCTGTTTATGTGCAGCTGAGGAATCGAACCCAGGGCTTCATGCATGCTAGGCAAGCACTCTACCACTGAGCCACATTCCCAGCCCTGGGCAGGTTTTGAATCTGAATCCTTCCTATCCCTACTCCCCCCCCACCTCCCCCCTACTTCTTGAGTAGTGATTGCAAGTGTGACCACTGAGCCACATTCCCAGCCCTGGGCAGGTTTTGAATCTGAATCCTTCCTATCCCTACTCCCCCCCCCCCCCCCCCGCCTCCCCCCTACTTCTTGAGTAGTGATTGCAAGTGTGTGTCACTGTGCCTGATTAGCCCTCATTACTTGATCATAACTTTTCTTTTTTTGTTTTCTTTTTTTGGCCAGTCCTGGGCCTTGGACTCAGGGCCTGAGCACTGTCCCTGGCTTCTTTTTGCTCAAGGCTAGCACTCTGCCACTTGAGCCACAGCGCCACTTCTGGCCGTTTTCTGTATATGTGGTGCTGGGGAATCGAACCCAGGGCCTCATGTATACGAGGCAAGCTCTCTTGCCACTAGGCCATATCCCCAGCCCACAACTTTTCTTTTTTTGGAGAGAGGAGATAGTACTGAAGTTTAATTCAGAGCCTTGAACTTGCTAAGTAGATACTCCACCACTTGAGCCCTCCACCAGTTGCAATAACTTTATGAAGACATTCAAAGTTATTAGTTCTTAAACTTTAGTCTACATAAAGATTCCTGAGGAGCTTGTTAAAAATGTAGATTTGGGGGCTGGGTGGTGAAGCTCTGGGCAGAGGGTGCTTGCTTGATTTGATCTCTAGTACTTCAAAAATCAAAATGCAGACTCCTGGTTAGCCTTGATACTCCTTCCCTTAATATTTATTCAGGCAGGTTTCTGATAATTTTCCAGAGGCCATTTTGGAAGAAATGTTTTATTATTCTTGAGATTATTTAAGTGGTGAGTGTAGTACCTCATGCCTATAATCTCAGCACTCAGGAGGTTGAGTTACATAGCTAGCTTGGGTAACATAGCAAAGAAATTCTCTCAAAATAAATAAGTGAAAGCATTATGCTAGCATGGGTTACTTAGCAAAGGCATTCTCACAAATAAGTGAAAGCATTATTTCAGCAGATCCTCAGATTCATGACATAATTTGATCTCTTTCATGTATTTTAAGAGGGTATATTTTCACAAATCCAAACTACTTGTGAAATTCTTGGAAAACAATACTTTTGTGGCTTAAAAAGATGAGTATGAACCTCATTAATACTTACCTACTCTTAAATGCAAAAATTTTATCTTGGCAGGAGAGGAAATAAAAATTGAGTAGAAATGTTGGTGACCTACTTAAGCAAGGAAAGAGAACACTTCAGTGAGCATATATCCACAATGTCTCCTTTGACTAGAGGGTCAAATTGTCACCCCACACTGGCCAGCTCCTATCCGAGTGCAAGTTATTCAGGGAAGTTTTGAAGCTCACAATTTAGTCTTTCCTGCTTAAACGTATCCAAAGAAGAGGGAAGAATACTGTTCTTGGGAGAGGAGTTCTTAGTGATATTATACTTTTGGCATTGAAAAAAATAACTGTAGTTAAAACTTGTATGGGCATGCAGCCCTGTGTGCAACTGGTAGAACAATCCTCGAGTCTCCCTTCTCATTCTGTCATGAGACTTTTAAGTTTTCCCCTTAGACTTTTTTTTTTTTTTGCTATGATTGAAGAAAGCAGAGGATAGTTCATTTAATCTGTTATTGACTCTTGTTGCTTTTGAGTAACGTACAAATCATCCTTACTCAATTGCCTGACTTCTGTGGCTGGGTGTACCATTGGTATCCACCAAAGGAACTTAATAAAATGTATCCTCATATGTAAAAGAAAAGAAATTATATCTTCAAATGTTCTCCAGAGAAATGCCCTGGCTCACTGCTTAGAGGAGAAGAAATTAACATGTGCTTATTGATAGTCTTTGAACATGGTGGCAGGTAGGATTATCTTTTCTTTTCTTTTTTTTTTTTTTTTGGCCAGTCCTGGGGCTTGGACTCAGGGCCTGAGCACTGTCCCTGGCTTCTTTTTGCTCAAGGCTAGCACTCTGCCACTTGAGCCACAGTGCCACTTCTGGCCATTTTCTGTATATGTGGTACTGGGGAATTGAACCCAGGGCCTCATGTATACGAGGCAAGCACTCTTGCCACTAGGCCATATCCCCAGCCCCTGCAGGTAGGATTTTCTATGGAAGAGCTGTGGGAGAGCATGCGCTTGACATCACAAGTGAGGGAGGAGGTAAGGGATCTGCAGTGCTGGTTTGCAACCCTTGGTGCTAGGATAGCCTTGGTACATTTCCCCCTTTATTACAGTTGTTGTACAAATATATATCTCGGTATGTGTCAGTTCATCTTTTTGAGGTAGTTCAAGTAGGCTTACTTTTTAGAAGAAATTGTTTCTTTGGAATTAGGAGTTGAGGAATTGTTTATGGCTTAACCTTTAGTGTTCTAGTCTTGATCAGCCTCCTCCTCAGTGACATGGAGCATGTAATACCTAGCTCCTGTTAACTCTGCATATTCAGTCCAAAATTCCTTCACACAGTGTGTGGATATAGCCAGGGAACTGCGTAGTGTGCAGACATAGTTCTTGAGATCTGTGATGTTTGAAATAATACTTATTCCCAAGGATTGGGGTTATCAGGAATTGAATTTGGCAGATGTAGAAATATATCCTGTTTCCCAAGGTAATATGGTTTGTGATTTCTGAAGCCAAATAAAAAACCAGCCATTAGTGTAGTTCTACATTGACCACTTGTGTGTATGCGTGTGTGCATGTATGTCTGTGTGTATTTATATTTGAGAAGATAAGGACAGCTGAGATAAATGAGCTGAAAGTGAAACTCTTTAGGAGTATCTTCCACACCTGGAAGCAGAGAATAGCCTTCATTTAGTTCTATATGCCTTGGCATCTTACAAGCAGAATTTCTCTAATTACACTGTTAGAGTTATTGGGTCTCTTTTGGGTGTTACCGGTTTTATGTAACTCATTGTGAAAGAAAACCATCAGCTATTGTATTGTATTTCATGCCCTGGCTATTTTGAAAATGATCCTGATGTTGGTACCTCCCATCATTTCTCCCTTCTCAAGCCCATCGAGATATTGTTATTAGGGTTAGATGAGTAGTTTTTCACTTGTTTTTCTTAATTGCTGGACTACATGATTTTTCTCAGAACCACTTTGGTCTGAATTTCTAGGTCCTTCTTTCTTCAGTCTGTCCTTTATTGAACAACAAGCATTGAGAGTATGAGTAACCTTTTTGCCTTGTCCCTTTCACTCAGAACACACTGCTGCAGCAGCTGGGAGTTGCTCCCTTTTCTGAGGGACCTTGGCCCCTTTACATTCACCCGCAAGGCCTCTCCGTGCTTTCACGCCTCCTGCTCATCTGGCAACATAAAGCTGGCACACAAGGTGACCCTGATGTCCCTGAATGCCTTAAAGTTTGGGACAGGTAAGATAACTCCAGGGGAGGAGATGTTTACCGTTTTTAATTGTTGGACTTTTTGCAGTTCATCTATGGCTTTGAGATATTTCTAGAATGATGTGTTTACAGTAGAAAGGGGAGGGAGAAATGATGGGAAAATGCTTCTCTAAAAAGAAATGTAACAACTATTCTCTGGAAACAGAATTTTCCTGTAGCTATGGGGGATTTAGGGTTTTATGGTGTGTTTTTTTACCGGCACTAAGGGACTTGAATTCAGTACATTCAGCTTGTTCATGGTGTATGCTCTACTATACTATACCTTCAATCTAGCCTTTTGTTTTGATTGAAGATGGAATCTTTCTCCCACAGCTGGCTTCAACCACAGTCCTAGCATTATAGGCTGTCAGCCAATGGTGCCTTGTTGGTTATGATTATTAAACAGTCTGAATCCTGATCGTAACCAATTTCATCGTGACCTGCTTTTTGAAAAAGAGGCAGCAGGAAAGCCAGCTCTGCTTTCAAGATGAAACCACTGAGTGACTTGCTGTCTCTTTTGGATAAATTTTAAAGAACTTGTTTCCTTGAGGGAAGTTCAGATTAATCGTCTAAATCCTCCTTAGATGGACCTGTATTTGCCATTTTTGTTTACATGGTTAGGAGTCTTCAAAGCAGTTTGTTTTCTAAAAGGCTTTGGTTTTCTAGTCCTCATTTTAGGATCAAATAGCTCTAATGTTGGATTTGAGAAATTGTAAACCTCCTCAAATGCCAGAGGCCCATTGTATTTTCTGATGGAATGTTGCAACAAGGCTGGGAACTGGGGGTGGTGAGGTGCTGTAAGGGAAGGTTGCCCTTATTAAAACACAAATCTCTTTCCTAATAGCCAAAGGCAGTGTAAAGAGCTGGCTGTGTTCATTCCTTTTTTTCATAAAAGCTCTTCTGATGAGTTCTTGAAAATTAAACTTTATATTACTTTTGAGCTTGATTTACTATTTTTACACTTCTTTTTTTTTTTTTTTTTTTTTTTTGCCAGGCCTGGGGCTTGAACTCAGGGCCTGAGCACTATCCCTGGCTTCTTTTTTGCTCAAGGCTAGCACTCTACTACTTGAGCCACAGTGCCACTTCTGACTTTTTCCCCATATGTGGTGCTGAGGAATCAAACCCAGGGCTTCATGTATATGAGGCGAGTACTTTTACCACTAGGCCATATTCCCAGCCCCTACACTTTCTTTTTGCCAGTCCTGGGGCTTGAACTCAGGGCTTGAGCCCTGTCCCTGAGCTTCTTTTGCTCAAGGCTAGCACTCTACACTTGAGCTACAGTGCCACTTCTGACTTTTTCCACATATGTGGTGCTGAGGAATCGAATCCAGGGCTTCATGTATGCGAGGCAAGCACTCTACTACTAGGTCATATTCCTGGGCCCCTTGATTTAGTATTTTTAAGGGTCTCAATTCCTGACGTCAAGTTAGGAATTCAATGCATCTTGATAAACATCAGATCATCCCTTCCATCATTCTCCTCCATCTTTTCCCATCCTATCCCCACCCTCAAGTCACATACTTCAATTTTTATATAATGTACATTGAATGTAATGGCTGCATTTGCTCTCCTTTCACCATTCGTATGCCCCCCCCCGCCCTTTTTGTTGGAGCATGTTTCAACTTACTGCTATTTGTTTTGCTACATGCTTTGATAGTTGTTACTGGTGTTACATACACCATTGAATTCCTCCCCTATGTATACCATCCTTTAGTCAATTTGTTTGTGTATGTATGCACATAACCCTAAAATATGCTAATTTTGTATGTTTGTATTTAAGCTCTAACTTCCACATATCAGAGAAAACATGTTTTGTTTGTTTCTCTGAGCCTGACTTCACCTAACTTAAGTCCATACATTTTCCTGCTAATTACATAATATGATAGATGAGTAAAATTCTCTATATATCTAAGTATGTATTAACTAATATTATGCCATGATTCTAACTGTTAGAACTAGAATTCACTTGGAGAATTTAGGGCTGAGGGTGTAGCTCAGTGATAGGTACTAGGTTCAATCTCCAGGACTCTGTTTCTCAATTTATAGGGAAAAGTAACTGACTCTTTGTTTTGTGCCAGTCCTGGGGTTTGAACTGGGTTTGCTGGGCGCTGTCCCTGAGCTTTGGTGCTGGAGACTGTGCTCTCGAGTCACATCTCCACTTCCACATTTTTTATTTATTTTTTACCAGTCCCGAGGCTTGAACTCAGGTCCTGGACACTGTCCCTGAGCTTCTTTTACTCAAGGCTAACAACTCTACCACTTGAGCTACAGCGCCACTTGTGGTGCTTTTCTGTTTTATGTGGTAGTGAAGATTTGAACTCAGAGCTTTGTGCATGCTAGGCAAGCACTCTATTATTAAGCCATATTCCCACCCCACTTCCAAATTTTTGGTGGTTAATGGGAAATAAGAGTCTCACAGACTTGCCTGCTTCAGCTGGCTTTGAAATTTGATCCTCAGGTCTCAGCCTCCTGAGTAGCTAGGCATGAGCCACAGGCTCATCCAGCTAATTGACTTGGCTCTGCCTGCCTAGGTTTACTGAGTACATAGCAACAGCACTGCCTCCCTTTGGGAGTCTGCAGTTCTTCCTGTTGTCTCCAGTGGCAGGTGGGCACTGATAGACATTCCTGTGGCCATGGTTGGGAGAATTGGCTTTTTCTGTAGGTAGAGCTTACTTTGTGTCTTGTCTTTCCATATAACTCTATTTCTTCTTTAATTTGTTATCTTCATGCCCGGGTAGAAGACATTCAACCCTTCCCATACTGCACATTGCAACCATGGCAGATTTGTGCTATTTTCTCACCATACCTATTGCCTTTCTCTGTGCTAGGTTTCTGTCTACAATGAAGCAGAATGCCCTACAAGGGGTAGTGCCCAGTGAGACAGAAGATCTGAACGTAGAACACCTACAGCTACTGCTCCTTATTTTCCACAACTTTTCTGAGAAAGGTCGTCAGGCCATTTTTACCCTCTTTATCCAGAACATCCAGGAGCTGAGCATCAACATGGAAGCACAGATGCGCTCTGTGCCTCTCATCCTGGCACGCCTCCTTTTGATCTTTGATTATCTGCTTCATCAGTACTCCAAAGCACCTGTTTATCTGTTTGAGCAGGTACAGACCTCATATTCTCTTTGCTTTGCTGTTATCAAGAGCTTTGGTCTCCACACCCAGAATTACTGGCTGCCTTTAATGCAATTTTAGTTGTTGGTTTTAGGCAGATTGAGAAAGCCCCGACATGCATATGTGCTCCGCAGTTATGCTTAGCTTGAAGTGATCAGTGTGGAGATTCTTTGATTATGTGTGTTAGAACTGGAGGATAAGCTCTGTTCATAGGTGTTCTTTTGGATTACCCTTCTGGGTATGATCTAGTAGTGCCTTGAGCATTGGCTTCAATGGGTGTTTGTCAGTGGTTGAAGGATGTTCAAGTGGTAAATTCTATATTTTGGTAAAGTCCTTTGTAAGGATCCAAAATGAGGGTTACAGGGCCAGTTAAGGGCTATTATGTTCTGTATTTATTCCCTTTATGTCTCACCAAAAACTGGTTTCCAAAAGCAGTCACAAAACTTGAAAATTGCACTTTATCTTATGAATGTCTGATGTCTCGTGTTTGGTATAAGATCAGAATGGTGACTGATGTGTCCTTAGTTTAAGTGTTTGTATTTTCAAAGGTGCAGCATAACCTCCTGAGTCCTCCTTTTGGATGGGCAAATGGATCCCAGGACAGCAGCAGCCGCCGAGCAGCCACCCCTCTGTATCATGGATTCAAGGAAGTAGAAGAAAACTGGTCCAAGCATTTCTCATCAGGTTAATAAAAACCTGAATTACTAAGTCTTGTGGGTAGAGTTTAGTTTGAAGTTTGGAGATGCCCAGATAATCTTTGGCCATTTACTTTGGCATTTCTCTTATGCACCCCAACAGTTTTAGAAGTTGACTTCCACATATCCCACATTTGTGTTTTAAAACACTGAGATGCAGGAATTAGGGGATATATACATACATATATATATATATCCCCTAATATGTGTGTGTATATATATATGGTATAGATTGCTGTCACTCTCAAAGACAATTTTAATTTTTATTGTTATTATTATAAAGGTCTTGTACAGAGGGGTTGCAGTTATGTAAGTCTGGTAAAGAGTCAATTACTTTTTGGAAAATGTAGCTGTTTATTACTTTGACAAGGTATTTCTGGTTCATCTGGAGGGTTATTGGGTTATTAGGTGCTAATTTTTTTTTTTTTTTGGCCAGTTCTGGGGCTTGGACTCAGGGCCTGAGCACTATCCCTGGCTTCTTTTTTGCTCAAGGCTAGCACTCTGCCACTTGAGCCACAGCACCACTTCTGGCCGTTTTCTGTATATGTGGTGCTGGGGAATTGAACCCAAGGCCTCATGTACACGAGTCAAGCACTCTTGCTACTAGGCCATATCCCCAGCCCTAGGTGCTAATTTTTATGCAGCTTTAGCATGAGTTTATTATCTTTTTGGTATTTGCCATTATACATCATGTAATTATATCATAGTCTAATGATATAATTGACTACATTTGTTGTACAGCACCGTAGTTAATGCCTCACTCTAGGAAACACTTGCTCGTGTCTTGGACACATTTTTGGTTATAGATTTTTGGGGGTTTGCTATAGTTTGCTACATGCTAGAAGCCAGCCTTGCACCTAGGAGGGCCCTTTATATCAAAGAATTAGCTGGTCCCAAATTTCAGCAGTGCCAGGGCTGAGCAACTTTGCTCTGAAGTGTTCTCTTTATTTTTACTTTTTATACTTGTCCAATTTATGAGTGAAACCATTTAACACACACATTACTTTTTAGATGCTGTCCCTCAACCCAGATTCTACTGTGTCCTATCCCCAGAAGCCTCAGAAGATGATTTGAACCGTCTTGATTCTGTGGTAACAGGAATTTTCTTTTTCATCTTTCCCTCCTTTCTTCCCTGAAGTGGTCCTTCTACTTCAGCTAAGACTTCATGTGTATACCACTGCAGTCCCCTATACATTTGAGTCACTTGGTTTCTACCAAGTTAGCATGTCTGGGCTAAAGGAAAGGCTTAACTTTTATTTTAGACAGCACCTCACTATTAAGCCTAGGCTTGCCTGGAACTGGTGACCTTTCTCTCTCAATCTCTTGAGTATTTTTTGTGTTGAGGCAATTTGATCATTGTTAGGATTTGAATTTCTATCAAGTGGGAAGTGTTATTTTTAGATTTATGTGTTGCTCTTCAGGTTGTCACTTCTGACATTTCTAAAGATTGTCTTTGTTTCTTGTGCAAATATTTTAGTGGACAGAAATAGTTTTCTTACTCCACTGCCCTAAAGCCTTGTAGTAGTTCACAGAGTGAGGCCCTTGTGTTGGAAGCTACTCAAAAAATCGACAAGGAAAATTTGATGGGATGTCTGTCAGTCATCACATTGAGTGATAGTGTATGGGTAGAAATAAATGTAAAATGCTTGTCTTTCTCTTTGATATCAGGCATGTGACATTCTTTTCTCCAAGCTTGTCAAGTATGATGAGCTTTATACTGCCCTGACAGCCCTGCTTGCAGCTGGGTCCCAGATTGATACAGTCAGGAGGAAGGAAAATAAGAACGTGACAGCCCTGGTAAGACCATGGAAACTGGAACAGGGTTTGAGCTCTGATAAGCAGTTAGTTCTTACTGTCTGGGAAATCTTGAAGCAGTGCCGTGTTCTGCCTTCAGTGGCTGACTACTTCATATGCTTCCTTCAGGAGGCCAGGGGGAAGATTTAGGCTCTGTTTGATTACCGATTTTTTTTCTGCTAGAAACCAATTTATTAAATAATCTTTGTAATTATGATTGGAAATTCATTATTTCTCTGTATCAGAAATATGGTGTGTCAGTTGGGTACCAGTGGTTTACACCTTAATCCCAGCTACTCAGGAAGCTGAGATCTGATGATAATGGTTTCAAGCCAGGCTGGGCAGAAAAAGTACATGAGACTCCATTTCCCATTAACCAGTAAAAACCCAGGCTGGGGGTATAGCCCATGTGGTGGTAGAGTGCCAGCTTTGAGCAAGAAAGGCTCTGAGTTCAAGCCCTGTATTAGCACAGTAACAAAAAGGTAACACAGTATGTTTATTGTAGATATGCTTTTGTCATTTTTGCGTTTTTTGTGTGTGTGGAACTGGAATTTGAACTCAGAGGTTTGTATTTCCAAGTGTTCTCCCACTTGAACACCTTCCTTTTTTTCATTCTTTTAGTTAGCATTGGGAGAAATACAACTTTTGACAGCCACAGGCTGTTGAAGTGCTGTGTGTCTTTCTGTGCTTCTATGAATGTGTCTGTACTTCTAGAAGCTATAACATAATTCCAAGTCACACAAAGGATTGGCATTGTTGGCCTGTCAAGCAGAATATCCTGCTTTGTTTTGGTTTACTGGTAAAAAGATTGGGGAGCCGTTCTTACTTGGGAAATCTTGAAGCAGTGCTGTGTTCTGTCTTCAATGACTGACTACTCTGTATGCTTCCTCCAGGAGGCCTGTGCTCTTCAGTATTACTTCTTGATACTGTGGAGGATCCTAGGAATTTTGCCACCTTCAAAGACTTACATGAACCAGCTGGCCATGAACTCACCTGAGATGAGTGAATGTGACATCTTGCATACTCTACGCTGGTCATCTCGCCTTCGCATCAGCTCCTACGTCAATTGGATAAAGGTAACAAATTAAACTGATGTCAGTTGTATATGTAGCCAATTTGCTATCTGCTTATGGGGCCTTTTACTAAAACCTTTGGACTCTATATTTCACAAACATTTTTTCTTTCTGATTAAATAGGATCACCTTATCAAACAAGGAATGAAGGTTGAACATGCTGGCTCTCTCATAGAACTGGCGTCCACCAAGTGTAGCTCAGTGAAATACGATGTTGAAATTGTTGAGGAATACTTTGCTCGACAGGTATGCTAATGTTGGCACCATAATGATGGAACATGGTTTCTATAACAGCCTTCTGTCACAACTAATTGGTATCTTGGGTATTTTTTTTAAAGATCTCGTCATTCTGTAGTATCGACTGTACCACCATCTTGCAGCTCCATGAACTTCCTAGTCTGCAGTCCATCTACACCCTTGATGCTGCCATTTCCAAGGTCCAGGTCTCTTTGGATGAGCACTTTTCAAAGATGGCTGCAGAGACTGATCCTCATAAGTCATCTGAGATCACCAAGAATCTTCTTCCAGCCACACTCCAACTTATTGACACCTATGCATCATTCACTAGGTGTGATGACATGCCTTCAGCAATGTACAAGTAGTGCTCACTCAGAGCAGATGCCCAAGGGATGTAGTGATTTACTTCTTTCCTTCTAACCACTTAGGTTTCCCCTCCCCCCCAACTTGGTATATGTTTTCTTCTCTAATATGAGGTGGTGCCTGATGAGGAAATTTTCATTTAGCTTGTGATTAAATTTAAGTTTCATAATTCCTTAGGATATTTTTTTCTAGAATTTTATTGTTGGGAATAGATACTGTAATTTTTCTAAACACAGTCTTTCCTATTACTGACTTGAGATTAAGTACTTTAAATGGTTTTAAAATTTCATGGCATGTAGATAAAAAAAAAACTTAATGAGCTAGAGATTATTTTGAAATTTTTCTGTTTGTTTAGGGAACATTACAAATAGCATTTTCTATAGAATTTGGTATGAAAATGATATTTAAAAACACTTAAATGGTACTTAAAAACACCTCTCTCCTTTAGCAGATGTTCGTAGTTCTTGAGGTCGTTTACTTAATCTTCCCATTAGGATTTTTGCTCATGTATGTTTACAGGGTGCTGGATCATTGTAAAATTTGACTTACCTTGTCTTTTAGTGTGAGTACCTGCTATATACAGGACTGTTTCTCAAGACAAACTTTCTTAAAAATCTTTATTTTTTTATTGTTATTATAAAAGTGATGTACAGAGGCGTTGCAGATAGGTAAAGAGGACATTTCTTTTTTTTTAATATATATATTATTTTTTTAAATTTTTATTTATTTATTTTTTTGGCCAGTCCTGGGGCTTAGACTCAGGGCCTGAGCACTGTCCCTGGCTTCTTTTTGCTCAAGGCTAGCACTCTGCCACTTGAGTCACAGCGCCACTTCTGGCCATTTTCTATATATGTGGTACTGGGGAATTGAACCCAGGGCCTCATGTATACGGGGCAAGCACTCTTGCCACTAGGCCATATCCCCAGCCCCGACATTTCTTTTTAGACGGTGTCACCTTGAGACAAAGTTTTGTATAGCTATGATGAATGAATACAATAAAAACAAGCACCTGCTGTATACCAAGTACTCTTCATGCTTGGGTTATAGTGGTAGCCAAGGCAGATCAAGTTACTATTGCCTGTAGGAGTTTCTAGACTCGAATCTGACCTATTAGGCTGAACTGTTGTTATTCCTAAGCAAATTAGTTTGGGAAATTTTGAGTAAATTAAAGTTAACTTACTTTTTCCTTTTTCCAAATGTACTACTACTCAAAGCCTTATTAAAAAGAAATTTTTGGGGCTGGGGATATAGCCTAGTGGCAAGAGTGCCTGCCTCAGATACACGAGGCCCTAGGTTCGATTCCCCAGCACCACATATACAGAAAACGGCCAGAAGTGGCGCTGTGGCTCAAGTGGCAGAGTGCTAGCCTTGAGCAGGAAGAAGCCAGGGACAGTGCTCAAGCCCTGAGTCCAAGGCCCAGGACTGGCCAAAAAAAAAAAAAAAAGAAATTTTTGGGGGTAGTGCTGGGAATGACATGTAGGGCCTTGTGCATACTAAGGCAAGTACTCTACCAGTGAGCTACACTCCCTGTCACAAAACCTTTGATTCTTTTACTTTGCTCGTCTTCCAAGGTAAGGGAAGGAGGATAGTGTAGTCACTGTATTTGTCATGGAATCACGATTTGCAAGCATTGCAGAGAATGGAATATTAATTGGGAAACAATTACATGTTAGAATTCTCATGAAGGGGCTGACGCTGTCAATTCTGTTTAGTAGAACTATAAGCTAGAAAACTGAGGTGCAAGCTTGTCAGCTTCGGTGGGGCTAGCTTCTCCTGATTGTAGTGGGATTATATTCCTATAACTTCTCCCATGCCCCCTTTTCTTTTAGAGCCTATTTGCTGCAAAACTTTAGTGAAGAGGGAGCCACTGAAAAACCTTCCAAGGAGAAACTGCAGGGCTTTGCTGCAGTCTTAGCTATTGGCTCCAGTAGGTGCAAGGCAAACACTCTAGGTGAGTGCATGCATGTCTTTGTGGTACTTCTCTTGATACTCATCTACTGGTGCTGACCATTTGTTGGAGCCTTCCTTTGTGTAAGACATTTGTCTGACATAGGTTTGTCAGACATAAGTTTGTCTTATGATATTCAAATAACTGTATGAAGTATTGCCTCTTTTCATTTGTTAGGAAGCTGGGGCTTAGAAAAGTTTATTTGATCCAAATTCTACATCTTCCAAATGAGGGAGTTAGGATCCAAATGGATCCATTGATTCCAAAGTGTAAGGCTATTTTGCCTCTGTCATAAATCTGTGTCCTTTTTATCTGTAGTAGTTATGAAGACAACTCCTGCAGGCTTAGAATCTTTTTGCTGAGTTAGGAATGATTTGGAAAGAAAGTTAGAGTGGAAA
The DNA here is from genome assembly GCF_023159225.1 of Perognathus longimembris pacificus. Classification (NCBI taxonomy): domain Eukaryota; kingdom Metazoa; phylum Chordata; class Mammalia; order Rodentia; family Heteromyidae; genus Perognathus; species Perognathus longimembris. Next base: position 11,343,918 of record NC_063167.1, on the reverse strand, counting down.
ATCAGAGGGTTTAAGAGCAAGATTGGAGTTCAGAAATTACTCTTCAAAATTTATGGCCATTTCTGTCTCCCTTAAATTCTAACTTAATATTATTCAGTCTCACCTAACACTACTTCACTGATTGTTCTTTGCAATGTGCGTTAATGATCCCTGCCCTCAAGATTTGTCTTTGGGAGAAAAGAGACCAAAGTGCCATCTTGTCGAAGGATGGGCTGCGTGTGTTCAGTGATGGTTGTGGTCTGACTTGCTGAGATCACTCCTCTTGCTTGGTGTTCAGTTGTCTGCTTCCCAGATTAGAATGTGAATGTGATGGGAAGTGGAAGCTTCTGGCAGTGATTGTTAGCTGGTTCTTGGACATACTCACCCAAGCTGTCTTAGTAATTACTTTGATGACCTGCCTGTAATGTTTCTTTGTGCATCTGGGTTTGGCTTTTTAAATCTCTTCTGATAATTCCTTACCCATACTGCCTCCTCCAGGTCCAACCCTGGTTCAAAATTTGCCATCATCAGTGCAGGCTGTATGTGAGTCCTGGAATACTATCAATACTAATGAGTTTCCCAACATTGGATCCTGGGTGAGTCCCTCTTTGTGCCTGTAGTAGAAATGCTGATCACAACCTCCCTCTCCTGAGTTCTGTTCTTACTCTTAGGTTTAAGCTAGCTAAACAGGAGAATTCATAGACTACAGCAATGTTTCCTGGGCTGAATCAGTAATCAATATATTCAGTTGCTCATGTGGTTCTCACATGGTTCTTTTGCTTAGAAGTCCATATGACCAGAGCACAAATGATTTTATTTCTCTGAGTTTTGATTTTGTCACCTGTTAGATATGGGAATGTGGTGATTAAATGTAAAATGCTACCATATTATTGAGCACAGGGATTCTCAATAAATGTGAACCTGTCTCCTTTTCTTTTTAGCTTATGTGTAAGGAACCTTTTTTTTTTCCCCCCTCATGATGAGATACCTAGAGGGTTCTGTAGGCTTTTGAATCCTGTTGGGTCTTTTGTCAGTTTTCTTTTTGCCAGTTTTGGGGCTTGAACTCAGGGCCTGGGCACTGTCCCTGAGCTTCTTTTGCTCAAGGCTAAAGCTCTACTACTTGAGCCACAGAACCACTTCAGGCTTTGTCTGTTTATGTGGTGCTGAGGGCTTCATGCATGCTAGGCAAGTATTCTACCACCAAGCCACATTCCCAGTCCTTGTCATTTTTCTTGATCTTTGGTTATGCTGTACTCACATTACCTCTGAATAGATTATCCTGTCATTAAACTTCAAAAAGAATATAGTCTTGCTTTGTAATTGAGGCTTCTGTTTACATCACCTCAAGCTGCATGCATAGTTAACATCTTTATAATAGAGACCAGATACATTGCAGCTATTTCTCAGTCATTATAGGCAATATAATATTAAAAATGCTTTAGGTGTATACATACGCACTATTAGATATGTCGGTATTGGGTATTTGTTGTATTTACTGGTGTTTGTTGTATATTGAATTGATATTGGATATGGGTTGTATTTAACTGCTTAACTTTGGGCAAAAATTTGTGAACTGCCTAATTCCCCTACGTGGTGTACCTCACAAGATCAATAACCAATGGCGTATTCTTCCCAAGGCCAGTAACACTATATTCTTCCCAGAGCCATTAACTGTTATATTCTGAGTGTAAGCCATTGTTTCAAACTTAAGCAAGTCTTAGTTTATCTATTTTATTTTCCCTATCAGAGAACTTCATCTAGGACGTGTAGTGTATCTGTTCACATCTGATTTGCTTCCTTTCAGCGCAATGCCTTTGCTAATGATACCATCCCTTCTGAGAGTTACATCAGTGCTGTACAAGCTGCTCACTTGGGAACTCTTTGTGGCCAAAGTCTGCCTCTGGCTGCTTCCCTGAAGCATACTCTCCTCTCGCTGGTTAGGCTGACTGGAGACCTGATTGTGTGAGTACCCACCCCTAGCCCTGAGTGCTCTTTGCATCTGTTTTCTTAAAGGAAGACACAGAGGTTTTGTAATCATATGATGATGCTTCTCTTGTATCTTCCTTCAGCCAAGAGAACCTGTTATTCCAAAGAATAAGCACTTACTAGAACAATTGAAAAAAAATCGTAGGTCTGAAGGGCTACAGGGTATCAGCTCTTCTCTTTCTGTGTAATAGTTGTCAGAAAAGGCCAACTTGCTTTAAGCCAGCATTATTATTTGTAGGTGTTTGAGCTTACATGGTACAGAGATGATGGCAGATTGTTTGATATTTCTTTCTCCAGAATCACTGCAGTACTTAAGCTCTGTCATCATAAAGAGTAGGATAGGCCACCAAAAGATCATTTATCTTCTGTAAATAGGTCATAGATAAAGCCATATATTGTGCTGCCTCACAGATTCTTGGTAGTTTTGTTGTTGTTTTTTGTGCTGATATTGGGGCTTAAACTCAGAGCCTCTAGCTCTCATTTTGCTTTTTAACTCAAGGCTGGTACTCTGCGACTTGAATCACACCTCCAATTCTGGCTTTTTGGTGATTATTTGGGTCTAAGAGCTTTTCTGCCCAGGCTGGCTTTGAAATGAGATCTCAGGTCTCAGCCTTCTTATAGCCATGAGCTACCAGCACCTAGCTCAGATTCCTGATGGCTCTACTAGAAAACTCCCTAGGATGGATTGCTTATTTAGCTTTTAGTTAGGGTTCTTTCTCTGTGTCTGTCTGTCTCTGTTGTTGAATACTACGAAATACAGGTCACTAATTTGACATAGTAAATGTATCTTTCACATGGAAAGTATTTTTTGCCTCAGATATAATGGTGAAAAAAACAACCCCATAAATTGTATGGTTGTATGCATACTTAAAGCAGCCATCAAGGGGAGAAAGAGTGAATAAAAAACTCTACCCAGTTAATAATTGAATTATCCAATCCCTGAATTTGTTCACTAACTTGGTCTGTCTCTCTGCTGAAGGTGGGCAGATGAGATGAACCCTCCGCAAGTCATTCGGACCCTGCTACCCCTTCTTTTGGAGTCAAGCACTGAGAGTGTTGCTGAGATCAGTAGCAACTCCCTGGAACGCATCCTAGGCCCTGCAGAATCTGATGAGTTCCTGGCTCGTGTTTATGAGAAGCTGATCACTGGTTGTTACAACATTCTGGCCAATCATGCTGATCCCAACAGGTGAGCCTGAAGGAGTACTGATGTGAAATGGATGTATCAGCACAGCTACAGTTAGCTCAAAGCTGGATACTGTGCTGTTAAAGCAGAAACTGCTTTGTGCACCTCGTCCCTTCTATCACTCTTCTTTATCCTTTCTCCCCTCTTCTTGAAAGAATTTCAACATATTTTATTGTTTTACTTCTTTCACGCATATTTAAGTACTTGAGTCACATTCTCATTCACCCTCTCTGTTAACCTCTCCCCTCCTATTGACACCCACCTTCAGCAGAGCCTGTTTTTCTTTCTTGTCATTTTTCAAAGGGTGTATTAATTGTATCACATGGCTTCATTCACTATGCTGTCTCTAATATGTAATATAATTAGATTAACTCTCTATACTCCTCTCTCCTTCCCTGTTTTTCCCTTCCATCTGTTCAATAGCTTTCGTTGAGCTTGCCTATGCCATCTTCATACCTAGATACATTGTACTGTATTTTGATATTATTCCCCCTTCTGTCTTTTTCTTTCCTTCTCCTCCTTCTAATCCTCTCGTCCAGTCCCATCGTTACAATCATCTTCTATGTGCATATGTATTTTTTAAGTTATTATTTTTTAATTATAAAGGTGATGTACTGAGGGGTTAGTTACATAAATCAGGTAATGAGTACATCTGGTTTGGACAGTGTCCTCCGCCATGTGTAAATTTTTAAATTCATTTCTTGTTTATTTTATAGGGATCTTTGTCAGGTTTACCAGTTTGAAAACATAAATTCATAATCAACACTTAAAAGACAAAATTTCCTCAAGTCTTTGGTTTTTATTCTGTTGCCTACTTTTAGGCTTACCTTTTCATCTACTATAGCCATATTTCATTTCATGAGATCTGAACTGTATATACAAGTATGTATTATCAATGCATTTTTTTTCACATAAGAAATTTAAAACAATTTAGTCATGCAGAAATGATTTGTCCCAGATTATCCCCTGGAGAAAAGCAATCCCCAAATCACTGGAGGGAGTATGAATCAGGACTCGGGACTTCAGATGCCTTTCCTATTTTATTTCCTAGAAAGAGGGTAGTAAAATAAGTTGTGTTGTTCATTCATGAAACTTTTATTGGACTTAATATGTGCTGTTAGACTTTATGCTCAACTTTGACAAAACCAAACTGGACATTGCCCTGAAGGTCTAGTTGTAAGCAAGCTTTGAGTTTTAATGTGAGGAAGACATAAACAAGTCTTCCTATTGGTGCCTTAATTTTTCTTTGACCCTCAGTGGACTGGATGAGTCTATCTTGGAGGAATGTCTTCAATATTTGGAAAAGCAATTAGAAAGTAGCCAGGCCCGTAAAGCCATGGAGGAGTTCTTCTCAGAAAGGTGAGTGGTATTCAGCTTCATTCAGTGTGATCATTTTGTTTTGTGAATTCCTCCCAATGCATGGAGATGTATGTGTTGACTCAAGTGTCCTCTTCTGGGGTTGAGGAAGGCCAGCATGGGTGCCTGCCCCTTGGAGAGGGCTTAAATTAATTTCTGACTTCTTGAGGTTGTTGATGAGGGGTTGGATTTCTGGACCACAGAAATGGTCACAGTGGCCATTTCCCCCAAAGGAGATGAGATTGTGAAGAAATAGAAATGGGTTTCTTTTATGTGAAGCTTAATGTGACTCTTCCATTTCCCCCTCCCGCCTTGCAGTGGCGAACTTGTGCAGATCATGATGGCCACAGCCAATGAGAACCTTTCTGCTAAATTCTGTAACCGAGTCTTGAAATTCTTCACCAAACTCTTCCAGCTGAGTGAGTGACAGCTTTTAGTAATCTTCTTATGAGAACTTTGATGTCCAGCTAATGCTGTTCCTATCTTCTGCCTGAGTTTAACTGCAGCATGAAAATGCTAACAAGTGGAGAGAATCCCTCAGAGAAAGTTTGGAAGGAACTCGACATTCTTGAGGCCTTTCCTTCATCTCTGGCTTTTGGTGTGCCCTGTTCTTGATTTCCCCTAGTCTCTCTTCCTTGACTATAGCTTTTGGTCTGTTTGTAGCTGAGAAGAGCCCTAACCCAAGCCTTCTGCATCTCTGCGGCTCGTTGGCACAACTGGCTTGTGTGGAGCCTGCACGCTTGCAGGCCTGGCTCACCCGGATGACTACATCACCCCCGAAGGATTCTGACCAGCTGGATATAATTCAGGAGAACCGGCAGCTGTTGCAGTTACTGACCACGTACATTGTTCGGGAAAACAGGTAGAATCTATTGCATGTGTGTCTGCTGTCTGTAACATTCTCATGTGAAGAGCACCTACAACTAGCTTTCCTTCAGGCACTGTACTTAGCATTTGAAGTGTTTTCATGGCTTCTTCTTCTTCCCTCACTCCCAGGAATCAAGGGTAGCTTCTTGCTTGTTTCCCATGGAAAGTCTTCTGGAGTAACCTAGTCTCTTTCTTGCAACTGGAGTGAGTGGTGCTCTAGGAGCCCATGTCTGAAACTGGGATTATATTTAATATTTTTAAATCCTTCTGATCATTGTTACAAGTTTGAAATACACAAGAGTCAGATTCTTGTTGATTACCCACCAACTTGCTCTTTCTTTTCTCACAGCCAAGTTGGAGAAGGTGTGTGTGCTGTGCTTCTGGGCACCCTGACCCCCATGGCAACAGAGATGCTGGCCAATGGTGATGGGACTGGCTTCCCTGAACTCATGGTTGTGATGGCCACCCTGGCCAGTGCTGGTCAAGGTGCTGGTCACCTTCAGCTTCATAATGCCGCTGTGGACTGGTTGGGCAGATGGTAAGATGATGAAACTGGAGGAACCTGTTTGTAGACACCTCACTGTGTTGGAGAAGAAAAGTACCTGTAGGTTATTGTCTTTGTAGCTCAGAGTGAGTATGAAGGGAACTTAACTCCCTACTTAACTTTTATTGAGGGGTAGCGTGGTAGCAGTTATTCTGTTCATTTGAGATTCCATTTTCCTTACTTCCCTAGTAGAGTTCCTGTTTGTCATTCCCAAGAGAAGTCCTTGACAGAACACTGAATATCACTGATAGTTCTAAGACCAGATAGCCCAAGTTGTGTTATTGCCTATGAAACAGTTTTCTAAGAATACTTCTGCATCAGAGTCCATGTTACTTCAAGGTTCATGAAGATGCTTTCTTTCTTTGGTGCCTCAGATGATTTTGTGTTTCCCCTTCCTTTTTGTTTTCTTTGGGACAGCAAGAAATACCTGTCACAGAAGAATGTGGTTGAGAAACTGAATGCCAATGTAATGCATGGAAAGGTAAGACAAGTGAGAGTGATAGCAATCAGGGAGCAGGGGGAGAGCAGAATTGTCTTTGGGATCAGGCACAGATCTCTCCTTTTTGTGCCTTCTCTCCTGGCTACTCTGCAGAGAACCAAGCTGATGATCTCAATAATAGCCTAGTAGTATACAATTGCTAACTCTTGCTAACTCTGTGCCATCTTTCAGGTGGCAAGAAGTGATCTTGTGCAATGTAGTGATTTCCTGCTTCTCTTAAGATACTGCTGTGCTGTGGGAAAACTCCCTGCTTGTGCATTTAATCTGTGTAGTCTGAGTGAGTGTTGCAGCTCCAGTCCAGATCATAGAATTACTCAGTGTACCTCCAGGTTCAAGGCTCTGTGCTGAGAGAAAAGGGTTTGAGACTGACAGAAGTCTTTGGTTCAGGCACTTTCCATTGTTCCCCTCCTATGAACCTGGCATAGCATTTAGGTGCAGAGAACCGGCCTCTGAGACTCTACAGTGTTTCCAAGTCTTCTCTGATTTCCTGCTAAGCATGTTTTACTTTAATGCAAGCTAGACCAATTAAGTTCTTACTGATTTGTTGGTGTGTGGGTTGTTTTTTTCTTTTCTTTTTTTTTAAATTGAGATGTAGTCTCCTACACCTCGTGCCTTTAGTCTCCTGAGTGCTGGGATTAGAGGTGTACAACACCATGCCGGCTTTTTATCCATTGTCTGGTCACACTGAAATGTCAGAGTGTGGAGGAAGAAACTTAGGAATCAGAGTCTGATGCCAGGTTTTTGCGGGTTCATTTTGGACACATGAACAATGTGCAATGGTTTCTTGATCGCTGAAGATATTTCTTTCCTTGAATGATCATGTAAGACTTGATAATTGATGACTTTTTTAATGGGTAAAAACAGGGTAAAATAGTAGTGAGAGCCTCTTCATATTTGTAATCCGGCTTTCTCTTTAACAATTTTAGTCTCCTTTTGAGCTTCATTCTTCCGATTTTAGTTCTATCTTGCTGTAAGACTTTGTAAAGAGTTATCCTTGTACTTAAGAATGAATGCATGTAACACTAATTCAGTACAATTTCCTACCAGCTCCAGGAAGGTAGTAGTAAGAGTTTGGGAAATAGATAAATAAAATACATTGCTTTGCATTCTGTCTTGACATGGTTACTTCAATCTTTAGTTTTATTTTATTTTATTTTGCCAGTCCTGGGGCTTTGACTCAGGGCCTGAGCACTGTCCCTGGCTTCTTTTGCTCAAGGCTAACACTCTGACACTTGAGCCACAGCGCCATTTCTGGCCTTTTTGTATATATGTGGTGCTGAGGAATTGAACCCAAGGCTTCATGTATATGAGGCAAGTGCTCTTGCCACTAGGCCATATTCCCAGCCCCTAATCTTGAGTTTTACTGAAGAGCACTTACATAATAAAGTGCAAAGAACTAAAATATCTGTCGGATCTTCTCTTACAGCACGTGATAATCTTGGAGTGCACATGCCATATTATGTCTTACTTGGCCGATGTCACAAATGCCCTAAGTCAGAGTAATGGTCAAGGCCCAAGTCACCTGTCAGTGGACGGAGAAGAACGAGCCATTGAGGTGGACTCAGACTGGGTGGAGGAGTTGGCAGTAGAAGAGGAAGATTCCCAGGCTGAGGACTCAGTAAGTCATCCCTAAGCTAACCTTTCAGGTAATGGCTAATTAGCATATTAGTAAGCCTTTGGTTTCTTTGTAGCCTTCTTGCTTTCCTCCAGATCACACACCTCATGTGAGAGGTATATTTTGTTTGGTTTTGTTTTGTCTTTGTTTTCCTAGGCCCCACATTGTAAGCTTGGTACAGGGACTTTTTAATAATTGTTTGCCTTTCTCCTATCCAGAGTCACTTTTCCTGCTCCTTGAGCCTTTACAGCCAAAATAGAATGTTAGAGATGAGTTCTTTTTAGGAATGGTGGGAACTGTCTAGTAGAGGAGACATTAAGATTTATTTTTTTTCTTCATCACAAAGCCTTAAGATTCACACCTGACATTGCAGTAGATTTTCAGCCTATTTCCAATTGGGACATGTTTCTGTTGATTATTGATGATTCTCCTTTGGGTATTGAAGCAGGTATTTTTGTGGGTACATAACTGGAAGGATATATTTCTAATGAAAAAGATTTACTGTCTTTGAAGGATGAAGATTCTCTTTGCAATAAACTCTGCACTTTTACCATCACACAGAAAGAATTCATGAACCAGCATTGGTAAGAGTCTTCCATTTATGTGGAGGTCCTTGTTCGTTATCCCTTCTGAGCTTATTAGCTTGGTCCTTGTTCTTTTTAGGTACCACTGTCACACCTGCAAAATGGTGGATGGAGTGGGTGTGTGCACAGTGTGCGCTAAGGTATGCCACAAGGACCACGAGATTTCTTACGCCAAGTATGGATCTTTCTTCTGTGACTGTGGAGCCAAGGAAGATGGAAGCTGTTTGGTGAGAGACTTGGAACCTTCACTGAGCTCTAAAGGGCAGCATGTTAGTGACATCAGCACACTTAGGCCAAACTGGAAAATTCCCACATCTCTTTCATGGTACTAGTGTCTAGGGACACAGTCTGCTGTTACTGATGAACTGTACAATTGTGGCCTATGTGCCTGATTTACAATATTAGAACCAGCATGCTCCTTAAAGTTCTTAAAGTCAGTCTTTTCTAAGAAGTGTCCACAATTTCAGGTGCGATAAGGAAGGCCTGCTGTTATAAATGGGCACCCAAATTAGATATTTACTGAATACCTTGAATTTAGTCTTTTGGATAAACATGTGCATACTTAGCCAGCTTCTCCTTTGACTCTTAAGTTATTGGGCAGTATATTTCTGTTTTTTCTTTCTTTGGTTTTTTTTTTTTGAGAGGTCTCACAATATAGCCTAAGCTGGTCTTAAAACTTATGTTTCAGCTGAGCGCCTGTGGCTCACGCCTGTAATCCTAGCCACTCAGATGGTTGTGATTTGAGGATCATGGTTCCAAGCCAGCCCAGGCAGAAAAGTCTGTGAGACTCTCCAATTAGCAACCAGAAAACCAGAAGTGGTTCTGTGGCTCAAAGTGATAGAGCATTAGCTTTGAGTGAGAAAGCTCACGGACAGTGCCCAGGTCCTGAGTTCAAGCCCCATGACTGACTGAAAAAAAAAAGAAAAAGAAAAAAAGAATACTTTGTGATCCTCTTGTCTGAGCCGCCCAAGTGCTGGGGTTACAAATGTGAGCCACCACACCTGGCTCTCAGTCAGTATTTCACCTGAGCCTCTGGCAAGAATTCATGGACTCAATAACATTTCTGTCCCTAGGCCCTAGTAAAACGAACTCCAAGCAGTGGCATGAGCTCCACCATGAAGGAGTCTGCATTTCAGAGTGAACCAAGGGTTTCAGAGAGTTTGGTACGCCATGCCAGCACCTCACCAGCTGACAAGGCCAAGGTCACCATTAGTGACGGAAAGGTCACTGATGAAGAGAAACCCAAGAAGAGCAGTCTGTGCCGCACAGTAGAAGGTTGCCGAGAGGAGCTACAGAACCAGGTGGAGCTTACTTGTGGCCTTAGTATGGTAGACAGAGTTCAGAACCTGACAAGTAATGCACAATACTCCTCTTGACAACTGTCTTTTTCTATGTTTACTGATCGTTAGCATGGAACCTCCTAGCATGTGCTTTGAGTCTCTAACAAAGAATTTGTGACTGAGGAACATAAGGGTATTAATGGGGGCAGGTGGGAGGGTAAAAATTATGTAATACCATATTTTGTCTGGAGTTACTCATTTACCTGAAATGCAGAAAAGGACAAATCCACTCATAAGTGGTTACTCTCTTAAATTCCTATCCTATCTATCTTGCATGGCAGAGAAATTACTTTATCTGCTAGGTGCCTCAAGTGATGATGATAGTTTCAGAAGATTGCTCTGGGGTTAGTAGCAAAGCTGCATGGACTAGAGTCAGATCCAGGAGTATGGAGAGAATGAGAATGAGATGATGGTGAGACCATCCATCTGGAAGTAAGGAAACTGGATTCTGAAGGAGTTCCTGGCCAGATTATGAGGAGGACCCATTATTATTCTCTTTGATTTATTTTAGTTTTTTCACTGTGTATTTCAATTTTTCTCAGGCCAATTTCTCCTTCGCTCCTCTCGTGTTAGACATGCTCAATTTCCTCATGGATGCCATTCAGACCAACTTTCAGCAGGCTTCAGCCGTGGGGAGCAGCAGCCGGGCACAGCAGGCCCTTGGTGAGCTGCACACAGTGGACAAGGCGGTTGAGATGACTGACCAGCTGATGGTGAGTGTGGCAGAATAAGGAATTTTGGTGGGAGGAGGAAATAGCAGGCTGGCTGGAACACCAGTATATCCTAAATCCTCTGAAAAATATGCTTAGACGTCAGGTCCAGACTCTTAGAACCTAAGATGTAATATCCCATCACCATAATATAAACAATCAGCATGTCGAGTGTGTCTTTGAAAGAGAATTTAGGCTTATTTTGACCTACTCAGGAAATCTGCTTTTGGGTTCATATGAATATATGAATCTTTCAGAAATGGAAACCTCCATTTTGGGGAAATTATACTTAGGAATTTCTTGCTTTTTTAAAAATTAAAAAAAAATATTTTGGTCAGTCGGGCTTGAACTCAGGGTTTGGGGCGGTCTCGAGATTTTTTTGCTCAAGGCTAGTACTCTATCACTCGGAGCCACAGCTCTACTTCTGGTTTTCCAGTGGTTAATTGGCGATAAAAGAGTCTCACGTATTTTTCTTGCCTGGGCTGGCTTTGAACCACTATCCTCAGATTTCAGCCTCCTGACTACTTCGGATTACAAGTGTGAGCCACCAGGGCCTGGCAGGAATTTATTCTTTATATAAAATAGAAAACCTCTTTATTGTATCTTCTAGGATTCACCTAGTTTGCAAAAGAGTTTTTCTTCTCTTTTGGTCAAACCTTTGATAAAGACAATGTTTCTTTTGTTGCTAATGTGACATGGATATAAGGTACTAGTCATTATTGTGTTGAAAGCAGTTGCTTGGTACCGCATATAGCACTTTTGGGGTATCCTTCCCCACCCACCCTGGGTGCCACGGTGGGCAGTGGAGGAAGGTTCAAGGCACGCATTGCGCCTGAGAGCTTTCCATTTCACCACCTGGCTATTGTTCCCCAAGAAATAACATTTACTCAGAAGTACACACAAATCCTGCTGTTTTACTAAAAACTAATCTGTTGCAGAGAAGTGGTTTTAAGATGTGTAGATAATGAAAATAAAACCAAGAAATGCTGAAGTAAGATTGGATAGAGTTTCTGACTAATTTTGCCAGGTTGGACCAGTGAGAGAAAAATTCCATCTATTATGATGAACTTTTTTGTTTGTTTGTTTTGTTTTTGTTGCCAGTCCTGGGGCGTGGACTCAGGGCCTGAGCACTGTTCCTGGCTTCTTTTTGCTCAAGGCTAGCACTCTACCTCTTGAGCCACAGCGCCACTTCCGGCTTTTTTCTGTGTATGTGGTGCTGGGGAATCAAACCCAGGGCTTCATGTATATGAGGCGAGCACTTTACCACTAGGCCATATTCCCAGCCCCAGCTTTTTTTTTTTTTGCCACACCTGGGGCTTCATCTCTGGCCCTGGGTACTGTCCCTGAGTTTCTTTTGCTCAAGGTGAGTGCTCTGCCACTTGAGCCACAGTGCTACTTCCAGCTTTTTTGTGTAGTTTATTGGAGGTATAAGAGTCTCACAGAGTTTCCTGCCTGGGCTGGCTTTGAGCAGCAATCCTTCAGCTCTCAGCCTCCTGAGATAGATCATGAGGATTTTACTGAGAGAAAAATTCCATTTATCATGATGATTTTGCAAGTGAAAGTACATTTCTACATTGTAGAGCTTTTTGAAACATTCATGATGCTGTTCTTACTGGACTAAAAATAACAAATTTACCCAGCCATGCATGGTTGGAAATTGTTGGATTGCTTTTGAATGACTAAATTGTGCAGTGTTGGATGAATATGACTTCACTTAGTCATCCTTGTTTATTACTTGTAATTTCTCTCCTTCCCTGTGTGCTAGGTTCCCACCTTAGGCTCTCAGGAAGGTGCCTTTGAGAATGTACGGATGAATTACAGTGGAGACCAGGGCCAGACTATACGACAGCTAATCAGCGCCCACGTGCTCAGGCGGGTGGCCATGTGTGTTCTCTCTTCCCCCCATGGACGCCGCCAGCACTTGGCTGTCAGCCACGAGAAGGGCAAGGTGGGTCCTCTAGTTCTTTCCCTCTCATTTTACATTATGTCTGTCTTAAATGTTACACAGAACAGAGAGAGATGATCATGGTCACATCAGCCTCCCGTGGGGAAATTCCAGTGGATCTCAAGTGTTTAGGGAGTGAATGTCCTAAAGGTTTCCACTTGAGACTGGTAGAATTAGTAAACTCCCACATGAGAAGGTTTTCATCCACAACTTGGCCCTAGTCTCTGTTTGGTCTGTCTGGAGGCACAGGCTGAGGAGCAAAAGCACTCAGGTGATGTCATCCAGTGCTTTTACATGGTCCTTCTCTGCCTCTGAGGACATGGGGACATTTGTATTTTACAGAATGAGTAATTAGAAAAGTGCAAGTATCTTGACTTTTGCTTTTTAATAATTTCAAAAGGCATCTCATGTAAGTTGGAAAATGACAGTGGTACATAGGAGTTGGCTTTTGTGAAATATGATTATCAGTCATTTATTCTGCTCTTTCTGGAAGGAGGAAACAAAAGATCTATGTCTTTGTCCTAAAGGGTAATGGTAATACCTCATCTAGATGTTCCCTAAGAGATATTCAAGAAGAGACTATGAGATAGCATCCCTATTTAAAGGAGTTTTTGTAATTTGCTCTCTATTCATAAGGGGAATAGGGTTAAGAATGAACTGGTATTGATTCCTTTGCAGATCACAGTTCTGCAGCTCTCTGCACTATTGAAGCAAGCAGACTCCAGCAAAAGGAAGTTGACTCTGACCCGCTTGGCTTCTGCCCCCGTGCCCTTTACTGTGCTGAGTCTCACTGGAAATCCCTGCAAGGAAGATTACCTGGCAGTGTGTGGGTTGAAGGTAAATCATGATTTAGGATCTATTACCTGAAGTAGCTGTGTATTCTACTTATCTGCTATTCATTGTTCTCAGTACTGTTTCTTACTGACTCTCTTGATGAAAACTTAAAAGGAACAGAAATCTTTCTTTTCTGTGCTTCCAGTTGGCTTCTGTGTTGTAAACAACCTGTGTTTTAGAAACCTGCATATGTCATTAAATAGTCTAAATACTATAAGAAGGCAGGGAATATTAGAGAAGACAAAGAAGTATAAAAGCTCTAAAATGAATTAGCTGACCAAATGATTTTTTTTAACCATCATGTTCTTTGACTTGTGCTCAGGACTGCCATGTGCTCACCTTTAGTAGCTCGGGGTCTGTTTCCGATCACTTGGTGTTGCACCCCCAGTTGGCAACGGGGAACTTCATCATCAAAGCTGTGTGGCTACCTGGTTCACAGACCGAATTAGCAATTGTTACTGCAGACTTTGTGAAGGTACAATTTTAGCTCCATAATGATCTTGTTTGGCTTTTAAATAATGATCTTTACTATATGCTAGCTTCTTTCAGAAATTCAAAACCAAAACAACTAACATTGGTGGCTCCCATCTGTAATCCTATTTATTTTGGAGGCTGAAGAGGATAGTTGTTCAAGGACCAGCCTGGGCAGAAAAGTTCAAGAGACTTAATCCATAGCCAGCCATGGTACTTTGCATACATTCTATTTAGCTTTGGTGACAAGTTTTAAACTTGTTGGCTCAGGTCAGAAGGCAGGAAAAGTCTGCAAGAAGCTGGGTATAGTGACATGCATCTGTCATCCCAAATAGGATTATAGGCCTAAGTAGGTGGACCACTCTCCAGGTTTGTACCTGAGCAGGAAGTAATAATTTATCTGAAAAATACACAGCATGGTAATCGTAGCTATTCAGATGTGTGAATTCTGAGGACCATGACTCAAAGCCAGTCTGTGCAGGAATGTTTGTGAGACACTAATGTCCAGTTAACCACTAAAAAGCAAGTGGAGCTGTGGTCTAAGTACAGAGTACCAGTCTTGTGCAGAGAGGTGCCTAGGCCCTGAGTTCAGATTCCAGGACCGGTATTCATACACACAAAAGTACTCAGAATAAAGAAAGGTCTGGTAATGTAGCTCAACAGTAGGGCTCCTGCCTCATAGGCAAGGGGCCCTGAGTTCCATTCCTAGTACTGCCAAACATACTAATCAAAACAAATAAAGCACATTGGTTGCTTTTTTTTTTGCCAGTTCTGTGGCTTGAACTCAGGGCCTGAGCACTGTCCCTGGCTACTCCTGTCCTACTTCTTCCTTCAGGAGAGTAAGAGATGTTTATCTTTTGTGCACTGCAAGACATAACAATTAGTAGGTGCTTGTTGAATGAATGTATATTATTTACCAGTTGCAGTTGACACTATTAGAATTCATCAGGATATTTCGGGGATCGGATTGAAATACATTACCCTTACCTATTCTTCATTTCACACGGTAGATTTATGACCTGTCTGTTGATGCCTTGAGTCCAACTTTCTACTTCCTCCTGCCAAGTTCGAAGATAAGAGATGTTACCTTCCTTTTCAATGAGGAGGGGAAGAACATCATTGTGATAATGTCCTCAGCTGGGTACATCTATACTCAGCTCATGGAGGAGGCCAGCAGTGCCCAGCAAGGACCCTTCTATGTCACGAATGTACTGGAAATCAATCATGAGGATCTAAAGGTTAGAACACCTGTAACAATTGCTGTGTTGCTGTTCTTTATTATTTTGATGCGTCTGACTTTTTATTTGGTAGCAAAAAGTTTGGTCCTTCATGATCAAACGGATTCAGCTTTGCTGTATTCTCAAGATACCTGTGAAGTTTGCCCACAGGGCTCTCATGCTTAGTGTGTGAGAGTACCTACCTGATCTTGGTTTAAAACTTACCACCATACCTTGCAATAAGAGAAATTAATGCACATGCATGTCTTTGCTTCCATAGGATAGTAACAGCCAGCTGGCAGGTGGTGGTGTGTCTGTGTACTACTCCCACGTGTTACAGATGCTGTTCTTCAGTTATTGTCAGGGCAAATCCTTTGCGGCTACCATCAGCAGAACAAGCATGGAGGTGGTGCAGCTCTTCCCCATCAACATTAAAAGGTGAGAATTAGCACTGAATGTCTCTCCTGTGCTAATTCTGGCAAAGCTTGTTTTTCTCTGGCAGTCCTCCTTCATTGCTAAATTCAGGCCAGGGTTGGCAGTTTGGGATGCCTGCGTGGTTTGTCCTCCACTGTCGAGACCCCAGTCTGTAAGAGGTAGTTGGGGAAGGGCTGCTGTTACATAGAAGGAAAATGAATAGTTAGGGCAAGTGTGATTTTAATAATTACCAAATTTTAGACGTGTCTCATGGTACCTGTCTTATAATGCCCTTGAAGTTTCCCTCCGGGAATGTTGCTCTGGGGAAATTAAATGTGGTGTTTGTGCTGGAGGATGGCTGGACCTGAGTGGGGAAAGTAGAGACTTCCATAATCACATATGTGGTTATGAGTTTTTTTTAGAGAAGAGGGAGGAGAGGATGAGGATCTCAAAGCACATCATCTGAAATCTCCTGGGAATTACCTGGTTTGGAATGAAATAATGTAGACACCAATTTGCACATGGGTTGTTGTGTCTGGATATCTTTATAGATCATTAGCAACTCCATGGCCTTGCATAATTCACAGGGCACATAGGGCCATCTGTTCCTCAGATCATGGCAGCCTAGCAGTGGAGGTGTTGGGAGGATGCCTCCTGGGGGCACATGTTACAGTGTACCATATGTACCCATGGCTTATGGTAAATGTGACCTTGATCAAGGATATTGTTCTGAGGTCATGTAGTTAGTTAGAGGGCTGCCCATAGGTCAAGAGAAAAGCTATTCAGTGGTAATACCCTAACTATGGACAATTTTGTGTCTCCAGTTCCAACGGTGGCAGTAAGACTTCTCCTGCTCTCTGCCAGTGGTCTGAGGTGATGAACCATCCTGGCTTGGTGTGTTGTGTGCAGCAAACAACAGGTGTGCCCCTGGTTGTTATGGTGAAACCAGACACTTTTCTAATCCAGGAGATTAAGACTCTTCCTGCCAAAGCAAAGGTCAGTGCCAGACTCTCCCATCACTTTCTTATGAACTTGGTCCACGTTTATAGTTACAAAGCTCTTTCATCTCTTTCATCAGAGACCTTTAAAGATTTTTCAAGCCATGTGTGGTGATGCATACCTGTAACCCTAGTACTAGGAGGTGGTGGTAGAAAGGTCATGAGTTCCAGGCCAGCCTATATACCATAGAGACAACATGTATTAAAAAGCCCTCAAAACAAAAATAAGAAATAATACTTTTTCCTACATACCTTTTCTTTTGTCACCCTCTTCACTCCTACCTAGCTGAGAAGCCAGTTGCTTTTCTGCTTCTTTTTCTCTGATTCTGATTGTCCTTTCATCCTAGATCCAAGACATGGTTGCTATTAGACACACAGCCTGCAATGAACAACAGCGGACGACCATGATCTTGCTCTGTGAGGACGGCAGCTTGCGCATTTACATGGCCAATGTGGAGAACACTTCTTACTGGCTCCAGCCATCCTTGCAACCTAGCAGTGTAATCAGCATCATGAAGCCTGTTCGAAAGCGCAAAACAGCTACAATCAGTAAGGCCTTCTCCAGATCACAGGAATGAGCACAATAGTGTCCTAGACAGCAAAGCATAGGCTGTGAGGAGACTCGTCCTGCTTTGCATACTCAGAAAAGTCAGAGATAAGAGCTAGACAGTTTCCCGAAAGCAAGGGTCCACATGGCAAGTGCCTTTTGACTGTTGGTTGTAGGGCAGCAATTCTTTGGTGTCTTTTGAAGTCTAATGTCTTCAGCCTTGTTTGAGGTAATACAGCCTTGTTCTGCGCTTCCAGAAAAGAGCTTGCTTGCAGGATGGAACTGACTGAAGAGTAGATCCCCTTAGTTGTTGATTTCCCAGTGAATAGTGAAGACTGGCACAGCTCTCTCAGCTGGTGGTCTTAATCCTGGCTGATAGGGAATTCTTTTTTGGGGGCCAATCCTGGGGCTTGGACTCAGGGCCTGAGCACTGTCCCTGGCTTCTTTTTGCTCAAGGCTAGCACTCTGCCACTTGAGCCACAGCGCCACTTCTGGCCATTTTCTGTATATGTGGTGCTGGGGAATTGAACCCAGGGCCTCATGTATACGAGGCAAGCACTCTTGCCACTAGGCCATATCCCCAGCCCCGATAGGGAATTCTTACAGAAAGAGAAAGCTTGGATTTAGGAGTGAACTGGCTAAACATAGACCATTACAGAGCTCATTATATTATGTGAAATTTTTCTAGAGTTGATTTTTGAAGTGATTTTGGAGCTCATCTAGGGAGATAAGTTGTGAAGTAGTACTTCCTATTGTTTCCTGTAAACGGAGTCCATTCTTCTGAACTGTGCACCCAACACCAATACCAGATTTTGTTTAGTTAGTTCTTCTGCTTAGGGTAT